>NC_134852.1:198662787-199262787 GCF_049852395.1 Peromyscus maniculatus bairdii
AAAGAAATAGGTCTTGGCTATAGTCATTTAGGTATAAGCAGTGAGGACTGGAACTCAGGTCTGTCTTGCCTTTGAAGACTCTTCTTATAACCAAAAGCATATCATAATTCTACTATTGATTTTTGTTTTCTGTTTTTTGAGAGACAGGGTTTCACTGTGTAGCCCCTGCCTGATCCGGAGCTCTTTGTAGACCAGTCTAGCATCAAACTCACAGAGATCAGCCTGCTTCTATGTCCTAAGTGTTGGGATTAAAGGTGGGAGCCACCCCACCTGGCTTGATTATTGAATTTTTTTTTTCCTTTCCCTCTTCTTGTTTTTTTTTTTGTGAGACAGGGTTTCTCTGTGTAGCTTTGCTCCTTTCCTGGAACTTGCTTTGGAGACCAGGCTGGCCTCGAACTCACAGAGATCCGCCTGGCTCTGCCTACCGAGTGCTGGGATTAAAGGCGTGCACCAACACCGCTGGGATTATTGAATTTTAATGTGAAATGAGGTAGAGTTTACAAAAGTGGCCAAGAGGAGAAAGAGAGAAGGGAGTAGCATTTGCAAAGGCAAAGAGGGAGCAAACCCTGACTTGAGAAAGACTGAGCTTAGTGTGTGGGCATGCCTGTAATCTATCACTCAGGAGACTTGAGGCACTAGTGTCTTGAGTTCCAGGCCATCTATAAGAGCAGGGTCCTCATTAAAAACAAACAAACACCAACCAACCAACCAACCAACCCATCAACAAAAAACAACCCCAGATCATCACCATAAGTGATGCTCAGCCCTACTGACTAGTCTCACCACACCTACCCCTTGCCAGACTTTTTTTATTTCTCTAAGGTGGAATCTCTAGAAGTGGAATTGCTAAGATAAAGGATATGAAGTTCTTTAACTTGGCATGATGATCCCAAATTGTTATTCAAACTGATTGTATCAGTTAGATATTCTAGCCATTTAGTCTTTACTGAGTTATTGTCAGATTTATTGTGTTTTTGAGATAGTATCTTACTCTTCAGTTAGTCCAATCTGGGTGGTTTTTTTTTTTTTTTTTTTTTTTTTTTTTTTTTTGGTTTTTCGAGACAGGGTTTCTCTGTGTAGTTTTGGTACTTGTCCTGGATCTCATCTGTAGACCAGGCTGGCCTCGCACTCACAGAGATCTGCTGTCTCTGTCTCCTGAGTGCTTGGATTAAAGGCATGTGCCACCGCTGCTCGGCCCAGTCTGATTTGTAACTCAGTCTATGGCCCAAGCTGGCCCTGAACTCCTGCCCCTGCCTCTCCGGTGTTGGGATTAAGGGTGTACACCACCATTGCCTAGCTTAATAATCTTTTTATATTAATTTGTTATTTGTATTTTCTACTTTGTAAAGTGCTTATTCTACTCATATTTCTTGCTTTTTCTTTTTAGATTTTCATGTGTGTGCACATTTTTGCATGTTTGTATATGTGCACTGTGTGTATGTAGAATCCCAAGGTTGATGTCCATAATCATATCCAGTCTTCCATCTTTTCCCTAAGGCAGGGTCTCTCAATCAAATCTAGAGCTTGCCTATAGCCTTGCTAGTCAGTTTGCTCTAAAGATCCTGTTGCTGCCTTCTGAAGCTGGAGTTAGAACAGGTGGGATACTGTGCCCACCTGGCATTTATATGGATTCAGGGGATTTGAACTCTGGTCCTTGCTCTTGCTTGGCAAGTCTTTAAGTACTTATCCATCTCTCTAGTCCTCTCTTTCTAATGAAAAAAAAATTGCATTTACTTATTTTGTGTATGTGCCGTGGTGCATATGTGGAGGTCAGAGAACAACTTCAGGAGTTGGATCTCTCATTTCATTAAGTGGGTCTTGGGGACCAGACTTGTCAGGTTGGTAGCTAGTACTTTACCCACTGAGCCATCTCTGGGACTCCTTTAAAATTTTAGTTTTATGTGTTTGCCTGCATGCATGTCTGTGCACCACATGTGTGCAGTGCCCACAGATGCCAGAAGAGGATGCTAGCTCTCATGGATGTTTGTGAGCCACCACATGAATGCTGGGAATTGAAGCCAGGTCCTCTGGAAGAGCAGCCATTCTTTTTCCTTGCCCTTCCTTTTGACTTTTTGAGCCCGGGTTTCACCATGTAGGCTAGACTGGCCTCAGAATCCTGCCTCTCCTGCTTTGTCTCTTGATTGCTGGAATTACAGATGTGTGCCACCATACCTGGCTTTAATAGTATCATTTAAAAAATAATTAAGAAAAAATTTACTTGTGTATTGTATATTGAGTGTATCCCCCTCATCTCCACTTACTGTCCTCTTTCTTGCTTCTTTCCCTCCCATTGGTCCCCTTCATCCTCCAGACTGTATTACTACTACTTTGATATACACATATATGGTTTTATTTCTTTCTGAGATTGTCTTAATTCACTTAGTGTAATGATCTCCAGTTGGATACAAAATCCTGGGGATGATGTTACTGTGCTGTTGGTGACTGAAGAAAACCCCACTGTGTATATTCCCACGCCGCGCTTTCCTTGTTCTTTCCCCTGTTGTCAGTTACCTAGGTTGGTTCCTTAATGAACCCATTGAGAATAGGGCTGCAGTAAATATTGATGTTCCGGTATCTCTGTGTTATGTTGTCTTGAAGCAGTCCCTGGGGCTAAGTACCCACGAGGCAGGTCATATGAATGACCCATTTTTAGTGTTTTGAGAACCTCCATATTGACTTCCATGTGGCTGGACTAGTTTACGTTCCACCAGCGAAGTATAAAGAAGAAAAAAAATTTTTTTCCAGCCCTGGCTGCCCTGGAACTCACTCTGTAGACCAGGCTGTCCTCGAACTCACAGATCCATTTGCCTCTGCGCCTGGCTGTATTTCATCTTTTGAGAACTGTTTGTTCATTTTACTAGCCCATCTATTGATTGGATTGTTTGAAACCTTTTTTTCCCTCTTCTTTGTGTGAGCATGTGTGTTGTACATGTTTGTGTATGTGTCCTTTGGAGGCTGGAGGTCAATGTCAGGTGCCCTTTTCCATCTCTCTCCACCTTCATTTTTGAGATGAGGGTCTTTCATTGGACCTGCTCACCTATTTGGCTAGACTGGCTTGGCCAGCAAGCTCCAGGGCTCCTCTTGTCCCCACTTCCCCAGCACTCTGGTTACAGGTACCTTCTGCCATGCTCTTTATTTGCCTTCTGTGAATCTGAACTCAAGTTCCTGCTTTTCTGACTGCGCCATCTCCCTGGCTCTGGGTTGTTATTTCTTGTATATTTTAGATGTTAGACCTCTATCAGATGTATAGCTAGTTAAGCTTTTCTTTTATTCTGTAGACCGTATCTTTACTCAATTTCACGAGGTCTCATTTATCATCAATTGTTGGCCTTATTTCCTGAGTGACTGCATTCTCATTGAAAGTCCCTGCCTGTATCTATATTCTAAAGTGTTTTTCCTCTAACAGGTTCCGAGTTTTGAAGCTTTTTTTTTTTTTTCTCGAGACAGGGTTTCTCTGTGTAGCTTTGCGCCTTTCCTGGAACTCACTTGGTAGCCCAGGCTGGCCTCGAACTCACAGAGATCCGCCTGCCTCTGCCTCCCGAGTGCTGGGATTAAAGGCGTGCACCACCACCACCACCACCACCACCACCACCACCACCACCACCACCACCACCACCACCACCACCGCCTGGCTTCTGAGTTTTGAAGCTTTGATCTGTTTGAAGTTGGGTTTTTTGTGGAAGATGAGAGACAGGGTTCTAGTTTCATTCTTCTGTGTGTGGATATCTGGTTTTCCTTCCTTCCTTCCTTCCTTCCTTCCTTCCTTCCTTCCTTCCTTCCTTCCTTCCTTCCTTCCTTCCTTCTTTCTTTCTTTCTTTCTTTCTTTTTCTTTTTTCTTTTTTTTGGTTTTTCAAGACAGGGTTTCTCTGTGTAGCTTTGAGCCTTTCCTGGAACTCACTCTGTAGCCCAGGTTGGCCTCGAACTCACAGAGATCCGCCTGCATCTGCCTCCCAAGTACTGGGATTAAACGCGTGTGCCACCATGCCTAGCTTGAAGGTTTTCATGACTTGCATTTTCTGGGGATCCCATCTCTGTAAAATATGAGATATTTAGCTACTTAAAAATTTAGTTTGGCCTGGAGAGATGGCTGAGTGCTTAAGAGCAGAGGACTCTTCCAGAGGACCTGAGTTCAGTTCTCAGCACCAATATGACAGTTCATACTGTCTGTTCCAGTTCCAGGGGATTTGAAACCTTTACACAGACATACTTGTAAGCAAAACACCAATGCTCGTAAAATACAAATAAATATAATCTTGAAAAAAAAAAAAAAAGCTGGGAGTTGGTATCACACAGATCTCTGAGTTCAAGGCCAGCCTGGTCTACAGAGTGAGTTCCAGGACAACCAGGACTAACTACACAGAGAAACCCTGTCTTCAAAAACAATAAAACAGAACAAAATTTTAATTTTAAAAAAGTTTTATTTTATGTATATTAGTGTTCTGTCTGCATGTATGTTAGTGTACCTTGGGCGTGCCTATGGATGGTTGTCAGCCACTATGTGGGTGCTGGGAACTGAAGCTGGGTCCTCTGAAAGAACAGAAAGTGCTCAAAATCTGAGCCATCTCACTGGCCATTTTTCTTTTTTTTGAGACATGATCTCTCTGTATAGCTCTGGCTGCTGTGTAGACCAGACTGGCCTTGACCTTGCAGAGACTGGCCTGCTTCTGTTTCCTGTGTGCCTGGATTAAAGGCATGTGCCACTACTGCCCAGCTTTAGATGCTTTATTTTGTGTGTGTGTGTGTGTGTGTGTGTGTGTGTGTATCTACAAAATATATTAACTGTACTTATCAACATGGATGACTCCTAGATAAAACATCAAAGTGCAAATTGCAGAAGAATATATAAAATATTAATTACACATAAAACATAGAATGATATTGTATATTATTTAAAGATATATGTCAGTGAAATAAGAGTAAAATGTTAATAAACATCAGTTTTATAGTAGGAGTCATGAGCAGAAGCATGGAAGATAGGATTGGGAAGTACTAAGAGTCTTCCCTTGCACCACTAGTCTGGATGTAGCTTTTTGTATGCTAAATATCACTTGTTCAACAAATAACTATGTGTTTTACATGAGTGTTTTTTTTTTTTACATAGTGTCAGAAATAGAAAGTTTAATAATTTTTTTTTTTTTACTTTGCAATAGTTCTGAACTCTTCTTTCTTTTTTTCTTTTAGACAGAGACTCATAATATAGATAAGGCTGGTTTCAAACTCACTCATGAATACCAGTGTTAACTTGCATTAGCCACCATACCAGACTCTGAGGAGTTTTTTTTTTTTTTTTTTTTGCAAAGTAGAACTTTTTTTTTTTTTTTTTTTTTTGGTTTTTCGAGACAGGGTTTCTCTGCGTAGTTTTGCGCCTTTCCTGGAGCTCACTTGGTAGCCCAGGCTGGCCTCGAACTCACAGAGATCCGCCTGGCTCTGCCTCCCGAGTGCTGGGATTAAAGGCGTGCGCCACCACCGCCCGGCGACTCTGAGGAGTTTTTAAATAATGGGAAGTGGCAATTTTGTTGTTGCATGTTCCTAGGATATACTCTATGCCAAGAGTGTTTTTTGGGAAAGAGTCTTATGAAGCCAGGTTGGTTTCCAGTTGGCTGTGTTATAAAGGATGGCTTGCTTTTCCTGGTCCTCCTGCCACTACCTGCTGTGGTGCTTAGATTACAGACGCTCACCATCACGCCTGGTTCACCTAAGTGGTGGTGGGATTGAACCTAGAGCTTGTGCATGCTAGGCAAGCACTCTACTAGCTGAACTGCATTCCTAGTCTTCCAAGAAGAAATTCTATTTTTCAATATTTTCACCTGGGGAAAGAATTAAATATCTTTCCTAAGTGCTATTCTGGATAGCACAGGCAATCCTACAGTAGTTCCTTTGGGAGCAGTTATAATACTAAGTTAGCTTTCAGCGTCGTTTCAGAGTTTCACAGAGCATCAGCTTTACAAAAGCATTCACTGTAGTCTTCTTGGTGATTTCCTGCAGTAACTCAGTGCATGTGAGGTTTTAGAACTTCCGAGTCATCGTGCCAGTGTCTTGGAGCTGCCTTGGCAGAATGGATGCAGTATTGAAGTTCACATTCAACTGTGATTCCAAACCAAAAAGCTTTTTGTTTTTCTCTCTTTCTCTGAGACAGGGTCTCACTATGTAGCTTAGGCTAGCCTTGAACTCACAGAGATCTACATGTCTCATTCTCCCAAGTGCTGGGATTAAAGGCACACACTACCACAGTGGCTAAAACTGTTCTTCTTAGCAACCTTCATTATTTTATTTCTTTTGCTTATTTTAAAGAAATGTTTGTTTTTTTGTGACACAAAGCTTTAATCCCTGCACCCAGGAGGCAGAGGCAGGCATTTCTGTGAGTTCAAGGCCTGCCTGGTCTACATATTGAGACTATATCTGAAAAAAATTATTTATTTATTTATTTATTTATTTTTGTTTTTTGTTTTTTGAAACAAAATCTCATGTATCCCAGGCTGGCATGAAATTCACTATGTGGATTGGACTGCCTCTGAATTTACAGAGACCCAGCTTTCCTCTGTTTTCAGAGTGTTGGGTTTAACAGTGTACACCATCACACTCTGCTGCATTGTTGAGTTTGGAGTTGTGTCTTGAACTACTTGGAACTTCCAGAGACTTTTAGGACAGTCAGGTAGTTAGATTCATAATTTAAGATGGATTTAACCTCAGTGTTATAGGTGGAAAATCTTGGTACTAGAAAGTCAAATGACATTTCTCACATTGTTAGGCTAATCATGAGTATGCTTTGGGTGACCTAATTAATTAATTAATTAATAGTGCTAGATTTTGGACCAACTTCCTCATGAACATTAGGCAAGTGTTCTATCACTAAGCTACATTCCTATCCCTTTCTTAAATTTTTTATTTTGAGATAGGAGCTTAATAAGTTGCCTAGGCAGACCTTGCAATTTCAATCCTTCTGCCTCAGCCTTTCAAGTAGGTGGGATTACAGGTATGTGTCACCATCCATGGCTAGCTATTTTAATAATCCCCCATCTTGGGGCTGGAGAGATGACTCAGTGGTTAAAAAAAACTGTTGCTTTTCTAGAGGACCCATGTTCAATTCCTAACACCCAAATGGTGGCTCACAACCATCTGTAACTCCTGGCCTAGGGGATCTTCTGGCCTATGCTGGTACTGGGTATGTACATGGTACACAGATGTACATGCAGGCTGAGCATTCATATACATAAAATGAAAGGGAAAAGCCAGGCATTGTGGCATATACCTTTAATTCCAGCACTTAGGCAGGCAAATCTCTGAGTTCAACACCAGTCTGGTCTACAGAGTGAGTTCTAGGACAGCCAAGGCTACACAGAGAAACCCTGTCTCAAAATAAAACCCCAAACAATAACAAAAACAAAAACCAACCAACTAAACAAGCAAAAAACCCTAAAGGGAAAAAATATTAACCAATCTTTTCTACTCTTCTGGTAGGTTTGTCAGGATGGTGGACAAGAATATTTACATCATTCAAGGAGAAATTAACGTTGTTGTTGGTGCCATCAAACGAAATGCACGATGGAGCACCCATATACCACTGGTAAGTGGGGCATGGGCAGACATTTTGGTCACTGAGTTATTGTAGGGAATCTCATCTTTGGTTAAAACAGCAATCAACTAAGAGTGTGTGTGTGTGTGTGTGTGTGTGTGTGTGTGTGTGTGTGTGATGAAAGAAGAAAGGTGATGTAAAAGGTAAAGGGATAGGTCCTCATAGAAGGAGGAGAGAGAAAAGAGAACAATAGAATACATGTGACAGGAAAGCAGAACAGGGAGCTGGCTCAGTGTGATAGTGTATTCCTATAATCCTAGCACATGGGAGGTAGAAGAAAAAGGATCATATGTTCAAGGCTAGCTTTGGTACATACTGAGTTCAAAACTAACCTGGGCTACTTGTGATCCTGTCTCAAAAACCAAAAAAAAAGAGGGGAGGCGGGGGAAGGGAACAGGACTGGGGGCTAGAAATGGCTCACCAGTTCAGAATACTTGCTAATCTTCCAGTGGATCAAGTTTGTTTCACAGCACTCATGTTGGGCAACTCACAACTCTCTTGTGATCCTCTTCTAGCCTCCTTGGGTACCTGCACACATATGCTGTGTACTTATTGGAGATTATGGGGGTTCAGTCCCTCGATAGTCCCCTCCCAGGGTCCGGGAAGGATCTGCAACCAGCTGATAATTTAATCGTTGATGAAAGGAAATGAATCTACATACACGAAACTCCTTTGTCCATACACTTTATTATTCTGTGTCAGTTCTCTCTCTACAAGCTTCTATTCTGCTCTCATGCCTACCTCCTTTCTTGCCTGATTTATCTCTACATTTAACTGCTGTCCCCTCTGAGTTCTAATTTAATTCTCTCATCTTAGTTCTGCCCCTTGAGGTTCTCATCCATCTTGTTCTTTCCCATATCAGCTCCTCTCCCATCTCCTTCTCTCCCATCTTGTTCTTCCCCATCTGGCTCTTCCTCATCTTCCATCTCATTCCTCTAGTCCTCTCTTCTGCACTTCAGTCTAGTTCTTCCCCGTCTCAGTTTGTTCCTTTCCAGTTCTTACCCGTTTGTTCTTCCATTCTCCTTTCTCTTCTCCGTCTCCTTAGTCTCTCCGTTCCCTCTAAGTCTCCCAGGAATACAGTTAGAAACCCAAGCAATAGCAATCCTCTGGCTGAGCAAGGTCACCAGGCTTGAATTCTACGGGGTCATAAAGGCAGGTAAGAATTTTCCTCAGGCAGTGACCACTAGGCTTTCTTTTACAATCCAAAACAGGAGTGGTAATAGAGGAGGTCAACTGAGTGCTAATGCCTGGTTAGTATATGAAAAAGGGGTCTATGTGCTCAGTCTACATTCTGAGAAGTGGTTAGGTAAGAAGCTAGGGGTCTATAAAGTTATTAAGGCTATAAGAAAGGAGGGTCCAAGCTAAATTGTGTAAAGCTATTACTTAAGGTCCGCCTGACCTAGGCGGTGTCTCCATGTAGAATTTACCTTAAATCAGGAGACTAGCATGTGGTGGTCTGGACTGTTATTTCTGTTAGTCCTTGAAAGTGGCTAAGGGAGATATCTGATTCCAGTGCTGAAAGGGGAGAAACGGATGGGCTGTGGGGAAGGAAGCATTTCCTGAGGCTGTTCTCCAAATACCTGGAATGTATATGTCCAGAGAGAGATCAGTCCACATTGTTAGCACTTCTTAGGGGAAAAATCAATTGGGAAAACTATGAAGGCACACATGATTTTCACAACAGAACAAGCCAAGTAACACCAAAAGCTCCCTGGAATTTGGCTTCCTCTAGAGGAATTCCTTCAGGTGGTAGCTTTGCCATAACCAGCTGAGTTCTTATAATATTTTCCTGCAGCATATACTCATGTAGACATACACATGAATAAAAATAAATCTTAAAAGGGCAGGGGCTAGGGAGATGGTCCAGCAGTTAAAAAACTTGCTGTACAACCAAGAGGCCTAGAGTTTGGATCCCCAAAACCCATATAAAGGATTAGTGGCTGTCCAGGACTGGTGAAGTGGCTGAGAGGGTAAGGCCTGCAGTTCAAGCCTTGGAAGGCAGAGACAGGGATCCCTGGAGCAAGCAAGCTAGTGAGAGCAGCCATGTCAGTGAGCTCTGGTGTTCTGAGAGCTCTGCCTCTGAGGGGAAGATGGAGTGATGGAGGTAGATGCCTAGTGTTAACGTCAGGCCTCCATGTGTCTGTGAACATGTATACACACACACATCTAAATGAAAATGAAGAAGAAAAAAATAGCCATAAAACCAGTGGCTGGTAAGATGGCTTAGTGTGTTATGTGTTTGCTTTGAAATCCTTATAACCTGAGTTTGATCTCTGAAACCTACATAAAAATAAAAGGAGAGAACCAATTCTATAAAGTTATCCTCTGACTTCCACATGTGCATGTGATGCATACATATACACATTATACATGATAAATAAAACAAATCAAAAGAAAAGAAGAGGGGAGTGGAGAACCAGCTACAAAGGCTGGGAGGGTAGGAGAGGGCAGTGGGGTAGTGAGTAAGAACGAAGTATAATGACATATATATATGACAACGCCATAATGAAACCCATTGCATTCGTTTATTTAGACAGGGCTTCAAACTTAGTATGTAGCTGTCTTTAAACTCCTGGTCTTTTTTATTTATTTAATTTATTTGTTTATTTTTTTGTTTTTTTTGAGACAGGGTTTCTCTGTGTAGCTTTAGTACCTTTTTTTGAACTCACTCTGTAGCCCAGGCTGGCCTCGAACTCAGAGAGATCCACCTGGCTCTGCCTCCCGAGTGCTGGGATTAAAGGTGTGCGCCACCACCACTGCCCGGCTTAAACTCCTGGTCTTCTTGCTTCCACTTCTGAAGGGTTAGGATTACAGGTTTGCACCACTACCACCCTCTAGTTGAAACCCATTATTTTGTAGACTAAAAGAACAACAACCTAGGGCTAGCAAGGTGGGTGAGTGGATAAAGCTGTAGATAAGGAGTGGATAAACAGTGATGTATTAGTCACTGTTCTATGCTGTGAAGAGACACCATGACCTAAGCAACTCTTAGGAAAGAAAGCATTTAATTTTGGGGGCTTGCAGTTAGTCTATTATCATGGTGGGGAGCATGGCAGCACACATGGTACTAGAACAGTAGCAGAGAGCTACATTCTGATCTGTAGGCAGTAGACAGAGAGAGAAAATGGGCCTGATGTGGACTTTTGAAACCTCAAAGTCCACCTCCATTGACACACTTCCCCCAACAAGGCCACACCTACTCCAACAAGGCCACACCTCCAAATTCTTCTAATCCTCGAACAGTTCTACTCCTTGGTGACTAAGCATTCAAAACATATGAGCCTAGGTGGGCATTTTCATTCAGACCACCACACCTGATCACCTGGGTTCAATCCCTGGAACCCACATGGTGGAAGGAGAGAGCTGACTCCCACAGGTTGTCCTCTAACTACTACATGTGTGTGCCCTTACATACACATACACACAAATAAACATGAAAAAGTCTCCCTAATTAAAACAATAGTCATGTTTCCAGTAATAATGAGAATAATAAGAATTCAGATTTGTTCTTGGTATCCAAGGATACTTCTGTTTTATTCCAATTGGCATTAGGTTTACAGGCTTAACCCAGAAGATGACACATTCTTCTCTCTATACATGTATAGTATATGTATGTAAATATATATATGTGTGTGTGTATCTGTATATAATGTATACATACATGAAACAGAAACACTTTATTAAGAAAGGGAAAGCATTCTTGATAATGGGAGTAGGCTAGTGTGTTAGTTACTTTTCTGTTGCTGTGATAAAACACCATAACCAGGGGCTAGAGAGATGACTTAGTAGTTAAGAGCACTGGCTGCTCTTCCAAAGGACCGCAGATTGATTCCTAGCACTCACATGGTGGCTAACAATGACCTGTAACTCCAGTTCCAGGGATCCAATGCCCTTTTCTTTTTAAAATTTAAAAAATTCTTATCTGGGGCTGGAGAGATGGCTCAGAGGTTAAGAGCACTGCCTGCTCCTCTGGAGGACCCAAGTTTAGTTCCCAGCACTCACATGTCATCTCACAAATGTCTGTAACTCTAGTTCCAGAGGATCTGATACCCTCACACAGACATACATGCAAGCAAAATACCAATGCACAGTAAAAAAATAAAATAAAAAGGAATCATCAAAAAAATTTATTATTTTATATAAATGGGTATTTTGTCTGCTTGTATGTCTATGTACCGTGTGTGCCTGATATTTTGGACTACTTTAGTATACCTAAAAATATCAAAAAGACTTCTTATCTTTTAAGATAAAGAAGAGATGTCTGAGACTGGAGTTATAGATGGCTGTGAGCTGCCATGTGGTTGCTGGAAGTTGAACCTGAGTCCTCTGGAAGAGCAGTCAGTGCTCTTAACTGCTGAGCCATCTCTCCAGTCCTGCCACATTTTTATAAATCTATTATTTATTTATTTGTGTGTGTGTGTGTGTATGTGTGTTTGTGTGTATACGCATGCATGCAAGCATGCCTGCAGAATCTAGAAGGTTCTAGATTCTAGAGCTGGAGTTACAGGTGGTTATGAACAGCTAGATATAGTTGTTAGGAATCAGACTCAGCTGCTGTACTATCTCTCTAGTTCTTTTATAAATAAAGTTGATATTTGGGACTACTTGAGTACGCTAGAAACATCAGGAAGACTTCTAATTTCTTAGGGCTATAGTTAGTTAGCAAAGTCATTCAAATTAGTTTAGTTATTGATGATATATAGAGTATGGATGGGTGATGATAATCTGTGCAATGGAGTCTGCAAGCTTCTCATACAGAGCAGGTCATATCTTGCTAATCAGATGCATAAGAAACTTCATTGTAGAGGCAGGCGGATCTCTGTGAGTTCGAGGCCAGCCTGGGCTACATACAGAGTGAGTTCTAGGAAAGACACAAAGCTACACACAGAAACCCTGTCTCGAAAAACCAAAAAAAAAAAAAAAAAAAAGAAAAAAAAAAAGAAAAAAGAAAAGAAACTTCATTGTTACTGTTAGGTTCAGGAAGTCCATAAATCCATAGATGGGCTCAAGTTGGCCTATAGAAGGATTTCTAGCTAGTAGATAAAAGCCACCATTCTTCAGGAACTTGTGATATGTTTTTTTTGTTGTTGTTATTGTTCCCAATTGAGCCCCCCTGCCAGCTCCTCTTCCTCCTTATAATCCACATTATTTGTCTACTCCCTGCTTTCTCAAGCTCTGTTGCTCTCTCCACCATTCTCTCCCATTCTCCAGCTACCCTAGCCCTGGCCATGTCCAGGCTGTTTCTCTTTTCTCTCTGCTCTGGACTCTCCCAGATGCCTCTGGGTTTTTTCTCTCTTATCCAGTTTCTTTACTCTTCCCTCTCACATATAGCTTTAAAGTTAGCTGTTTATTATTGGGTGTATATGTGTGTATATATACATGTATGTATGTATATTTGTAGAATTGTGTGAACAAATTTTAGCACAATTATAAAAACAAGTTTAGTGCTTTCTAACTAGTATTTTACCTGCTAAGCCATCTCTCCAGCCCCCCAATCAGTGTTTTTGAGTAAACATGAGTAAACATTTCAAACACATTCACCAAATAGTTTACTTATTCTTGCCAAGTTAGAAAGTTCTAATATATATCTGTATCATGTGTACATATGAAATAAAAGTAGAGACATTTGGGTTCCTATACATACACACTTAAATGATGTCTTGGGTTCCTATACATACACACTTAAATAAATGATGTCATTGGGCACTTTTTCACTATCGATCTCTTCTTGTTTGAGAAATTTTATATACCCTGGGGCATCTAGGTATGTAAAATAGGCATACAAATAAAACATTTACTGATAATAAATCATAAAGAAATT
This sequence comes from Peromyscus maniculatus bairdii, assembly GCF_049852395.1. NCBI lineage: Eukaryota > Metazoa > Chordata > Mammalia > Rodentia > Cricetidae > Peromyscus > Peromyscus maniculatus. The sequence goes on from NC_134852.1 coordinate 198,676,182, forward strand.
TATTTAAAAATAATTCTTTGGGAGTTGCTGAGATGACTTAGAGGGTAGAGGTGCTTGCCACCAAGGCTGATGACCCAAGCTTGGTCCCCAGAACATAGTGGAAGGAGAGGGGCAACTCCTGTGAGCTCTCCTTTGGCTTCACACTTTCATCACGGCATGGGAGCATCCACACGTGTACACACATCAAGGCATGTGAGCGCCCACACATGTACACACATCAAGGCATGGGAGCGTCCACACATGTACACACATCAAGGCATGGGAGCGTCCACACACGTACACACATCAAGGCATGGGAGCGTCCACACACGTACACACATCAAGGCATGGGAGCGTCCACACACGTACACACATCAAGGCATGGGAGCGTCTACACATGTACACACATCAAGGCATGTGAGCGCCCACACATGTACACACATCAAGGCATGTGAGTGCCCACATATGTATACACACAAACAAATAAATGTTTTAAAAACATTCTTTGATATGCATATAGTCTTACCATTTATTAACAGTGAAAGCAGATTTATGGACTAATGAGGTAGATGTACTTATTTATTCTTACATAAAGAATTAATCATGGCTTAGTATTTGGTACTGCAGGATGTAGAGCACTGTCCCTGTTTTTCAGAGTTGATGGCTATTTTGATTTGATTTTATAATTTTTGTTTTTCGAGACAGGGTTTCTCGGTGAAGCCTTGGCTGTCCTAGAACTCTTTCTGTAGACCAGGCTGACCTTGAACTAACAGAGATCCACCTGCCTCTGCCTTCTGAGTGCTGGGATTAAAGGCGTGAGCCACCACTGCGAAACTGACTTTATAATTTTTAATTCTGACAAAGCTGTTTTGCACAACTGTTAGAAATTGTTAGAAATTCTTTTGTAGTCTGTTTTTCTCTTTTGTAGTCGTAAGCCAAGATTCATTTCATAATTTTTTTAAAGGACCTTGTCAGTAATACAAGCAGCAATTTTTAAAACCAAACATTTTAACATAATATAATACAAAGACATACTAATTTGATACTTACATGCTGAGGAATGACAGTAAAAAATTTAAAAAAAAATCTTTTTCCATAACTAAACTTACATTATGTTTCTAGAAGAGCAGAAAACTTTGTATGTACAGCAAAAGTACTGTAGCTCATAAAACATACCAGTTTGAAATTGGAGCTGATGTGTTTCAGGCATGCTTATTGTCTGTATTCAGGAACATTTTACTGTTGCCAAACTTTCAAGACCTTCCCCCATATTCAGTTGTGTGACTTCCATATGGGCTGTGATTCACAGGAGAAACAGGGTTGAGGCCAGAAAGATGGCTCTGTGGGCAGGTACCTGTCCCCAACCCTGATGACTAGAGAGTGATCCCTAGGATCACATGGTAGAGGAAGAGAACTGAGTCCACAAATTGTCCTCTCACCCTAATCTGTGGAACATGGCCTGCACATGCACACAGAATAAAGAAAAGGGAATAAAAAATCTGAGAAAGCATAAAAGAAACTGGGTTATAGATTAGCTTTGAAGAACCTACTTTAGGTAAGCTCACAGTGTCTGAAATAGCAGAGTGAGGAGCCATGGCTGAGTTTCTTTTTTTTCCTCAGAAGAAAAACATACTCAATTTTCTGGTTAGATTTAGAGGAAAAGTTTTGATCTTTCATTTTCTCTTTCCTATTTTGGAATAGTTTTTTTTTTTTTTCTTGACCTATGATTCTCCAGGATGAAGAACGGGATCCTCTGCTGCACAGTTTCAGTCATCTAAAGGAGGTCTTAAACAGCGTAACAGGTAAGGCTCCACATGCAGGTGGAATTCTTAAACAGTGTAACAGGTAAGGAAGGCTCCACTCGTAGGAAACACGTAACAGGTAAGGCTCCACGTGTGGACAGAATTACTTGGCCTAGTAAGAAATGCATGTATTTGATTTGCATGGATAGACAGGGATAGACAGTTTTCATGTAAAGGATCATAGAGGGCAAATGAAAACAAAAGATCATATAGTAAACACCTGAGGCTTTGTAGGCTGTATGCAGCTCTGTGGATGCTCAGCTCTGTCCATGGAGCTCACTAGTCATAGGTAAGATGTACAGGAGAAGTACATATTTTCTTTTTTAAGAAGTGCGCAAGTCAGATTTGGCTCATGGATAAATAAAGCTTGCTAGTCTCTATTTCACTGCTTGCAGTATTTCTATGTTCTCAGAGTCCTTTGTCCTTTGATTTTCCTAATCAAATTAACTTTATGTATTACATTTAGAATTTTCAAAGCCACTTCCATATTTATTATCCTTGTTAACTTTTACAGAAATACGTGAAAGAGGCATGCATACTGTCCCCTTTTTATGAAAAAAAGTGAAGTCCAGAGAGTCTAAAGGGATTTACTGAAGGCCTGGTGATGTAGCTCAGTTTGCAGAGTGGTTATCTCCCATGAATAAGCCCTAGATTCAATCCCTAACCCCCCATAAAACTGGGTGTGGTGACATGCGCCTTGTCTGTAATCTCAGGTCTTGGGAGGAGGAGCCAAGAGGTTCAGAAATTCAATATTATCCTTTAGCTATATACCAGTTTTAGGCCAGCCTGAGCTACATGAGATCCTATCTCAAATGACAAAACAGAAAGGTGAAAACAAACAATACACCTAAAATGATTTAGCTAATTCTCAGAGGTGGAATCGAGTACATTTTAAGCTCTATCTGACACCTGCTTTCATGTTCTTTCCCATGTTGTACATTGCTTTGGTACATTTACTTAGAGGGACTGTGTATACCAAGTGCTTTTTAGTGTGTGTGGGGGAGAAGAGGGTAATGGGAGTCAATACTTATGTGGTTTTTGTTATTTATTGTTTTTATTTTCCCCTTGTGTTTTTTTTTTAAGGCAGTATAGACAAAAAGGGAATGCCTCAGAGCTGTGTTCCTGTGTTGATTCTAAAGGACTCTTGTAATTACAGTCTTGGAATGCTGTTAGGTAGTGGTATATCTCAGCCCATAATTGAACAATACTTAGACTTCAACAAATTAAACAAACAATAAATGAAAGAAATTCTTCATTTTATGAGAAACACAGGAGAAAGTTTGGAGAACATAGTTATTTTCCCAAACATGGACTGAAGTTATCTATAAAGGAACAAATGTCATTTAATTGAGAAGGCTTTAAATTTTTAGTTTATAAGCCAAACCTGGTGGCTTACACCTGTAATCCAAGCACTCAGGATAAGACAGATGGAGTGTGATGATTTTGAGCAAACCTGAGCCACATAGTAAATAACACCACCATATAGGTATTGAGATGTTCTTCCTTATTGTCCTTACATTAACCATATAACGTACTTTTTGTATATACTGACTTCCAGGAAAGTCTGGGCTATAAAGTGAGGTCCTGTCTTAAAGAAGCAAGCAAGCAAGTAAACAACCTAGACATAGTACAGACCTGCAGTCTCAATATAGGAGCCTTGAGGCAGGAGGATTGAAAGTTTAAGACTTGTCTAGGCCATAGAATGAGTTCAAGGCCAGCCTGGGCAGCTTAGTGAGACCCTATCTCAAAACAAAAGAGTACAAATGGGTCAGGGATACAGCTCGATGGTGATGCACTTGCCTCAAATTCCCGAGTCCCTGGGTTCAACCTCTAGTGGCAAACAACCAAATAAACCAAAAAGAACTAGTTAGAAAAATCAATGGGCAGTGGTTAACATGAGTTCTCCCGGTACTAACATGTAACTCCTTAAGTGCCAACATTACAGGCATCTGCTACCAATCCTGTTTTCCCAGTACAGAATTTATATATTGTTACTTTGACGAGAAAAGTGTCGGTGAGGGGGATTTGATTGTCCCCCTCAGTCATTAAGGCTCTTAGATCCTTTCTGGGTTCTTCTGAAGTAGTTAGAGCAGATGTGTGGTTTCTGTTGAGGAGTTTCTTTTGGAGTGAACAAAATGTTTTATGGTTGTACAACTTGGAAAGTATATTAGAAACAACTGAGTTGTATACTTTACAAGGATAAGTTTTATGGTATGTGAATTGTAGCTCAAAAAGTGTTTTTCTTTTTATTTATTTTATTTTATTTTTTATTTTTTTGGAGCTGAGGATCGAACCCAGGACCTTGTGCTTGCTAGGCAAATGCTCTACCACTGAGCTAAATCCCCAACCCCAAAAAATGTTTTTCTTTAAGGTTAAGTCTGGGTTTGTTGTGCTGCCCAGGCTTGCTTTGAGTTTCTGTACTCAAGTAATGCATTTGTTAATCTCCTGCGTAGCTGGGACTATGGGTGTCCCATAGTTTTAAAGTTCATTAAAAAAAAAAAATCAAATGTGACGGGGCTCATGCCTTTAATCCTAGTACTCAGGAAGCAGAGGCAGGCAGATCTCTGTGAGTTTGAGGCCAGCCTGGTCTACAGAACAAGTTCCAGAACAGGCTCCAAAGCTGCACAGCAAAACCCTGTCTCGAAAAGCCAAAAAAAAAAAAAGAAAAAAAAGAAAAAGAAAAATCACATGTAAGCTACAGAATGAATGAATTCCCATTTCTTAGGGCCCAGAACTCTGGAGGGAAGCCTTTGGGTGTAGTCATGGCTGAACTTTGGACCCATTGCCCAGCAAAGGCAGCATAAGGCAGTCTCTTGGCCACTTTGTCCTTTTATGTCTCTCTCATTAACTCAAGGAAGCACATGGCTTTTATATTTAAATTTATTCAAGCTGTAATCTTTGACATTTGAGTTAGCTTTTAGTACAGTTTTGCATTTATAGTAATATATATTATGTATTTTCTCTATCCCCAAAGAATCCCTTTTAATCTTTTCCGGATGCAAATTTCAGGCTGTCTTGTCCCATCTCCCCTCTCTTGCTCTCTTTCCCCTCCCCCCATAGAGTGTGTTTGCTCAGGTGTGGCAGGAATATCCACTGTCAAGCTGCGCCCTTTATATTAGTCAATATTATCCTTCTCCCCCCTCCCTGTCTGTCTGCTCCTTTGGGCTTTCCCAGTTGATTTATAATTTTGGAATTCTCATCGGAGTCTGTAATACAGTTTGTTCATTATTTAACCAAAACCTGTTTAATGAGCAGAGAGAGGCAATGTAAATGTTAGACATGTTGCAGTGATGTACCTTTGTGCTTCTCAGAACGGGTGGGTAGTTAACTCTGTGCTGCCTGCAGGGCTGGGGGTATCTTGGACTTAGGGGCAAAAGAGCCACTGTGGGAGTGGGTAGTGGCCCTTCTGTCCCCGAGTGTCCTTTGTAGTTGCCCAAACCCTGCTATAGCTTTAGATTCCAATGATACAGTTTCTTTCACCCATCTAGTGATCTTATGGGGCTCTGGCAAAACACTCGAGTTATGTTCAACCTCATGGCTAGACCCTGTGGTAACATCTGTGGCATGCAATGGGAGCATAAAAAGGAAGGTCAGATGTCAGGGTTCCTGATAGTGCTCTTGGTTTAGGTCTGAAAAAAGATGACTGTTGAGAAGAATATGTCTAACTGACAGGTCTGTCGTCTTTGGTTAATTTTTTGCCAGACTAGATAAGCCTTTGCAAGTCCTTGATCTTTAAGCACATCCTCCATATATGTATATGTTTTCATGTGTGTGCACATATATTTGTATAAAGGGATTCTTTGCTAGAAAAATCTTGGATTTACAGCAGAAAGAAATATTCTAAAACTATCACAACAAAATTTCTTATAGAATTTTTTTTTTTTTTGGTGGGGATCCTGGGGATTGTATTCATATCCTTGTACATGTTAGGCAAGTACTCTACCACTGAGCTACATCCCAGCCTTTTTTTTCTTGCCCCCCGCCCCCCTGCCGAGACAGGGTTTCTCTGTGTAGTTTTGCGCCTTTCCTGGAACTCACTCTGTAGCCCAGGCTGGCCTTGAGCTCACAGAGATCCACCTGACTCTGCCTCCCGAGTGCTGGGACTAAAGGCATGCACTACCACTGCCCGGCTCCAGCCTTGTTTTTATTTTATTTACTTGTTTACTTTGACAAAGTCTTACTATATAGCTCAGACTGGCTTCAGAATTGGAATTCTCTTACCTCTACCTCCCAAGAGATGGGATTATAGGTGTTTGCTACTGTGCCCATCTGTGACCATATCTCTCTCTCTCTCTCTCTCTCTCTCTCTCTCTCTCTCTCTCTCTCTCTCTCTCTCTCTCTCTCTTTTTTTTTTTTACCGAAGCTGAGGACCGAACCCAGGGTCTTGTGCTTGCAAGGCAAGCGTTCTACCACTGAGCTAAATCCCCAACCCCTGGGACCATCTCTTAATGGCATTATAGTCTTCAGAGCCAGGCTTGAGGAAGACTTTTTTTTTAGGTTTTGTGTGTGCATTCTCACTCCCACCCCTGTGTGTGTGTGTGTGTGTGTGTGCTTGGAGTTTGTTCCAGGTCTTTTTAGGACTTATGTGCTGTTTTGATTATCAGGTTATCAGACTAGGGAGGCCAGTATAAGCACCATGGAATTATTCTAGTTTTCTGAACCTTTTCTTATTCATTCTCTGAAATTTGGATTCTTTTTCCCCCTGAGTTATTGGGTTGCTTCTTGCTAGTATTTCCTGAATATCTGTTATGAGCCAGGCATTTTCCTTAGGCACTTAGGCATTGAGTCTATAATAATAGAGAGTGCAAGAGTGAGACCAAATGTGTTGTTGCAGCTGCTGGTGTTAGACCAATGGCTCTGACCACTGTGAGCTCCTGTGGCCTCTGTTCTAGTCCATGTGCTCCCTACTTACCAGGCATGGGAAGGACAACGGGAAGGAGAATGGTTTGCTGCACCTTTCCCTCCTTCCCTCGCCCCTTTGACTTGGTATTACTATTTAGCACAGGCTAGTCTTGTGTCCAGCCTGCTGTCATCTTTTCTTGTTTCTTTGAGTAACAAGTCAAGGAGAATGAACAAAAATTGTGTTTTTCAATTTGGCTTCCTCATGTAAAGCTATTATGGCCAAAACTTAGATGTTTCCAGAGGCATCAGTGGATTGCATAGAATATTTCTTGGGGATAGGATATTTCTTTACTGAGCTAACTGGGATAGCAGGAACTAACATACTTGAATTTAAGAGGGAGAAGCAGGTGCCTGGAGAAAGTGAATGTGTTAGGAGTTTATTTAAATATAGTTTATCTTGGACAAACACACCTGTAGGGTACAGTCTGTCTCAAGCTTTTTGAATTCAGAATCTGAGCTAGGAGGTTTGAGTACATCTACCCTCCAGAGGTTTCAGAGAACATTTAAACAGAGTCTGGATGCCAACCGGGGAGGAACTATGACTTAACACCTGTCTGGCCTAGGCATCTTAGAAATAGCTGCCTAGGTAGGAAAAAAAAAAAAAAAAAACCAAACAGTTCAAGAATGCTCTACCTCAGGCTTCATTTGGAAGAGGAGAGAGGTATAGGGAAAAGAGATTTTAGGAGTAATTGTCAGGAAAAAGATTGACTACATTATACGAAAAGTTGCTCGATTTATTTCCTATGTTGATTGCATGTCTAGACTCATTTTTTTCTTCAGGTGTCTGTAGTTTGGGGAATAGCAAAATAAGTCATATATCATTAACCAGCATATGAAGAGTGATAAGTGAGGCATTGACTTTGTTTCACTTGGGACTGAAGTGAACTTTTTGTTTTGTTTTGTTTTAAGGTAGGGTCTCACTATGTAGCCCTGGTTGATGGAATTCACTATGTAGACCAAGCTAGCTTGGAACTCATAGATGTCTGCCTACTTTTGTCTTCTGAGTGCTGAGATTAAAGGCATGGCTAGAATTGAACTTTTGAATTGTCCAAGGTATAACAGAAAACTACTTTGTTTTTCTTTAGAAGAAATTAAAGAACCAAGTTTGGCCGACAAATTTATATAAAAGGCCGAATATTGGAAGGGTAAAGTTGGGCAAATGTATGTACTTCCTGTACCCCTTTTTTACTTTCTTGGTTTATAATAGAACATAAGACCATATATATTTATATGTATACACACACATAACATAAAACTGATGAACATGTTAGACTATGGCTTGCTATCTGGGCATAATGCCTATAGTTCCAGCTGTTTGGTAGGTAGAGGCAGGATTGCTGAAGCTCAGCAGTTCAGAGCATGATTGGATAACAAAATGAGACCTTGTTAAAAAAGGATATGAGACTCTGTCTCAAAAATAAGGTGGCTGTAGCCAGGCTGTGGTGGCACACGCCTTTAATCCCAGCACTTGGGAGGTAGAGGCAGGCGGATCTCTGTGAGTTTGAGGCCTACAGAGTGAGCTCCAGGACAGCCAGGGCTACAGAACACAGTGAAACCCTGTCTAAAAACAACAACAACAAAAAAGAGGCAAAGGACAATAGATGACACTGCTAGTGACTTTAGGCCTCCATGTGCCTGTGCACTACAGCAGCAGACTCATGGACACATGAGTGTGGACACACAAGGGCGAGCGAGGGTGAGAATGGGTAAAACTCCTGAGAAGAGAGAGCTGGATATGCCTGCTCTAACAGAGGAGGCTGAAGCAGGTGGATCATGAGTTTGAGGCCAGCCTAGTCTATACAGTGAGTCCCAGGAAAGGATGGATTCATAATGAGACCCTGTCTCACAGGGATAAGGGGAGGGGAGAGAAGAGAGCTCTATATTCTTGCTTCTTGTGGGTACAGCTCTTGACACACATAGCAGTCAGAATCAAGTCTGACTGGTAGGAATGCATGTTTTCCTCTATCATAAAGAGGTTTGTAAATAGTAATAATAGTAATAACGACAACAACAATCATAATAATGCATTGTTAATATCTTAGTTCTCAAAAACAGAGGCAAAGGTGTCTGAGTACTTTGTAGCATAGTTGGTAGGCATTGTAGCAGGATGGTCTGTCTGTCTGTGTCAGGTGTCAGAGTCCCGGGCCTGCTTTCATTGCCTGTGTCCTCTTTAGCCCTTTTATGTCTTGAGGCCTGATCTGTCTCCCTGGGTATATGCCCAGCTTGCTGTGTCAGCAATCAGTTGAGTGAAAAGAGGGAAAGCCAACTGCTCCTTTGTTGTTAACAAGGAGGCAGGCAGATTCACTTTCTTCCACACCCACTCAAACTCAGGGCAAATGCCAAAAGGATCTCAGAGAAAGCCAAATGTTTGAAATCCAATCAGTATGTAGTTTTAAGGAGGAAAGGTATTAAAGAGCTTGTTTTAGCCCTCCCCCTCTCTACCTGCCTCGTGTTCATAGGTCCTTAACTGACCACTTCAGTTTCTGAAATAGTATACTATAGGGTATGTTTATGGAAAGAATGAATACTTTTTTTTCTCCTGATAGCCATTAGAAGAGTTATATATATAGCAATATACAAATTAGAGCCCTTCAGCTCAGATCATCTTAGAAGCTTGTGGTAGGTGGGGAGCTACTGACTACCTTGTTCTCAGTTTTGCCTCAGGAAGTCAACAGACAGCTATTACCTGGTTCTGTTTGTTGTGTAACCTTCCATGGACCTAGATGGACAAGAGCTCCTGGATGCCTGCTGGCTGGCTTCTCACTGCTCATCTCTTCTGGAACACCAGCCTTGTGTTAACACTGCCACCGCTGTAGGCCAAATCATGAAGGGCTGCCACATGTGCACAGAACACAACTGGCCTTTCCTTGTTCCACGCTTATTGAGCAATTACTTGTCAGTTTGTGGAATAATTCACATTATTGCCTCAAGTTTCTGGCCCAGTGTGAACTGTGGGTATTTTGGAAGTAGCTTAATAGAGTGATTGTACATCAGAGGGCAATAAATTGGCATTGGATTTGGTGGAAAGGCAGGGCCAGATGTCATGTAGGAGGAAGACCTTTCTGTAGTCACCCATGCAGCTGCTTCCTCATATCCTATATCCCAGAAAGCAGCTTAAGAACGGGAGGGGAAGGGTGAATGGGGACATTGATTACAGAGATAAAGAGTCAAAAGGATTTCAGTGTTATCTAGAATTGGCCTTGGATTGGGAAAAGTCCTTAATAGGAACAAATAAGATCTCCCTGATTTTGGTAAGGTTTTTCTATTAGTTATTTTTGTTTTTATGTAAAATAATTAATTGTCAGAAAAAAAAAGTCTGAAAAAAAAACTCATTCCATATGAAGTTTCATTTTCTTTGAGTAAACAACAGATTTAAGAAAACTGGCACCTGTAACGAGTCTTTTTCTGTCCTGCCAGCAAGCTCTCAAATAAAGACATGGAGACTTCTTATTATGAAAGCTTGACCTATAGCTTAGGCTTGTTCCTAACTAACTCTTATAAATAAACTAAATTTTTTTTAATTTACTTATTTTTATTTTTATTTTATTTTTTCAGCTTTTGTCTTTTTTTTTTTTTTTTAAAAGATTTATTTATTTATTTATTATACAGTGTAATGTCTGCATGTATCCTTGCAGGCCAGAAGAGGGTACCAGATCTCCTTACAGATGGTTGTGAGCCACCATGTGGTTGCTGGGAATTGAACTCAGGACCTCTGGAAGAACAGCCAATGCTCTTAACTGCTGAGCCATCTCTCCAGCCCTAAACTAAATATTTTAATTAAATATATATTTATAACTAAATTATAACTAAAATAAATTAACCCATTTATATTAATCTACATTTTATCATGTGGCATTACCTCTCTTCCATCTTGTACCTCTTATTTCCTCTCTGTGTCTCCTGGCTTTTCCTGCTCCTCGACTCCTTCTTCTCTACCTTTCTCTCCCTGGAAATCCCACCTATACCTCCTCCCTAGCTATTGACCATTCAGCTCTTTATTAAACCAGTCACAGTAATATATCTTCACACTGTGTACAAATGTCCCACAACAGGCGCCTGGGGCTGGAGAAATGGCTCAGTGGTTAGGAGTACTGGCTGCTCCTCTAGAGTTCAATTCCCAACACCCAAATGGTGGCTCACAATTGTCTACTGTAACTCCAGTTCTGGGGATCCATGGTACCAGGCATGCACGTGGTGCACATATATATGCATGCAGACAAAATATACATACACATAAAAAAATAAATCTTTTTTGTTTTTTTTCTTTGAGACAAGATTTCTCTGTGTAGCCCTGGCTTATCTGGAACTCTGTAGACCAGACTGGTCTCAAACTCACAGAGATCCGCCTGCTTCTTCCTCCCAAGTGCTGGGATTAAAGGTGTGCGCCACCACACCTGGAGCAAAAATAAATCTTATAAAGGAAAAAAAAAAGAAAGAAAAAAAAAAGAAAACTGCCATCAAACTGACTTAACAAAACAGGAACTGAGATGATGTCGTGACTCTTCCTGAGAGCTAGAGTGATATTTTCAGAATGCTTCCCATTAGTGAATTAATGATGTCATATTAGTGGGGTGTGTGGCATCTTACCTCTTCCCCAATTTTAATTAATTGATTACTTTTGTTATTATTTTGTGTGGATGTAGATGTCAGAAGACACCTTTGTGGAGTCAGTTTTCTTTTCACCTGTACCTGGGTTCTGGGGACCAAACTCAGGCTGTTAGTCTTTGCAGCAAGTGTTCTTTACCTACTGCCAGCTCACCTTCTAATTATTATGTTTTATTTTATTAAGTTTTTAAAAATTATATTCATTTAGTGTGGTTGTGTGTATTGTACAGGTGTGGGTACCATGGTGTGTGTGTCTTCTCTCAGTTTTTATTTTTTCAAAATTAAAAAAATGATTTATTTTATATGTATGGGTGATATCTATGTGCTGTGTGTGGTGTGGTGTGTGTGTGTGTGTGTGTGTGTGTGTGTGTGTGTGTGTGTGTGTGTGATGCCCACAGAGGCCAGATGAGGGCCCTGGATCCCCCAGGATTGGAGTTAAAGTTGGTTGTGAGCTTCCACGTGGGTTCTGGGACCTGAACCCATGTCCTCTGTGAGAGCAGCAAGTTCTTTTAACCACTGGCCCATCTCTCCAGTCCCTGACATGGACTTTGTGTACAGAGTGAACCATTTGTCTACAGAATAGCCTACATTCCAGGTTTACCTGAGTTATTTAACTTGTTCTCCTATCCCATATAGTCCTATATACTAGAAGTGAGAGCTAAAGGCTTATTTCAGGTTAAACATTTTTGGCAAGTCTTTTTGAGACAGGACCTCCCTGTAGCTTAGGCAGGTCAGGATCGCACTGAAATCCTCCTGCTTCAGCCCCTGGAGTGCTAGATTGTCTGTCTGAGTATTTTCATAGGTTGCATATATATTTCATATATCACCACAGGAGACACACTGTGTAAGGTTATCTGTTTTGCTATTGTTTTTGTTTGTTTGAAACAGGGATTTATGTAGCTCAGGCTAGCTTCCACCTTGCTATGTAACTGAGAATGATCTTGAATTCCTTTTTGTTGTTGTTGTTGTTTTTTCAAGACGGGGTTTCTCTGTGTAGTTTTTGGTGTCTGTCCTAGATCTTACTCTGTAGACCAGGTTGGCCTCAAACTCTCCCTCCCCAGTGCTGGGATTAAAGGCTTACGTCACCACCGCCAGGCTGACCTTAAATTCCTAATCCTGCCTCTTCTCCCAAATGCAAGGCTATAGGCATGTACCAGTGTGTGGGCTTGTTCTGCTGTTACTGTTTCTTATTTGCTCTGGTGCTCCTGCTATATCTCTTCATTATAAGATCTGTTCATTTTCTCTTTGCAATTAGTAAGTAATCCACGAAGTGACGATCTCAACATCCCTTTCTCTGACATTCTGTTACCTACTGAGCATCACTGAAGAGTACCTGCACCAATCATTTCACTATGTGTCAGAGAATTAGGATTCTCTAATTCTATCATTCTTTCTGCATTTACTAGTTGACATTCTCTATGAACAACTGCCCTCCTCTGTACTGGAGAATAAATCAATTTCCCCTAGAAAAGCATGGTTAAACACTTTTTAATAAGTATTCAGAGCAGGAAGTGCATATTAATAATGACCATTATTGATGTCAAATTTGGTTTTTGCCTTATTTGACTTACAAATATTTAATTAGTCACTGTTTACAATTAATCAGTCATTACTAGTGTTTAAATTGTTTGACCAGTGAAACCATCTTCAAACTGGTTACTTTTTCTTTTGACATGACTCCTTTGAGCACATCATGCTTTCTGATAAAGCAAGTAACATTGATGGGGAGATAAAGTAGAAGCTATTGGTGTATCACGTATTATTAAAAGCACAAATAATATTTGTTTCATTGAGAGCATGTGTTATGGGACTAAGGAGATACTCATTTGGTAAAGTGCTTGCCATGTAAGTCTGAGCATCTGAGCATGGCTCCCCAGGCCCAGGTAAAGAGCCCGGCACAATGGCATGGCTCTGTGATCCCAGCTCTGGGGAGGTGGGGACAGGACTCTTGGGGTGTGATGGGCAAACAGTTTAGCCTGTTGGAGAGCTTCAGGTTTAGTAAAAAACCTTGTCTCAAAAAATAAAGGAAAGATCCAGGAAAATTGATCCCCAGTGTCAACTTCTGACCTCCATACATGTGCACCCTCCCACATGTACACACACACACACACACACACACACACACACACACACACACACACACACACACTTGTGCACAGCACAGAAAAAGAAAGATGGGTTATAGTCTAAGTTGTCTTTTTGTTGATAGTAATTAAAAAAGTTTGGAAGCCTGGTAGAGAGAGTTTGATTCACCCTTATTCTAGCGCTGTTTTGGATTTGCAGTGTTATTTCTTGGGCAAGGAATCCAAGAAAGTGTTGCCAGAATGCCCCTCCCACTATTTGTTTATTTCCTTCATTTCTTCCTGCTAGGGATAGAACCCAAGGCCTTGGACATGCTAGACAAGCGCTTGCCACTGAACTGCGCTCCCAGACTCTCTTATTTTCTTCCTATTTTTTGTGAGGTACCAGAGCCCCTTAAAGTTTGGGAACCAGGAGGATATTAAATCTGAATTTTATCTCTATCAATTTACTTGCAGTAAAATAGTTCTATTTAGTTTCTGGATTACTCAGTTTTTGCCAGGCAGGGATTAATTTGAGCCATTTAAATCATTACAGCCCTAGAGAACGTGAAAATGAAGGGTTGTGGATGTAACTATGATTGATGAGTCATGTGGTACTTTGCACTTTATTCCTTTTTTAAATGGTAAACTGGAAGTTAGACATACTGTATTTGACATGCCTTTTTTTTTTGTTTCTTTTTAGTCTTTTAGTGGGTCAAGAAAAGAATCATTTGTGTTATAAACTACAGAATGTCATCTCCAGGAACTCTCAGCAGAAGTTTGTGTTTGTGTGTGTCTGGTCAATACATATTTCTTTTTTTTTTTTTTTTTTTTTTGGTTTTTCGAGACAGGGTTTCTCTGTGTAGCTTTACACCTTTCCTGGAGCTCACTTGGTAGCCCAGGCTGGCCTCGAACTCACAGAGATCTGCCTGGCTCTGCCTCCTGAGTGCTGGGATTAAAGGCGTGCGCCACCAATGCCCGGCTATATTTCTTGAGTACTGACTTTGTGTCAGAAACTGAACTGGCTAGTAGAGGTCTACTTCTCAAAGGCACTGGCAAAGTTATTGTTCTCATAAAGCTTATGGTCTGGTGAGCTGGTGACTTGAGAAGCTCTGGGGTCTGTGGACAACAGGACACTGGGTTTTGAAGTCTGTCCAACTTCCACATGGAACCTCAGGAATTGTAAACTCTGATTTGCAGAAAGAAGTTCTAGGATGGCCAGGAGAACAGTGGTGTTTTGTAAACAGCAGTGGTCATGGGATGCTATGGTGCTGTTCAATCCCAGCCTCCCTCCCTTTCTTAGCCCTGACTGCCCAGCAGTGACCACAGGAAGGAGTAATTGTATGGAACCTTTGTTAGCTGCTTTGGGACAGTAGGTGTTTTAGGTCTTATTAGTTAGTCCATTTATATTGGCCTTTGATTGGTCAGTCTGAACTGGCTATCACTGCATTAGAGGCTAACATTCACAGCCGGTAGCTTTCCCAATACAATTTAGCTTTGCATTTGAGTCACTGAAGCCTTGGGCTTCTGAAATTTCAAGTTTAGGTCACAAATCAAAGATTTTAAGAGCCTATTTAGTGGAGGTGCTAAAAGAGTGAGGAAATTCCCTTTGTTCAGCTAAGGCCTAATAGTTCTGGCTAAAAATGAACATGTGGTTCCAGGGTTATACAGAAGAACCCTGTTTTGAAAAACCAAGAACCAAACCAAACCAAACCAAAAAACCAAACGTGGTATTTTAGTATTTTTTTAGCCAGGATCTCATGTTAGAATAGAAGCACCAAAACCCTTGTCATGTTGGGTAGGATTATTGATTACCATAAGCAGTAATTCATCTCATCACACATTTTTCTTTTACATCCCAGAGAGAAAACACCCAGAAGTACCCTTGAGATCTGAGGGAGAATGCTGCCTACCTTCCTTAGGAAAAGTATTCCTAGAACTGTCAAGCACTCCAAGACATAGTGAAGTAGCAAAGGAGTTAAACTATGATTAATATCTTTCTAAAAGAGCAAAAATGAATGTGGGAGAATGAATGTATTTCACAAAAAGACCTGTGGCATTGTAACTGCCCTTAGAAGGGAGGAGATATTGTGGGCTGGGGATGTAGCTCAGTTATAGAGTGTTCTCCTAGCATGTGTAATGTCCTGGGTTCAATCCCCAGCAAGAGGGTTTGGGGTAGAGAGTATGGGATGGGGAGAGGGAGGAAAAGAGAGAGGAATGGAAGGGGAGGGGTTGTTGAGTATGTCCCTTTCTTTTCTTTCTTTTTTCTTTTTCTTTTTTTTTTTTTTTTTTTTGGTGTTTTGAGAGAGGGTTTCTCTGTGTAGCTTTGCGCCTTTCCTGGAACTCACTTGGTAGCCCAGGCTGGCCTCGAACTCAGAGAGATCCGCCTGGCTCTGCCTCCTGAGTGCTGGGATTAAAGGCGTGCGCCACTACCGCCCGGCTAGTATGTCCCTTTCTTAAGACTGCTAAAACAGGGCTGGAGAGATGGCTCAGAGGTTAAGAGCACTGGCTGCTCTTCCAGAGGTCCTGAGTTCAATTCCCAGCAACCACATGGTGGCTCACAACCATCTATAATGAGATCTGGCACCCTCCTCTGTATACATAATAAATAAATAAATCTTAAAAAAAAAAGACTGCTAAAACAGACCCAAATTTCCCAGGAGTTCCCATGCTAGGGGAAGGTAAAGGCTGAAGTCTTATTTCCAGCCAGAGGAGGAACTTGCCTCCCAGGAAGAAATTGTACGTGGTTGTGAAAGTTTATCAGACCATCACCTTGTAGAACAGACCAGAGCTAAGACAATGAAGGGCCAGTGTTGGGTGGTACCATACCATGGCCAGGACTGCATAACCCTTGCCCTCTGTATTAGTCACTTTTCTTTTGCTGTGATAAGATACCATGACCAAAGCAACTTTAGAAGAGTTTAGTTTTGCTTATGGATCCAAAGGTGTAGTAGCAAGTAGCCTGCATGGCAGCAGGAGCGGGGAGCTAAAGGTCATATCACCAGCTGGAAGCATATAGCAGAGAGGAACTAATATTCGGGTGAGGCATTGAACTCTCCAAATGCCTCCAGTGCCTTACTTCCTCCCGCATGGCTGCAGCTCCTAAACATCCCCAAACAGCATCACATAATAGGGACCAAATTCAGATGGCTGAGTATATGGGGGACATTATCCATTTAAACCTCCAAACCCTGTTTAAATCTAAACCTCCCTGTCCGTACCCCCAAAGACTGACTTAGGGGTCACTGGATTGCTCTATTTGTTCCTTTCCCAAATGTGGCTATTTTAAATAAATCTCTTTTCTTTTCACTTTGATTTGTTTATTTAGGTGGTATATTGGGGATGGTGGCTAGTTTGTTGGGGCTACCAATCCAGGATTTTACCCTAAAAACCTTGGTAATAACCTGACATTTGCTGGGTAGTTTATTGTATTCTGAATTTAAATGGTAGTTCTTTCTCTTCTCTTTTCTTTCTCTCTAATGTGAATCTACATTCATGGTTCATTGTTAATACTATAGGTAAACACATTTTTATTGAGACAGGATTTCTCTGTGTAACAGCCCTGGCTGTCCTGGAACTCACTCTGTAGACCAGGCTGGCCTCGAACTCACAGAGATCCACCTACCTCTGCCTCCCTAGTGCTGGCATTAAAGGTATGCGCCACCACCACCCAGCTTTGATAAACACATTTTATGAGCAGGCCTGATGACTTGGATCCTACTTTCCTCTGCCCAGAAAGAGAAATCCTTGATTCAGCTCACCTGGACAGAAGACTGTAGGGAAAAAATATGCAGGGAGTTGGGGGAGAATAAACTTCTGTTGTCAGAATCCAAATAAGGTTCATTAATCCTCCCAAGTGAGCACAAGATTAGCATCTTAATCAGTCTTATTTCAGAGTTTTAAAAGATTCATTTTGTTCTCTAGGTTTGTAGGGAAGAAAGTGAATAATGCCTTCTTTAGTGGAATTGTTATGTCTGTAGCAATGGGAGATCCCAGGGTCCTGGACTGCAGGCTCAAGTCATAACATAAAACAGGACTGTATGTGTAGACTGAAGAAGATAAAGGAAATTTTTGCCAGGAGAATTTTTCTCCAAAAACCAAAGGTAAAGAGAAAGTTGGCTTGTTCCCACACCATCGGCTATTTCCCCCCATTTATTAGACCATCTGATAGTAATATATTGTTTTGGGAATCTGGTTTTGAAATACTTTTTGTTTTGTTTACTGAGACAGGGTTTTGCTTTGTAGCCTTTGGAACTTCCTCTATAGCTCAGGTTTGCCTCAAACTTATAGCAGTCCTCCTGCCTCATTCTTCCCAATGTTGGGTTGACAGGCTTGTGCCACCATGTCTAGCCAGTAATTTCAAATGTACAAAAAAGCTGTAAAATTAATATTGAGGTCTCCTATATGCCCTTTTGCTAGTTAATTTTATTGTTTTCTTTCTCACTACACATGTATATATGAAGTTAATTTTCTAAATTATTTGAGAAATAAATCATATATCCCTTGATACTATGTTTCATAACAAAGATATTTTCATTTAATCTAAGTATAGTTATCAAGTTCAAAAAATTTAACATTGATTCAATAATTTTTTCTTTTTCAAGACAGGGTTTTTTCTGTGTAGTTTTGGTGCCTGTCCTAGATCTCACTCTGTAGACCAGGCTGGCCTTGCACTCACAGAGATCCGCCTGGTTCCACCACCCAAATGCTGGGATTAAAGGCATGCGCCACCACCACCTGGCTGATTCAATAATTTACCACTAACATTTATCCTAGTTAAGGTTTCTATTGCTGTGATAAAACACCATGACCAAGAGCAAATTGGAGAGGAAAGGGTTTATTTCATCTTTCAATTCTCAGGTCACACTCCATCATTGAGAGAATCAGGGCAGGATTCTGGACACAGGAACTGAAGCAGACAGAGGCCATGAGTGAATGTTCCTTACTGGCTTGCTCCTGGTGACTTGTTCAGGACAACATGCCCTGGGGTAGCATTGCCCACAGTGGGCTGGGCCCTCTCTTATTAATATTAATCAAGAAAAGACCCTACAGATTTGCCTCTAGGAAATTTTGTGGGTTTTTTGTTGTTGTTTGTTTGTTTGTTTTTGTTTTTTTCCGAGACATGGTTTCCACTTAGTAGCCCTGGTTGTTCTGGAACTAGACCAGGCTGGCCTCGAATTCACAGAGATCCCTGTGAGTTCGAGGCCAGCCTGGTCTACAGAGTGAGTTCCAGGAAAGGCGCAAAGCTACACAGAGAAACCCTGTCTCAAAAAACCAAAAAAAAAAAAAAAAAAAAAAAAAAAAAAAAGGCATCTGCTATCGAATTCACAGAGATCCATCCATCTGCCTCTGCCTCCTCTTCCCAGATATGGCTAGGTTTGTGTCAAGTTGACAAAAACCAACCAGTGTCCAACTGGCCACTTATCAACTTGATCCACAAACATATCACTATTAACTATAACTTTTCCTTTCTCATTTGTCCCTAAGATGTCATGTTTATATTAATATCACAATATAAAACATTTCAACTCTTAAAAAGTCCTACAGTCTTTAAAAATTCACTTTAAAATTTCAGTATCTTTAAAATATCCGAAGTTGCCAGGCAGTGGTGGTGCACACCTTTTATCCCAGCACTCAGGAGGCAGAGGTAGGCAGATCTCTGAGTTCAAGGCCAGCCTGGTCTACAGAGCGAGTTCCAGGACAGCCAGGGCTATGGTGATATTTTATTTGTATTGAAATGTGACTTTATTTGTATGTTAATAAATAAAATTGCCTGGAGGTCAGAGCTAATAGTAAGCCATAGCGGAGCTGGGCGTTCGTGGTGCACGCCTTTAATCCCAGCACTTGGTAGGCAGAGCTAAGTAGATCTCTGTGTGGTCAAGGATACAGCCAGCATTGGAGACACATGCCTCTAATCTCAATACCATAGAAGATCTGGAGGGCTGTACAGACAGGCAGTGACGAGGCGGTCATGTGGTTGGGTTTACAACAAATGAGAAGGCATAACAGAAAGTCTATATAAAGACAAACACACAGGAAGTAGGTCCCTCTTGGCTGAAGATCACTGAAGCAGGAAGGGTAAGGCTCTTAGCTCTGACCTCTTTGGCTTTTATTTTTACATTGGCTCTGTGTTTCTTATTTAATAGGATGGTTACCTTCTACACAGGGCTACACAGAGAAACCTTGTCTCAAAAAAATAAAATAATTAATAAATAAAAATAAAATATCCAACGTCTCTCAACTGTGGGCTCCTGTAAAAAATATTCAAAGTCTCTCAACTGTGGGCTCCTGTAAAAAATATTCAAAGTCTCTCAACTGTGGGCTCCTGTAAAAAATATTCAAAGTCTCTCAACTGTGGGCTCCTGTAAATGGGCTCCTGTAAAATCAAAAATAAAATACATACTTTTTTACTTCAAGATTTAAGTAAGAACCAGGACAATTACATTCAAATCAAAGCAAAATCTCAAATTCAACAGTCTGAAAAATTCAGTGCTTGACATTTGGGACCCACTCAAGATCCTCTGGGCTCCATAGGGCCTTGGCAATTCTACTTCCCTGGCTCCGCCAGCCGCAGCACATGCAGTCTTGTCTCCTAGGCTCAGGATGGCTGTGCTCCACAGTGGCTGCCATCCTGAGTGTTCATTCCATGGTACTGGCATCTCCAAAATGCTGTCATCTCCGCTGCAACTATGCTCTACTTTCTCCAAACGCATCTTTTGAACTCTCTGCAGGGGCTTGGACCCTGACAGACGGTGCCAAGCGTGAGCTTCTGTCTGTGACCACTTCATACCTGGGACCACTACTTCAACAAAGCCCACACATTCACTGTGCCAACTCTTAACTACTCTCCATGACTCCTTCATGCCTTCAAAACAGTACCACCTAGGAAACTCTTACATATTACTAAGTTCAGCTGATATAGCCTTGGTCCCATCAGGAACACATCTTCTCTACACTGACCCTGAGGAAACACTTCCCAGAAGAATTTGCTTTAATAATGCTGGTCTCTTCTTAATCACAGCTGATTCTTCTGCACCAGATGACCATTATCAATTGTCCCAGCAAAGCAAAAATTTCACTTTAGTTGTTTTTGTCTCTTGTTAGTCATAGCCCAGATAAACAGAACAACAGATTCTTTTTTTTTTTTTTTTTTGGTTTTTCGAGACAGGGTTTCTCTGCGTAGCTTTGCACCTTTCCTGGAACTCACTTGGTAGCCCAGGCTGGCCTTTAACTCACAGAGATCTGCCTGCCTCTGCCTCCCGAGTGCTGGGATTAAAGGGGTGCACCACCAACGCCCAGCTTGAACAACAGATTCTTAATTAAAAATATTAATTTCCCAAATAGAGTTTTAAAGATCTCTCAAACTTTCCATTGAAATTTCATAAGCCAGACAGACCTTTATTGTCTGTAGACTTTAAAGCCTGGACCCCCCCCCCCTTTTAAGTTATAGGACTGGACCTGTATACCTATTGTCCATCTCAGTGTTACCTTATTTCCCCCAACTTCTCATTAAACTCTGGACACTCAGTGGCTTTTCTAGCCCAACATTGTAAACTACTCCATAGTCACCCCAAAACAACATGTTCAGTTCTATCACAGCATTACCCCCCTCCTGTACCAATTTATGTATTAGTCATTTTTCTGTGATAAAACACTGTGACCAAGAGCAACTTGAGGAAAAAAGGGTTTTTTCACCTTGCAGCTGTCAGGTCATACTCCATCACTGAGGGAGGTCAGGAACCTGAAGGTAGTAACTGAAACAGAAGCTGTGAAAAAATGCTTCTTACTGGTCTGCTCAGCCAATATATTTCTTATACTATCCAGGACCACCTGCCTACAGGTGGCACCTTAAACAGTGGGCAGGCTGGCCTTAAACTCATAGAGATCCTCATAGAGTGTTGGGATTAAAAATGTGTGCCACAGTGCCTGGTTATGACATTGACATTTTTATAATTATATAGATCAGGTTTATACATCTATTATTCATCTACTCTATTTTTTCCTCTCACTTCCTCCCTTTCGATAATTCACATTTTTTGAAATGTTTCCTCATAATTAGATTCAGGCTATGAGTATTTGGAATGAATCTACACGTCATTGCTAATACAGTGACCCTTTCAGGTTGTCATTTTCATAGTTACCATTTATAAGTGGTACTAGTTTTAATCATTTGATGGAGACTTACTATGCTGTGCAGGCTGTTCATGATCCTCCTGCTTTTAGTCTTCCAAGTGCTGAGATTATAGTAGTGCACCAGCGTGGCCCAGCTGTGATGCTGTTCTTTTGGTAGAAAAAAAAATTTAGTGACTGAGTGGCATGGAGAGTCATGGGTCAACCTACCAAGGTTTTATAGCTCTTTAAAACACTGGATAGGACCAAACAAAACATTTTTACAAATGATAAGATAGCATTAGAAGCAGCCAGAATAAAGATAAATGAAGAATTCAAATTATAAAAATGAGACTTCACCAGAGAAAATAGAAGAAGAGCTGATGAAAATCAGCTCCAGCATTAAACTATTGCTCAGAATGTCTGTTAGCCAAGTATTCACACTGACCACAATGCACTGAAGCTGTTCCCTGGGAAAGAGCTGCTTATAGGATGTGCTATACTGAGTTGTGTCAGCTCAGAAGCAGTGATGCTTTCTAGGTGAAGCCCGTCTTTGTACTTTCTGGCTTTAAATATATAACTGGCAAGAGTCTTAGAAATGCAGATGTTTCTCTGCGAACTAACATGTTGAAAATGAATGACAGGCCAAGAGCTGACAACACCATGCAGTGTTTTGCTGTCCATTCTCACTGACAACCCTAACACATGACTGGATGATGGGGAGGTGGGACATTCTCCTCTCTTTTCCTTTGCTAGTTGTTTTGGTCTTAAAAAGCTCTTTGCCAGTGAAGTGCTTTACCAAATTGATGAGTTTTCATTCTATGGGAAATATAACTGCTAAATATAAAATGCTACATTAAATTGATGTTTAGTTCCAAAAATATTAACTTAGTAAGAAACTTTAAAAAATATAGTAACTACAATATGGTGTTGTCCTCCCTCCCCCAAAGGGTTTCTTTGTGTAGTTTTGGTGCCTGTCCTGGAACTCACTCTGTAGACCAGGCTGGCTTCAACCTCACAGAGATCCGCCTGCCTTTGCCTCCAAAGTGCTGGGATTAAAGGCGTGAGCCATCAATGCCTGGCTACAAGAAGTTTTGGAGCTGGACATGATGTCACGTCTGTAATTCCAGCACTTGGGAGCACAAGGCTGCCCCAGCTACATAGCAAGTTTGAGGCTAGCCTGCCTATATGAGACTTTGTTTCAGAAAAATAAAACAAATGCAGTTTTGAGGTTTCAAATACGATTTGTCTTGGGACTGGCAAGATGGCTCTAATGGTTAAGAGCGCTGTCTGCTCTTCCATTGGACCCAGGTTTGATTCCCTCACAACCATTGTAGCTTCAGTCCTAGGGGATCAAACACCTTCTTCTGACCTTCACAGGCACTTTACACACATGGTACACTACCTGCAGGACATACATGCAGGCCAAACACCCTATATGGAAAAATAAATCAATTAAAAATAAAGATTTGCTCAATAAGGCTTGATGGGAAACTTGATAATGTCCTCGCATCCATTGCCCAATGCATTTTTTTCTCCACTGAGCCAAAAGCACAAATGCTTGTTTTTGAAGTTATGATAACAACAGCCATATAACTCCCTTCTTTTTCTATTTGTTTACTTATTTTTGGTGGTAGTGGATAAACCTGGCAGGGTGGTCCAAGCTGAAAGCATATAGGGGTCCACTAATGGGATATATACCCTCAGGCTTCCCTTTTTTAGTAAGTGGAATTGGCTATAAATTCATCTTCCTAGTTCTACTTTTAATCTCAGAACATTTTTTAAAGGTTTAGTTGACTTCATTGAGAAACTCTGCGTAAGCTTTTAAAAATTTCTAAGGTTTGGAAGTACACCTGTCCCTTGAACGTGAAGAGAAATGATTAAAGAAGGTTAGAAAATCATTTCCTATTCTCTTTTTCTGTCACCTTTCCCTTCTGTTTGTCTATATTTCCCTTTACTTTTTTATATTGCTTTTAAGGATCTCATTAATATACACACGTGTGCCTCCTTAGAAAAGAGGAATTATTGCTTGAGTATTTTTGCTCTCAAAATAGGCTACAGATATGACCATTACTTTTGTAAGCCATGTTTGTTAAATTGTCCATTTAAAGCAAAGAGAGAGATAACTAAGGAAAGAAAAGCAGCTAGAGAGGCAGACAGTGAGAAAGAACAGGTAGAAAGGAGCAAAAGAATTTGGGATGGGGGCCTGAAGTGGGAAAGAAGCCCCGAGAATACCTAGCCACTAGAACAGGAAACGGGTCAGGTCTAGTTTGAGCTTTCCCCTTTCAGTGAGTGTGTTAGAAAGTAGGATGAAGTGTGGTGAACGAAACACTCTCATGCTTTATTCATCGGATCTGTCTGCTCAGAACTGAAGAGTTCCCCTATAATAAGGTGACTTGACAGACTGATCCTAGTGGGTTAAGGTGGAAGAAAATATTAAGTGATGTGTCTTGGCTGGCTAGCATCAACAAAGTTATTTTTAACTTCCCCTTTTCATCTTTTCATTGTTAACGCTCCCTCACTAGCTACTATGAGAGCAGTCAAAATTAGCAACTATATAAAATGAAGTTCCTCTTGTCTCTCCAGTCACTTCCAAAATAAACAGGGAGTAATACGGTCTGTATTTTGTCTCACTTTACTCTGAAGGCTAGCAATAGAGGAAGCATGGATTAGTGTGTAGTGATTTCGAGGCTCTGCCCTCTGGACAGATTCCCCTTGGAGAGCTGCAGCTGAGTGACAGGGCCATGTGGCAGCAGTGCAGCTGGACGTCTGTCATGGGCAGATCTGGGCTGGGTAAATATAGCAGGAGCAGGATGTCAGTGTGGGAGATGGATTGTTCTGGGAAAGGAAGTCTTGTCTTTCCTCTGAGAAACAATTTCCTGGACTTCTGGGACTTTTGTTTCTTCTTCTTCTTCTTCTTCTTCTTCTTCTTCTTCTTCTTCTTCTTCTTCTTCTTCTTCTTCTTCTTCTTCTTCTTCTCTCCTCCTCCTCCTCCTCCTCCTCCTCCTCCTCCTCCTCCTCCTCCTCCTCCTCCTCCTCCTCCTCCTCCTCCTCCTCCTCCTCCTCCTCCTCCTCCTCCTCCTCCTTTTTCTTTCACCCTGAAAACAGAAGAGGAGTTGGCAGGGCTTGGGTACCCTTGCTAAATTCTGTCTCTGGTTGTCTGTCTCTTCCCACATTTGAAGTTGAGTCTAAAAATCTTATCTATTTCAACAAGTTAGGAAATAGACCCAATAAATAGCCAGACCCATGACTTAAATTTTACTTTTTGTAGTCTTAAATCCCCTACCTGCTTAAAGTCTCTTTTAAAAAGTAACCATTCTTTTCTCAAACCAGACAGGTTGAGAGGCAAAAAATAGTCATACGAAGAAAATCAACTCTGTTGAAAGTCAGACATGAAGCACCAGCTGGCAGGAAACAGCTGGGATGTTTCTGGGAGCTGGGTTCTACCATAGAACTTAACCCTTCAAGCTCTTTTTTTCTGAGCTACTAAGATGGCTGCCTACCTACTAACATTCTACTAAACCTACTAGAGGTTACATTTTACAGTTGAATAGAATTTCATGAATTATAAATCAATTTTGCATTTAAAAATTCCTTGGCTGGGGGCATAGCTTAATTGGTAGACTGCTTGCCTAGCATGCATGGAACCCTGGTTTCCATCCCTAGCACCACACTGAAAAACTGTTAGCAACAGCACACCCTATAATACTAACACTTGAGGTAGGAGGATCAGGAGTTCAAAGTCATCCTTGGCTATAATAGCAAGTGCAAGGCCAGTCTGGGGCTCTGTGAGACCTTGCCTCAAAAAAAAAAAAAAAAAAAAAGACAAAAGCAAAAACAAAAACAAATTCTTTTAGGCGGACTTATTTTAGAATAGATTTAGATTTGTAGAAATGTTGTAAAGAAGTTTCCAAATGGACTGGATAGATGGCTCAGCAGTTAAGAGCACTGCTGATGTTCTTCCAGAAGACTTGGCTTCTATTCCCTATAGGTATGTGGCACTCAACCATGTCTAACTCCAGTTTCAGGGGATCCAATGCCCTCTTCTGGCCTCTGTGGATACGACACACATGCATGGTATACAGACGTGTGTGTAGGCAAAAGTCATACACACACATAAAAATAAAAAGAAATCAATAAAATTAAAAAAGTTCTCATATGCTTCATACCTAGTTTCTACTATATATCTTACATTAATGTAATTTTCATTACAGTCATTCAAGTCCATGCTGTATTTACATTTCTTTGGCCTTATTCTAAGGGCCTTATTCTCTTCCAGAATCCCACTTCAGGAACCATGTATTGGGTTGTCATCTCTCCTTAGACTCTTCATGGCTGTGACAGTGTTTCTCCTTTTCGTTTGCATAGACTGTACCTTTTAAAATATTTCCTCTTTACAGCTAAAACTCAGGATCCAGCCAGGCGTTGGTGGTGCACACCTTTAATCCCAGCACATGGGAGGCAGAGGCAGGTGGATCTCTGAGATTGAGGCCAGCCTAATCTGTGGAGTGAGTTCTAGGACAGCCACAGCTACACAGAGAAACCCTGTGTCAAAAAAAACCAACCAACTAACAACGACGACGACGACGACGACGACGACGACGACGACGACGACGACGACGACGATGACGACGACGACAAAAATCCCTCAGGATCCAGAAGGGTTAAAGATGTGTTCACTAATTTTTTTTTTTTTTTGGTTTTTCGAGACAGGGTTTCTCTGCATAGCTTTGCGCCTTTCCTGGAGTTCACTTGGTAGCCCAGGCTGGTAATTTTTTTTTAACCTATTATGAATAGTGCTGCTAAGAACATGTGTGTACATGTGTTTCAGTACCTGTTTTCAGTTCTTTGGGTGTATACTTAGGAATGGAATTGCTGGGTCATATGGCATTTCTATGTTTAACTTTGTGAGGAACTGCCAAATGGTTTTCCTTGACTTTAGAGCCATCATTTTACATTCTCATAAGTGCAGAAGGGTTCAGTTGTTCTACATTCTCACCCATGATAGACAAGTACTCTCTACCCCTGAGTTATGTCCCCAGCCCTGTTTTAAAAAATATAAATTATAACTTCCCAAGCTTTCGAGACTGAATTGGGCTTTGATAATAAAGTTCTTCCCAGCTCTGGTTCTCCTGGCAACATCTTTCCTGAAATAACTGGCCTGCTCTTTGGGCCCAGTGTTTTAAGGTTTTAGTTTTTGTGCTTAAGAATTTAGGGCTATAGTTCAGTTGATGGAGCACTTGTCTATTAAGCTGGATTAAATCTCTAGCACTTAAAATAACAACATTAAAAGATGACAGTTTGTAGCAAATACAGTGATCATAGCTTAGACCAAACGATCAGGTGGGGTTGAAATCTGACTTGCAAAAAAACAGAAAAAGACAAAGTTTCTGGGCTGATGGCACACACTTTTGATCCCAGCACTTGGGAGATAGAGGCAGGTGTATCTCTGAGTTCAAGGCCAGCCTTGTCTACAGAGACAATTCTAGAACAGCCAGAACTACATAGTGAGACCCTATCTCAAACAAACAAACAAACAAGTAAGTAAGTAAATAAATAGTGTCTTGGGATGGGATGTCATTCTGCCATCAGATTCCTAGACCATGTCATAGGCTGAATCTTGCTAACTATACAACAGTCTCAGTTTGTTTATAGATTTCCACTTTATCTGCCTACTTATAAAATCATTTTCTTCTCTCATCCGCAGTGCTGGTAGGGATCAAACTCAGTGTCTTGCACATGGTAGGCAAGGACTCTCCCACTGAACTACAGTCTTGTCCCCAGTAACCTAAAGAGGGAGTTAACTCTTTTTCCTGACGAGTGATTGCTTCTTTTTAATTTCAGTTATTACTACTATTTGTGTGTGGGGGGGTGGGGGGGTGGGTGGATGGTGGTGGTGGTGTTGCCAGGGGTCAAACCCAGGACCTAACACATGTAGTTAGTGCACTCTTACCACTCTACTACGAGGTTACATCCTTACACTCCAGTACTAGTGATACTAAAACTCCAGCCAGTCCAGCCAGATATGGTGTTGCAGGCCTCCACCAGGCAAGAAAAAGTTCAAGGCCAGCCTGATTGACATAGTAAGTTCTAGGCTAGTCAGGGCTTCATAGTGAGACCTTGTCTCTAAAAAGAGAGAAGAAGAAAGGAGAAAGGAAGGGAGAAAGGAGGGAGGGCACACTGGAACCACTGGGTCCTTGCTTTTCTCTAGAAATATATTTTTCCGGCTGGGCAGTGGTGGCGTACGCCTTTAATCCCAGCACTTGGAAGGCAGAGGCAAGTGAATCTCTGTGAGTTCGAGGCCAGCCTGGTCTACAGAGTGAATTCCAAGAAAGGTGCCAAAGCTACACAGAGAAACCCTGCCTCAAAAAACAAACAAAAGAAATATATTTTTCCTTTTTTTCTGTACAGTGTTCTTTTCAATTTACATGTTGAGTGATAGATTTTTCTAACTTTTAGAAAGATTGTTAAGTACTGAATGTTTGCTATGTAGTTCCTTACAATGCTGTAAATCAGAATATATTTCAGTATTTAATGCTAGTATTGTTTTTTTTTTTTTTCAGTAAATTTGAATCGGTTTCAAAGTAAGCAGATGGTAGTCACAATAATATTCCTCTGCCCATCAGTGCATATTGGTGTTGGGTTATGAATGTATCCTAACCATTTGATCAAAGTCAGGCTTTGAGTAAGTCAGGTGTGGTGAATGACAGGTATGTCTGGATTTGGTCTTGGGAGATTTGGGGATGTGGAAAGCATAAGAACCACTACCCACCCCCCTTCTGTAATGTACTGTGGTCTGTAATAGGTTGAGTTGTAACATTCATTAAACCACTCCTCACATTCCCTGTTTTCAAAGCTTATCAGGATGAGTTTGATTTAGTTATTTGGAACCAAAAAGGCAGTTTGTGGAGCTAGGTCTGGAGCTACATAGCTGTAATATATCAGAGATCAGACTTGGGTCCCAGTGGGATTATTCCTTGGGCTTTATTTGCCTGGAAGTATACACAGGAGCCAAGTGGTATGTATGGAAAGCTTTGCTGGAATGCAAATTGAACACATTTTGTTGGGACCTGTAGGGGATTTTCACTGCTTCATAATTTTTCAAAGGTTTGTTATACAGCAGACAGCTACTGCCTCTTCTTTAAATCTGTAAATCCCCCTCTTTTTCCTGTTCTAAAGGTCAGATTTTTTTTGACAACTGTGTGCAGGAACAAGATTTGCTAAATCCCTTCATTTTTATTCATACAAATATCAGAATTCAGTGAACATCAGTTATCCAGCATTTAGAGGTAAGGAAAACTCAGGGAGAATCTTGTGAATCTCAACCTAGTGTCAGACCTGTGTCTCTGGGGATAAATTTGCTTCCTCAACTTTACCCCATAACTGATCTGATAAGAGACAGCCCTCTCACTGTGGCTTCCTTGTATTTGAAACCTATCTTTAATTAAGAGCTAGAAGATAGGTAATATAATTAGCAAGAGGATATTGTTTTAGGCTTTTCTCATGGAGTCTTTTTGACTATGACAGTGTTTAGATTAGTATTGGAAAAGATAGATAATCCCTTCCAGTGAAGCCATTTTTTTATCCTTACTTAACTTTTAGTGATACCTTAGGCACTGCCTATTTTTAGTTTGAAGATGATTCTTTCTTATTATATTTATTTGTGTGTGTGTATGTGCTTGAGCACATGTGCTCACACAGCAGTGATATGTGGAGGTCGAAGGATGACTTGTGGGATATTGTTCTCTCTTTCCACTGTTTGGGTCCCAAGGATTGAACTCAGGTTGTCCGGATTGGAGGCAAGCCCTTACCCATTGAGGCATCTCACCAGCCCAGATGAATCATTCTTATTTAATAGTTCATCAAATAGTCATATTACCATACAATCAGTTGTATATCAAACCTGTTTGGTTTGATATTATGCTGTCTATCACTGTGTAGCAAATTACCCAAGAATATGGCAGCTTTGGTTTCTTTTAGTATTTTAAAAAGTTTCTTAGAGTCAAGAATTTGGGGGCTACTTATCTAGTAGGTAGGTTCTTTCAAGATACCAGCCAGGGAGACAGCCATTTGAAGGCAGAACTCAACAGGAAGGTTTGTTTCTATACTTACCCTAGCCATTTCCAAAAGCCTCAGTTCTTCATAGTGTAGACTTCTCAGTAGGCCTGCAAACCACATGGATGCTGGCTCACTGCTAGGAGAGACGGTGAAGATTTAAACTTAAAAATATATATGTGTGTGTGTATTTGTTACTGGAAATCAAACTTAGGGCCTCATGCTTACATGCCAAGCACATGCTTTGTCATTGAGCTATATCCTCAGTCCAGAAGCCATACCTATTTTTTATTGTTTGAGAATTTCATACATACATATAATGTTTTGATTAAATGTACCCCCTCCCCAATTTTCTCCTTTATCTCCCACTACTTTCCCCTTCCAACTTCATGTTCTTTTTTTGTTTTTGACACAGGGTCTTACTATGTAGTCCTGGCTGGCCTAGAACTTACAGAGATACTATTGCCTCTACCTCCCATGTGCTGGGATTAAAGGCAGGTGTCACCATACCTGGCCTATGTGCGCTTTTAAAAAATATTTACCTATTTTTATTTTATGTGTCTGTGTATGTGCCTGAGTGTATGTATGTGCATAGTAAGATAAATTTAAAATTACACATTTACTGGAATTTAAAGATTGATATATTTTTGTGGTTTTTTTTTTTTTATTTAGTGTGTGTATGTGTATGAGTGCATGTATACAATGGGAGGTGTGTGTGGAGACAACTTGTAGTCAGTTCTTTCTTTCCCTAAGGTGGGTCCAGGGTCATCTAGCTTGGCAGCATGCACCTTTACCCACTGAACCATTTTACAGGCCTTGGAGTTTCTATTATATGAAAATTATATTCCCCTTACACTTCCCTCTCTCTGCTTCTTCCATGCTCTCATGTCTCTGAAATTAGCCATGGTATATATTGCAGATATGTGTGTAAATATTGCTTCAATGTGTTAGTTGCTTTATCTCTCTTGTAATCTCAGTCTCAAACACAAATAAAAACCCTCTTGTTCTTTAAAATAAGCCTAGTAGATCTGATCTATCCATTTTCCTCCCCTTTTGGTAGGACTTTCATGGCAGTCCTACCAAGGAACCATCTCCTCATAAGAGCCCTACATTTGGATTTCGATAATCCTCAGTACCTCTTCAACCTATTTGCCACTGAGCCTTTAAAGTTTGGTACAACTGAACTAAACTGAACAGTTATGATGATACTGTGATTCTTTCAGACTAAGAAATAAAATGACATGGTTTTGAGACAGTCTCATGTATTCCAAGCTACCTTTGAACTCCATATATAGCTAGACTGACCTTGAACTTTTGTTCTGTATGTGGTGTGTATGTACCGATTTTTGGGTGTGCATGTGTTTACATATATGTGTTTGTATGTAATAGAAGCCAGAGATTGGCTTCAGGTGACTTCCTTGATTGCTGTACATTGTGTGTGTGTGTGTGTGTGTGTGTGTGTGTGTGTGTGTGTGTGTGTATAATATATACTGCATATATGTGTGGATGTTAACACCCATGCACACATACAGATCCCAGAAAAGGATGTTGGATGTCCTGCTTTATCATTTTCCCCCTTAAGGTAAGGTTTCTCACTGAATCTGGAGCTAGGCTGGCAGCCAGCAAGCCCTTGCAATCTTCCCATCTCCACCCTGAGAGTGCTGGGGTTACAGGTGCACACATAGCCTCACTTGGCTCAGATACTCATGGTTGTTCAGCAGACAGTTTCCCCATTGAGCCATCTCCCCAGCCCCATATTGAAAAAAATGGAGGAGGGGTGTTGTCTCATAACCAAGGCTTGCTTTAAACCTTATGTAGCCAAAAAAAAAAAAAAAAAAAAAAAAAAAGACATTCTCTTTCCTCCACCTCCAAAGTGGTGAGATTACAGGTGTTTTTCTCACCTTGTTTTGTTTATGCTGTGCTGAGTATTAAACCCAGGGCTTTGTGCAAGCTAGGCAAGCACTCTACCAATTGAGGTATATGTCCAGCTCATTCCTTTTGGATATTATCAAGGAGCCTCATAATAGAGATTAAAGTCTTTTTCCCCCCTTTTTTTCCTCCTTCTTTTCCTTTTTTCTTCTTCTTGAGACTAGATCTTACTACATAGCCCAGGTTGGCCTCTAACACAGAATAGTGCTGAATGCTGCAAGTGTCTTTTTTTAAAAACAAAACAAAACCATTTTTGACTATTTCTGCTCTAGAGGTGTGTGTTCCCCCAGGAATTGAACCCAGGGCCTCATTTATGGTAAGCACTGTACGAGTTGAGCTTTACTCTCAGCCTGCTGTGAGGGTGTTGTTGGTTCTTACAGAGAGGTGCTCATGCATCACCTAGTTTATTGAAGTTTAGAAATAACAGGTCCTGGATGAGTCTTTGGCTCAGGGTGTTCACGGGAGCAGTGAGTGTGAGGAACAGGCAGTCCAAGATGTAAGGAGGGTAGACGAGGACAAGGCTGACACAGACCTATAAATATCGTAAGGTCTCATTGAGTGCTTTGAAATAGTAATTAGGTCACTTTTATTGTCTTCTCCAAGACTTTGATTGGTTAGCTATGAAGACAAGGCATTAGAACTTTTGGAGAGAATGCTACTATCTTGACTCACAGAGAACTGATAGGGTGTAGCTCAGTTGGTAGAGTGCTTGGCTGGCATCGCAAGGCCATGGGCCAGTCTCTAGCACCTCAGAGAACAGGTACCTGCTTTTAATCCCAGCACTCAGAAGGTGGAGGTAGTGGAGGCAGGAAGATTAGGAGTTCAAAGTCATTTTCTGCTGTATAACAAGTTCAAAGTCGGCTGGGATACATTAGACCCGTATTTAAAAAGTGCAGATTCTGGTCAGCTCTGTCTCTTTTTTGTTTTATTTTTGTTTATTGAGACAGTGTCTTACTGTGTAGTCCAGACTAGCCTGTAACTTAGCTGGCCACAGCTTCCAAGTGCCAGGATTACAGGCTTGCACTATTATGCACAGCTCAATTCTGCCTGTTATAGACTAAAACAGTTCTATTGTAGTGAGGTGACTAGGTGTAAAGTTTAGTATTGAGACTTAGCTAAAGATAATATCCAGCTTTCTAAGCAAGAAGGTGGAATTCTAAGCAGTGAAAGGACCTTACTGATAGACTGACCACATGAACGGGAGGCTGGTGACCAAGCAATTATTGTTCTCACCATATATCACCATCAGGCTGTCTGCCGAGAGTTAGGCTAAACTCCTAGAACTTTTTTTTTTAATTAAAAAAAATTATTTGTGTGTGTGTGTGTGTGTGTGTGTGTGTGTGTGTGTGTGTGTGTGTGTCTTTGTAGATATGTGCATATGAGCCCTCAGAAGCCACAGGGGTCATCAGATTTCCCTGGAGTTAGAGTTGTAGGTCGTTGTGAGCCACTGG
Organism: Peromyscus maniculatus bairdii; assembly: GCF_049852395.1. Taxonomy (NCBI): domain Eukaryota; kingdom Metazoa; phylum Chordata; class Mammalia; order Rodentia; family Cricetidae; genus Peromyscus; species Peromyscus maniculatus. The sequence goes on from NC_134852.1 coordinate 198,709,074, forward strand.
ACACGGGTACTTGGCACTGAACTTGGGTCCTCTGCAAAAGCAAAATATACTCTAAACTGATGATCCACATTTCCAGTCCCTCCTAGGTTTTTTTTTTTTGTTGTTTGTTTGTTTTTTAAATGAGGTCCTAGTTTCTAGTATTTTCTTCTTTAGGGGGAGAGGGTAGGGATCTTCTTGTTTTCTTCTCTAAAATAAGAAAGTTGACCAAATGATCTCTAAAATCCATAAAGCTGAAATATTCTTAGGACCTGTTTTCTCTCTCCATATAACTTTTGAAATATTTTCAGGAGGATTCTATTCCATATGCATGTCATTAGAGTGTACTTGTATTGATATTTTTGGTGTCAGAATATTACAGACTACAGTTTAAAGGAGAGAATATGTACAGTCTGTGCTTCTGTGCATTTGTAGGCAGCCTAAAGCCCACAGTTTCCTTTTGTGTTTCTATTGTGTATGTTGAGCATCCTGAATCAGAAAATCCAAAATAAAAAATGCTATGAAATCCAAAAATGTTTGAGTAATGGCATGCCAAGTAAAAATAGCACAAAATATTATGTTGTATAGAATTATCTGCAGCATATTTATTATATGTAACATATATATTAGAACACAACTGAATTTTGTGTTTATACTTGTGTCCCATCCCCACGATAACTTATTATGTTAATACAAATGTTCTAAAATCTGAAAAAAATTGAAATAATTCTAGTCTCAAGTATTTTGAGTAAAAGATAATCTGTAATAACATTGTTTCAAAATATGGTTTCAGTTATTCTCAGTAAACTAATACAAACTAATATACTGCTATTAAAAAGGAATAAAACATAACATATACCAAATAGGATGCATCTATAGTCTAGCCCAGCTTTTTAGCTGATTTTTAGTCTATATTCTTTAGTCTATTCTAGTTAGCTTGATCTACAGAAGAAGAATAAGGCCATGGTTTGAGCAAGATCACATATCATTAGCTGAGAAAGCTAGAATTTGGGCTCCTGATTCTTTGTCCATTGTTGATGCTTCTGAGAAAATTACCCATCTGACTGAAATGAGAAAATGGGGTTTGGAGACTGGAGATATAATTCAGAGTTAAGTGATAATTCAAGTGCACTTGCTGTTCTTACAGAGGACCTAGGTACCATTCCCAGCGTCCACAATGGTTGCTAACAGCCATTGATAACTCCACTTCCAGGAAATCTGGCACCCTCTTCTGGCCTCCACAGGCACCAAGCGTGCATGTGGTATATACCTAGATACATATAAACAAAACAGTCATACACATAAAATGAAATAGGGATTTGTTTTGTTGTTGTTGTTGTTTTGGGGTCTGGTTTTACTTGGCAGTTTTGTTTCCTTAATTAGGTTTTTTTTTTTTCATTTTTTTCTTTTTATTAAGAGATTTTTCTATTTGTTTTACATATCAATCACGGATTCCCCTGTCCTCCCGCCTCCCACCCCCCAGCCTTCCCTCCCAACCCACCCTCCATTCCCACCTCCTCCAAGGCAAGGTCTCCCCTGGGGAGTCAGCAGAGCCTGGTACATTCAGTTGGAGGCAGGTCCAATCCCCTCCTCCCTGCACCAAGGCTGAGCAAGGTATCTCAGCATAGGCACTAGGTCCAAAAAGCTGGCTCATGCACTGAGGACAGGTCCCGGTCTCACTGCCTGGGGACCCCCTAAACAGTTCAAGCTAATCAACTGTCTCACTTATCCAGAGGGCCTGGTCCAGTTCCATGGGGGTTGCTCAGCTATTGGTTTCTACTGAACTTGTAGTTCATTGACTGGGCTAGACTGTAAACCCCAGGAGTTCTGCCTGTTTCTAATCAGCACTAGATTTAGAGACATGTGCCACTATACCTCTGTTTTGCATTGGTACTGGGGATCCAAACTCAAGCTCTCATCTTGCATGGAGAGCATGTTGCTAACTGAGCTATCTTGACAGACCTTTGTAAGGTGTTCTGCTATAAAGCTATGCCTTGGTTCTGCTTCCAGACCAAGCTGGACAACCATGATTTGAGCAGTTTTGTTTTATTTGCGGCCTTAATTTAAAAACCTAATATGTTGGTTTTGTTTCTCTGAAAAAATACTCCAAAGAAGTCAGTAAAGGAGGAAATATTCATCTTGACTCATAGCTTCAAAGGTTTCAGGCCATGATCACTGGGCTCTTGTGTTTCTAAGCCTGCTGAGGCAAAGCATCATGGTGGAGAGGGTGTGGTGGGGTAGGGCTATTTGTCTTGTGGCAGCTAGTGCCTAGAAAGTGAGGAAGAGCCTGGGGACAAGATGCCCCACCTTTTAGGGCACTCCCCAGTGGCTTACTTCATCTAACTAGGTTCCACCTAACAGGCCATTCAGCTATGAACTCATTAGTGGACTACTCCATTGATAAGGTTAGTACCCTTCTCAGTTGACACTGCCAGCTGGGGACCAAGTCTTCATCACACATGAGTGTTTGGGGATAGTCCAGAGCCAAACTATAACACCTACTAAACTAGACCTGGCTGTCAAAAGTTTGTTCTGTACTAACAGGTTCACATAGCAAACATCATTTGAAGCAAGGTTTATTGGAAGCACCAGTAAAAAAGCAGATTGTCTTACAGATAGATTTGAATAGTCTTTCTCTGATGCTAGTCTCTTTTTTAATCTTCTTCTCTTCTTCCTAAATATTCAGATATTTTCCTATTTAGACCAAAAGGCTGTCAAAGGGAAAGAAATGACCCTTTACAATTCCTTTATGTGGAGAATTGGAAGTTATTTGGGAACTTTATAAGCTTTTGGAACCATACTCTGTTTCCCTAAAGAACCCTCTCATTTTTTAAAGCTGGGTGTGGCAGTGCATGCCTTTGATCCCAGCACTCCAAGGCAGAGGCAGGCGTATCTCTGAGTTCGAGGCCAGCCTGGTCTTCAAAGCAGTTCCAGGAAAGGAGCAAAGCTACACAGAGAAACCCTGTCTCGAAAAACAACAACAACAACAAATATATATATATACTCTAGGGCTGGAAAGATGGCTCAGTGTTTGATGCCATCTTTGCAAAGATGACTGCTCTTACAGAGGACCCTGGTTTGATTGCTAGCATCCACATGGTGGTTCAAATCCATTTGGAATTTCAATTCCAGAAGATCAGAATCCTCTTCTGGCCTCTGTGTGCACTGTACACATGTGGTGCACAGGTAGACATGTAGGCAAAACACATAAAACAAAACTAAATAAAAGCTAAAATTTTAAATATTTCTAGGCTCAGCATGCTAATGTATGACTGTAATCCTGTGACTTGAAAGATAAGAAATAAGGGGATCATGAGTTCAAGCCCTGCTTGGACTGCATTGGGAGAATCTCTCAAAATAGAAAGTTAAAGCTATTATCTAAATTTACCATGAATTTATCTCTATATATTATTTACAGACCCATCTACACAGGTTGGCATCATGTTGTATAATAGCATCAAATATCTTTTTTTTTTTTTTTTGGTTTTTCGAGACAGGGTTTCTCTGTGTAGCTTTGCGCCTTTCCTGGAACTCACTTGGTAGTCCAGGCTGGCCTTGAACTCACAGAGATCCGCCTGGCTCTGCCTCCCGAGTGCTGGGTTTAAAGGCGTGCGCCACCACCGTCCGGCCAAATATCTTTTTAATAGAAGGTCTTTTATACTCTTGGCATGGGTCAGGCCATCTAATGATTTAATAAATACTGACATATTTTTTAGTAGGCATTTCATTTGGCAAGATTTTATTGGTCTTATGCAATTATTGATGGTAATATTATGTGTTAGGCATTTTGCATATATAATCTTCTTTAATCTTTTCAAGAATATTTCAAAGGCCAGCAAGATGGCTTAGCAGGTAAAAACACTTACGTGTAAGCCTGACAGCCTGAGTTGTCACAGGGATCTCATGGTAGAAGGATATGATTGACTCCCCAAAGTTTTCTTCTGAACTTCATGCTCCCACTGCAGCAAGCTTTGCCTCCCGACACCCTCCACCAATAACGCATTTTAACAAAGAAAGTATTTCCAGATAATACTATGAACAGTTTATAATAGGAGAAATAGGGTCCAAATGGTGATGAACTTTTAGGTCATCTACTTAGTAAGTGGCAGAATGGCGATTCTAAATATGGACCATTTCACTGATTATAGTTCCTGCACTTGCCTCTGTATCATGTTGTGTTGAGAGCCTGGGATTGCTGACAGAAGACAAACTCATCTCAGCCTTATTTTTGGAAAATAGGAAACTCTTATTCTGTGGTTCACAAGAGCTCTTGATGTTTCAATCAGGATCATAGGCTGCTGTCTCTCTTCTAAGAGCCTAGAAGAAGAATAAGTGCAAAATGGCAGAGCTAGTAAGAGTATAGGTTCTAGATTAGAGATAGGCAGACCTGGTTTAAATGTTGGTCTCACCTAGATGACCTTGGGCAGACGACTTAATCTTTCCAAGCCTCAGGTGCCTCATCTGTAAAATAGGGAGAGTGTGGAATACAACTTAGCAATAAGAAGGAACGAACTGTTGATATATGTTTAAGCTTGGATAGAGCTCAGATCCATTAAGATGAGTGACTGATTCTGACCATATGGCACTCTGAAACGACACAATTAGAGAGTCAGGGAACAGTGCAAGGAAGATGCTTCCTTTGAAGCCTGAGTTCGATCCCTTGGTGGGAGCTGAGAACTGACTCCAGCAAGCTGTCCTCTGACCTCCACATACATGCCCCTACATACAAATAAGCTGAGTTAAAAATTTTTATAATCTAAACAGTAAATAAAAAACAGTGGGTTAACTTCTATTTGACCAGCAACATTGTGATATAGTCAGCACTCAGCCTAGCAAACAATTTCGTTGTCCGCTCACACCTGTCCACCAGAGCTTTCCTAACTTCTGCCTCCAGACAGAAGTGAGACCTAACGTGATTCTTCCTCATGAAAAACCTTGGGGTTCTGCATAGACCCTGATATTCAAGTACTAACTCAACTTTACCCTCAGAGTTTGTGTTTCAATAGCTACAGGATAAAGATAGGTAACTAAGATATGACAACCATGGGACTATGAAGGGAATATTTTAAAATAAATTTTCAAGACAGGGTTTCTCTGTGTGACAGTACTAGCTAAGTGCGGGGATTAAAGGTGTGTTTCACTACCACCTGGCACTATGAAAGAATTTTTGAGGTAAGGAAACTATTCTATATCCTCTTTTTGGTAGTGGTTATATGAATCTGTATATGTATGTGTTAAAACTAACAGAAAATCTGTCCCACCCTCCAATCAATTTACTGTGTGTTAATTTATAAAGCAAAATTAAGCAAGATGTGGTAGTGTGTACCTATAGTCCCAGCTACCCAAGAGGTGATAGGAAGATCTTTTGAGCCCAGGAATTTGAAATTAGTCTAGGAGACAGTGAGATCTCATCTCACTAAGTGTATAGCTGGATATGGTAGTGCTCATTTGTAATTGCAGCTCTCAGATGGTGGAGGCAGAAAGATGAGTTCAGAGTTACCTTGGTTACATAATGAGTTCAAAGCCATCCTGAGTTACTTGAGACCAGGTCTCAAAAACCAAAAATAACAAAAGGGCTGGGGATGTAGCTCAATTGGTAATTTGCCTAGTATGCTTGAAGTTCTGGGTTCAATTCTCAATAAGGCATAAACTAGATATGGTGGTGTTAGCCTGTAATCCCAGCACTTGGGAGCTAGACAGGTGGATCAGAAGTTCAAAGTCGTCCTTGACTATATAGAAAGTTTGAGGCTAGCCTGAGGTAGAGACACTATTTCTAATTTTTTTTGATATAAAAATAATCAACCTGCCAGGTAGTGGTGGCGCACGCCTTTAATCCCAGCGCTCGGGAGGCAAAGGCAGGTGGATCTCTATGAGTTTGAGGTCAATCTGGGCTACGGAGTGAGCTCCAGGACAGGCTCCAAAGCTACACAGAGAAACCCTGTCTCAAAAAAAAACAAAAAAATTAAAATAATCAACCCATCAATAAAAATGAATATCTGATAGACTGTAATAAAAATTTTTTAAATGTTTTTACTGTTTTAGGTTTTTTTTATGTATGTGAATGTTTTGACATTATGTGTGTCTGTGTACCATGTGGATGCCTGTGGAGGTCAGAAGAAAGTGTTAGATTTCCTTGGAACGAACTGGAGTTATAGATGGTTGTGAACCACCGTGAGTGCTAGGAATTGAACCTGAGCCCTTTGCAAGAACAACAAGTACCCTAAGCTGCCGACTCATCTCATCTCTCTGGCTTTTTTTTTTTTTTTTTTTTTTTTTTTTTTACTTTTTAGATCTATTTTATAGTTAAAAAATTGCCATAAGGTTATTATAAAAATTAAAAATAAGGGTTGGAGAGATGGCTCAGAGGTCCTGAGTTCAATTCCCAGCAACCACATGGTGGCTCACAACCATCTATAATGAGATCTAGTGCTCTCTTCTGGCCTGCAGGCAGAACACTGTATACATAACAAATAAATAAATCTTGAAAATAAATGTAAATAGAATAGTATCACAGTGTCTGCCTAGTAGGTAATATATTAAGTATTTTGACATTATTGTTAAAAGTATATTAAATGTAGTGACATCATTGAAAGGAAGAGGGAGTAACATTTCTATCATCCACATGACTATCGTCAGTAAACAGAAACGCAAGTAAGCATGAGTCAGATGGAGTGTGTTCTCAATGACATGGCAATCTGGATTGATCAAATTGATTAAAGAAGGAGCTGGAAGTGTTTCTCATACTTGGAAGGTGGTAACTGGTCTGTGCAACAGCTTTGGCTCCAAAAGCCACTTCTTCCTGCTGGCCACAGCCTTTGAATTAGACGGTGACAATAGGACAAGTAGTATTCCAAGGCTTAAAAAAAGAAGTTAAGGCCATAGTGGCACTATAGTTAGAGCAGCAATGGGAAGAGGCTGGAAGGTAAATTTTTATTATGTGTGTCTGTGTACGGGCATGAGCAGGTGGGTGCAGGTACCCTCGGAGGTCAGAGGTCTAAGTCTCCTGCAGCTGGAGACAGTTGTTAGCCACCCAATGTGGGTGCTGGGAACTGAACTTGGATCCTCTGCATGACCAGTACTTGCACCACTGAGCTATCTCTTCAACCCCATAAGGTGAAATCTTGACCTTTCCATCAAGTAAGGTGGTTGTCTTGTATAGGAACTCAGATTCTGAATCAAAACAAGTTGAATTAATGGTGAAATGCTCCAAGCCTTGCAGTGTCTGATGGTTGGCTTTTACTAGTCTTTGAATTACTTTTGTTTTAACTTATGACATTACAATTTAGGAAACAAGAGGCAAAAAGAGTATTTATAGTTTCTGGCACAGAACCTTAGTATAGGAATGACTTGATTTTTCGTAATTTCTTTGTATCGGTGGCTCTAATTTCAGCAAACCTCAGTTATTTGATTTACTTCATAGCTTGCTGTGGTTTTGATTGTTTTGAAGAACATTGCCCTTTGTTATGAGAAGGCAATGCTAATGTGACTGTCCTTATATTTGACTTTGGTTTTGGCTTTTTTAGTTCCCTTATGTTATGTAAGACTAACACATAAGGTGCCAGGCGGTGGTGGCGCACGCCTTTAATCCCAGCACTCAGGAGGCAGAGGCAGGAGGATCTCTGTGAGTTCAAGGCCACCCTGGGCTACAGAGTGAGTTTCAGGAAAGGTGCAAAGCGAGGGATTAGTATTGTAAAAAACCATCCTACTTAGTTGTGCACCTTTTTTCCTCCCTCTCTCCCTCTCTCCCTCCCTCCCTCCCTCCTTCCCTCCCTCCCTCCCTTTCCTTCTTCCCTTTCTCCTCTTCCTCTTTCTTCTTCCTCTTACTCCTTCTCTTCTTCTTTTTTTTTTTAAAATATTTTTTTTTGAGACAGGGTTTCTCTGTGTAGCCCTAGCTTTCCTGGAACTTGCTCTGTAGACCAGGCTGGCCTTGAACTCACAGAGATCCTCCTGCCTCTGCCTCCTGTGTGCCTGAATTAAGGGCATGTGCCACCACCACCCAGTGTTGTACACCTTTCTAAATACAGTAAAAATATTGAACTAAACATTTCAAAGTGGTGAACTGTTTGGCATGTGGGTAATGTAATCAAATAAGTAAATATGAAATGCCATACCACATTTTGGGGGATTCCTTGTCTCATAATGATTTGTCTGGGCTTATTTTTATTTTAACTTTTTCCTTATAGGTTTTATGTATGTAGTTTTCCAGTGTTGTGTTTTATGGGGTTCTGGTGCATGTGAATGTGTGTGCAAATACGTCTGTATGTGTTTCTTCTACTTTCCTTGTCTCTTTTTGTTTCTTTTGTCATATTCCAGTTTGTTTTATTTTATCTTATTTTGTTATTATTTTTAGATGACTTTTTGTATTCTAATGAGAAAGAGAAAGAAAGAGTGTGTATTTGGGTGGGTGGGGAGTTAGGGAGGATCTGGGAGGAGTTGGGGGAGAGGAACCATAATCAGAATATAGTGTATGAAAAAAAAGAAATGCCATGCCAAATATAAATAATTATGCTAATATATATGGCCTTCTAATAGAAGGAGTTGGATTAAAAACTTCAAAATGGTTCTACTGGCTGTTGTTCTGTTGGTTGTGGTTGCACACACCAGTGGGATATTGCTGAAGAGGTCATCCTCTCACCTCCATGTGCACCCCCCGCATATAATAAATAGCAACAAATTTTTGTTTGTTTGTTTGTTTGTTTTTCAAGACAGGGTTTCTCTGTGTAGTTTTTATGCCTGTCCTGGATCTTGCTTTGTAGACCAGGCTGGCCTTGAACTCACAGAGGTCCACCTGGCTCTGCCTCCTGAGTGCTGGGATTAAAGGTGTGCGCCACCATTGCCTGGCCAACAAAAATTTTTTAATGGTTCTGTTGACCGGTAGACAAGGTCTAAGATCATCCCCAAATGATGGAATATTTAATGGTTCTGAAAAACTATCCTATTTAATCTGCTAAGGAAATATGATCATCGGTAATTTTGCAAGGGAGGAGGCTTAGGGGCAGGACATCACTTAGTTTAAACACAATCTCAAGCCAGGTATAGTGGCATGCATTCTAGAGGCAGAGGCAGGCATATCTCAGTGAGTTTGAGGCCAGCCTGAGCTACATAGTGAGCCACCCCACTCCAACAAACAAATAAACAACAGAAACCTATTTCATCTGGATGGTTTTTGCTCCCATCCACCCAAGCAGATACTCAGCACTGATTTAGACATTTTTTGATTGCCACAGCTCAAGGAGAGATGTGTAGGTGCACCTGTGCTCTGTATGAGTGGATGTCAGAACAACTTACAGGAGCCAATTCTGACCTTCAATACATTAACATTTTTTTTCAAGAACTTGAGAGTTTTAATTTTCTTTCTTTCTTTCTTTCTTTCTTTTTTTTTTTTTTTTTTTTTTTGGTTTTTCGAGACAGGGTTTCTCTGTGTAGCTTTGCACCTTTCCTGGGACTCACTTGGTAGCCCAGGCTGGCCTCGAACTCACAGAGATCCACCTGGCTCTGCCTCCCGAGTGCTGGGATTAAAGGCATGCGCCACCACCGCCGGCAAGAGTTTTAATTTTCATATTTAGATTTTTTATCCATTTTGAGTTAATTTTTTGATGCCTTTACAGTTGAATTTATAATTTTTTTCAAATTTTTCTTTTCTTTTTATTTTTTATTGTTTAAAATTAATTAACTTGCCGGGCGGTGGTGGCGCATGCCTTTAATCCCAGCACTCGGGAGGCAGAGCCAGGCAGATCTCTGTGAGTTCGAGGCCAGCCTGGGCTACCAAGTGAGTCCCAGGAAAGGCTACACAGAGAAACCCTGTCTCAAAAAAACCAAATAAATAAATAAATAAATAAATAAATAAATTTCATGCTTTCATTGTTTTTCTCTGCTGAGTAGTACTCCATTGTGTATATGTACCACATTTTCTTCATCCATTCTTCAGTTGAGTGGCATCTAGGTTGTTTCCAGATTCTGGCTATCACAAATAGTGCTGCTATGAACATAGCTGAGCATGTATCTTTATGGTATGAATCAGCATTCCTTGGGTATATGCCCCAGAGTGGGATGGCTGGGTCTTGAGGTAGTTCGATTCCTAATTTTCTGAGAAACCACCATACTCGTTTCCACAGTGGTTGTACAAGCTTGCATTCCCACCAACAGTGGAGGAGTGTTCCCTTTGCTCCACATCCTCTCCAACATTGGCTGTCATTGGTGTTTTTGATCGTAGCCATTCTGACAGGTGTAAGGTGGTATCTCAGAGTCGTTTTGATTTGCATTTCTCTGATGATTAATGATGTTGAGCATTTCTTTAAATGTCTTTCAGCCATTTGTGGTTCTTGTATCTTCATAGGTATTTCTTTCTTTAGGTTAGGAAAGTTTTCTTCTATGATTTTGTTGAATATATTTTCTGTGCCTTTGAGTTGGTATTCTTCTCCTTCTTCTATCCCTATTATTCCTAGGTTTGATCTTTTCATGGTGTCCCAAATTTCTTGCACGTTTTGTGTTACGACTTTTTTTTCTTTAGTGTTTTCTTTGACTGACAAATCTATTTTCTCTATTGTGTCTTCAGTGTCAGAGATTCTCTGTTCCATCTCTTGCATTCGGTTGGTTATGCTTGTTTCTGTAGTTCCTGTTCGTTTAGTCAGGATTTCTATTTCCAGCATTCTCTCAGCATGTGTTTTCTTTATTGTTTCAAATTCATTTTTCAGATCTTGGAATGTTTCTTTCATCTGTTTAATTGCTTTTTCTTGGCTTTCTTTGACTTCTTACAATTTTTTGCTTGTTTTTTCTTCCATTTCTTTAAGGGAATTTTTTATTTCCTCTTTAAGGGGGTTTTTCATTTCCTCTTTTAAGGGCCTCTATCATCTTCTTAAAGTCATTTTTAGGATTGATTTCTCCTGTTTCTTCTGTCATGGTATGTTCAGATCTTGCAGATGTAGAATCACTAGGTTCTGATGTTGCCATATAGGTCTTTATGTTGTTGCCTGTATTTTTGCACTGGCGTCTACTCATCTCTTCCTCTGCTCGGTGCAGGCGGTGTCTGTGTCTGAAAGTGTCTTTCTTGTTCTAATTTTTAGTCTCGGTTCACTAGGAGTTCTTGGTTAAATTGGTGCTGTTGGGCTGTTTCTTTGGGAGCAGCTGATCTCAGTTGGTGAAGTATATACTTATGATTCTGGTGATCTGGGTGGCGCCTACTTCTGTGTTCTCAGGTCACCTTTTGCTCATTCATCAACTCTTCAACTGATCTTGTTTTCTCAGACTTCAAACTGTAGGGATCTGAATCCTTTCCCAGATGGATTTCAGCTGAGCAGGGTAGTCTCACCAACACCTCCAAGTTGTTGGGTTTTGCAGGATCAGCAGCTGGGCCCTGGTTGGTCTCAGACAGAGTGTTCAGGTCCGTTCTGGTTCCGACCCATGGAGATAGCTTCTTCCCCGGGTGTTGGGATTAAAGGCGTCCCTGTTTCAAGCTCTTGTTTGAGAGCTTGTTTTCACTAATTCTTCAGTGGGTAATAGCTCAGTTCCTGGTCTTTATTGCAACTGTGTTTTGGCTGCCACCCACCGGGCCTGCCTGCCTCCGAGGGCCACCGCTGGGCCTACCTGCCTCTGCTCTGAATTTATAATTTTATAACATTATTTCTAAATAAATTGCATCTTTAAAATTTTTTTCATTTCATTATTTTATATGTGTAGGTGCTTTACTTTCATGTATGTCTGTGCATCATGTGTGTGCAATGTCCTCAAAAGCCAGAGCACAGCATTGGATCCTTTGGAACTGGGGATACAGATGGTTGTGAGCCACCATGGGTGCTGGGAATTGAACCTGGATCCTCCAGAAAAGCAGCTAGTGCTCTTAACTGCGGAGCCACCACTCCAGCCCCAAACTGTATCAATGCCTTTCTCTTGCATATGAATGTCTAGTTGCCCCTCGATCTTTATTGAAATGCTTGTTCTTTCCTCCTTGGATAGTCTTAGTACCTTTGTCAGAATCAATTGGCCATATGAAATGCTTGTTCTTTCCTCCTTGAATAGTCTTAGTACCTTTGTCAGAATCAATTGGCCATAATGACCCTAGTGTAAAACTGTTTTACTTGTGTGTTTGTTGAGACATGTCCTCACTATGTAACCTGGGCTGGCCTGCAACTTGCAATCTTCCTGCCTCAGCAGGGATCATAAGAGTGAGCTACATGCCTGGCTGAAAAATCTTATGTTTGTTTAACACAGAGTCTTATATAGCCCAAGCTGACCTCAAACTCACTATTTATGACCTTGAACTTCTGATCCTCCTGCCTTGACCTTCAGGTTCTGGGATTATCAAAGTGCTCTCACACTTGACTTCCTGGCTAGAAAATCTTGATTACTCTTTATTGGTTTAGCTACCTAAAGAATAAGTGTTTCATATGGATGCTGCTGTGCCTGAGTAAGAAGATGCTAAGAGTTAAGGTATCCCTGAGCCTCCTCTTAGCATATACCTTGGCAGCTCATAGCATGCAACAACCTGATCCTTAGCTATTATATCATTAATTATTTCAATAACTGTGCCACTAAACTGTGTACTCAGTATTCTGAATCTACCCGGTATTGTTTTGTGATACCATTTTTTTTTGTTACCAGGCATGAAACCCAGGGCCCCATGCATGTTAGAGAAGCACTCTACCACTAAACCATATCCCAGGTTTAGGATATCTTTTTTGTTTGTTTGTTTTTTGAGACAGGGTTTCTGTGTAGTTTTGGTGCCTGTCCTGGAACTCACTCTGTAGACCAGGCTGGCCTCAAACTCATAGAGATCTGCCTGGTTCTGCCTCTTGAGTACTGGGATTAAAGGTGTGTGCCACTGCTGCCCGGCAGGATATCTTTTAATATACATAGCAAATACTCTTGGTGTTCAGCCTTTTTCAAAAATTTCCATAACTATTCCTGAATGTATTCTGCTTGTTGTTATATAATTCTTAAATAAGTTTATGAGGTAGGGTTGGGTGGTTTTTTTTTTTTTTCTTTTATGTTACAGATGTAGAAAGAGGCTTAAAAATTTTATTTCCTATGATCACATTAGAACTAAGATGTAAATCTGGGTTTTTCTGACTTCAAAGTCACTGCCTTTAGAGAGTACATAATGACATCTCCACATGAATATATGATTGAGTTCTAAGAGCAATAAACTATGAGGCTGGAGATATGGTTCAGGGGTTGAAACTCTGGTTGCTCTCCCAGGGGATCTGGATTCAGTTTCCAACAACCATAGTAGATTATGACTGTCTCTAACTCCAGTGCTAGGGGATCTGATGCCCTCTTGTACTCCATGGACACCAATCAAAATACCCATACACATAAAATAAAGAATGAAAGAAAGCTGAGCATAATGGTACATATCCTTAAAAAAGGACAGGGAGGCAGAGGCAGGCAGATCTCTGAGTTCAAGGCCATCCTGGTCAACAGAGGAAGTTCCAGAACAGCCAAGGCTACACAGAGAAGCCCTGTCTCAAAAATAAATAAATAATAAAAATAAATAAATTGCAAATGTATACAAATAGAACAGCAAGGTTTAAGTTTAAGCCAATACATACCTGAGGGCAGAGTCTTAAGCTATATTTTACATTCACTGATTTTTCCTAGTATATATTCCAGCCTAGAAAAGGGGGTATGTACTATTTTTTGAATACATGCTTTACAGCTCATAACCTCACAATCATAGTCATCATCATGTGGGGACTTTTGAAGACAAAATCATAGCATTGTAAAGAAAATTATAGCTTTGCATGGTAGCACACACCTTTAATCCAAGCACTAGAGAGGCTGATGCAGGAGGATTGCCTCAAGTGTGATGTTAGACTGCACTACATAATGAATTTACAGGCCAGCCTGGGCTACTGTGTGAGACCCTATCTAAAAACAAACAAAAAAAATCCCGAACAAATAAAAGTTATAGCATATTAAGACCTTGACTACTGCTGGGTGTTGTGGTGCACACCTTTAATCTCAGCACTCAAAGGCAGGGGCAGGCAGATCTCTGAGTTCAAGACCAGCCTGGTGTACAGAGCAAGTTCCTGGACAGCTAAGGCAACATAGAGAAACCCTGTTTTGAAAGCCTCTGCCCAAAAAAATATAATTTTTTTTAAAGGACATGGTAATCAATTTCCTAGGTCAAAAACACTCACAGCTCATGTGTCTGATAATAAATGGAAATTCTACATAGGCTCTAAGGATAATCCGTTTCCATCTTTCAAATAATTTACAGCTTAATGTCAGCTAAACTTAGTAACATCTGTCCATGGCAAGGAGATTCTTGGCTAGCTTTGCATGGTCATTCTAGGACTTCTCATAGACTCTTGAAATGTGATGTGGCCATCAAAATGTCAGCACTTACCTACTGTCCACACTTCAGAGACATGGTTCAGTTTGCAGGTCAGTGACTTAGTAAATGAAGAAACAAGACCAGCTTTACATCTGACTCAGGAATGTATGCCTGGGAGGCTGGAGAGATGGCTCAGAGCTTAAGAATATTGACTGCTCTTTCAGAGGACCTAGGTTCAATTCTCAGCATCCACAAGGCAGATCAAAACGATCTGGAACTCTAGTTTCATGGGATCCAACACCCTTTTCTGATATCCAAGGATACTAGGTACATATGTGATACACATACATACATGCAAGCAAAACACACACATAAAAATAAATAAATCTTTAAAAAACATCAAACAAACAATGCCAGGCAGTAGTGGCACACGCCTTTAATCCCAGCACTCACAGGCAGAGCCAGACAGATCTCTGTGTGTTTGAGGCCAGCCTGGTCTACAGAGTGAGTTCCCAGACAGCCAGGGCTACACAGAGAAACCCTGTCTTGAAAAACTAAAAAACCAACCAAACAAAAATGCTGTTAGTAAATCAGAATTCAAGCTTCGTTTGAGCTTGTATCCAGAGGACACTGGAGGTGTATATGAAACAGCAGACGGACAAATGTTACAACACTTGCTTAGCATATAGAAGCCCTGGATTCAATCCCTAAAACTTCAACATTTTTGTTAGGAGGAGTGTGGAAACAAAGCTCAGTGGTTGATACTTGACTCCATGTGAGCTCTAGTTCAATCTCCAGCACAGCAAAGAAGAGAGAGAAGGGGAGGGAGGGAGGGAGGGGGAGGAAGACAGAGACAGATAAATAGAGCAAGAGATTGAAGTAGGAGGATTCCAAGTTCCTAGGTAACCTGGGCTGTACAGAACTGAAGGAGTTTAAGGCTGCCCCCCCCCCCCCGTTATGTGTAAGAATCTGTCATTTAAAGGAAGGAAGGAGGGAGGGAGGAAGAAGGGGGAGAGAAAGAAAGAGGGAGTACTAGTGACAGTCACAAGCTTGGTGCTGTGTGACAAGACTTTTCCTGGGGAGACGCAGCACACACATCTACTCATCTCAGATAGGGATACCTCGACAGACCAAAGTATGGATACCACCTGTCCTGGCTAGTTTTATGTCAACTTGACACAAGCTAGAGTCATCTGAGAGGAGGGAATGCCAAGTGACAAAATGCCTCCATAAGATCTGGCTATAGGGAATTTTCTTAATTAGTGGTTGTTAGGGGAGGGCCCAGCCCATTGTGGGTGGTGCCCCCAGCCTATTGTGGGTGTTGCCCTCTCTGGGATAATGATCCTGTTGCTCTTAGAAAGCAGGCTAAGCAAGCCATGATGAGCAAGCCAGTAAGCAGCACCCCTCTATGGCCTTGCGTTAGCTCTTGCCTCCAGGATCCTGCCCTGTTTGAGTTCCTGTCCTGACTTCCTTCATTGATAGACTATGATGTAGAAGTATAAACCAAATTCTTTCCTCTCTCTGTTGCTTTTGGTCATGTAGTAACCCTAAACTAAGACACCAGCAAAGTCCAACTTGGTGAACCAATGAGTTTTATTCTGGTTGTTCACAGGAATATTGGTGAGGGTTACTTACAGGAGCAGAAATGACACACAGACAGCTGCATTTATTGCCAAAGCCCACTGAAACATGGGTGACAGTTCACAAAACTGGGCATCTGGAGGGCATTGCACAGCCTATAGGCATCCCAACAGGTTGGACAGTATCCTTTCCTGGTGCCTCATTTGGTCTAAACCTTTCCTAGGCAGCTCAACTGGTTTCTTCTGCTTTCAGGCAGAAGGTCTGCTGTGAGACTGTTTGCAGCTGGTGCAGTTTGGCCTCTCTTCCTCCCAGAGGGACTCTCCACTTTTATTGCTTACTCAGACAGGGAGGAGCCTAGTAAGTCTGGTCAGATTCAGGGACTTCCTGAAGTTCCTTTGAGTTGTTTACCTTCCTGCTAAGGAGCTTCCCTGCAGGGTGGAATGTTTCAATCTCATAGGAGACTGTTAACAACACTTAGCAAGTAAAAAGGTCCCCATAGAACTTGTATAAATCAATTTTTTTTATAAACAGCAAATTTCCTAATAGAAGAATGGGCAAAAGACTACTTTATTATAGAAGGTATCTGAGTAATCAGTAAATGTAATGGAGGGGATTGGGGGTTCTAGAGACATGGCTCAGCAGTAAAAGAATATTATTCTTGGAGAGGACCAGAGTTCAGTTCCCAGAACCCACATCAGGCAGCACACCTGTAACTCCAGCCTCCTCTTCCAGCCTTCTTCAGCACCTGCACTCATGTACACATGCCATTCTGAGAGCGGATTGGAAATTGGAAAGTAAATTGTAAAGTGGCTACTTCTATTTGAGCTGAATTTCTATGAACCAGCAAATTCTGTGCCTAAGGATATGCCCAATAGTAACTTGTCCATGTATTTAACAAAAGATGTGTTTGAGGATGTTTATGGCAGTGCTGTTCATAGGAACGTCAAAAAGAGTAAACTATCTAAATATCCATCAGAAATAAAATAAATAAAATGCAGTGTATTCTTTTGTGTGTGTGTGTCAAAAAACACTTTATTTAAAGCAAAAGAATAAATGACTCATTAGTTATAAAAATAAGTTCATAGTAAAATATGCATATTTCACACATATGGAGTCATAGCACTCAGGAGGCAAGGGGAGTATGACCTGAATCCAGGGCCAACCTGGGCTACATATGTAAACATTAGGTCTATATAGGGATATATTTATATAATTATTTCATATATTACAAAAACTGGGACAATTAAATTGGGAAAAGGCAAATTCACAGAAGATGTCGGGCCAAGTCTAACAGTTCTCTAATGCGTCCAAGTCCTTAAGGACTCATTGCCAGAGCTTCTCAGAAGATGAATCTGAGTCTTGAGCATCCTCTGGTTCTTGGGCTGCAGATGCCATGGGAAGTGGAGCTTCAGCTGAGGCTGTAACTTCAGCTACTGCTGGGTCAATTGGGGCTTCATTTGCTTCGGGTTGGCCAGGGTGGGCAGCTGCAAGTGGGGATTCAAAATCAAACAGGTTCTCTTTGGGACTACACCTGGCACCTCACAGGCCTGATCACCATGGAGAGAAGCTTCCAGGCAGGGTTGAGGTTGGGAAAGGAGCCCACACCAGATGTACCTGGAGACATGGACTCTCCATTGGCTGAGTACAGATAAGGGAGCACAGGAACTGGTTGACTCAGAAACACCTTTACAGCTTCCACTTGTCTCTGGCCCTCCTTCTGAAGCATTCTTCCGTTGGTGCTTGGCCTGTTGGTTCTTGAACCAGATCTGGATCTGTTGCTTTGTCACGCCCATCTCTTGTGCCAGCTCCATGCGTTTCTCCAGGCTTGGGTACATGCATTTACTGAAATATTCTTGAAGCAGCCCCTTTTCTCGATTTGAATACACAGTGCATGTTTTCTTCTGTCTCTCCGGAGAGTTGAGGGGAACTTTCTGGTTGCTGTATGTATCTGAGGGCTCCAGAAAGTCTAGGGAATCTTCAAAACCAGAACTCCCTGAGGAACATGAGGGTAACTGGGGACTTGGGTTCACTGGGTGGGTTCCCAGTGGTGGGAGACCTGGGTACATTAGGGGACTTGTTTTCATTGATGGTCCTGGGGACACTTGAGGACCTATGTCCCTCTCAGGGTCTAGGTGCCATTGGAGATTTGATTGTGTTGAGGTTGCTTCAGCAACTAGAGGACTTTGTGACATCTGGAGATTTTGATGTCTTTGGAGGCTTGACTGTACTGGGTCTCCTGTGGGAACTAGGGGACTTTGAGTCATGTGCTGACTTAGTTTGCCAGTAGGGACTGGATGCCACTGGAAACTTAATTGCACTGAAGTTCCAGCAGGAACTAGGGACTTTGAGATAGCAGGTGATGTAGTTTGCTCATAGGGCCTGGATGATAACTTTGGAGGCTTGATTGATTGCACTGGAATTCCTCGGGGCACTAGGTGACTTTGAGATACTTGGAGACATAAGTCTCTTGCAGGTTGTTAAAGCATTTGGAAACTGAATTCTTTTAGTACATCTGAAGACATTTGGAGATTTGGATGCAGTGCGGGGTGGGGTGGGGGGGACCTTGGAGAAATTGGGGGCCCAACTCTCTTGGGTATTCTGTATCTATTGGAGGCTCTCTGGGCACTGGTGGATATGAAGGCATGCTTCGATGTGATCCTACTGGAGTATGGTCCTGTACTGGGAAACCCTAGGTATCAGCAGGCTCTCCCATCATGACCAGATCCCAGCTGGTGGTTCAATGCAGTGTATTCTTACAGTGGAATACTTTACAGCAATAAGCATTAGTGGGATGGGGCTGGAGAGATGGCTCAGAGGTTAAGAGCACTGGCTGCTCTTCTAGAAGTCCTGAATTCAATTCCCAGAAACCACATGGTGGCTCACAACCATCTATAATGAGATCTGGTGCCCTCTTCTGGGGGTCTGTATACATAATAAATAAAGAAATCTTAAAAAAAAAATTATTGGGCTGTAGCATATTATAGTATACATGAAATTTTCCCATGTTGGTAAATGATTTCAGTGTGGAGTGAAAGAAAGCCAACATAAAAACTAATTGCGTGCTATTATTTATGTAGATTAGTGCTGGGGATGTAGCTTAGTGGTACAGGTACAAGTCTGTGGGTTAGTCCTCTAGCACCAAACAAACTAAAGAACTGTTTATATAAAGTGTAGTCAAAACTGTCCATTAATGTTACAAGCCGCAATTGTGTTTCCTTTTAGAGCCTTTGCAACTATGAGAGATCATGATTGTTTTTTGTTTTTTGTTTTTTTGTGGATCCAGTAGTTTAAATAGAAAAGTGAAAGTGAAAATTGATTGAATTATATCTTAGGATATTATATACTTCAACTTAAACATGTCCTTAAGGGAGCTGGAGCGATGGCTCAGTGGTTAAGAGCATTTACTGTTCTTGCAGTGGATCCAGATTCAGTTCCAACATCCATATGGCAACTCATAATTGTAACTCCAGTTCCAGAGGATCCAGTCCTCTGTAGGTGCCTAAACACATATGGTATACATAAGGGTCTGAGTTCAATTTCTAGCACCCACATCTGATGGCTCACAAGTTTCAGGGGAACTGTCCATCACCCTCTTCTGGCCTCCTTGGGCAACTATATATTAAGTGTGGCATATACATGCATGCACATACACACACACAGAGGAATACACAAGCATGTGTGTATATATATATATATATATGTATATATATATATATACAAATTCATACATACATACACATACACATAGGCATATACACATATTCATACACATACACAAAGAGCGGGATACACAAACATGCATACACATTCACAAACTCATACATACACTCACACACAGGCATATGCACACATATACACACACACTAAGTAAATTTTGAGGGGAAATTTTTTCCTTAAAAAGAATATTCTTCCATTGATGTTCCTCTTGGAAGTTCTTTCTTAATTTTTCTTAATTTATGTTTTTTCTATTCCAAATAAAACAAACCCTCCTTTTCTTAAAAAGATAGGGAAGGGCTTAAATTTGGAGATTCAGAGCTGGGCTCTCACTAACTAAAGCATTGCTTAGTTAAAGGCCGTCCTGGTTTATGATAGTGAGTTCCAAGCTAACTTGGGCTATAGATGAGATCTTGCCTCAGAAAAATACCCCCATTCCTGGCTAAAAAATTATTTTCAATTTTGGTTTAGTTTATTTTATGTTTTTAGGTCATGGGGAAAATCTCCTATTTTTGGTTCTTGGTTTGTGGTTGTTTAATTTAGGAGAAATATGACCAACTGTATTTTACATGCAACATACGGGCCTCATCTTTTCTGTTGAGCTTGAAGAATTATGCTGGAAATTGCGGAATGAAAAGGACATCATGTGGATAGTTAGAAGATATAGGGGAATTTGTAGTTGATACAAATGGTGAACTGGAAAGGTAATAGTGTATTTGTATTCTTCATTCAGATGAAATTTATTCTTTTTTTTTTTTTCTTTTCTTTTTTTTGGTTTTTGGAGAAAGGGTTTCTTTGTGTAGCTTTGCACCTTTCCTGGAACTCACTTGGTAGCCCAGGCTGGCCTCAAACTCACAGAGCTCCGCCTGCCTCTGCCTCCCGAGTGCTGGGATTAAAGGCGTGCGCCACCACTGCCCGGCATGAAATCTATTCTTATTGTTTGATGTCAGAATAAAAAATGTCAATAGCTGAAAAGAATCTTGACAAAGTGGAAAAAGTTAGTTGTGTTTCATGCTTTCTGTTCCCAAGAGATTGCATTTTCAAGTTAGCTACCCAAGATGAAACTGAAGCTGTATCTGCCTGCTTATTCTTCTTAACCTGCATTTTGGTTGTTCAGATCTTCCTATTAATATGATATACTGCATTGGTATTGCCTGTCTGCCATGCCTATATTAGCAGAGATTCCTATTAATCTGTATTAGGTTTCTGTTAGGCCATTTCTATTACTAGCATCCCCTACAATGAGGTATGCATGCAGATTTGTGTTCTAGTGGATATAGTAGATTTACCTGGGACTAGTAAACCTTGCAGCAGCATTAGCCTAGAGGATGTTGGAGATTTGCACCTAACTATAGGGAGTTACTCTTCAGACTGTGGTCTTTAAACCAAGACTTTTCTTTACTAATCACAAGCCACATTTGCAGTGAGATTGAAGAAGGAGTTGGTTTTCTATTTATTGGAGGTGACATGAGCAGTGGGGCAGTGGCAAAGAGGCCATGTTGCTCTTGCTAAATATACATCCCTGACAGTTGGATAATAGGTTCCAGGAAGTTCAGTGGAAAATTAAAACAAAGCAACATTTATAGCTGATTGAACTTGAAAAGCCATTTTGGTGTTGAATGGCAAATATGTGGACTTCAGCATTCCTAGAGCCTGATGCATCCTGCTGGATGGCCCTGTCTCATGTACATGATGGCCTGGGGACTCAGCAGTGTTCAGGGTGCTCTCCTTTGGAGGATGCTTTGAAGGAAAAAAGCTTGCTGCCGGAAGTCTCCTTTGCATAGACTTATGTAACACAAACTGCTCCTATCAAGGAACATCTTTCCATTGATGATTAGAGGACCTTCATGTTAGAAGGACTGGAATGTCTGGCAAGAGTATGTGCTAGAAATACTCCTAGTCACCTAGTGAGGCTGGAGCTTCAAGCAGATTATTCTGGTGTATTCACGTGATCATAGCGTGGTAACACTTCTGGTTATTGTCCCAACTTGTCCTGAGGGTCCTGGCATAAACTTCAAGTTAAGTCAACTCTGCTCTGATGAGAAAGCTTTGTATTCCCATGGGACATGATCTATTTTCTTAGAACCAGGAGAGAAGCTGTAGGAAATTGGAAGTGAAGGAAGAGTCACAGGAACTATAGTGGAGAGAGACTTGCCTTTTTTAACCGTCAAGAAAATTATTTTGTTTGGCAGTTGCATCCATTACAAGGGTCTAATTTGGAATAAACCCACACTTAATGGTATTCCCAAATTATGAAGCTGATGCTGTTTTTCAGTTTGACTTCCCTAACAGATTGAGCTTTGCCATGCAACTCTGTACCTGGTTTGTCCTCAGAGTCATGGAGGAGGATGGGTCTTTAGTGATTTGACTTGGTTGTATCCTAATGTTTTCTCAATCTGCATAGTGTACTGGCACCATGAATTTGCTTCTGAGCCAGTTTAAATTCTAAGCTGTGCTTTGTCCTGTGGTACTCTTCAGCTTGCCTGGGTGTGTTTGTCTTGGTGGTCTCTAAAATGGTGAAATTAGGGCCAAGCTATGAGGAAATGCTGGTTGGCTCTGTGGTGTCTTAGAGATACAGTCTTCCTAGTGTGTGCTCGCTTTGGCAGACCAAAAATGTAGCTCTGAATGTGAATCAAGAGTGACCCAACTGGCCTAGCATTTTGTATACATTAAGGAAGAATTGAACAGTGAATGAAGGAAAGATCTCATGACTTGAAAGCGTATTCCATGTATAATAGACTTGGGTTATTTTTCCACTTTTATGGAAGGGAAACCATACTCCAGTGAGAAGTTTCGTGTTCTGAGTACACACAGTAAATTCATACTGCAGTTAGTATTCTTCTTTTCCTGAAATAGGAAAGTGATTTATGAGGTGTGGGCTCTTACATGAAAGAAAACAAAACTGGCTGCTGTGTGGGCCCATTAAATTCCTGTGCCATCTTGGTGGTGTGGGTTACAAGAAGATGATGAGCAAGCTGCCTGGCCCCCCCTCACTGGGGCTCAGCTGCCCCAAATACTTGTGATATTGAAGGTTATTTATGAGCTCTTCTGGACTGGGATTCACTACTCTCCATCCTGGTAGGTGAAGATTTGCAGGCAGAATGTAGAAGCCCTCATTAATCTTCCTGGTCTTGTTGAGGATTTCTTGCCGACTGGAGCTACTATTGAAGAATGGATTGGCCTTTTCCACTGAACTGCAATGGCTCAGATTAATATTAATCCCTTTAATGCCGCAGTTCATGATATAGTCATTAGGTGACTTGAAACTAATCCTATCCACCTAACTAGTGTGATTTATTAAATACACATAGAGATCGAGTCTGAATACAGCTAGTCAGATCAGCAGCAAATAAATACCTTTGTGCATCTGTATTAATGCTGGTTGATTAGGGCACAATTGCAGGCTGACTGGGGAGAAACAGGGCAAAAGGAAGCTGAACTCTCAGAATCAGTAGCATTTGCCCACCCCTGCCCCTTCATTTATGTAGCAAAACAGATAGCAACTCATGCAAGAGAGTTGGTATCAATAACAAGGATTCTAAGTTATTTAATTCTGTGCATGTGAAATGAAGTAAGGGAAAAATCCTATAGAAATACTTTAAAAAACTGAAAGACAGGCTCAAATTAAGAAAAAAAAAATCCTTAAACTTTGAATGACTTCCCTCCTGTACTGCTGCTACTACTGCTACTACCCTTCCTTCCTTCTTCCCTCCTCCCTCCTCCCTCCCTCCTCCCTCCCTCCTCCCTCCCTCCCTCCTTTCCTTCCTTCCTTTTTTAAATGTCTCTGTAGCTGAGGCTGGCCTTAAACTCTTTATTTTCCTGCTTCAGCCTCTTAAGTGCTAGGATTACAGGCATGAACCATCACTCTAAGCTTCCTTTAAAGTTGTAAAAGTAGCTATTCAAGCCAGAACTCAGTACTGGTAATACAGGCCTGTACTTCCAGCACAGGAGGCAGCGGCAAGGATCCTGAGTTTGAGGTCAGCCTGAGCTACATAGAGAGACTAGGTAGATGGCGCAGTAGTTCAATTCCCAACACCACACGGTGTCCCACAACTCTCTGTGACCCCAGTTCTAGAAGCTCTGACACCATCTTATGACCTCAAGCACCAGGCACACACACGGTGCACTTACAGTTAGACATGCAGGCAAAACACTCATACACATAAATAAATCTGAAAAAGTCACTTTGTTTGTTTGTTTGTTTGTTTTTTATTTTTGTTGTTTTGTTTTTGACAAGGGTCTGACTTCAGCCCTAGCTGGTCTAGCCTCAGACTCAGAAATCTGCCTATCTCTGCCTTCTGAGTGCTGGAATCAAAGGTGTGTGCCACCACCATACAAGTAACTATTCGGATGAGTTTTCTCTGACTTACTTCTAAGTCTAGTAGTAGTAGCCCAGGCACTGGTCATGCCAGGCTTATCTAGTTTTTCACCTTTCAGGACTTCAAGGCTTGATTTTTTTTCTTCTTGAAAGGGTCGAGAAAGTAGAACAGCCAGGCCTACCTTATGATAACAATTCTCTTCTCTGATATCCTTGCCCAAGCTAGCAGAATCATAATTTCTTTTGTAAATAATTGAGGTTTATCATTTTCCTTTCTCAAACCTCCTTTTCTTCCCCCTCTTTGCTCTTTCAGCAGAGATGGCATTAATATGGAAAACATCTACCTAGCTGGCTTCGTTTAATCAGGCAAGTCTGACATTTGTGAAACCTCTCATTAACATTTTCCCCAAAGAGCACAAAATGGCTCCCATCCGTATACAGCCACCTCCAAGTTTAGGCTGCTTTCCATAGCCATTGGCAGCCTCTCCTCAGACATGTTACTTTTAACCTCTCATGTCTGGCCAGCAGGCACTGGTCACATGTGTGGGGATCTTCTGTTCAGGTGCTGCCTTATTCCTTGTAAACGTTGTTTTTTACTAGTTTAACCTGGGAATAACAGGTTATTTTTTTTTTATTTAATGGAAAAATTGGCATGTCTATTTATTTCTTCAGTACTTCCACGTGTCCTTTTTCAACTACTTCAAGAACACTAGTTGACTGCTACTATGTTCATATTTTCTGTACTACACTGTAACTAACAAAAGCAAAGACACTTTGTCTCTGGCTGCCCTCCAGGAGCATTTAAACATTGGTTGGCTATAAATTGAATATATTGTAGCATTCTATACTAAAGCAGTAGCCTTCTATGGAAACACCAAAAAAGAAGAGGCTAGTTCTGAGTAAGAAGTCAAGGCTAGTTCCCTTGTTGAAACTGAGACCATAAACTGTAGGAGAGCCAGGCTTAGACTCTCAGTTTTATTACCATCAAAACAAGACCTCATGTTAGTTACTTTTGCATAGCTTGACCAAGAGATGACAAAGGGAAAGGCACTTACTTTGGTTTTAAAGGCTTTTAGCCACTGTCTTTGACGCCATCCGTTTTAGGCCCATGGTTAGGTAGAACCTCACTCACAATAGTGAGAGAGGGGAAGAGGGGAAATATTCACCTAATAGCAGACATGAGGCAGAGAGGGGATAAGAGACTGGGGGGCAGATCAATTCAGAGACCTACCTTACTGCTGCCTCCAGCTGTGCCCCACCTCCTAAAGTTTCTTGACCTTTCCAAAGAAGAACCATGCTGGGGACTGGGCATTCAACAAATGAAATTGTGAAGGATGTTTCCCATGTACATCATTATACCTATATACCATGAATCATCGATAAGGGACTAACTTAGAATAGCGGTGATGACACATCATAGTAACAATAGCATGCCCTACTTTACTACATACAAGATAATGCTTTCTTTTCTTCATTCCTTTTTCTACTTTATTCAAAGGCAGGGTCCCTTGTTTCTGTTTTTTTTTTTTTTTTTTCTTGAGGCAGGATCTCATGTTGGTGGTGAAATTGTGAGGCAGCCTAGACTGGACTGAAATGCCCAATCGTGGTGCCCTCCTCCAAGTGTGCACCACCAAGCCGGCTTGTGTGCTTAGATTAGAGTCGCGCCCGCCCCCCTCCCCCGACAGGGTTTCTCTGTGTAGTTTTGGTGCCTGTCCTGGATCTCGCTCTGTAGACCAGGCTGGCCTCGAACTCACTGAGATCTGCCTGGCTCTGCCTCCGAGTGCTGGGATTAAAGGCATGTGACACCACTGCCCTGCCTTAGGTTATATTCTTGAGATTAAATTCAGTTCCCTTCCTTCCCCTCTGGATTTTTGTTTATTTTTTGCTTCTCTAGCTTTTGACTAAGGACATGACTGCTTCTACTTGGTGATTTCATTTGCCCTCTCTCTCGTGTTTTCATCACATCAGTAGTGAGTATTCAGCAGGTGTTAGGAACAGAACCATCTAGGTCTTGTGTGAGCCATAGTTTTAAACTGTGGCATTGGGGATGTAGCTCAGTGTTAGGGCAAATAGTATATACACACAAGTCCCAAAAAGAATGCAAAACTTCAAAACCATAATACTGTTAGCTGTACATGGATGGAGGCACAGCCTTAGAGAGGTTGAGACAAGAGAGTCACCGGAGTGGAGGAGTTCAGGGCTAGCCTCGGCAACATTTTAAAACAAAACAAAACGAATGAAATCTGTGTCCAATTTAACAAGTGGCAACATTTGGTATGCCTAGTGATCAGAAACCTTAGTCACTGAATTTCAGAGGTAGAAGGTCATTTCTAGGGGCCGAGGAAGTGACTGGGTCAGTCGAGTCCTTGATGCTAACCATGAAGATCTGCGTTCAGTCCCCAGCAGCCGTATAGAAAGCTGGGCGTGGTGTGCACTTGTAACCTAGTGCAGGGGAGGCGCTGACAAGCCTGTCCCTCTGAGGCTTCCCACCAGCCAGCTTAGCCAGTCAGTGAAGTGGGTCCCGGGGAGAGGCTTCGTCTCAAAAACCAGGTGGGCAGCTTCTGAGGAATAATACCAGAGGTTGACCTCTGACCTCCTCCACATATACGTACATGTGCCTCCTTCCCACAACCCAACAAATTAAAAATAAAAAAATTTTGTTGTTTTGTTTTTTCAAGACAGGGTTTCTTTGTGTAGCCCTGGCTGTCTTGGCCTAGCTCTGTAGACCAGGCTGGCCTCAAACTCAGATCCACCTGCCTCTGCCTTGCAAGTGCTGGGATTAAAGACATGCACCATCACTGCCCATCATAAAATAATTTTTTAAAAGCTTAAGTAAATATAGGGAGAGTTAATATCTTTATATTTGACCACTTATCTGTGTCTTCTCTACATAAAGACGTCTTTTGTGATTTCAATAACATTTTTAAGTATTTCCCCATTTATGTCTATTTCTAATTAAGCTTATTCATATATATGCATATATAATTTTTAAAAATTTTTATTTATGTGCCTGTGTGTTTGTATGCCTCTACACATGAATGCAGTGACCACAAAATTTGGCCGAAGGTATCAGATCCCCTGGAGCTGGAATGACAGGCTGTTGTGAGTTACTTGATGTGGGTGCTGAAAATCGAACTCAGGTCCTCTGGAAGAACGGGAGCACTCCTAACTGCTGTGCCGTCTCTCCAGCTTTATATATATACTTTTTGGTGGCTAATACAAATAAAATTTTCTCCATTATAATTTCATTTTATTTATTTATTTTGAAATTAAGTTTTGTTTGGTTGCCCTAGAATTCTTGGGCTCAAACAGCCTCCTGCTTCAGCCTCCTGAATAGCTGAAACTTCAAACCCATGGCCTCTGCTCCCAGCCAGATTTCTGCTCCCAGCCAGATTTCTTCTCCCTTAACTAATCCCGGCTAGCTCCTCCTGTGTTCCTGTACTATAGTCTATTCTATGCCCGGTACAAAAGGACCACTAGCTTTGTTTTTAATAAAGTGCCAATTGCTTCACCTGTCTATTGCTGTGCAGCATGACTCTAAAACTTTGTGACTTAAAACCGCAGCCATTGTATTATATCTCACAATTCTTTAGGCTGTCTAGAACTCAGTTGGGCGTTCTTCTATGGTCCTTCTCAGATTCTCCTAGAGTCAGACATTATTTGACGTTTGTAGTTTGGTGCCATGTGCCTTCTTTTGATAAGATGCCTCAGTCTTCAGGTCTTTTTCCTCATGACTGCTTTCTTCTGCAGGGTCAACTTTGTACATGACAGTTTATATCTTCAAAATGGGAGAACAAAAGTTTCAAAGCTTTTTTAGTGCATAGGCATGAAAATCCTAAATTGTTGTTTCCCAATTGAAGGTCTCCTTCTTGTGGAGGTGTCATTTTATAGACTGGGCTTTGGAAACTCCCCTAGTAGCACTTGGTAATTTATGCTTCCCCTTTTCCTTTTATTCTTTTTCTCCCAGGTGTCCACCATAGAGCCTACCGTAGTCTAGGTCCTGTAAACATCTTTCATCTGGTCAGCTTCCAGTACCAAATAGTGGTATTTATTGTTATGGGAAAAAGTCTGTTTGAAAAGGATAGCAACGGAGAACTTTTTTAGTGTATCCATCTTCCCGTTTGCTAGCCTGGTGAAGCGTAGCTCCCATGGACAGAAATACAGATTTCATTTGAGCATAAAATAGCAGGCGAGGAAACAGGTGTCTATGTGCTTTGTTGTGAATTCTGCCTACTCTCCAGGAAGACAGCCTCCCCCTCTCCTCCCCAGCAGAAGGCCATCCCCTTCCTTCATTACAAACCTTCATAAGATTTCCATCCTATGCTGGTCCAAGTAGAAATGAGGCAGAATATACTTTCTCTTTTTTCACATAGTGCTTTTTCCTCCTCTGAGCTTGCTAACCTCTAGCTTAAGTATGCACCAAGTAAAGATGTATAGTCTTCCTCCCTTCCTGTCCCTCACTTAGTCTGAAGGAAGGCAGCAGGTGATAGAACGCATAAAGTATGGGGGTGGGAGGCTGAGAGGGGAGGAGTTTTTCTCATACACTATGGATGTTGCTCAACCAAATGGTGTGAAATTGAGTCAGAACCACAGCATGTGTTTCAATTTTCCAGGGAATTTCCTTTTCCTAACTGTAGGTTTAACCCTTTCTTTTGTTTAATGCCAAGAGCTACTTAAAAACATAAAATAAGTTACAAGTAAGACGGAAAAAAATGTTAAAATTCCACAAGACCTCTCTTTGGACTCTGGATCTCCAGCTTATTTCCTGCCAAATGGCAATAGAAAAAGGCATAGACCTTGAAGTCAGGTAAACACAGGTTCAAATCCAATCTCTAGCAAACATGCCTTATAGAGTTCTTTTGAGAATTAAATGAGAATGTATAAAATGCCTACCACAGTGTATACATTGCACATACTTGATACATGTTTTCATCTACTGTCTACTTTCTGGAATTTTTTTTTCAGACAGTCTTGCTATGTATATTCTTGAACTTTCAGTTTCCTTCTGCCTCAGCCTCCCAAGTGGTAACACTTGTGTGTGCCCTCTGCCTTTTGTAGAGATCGATGTTTTCATCCCATGCCACATTGGGTTTGCCATGTTAGCAGTTTTTCACGTCTTACGGTTGTTGCATTTTCTCCTGGAATCTAACTTTGTATAAAGGACAAGTAGGCCTTCGCACAGAGGAGGATAACACAGCTTGCCTTTTCCATCTGCTCCTGGAGGCTACTTGAACTTGTAAGAGTTCTGAACCTCACCTTGTTAAGAGCTAAAGCAAAGCACACAGGTCACATACTCCTAGTTTTTTCAGTTAGAGTCAAACTGTGTGGCTCAGACTGGCCTCAAGCTTGAGATCCTTCTGCCTCAGCCTCTCAGATGTTTGGAATATAGGTGTTAGAACTCACTTGACTGCTTATACACTTTACAGGGGAGGAGCTGTGCCTCAGAGGTCGCCTCAGTGCAGGGCATCAGAGCAGAGCAGTGGCAGCTCTAGAGTCAGAGCTCTGACTTCCTCATCAATGCTGTGGCTGTAAAACTAGGGTGGCTTTGTTTGTTTGTTTGTTTTTAAAGATGTTTTATTACATTTATTTATTGTGTGTAATGTGTTGAGGTAGGAAAGCTTGCTGGAATTGACTCCTTCACCATGTGGGTCCTGAGAATAGTATTTAGGTCATCAGTCTTGATGGCAAGTGCCTTTGCCCACTGAGCCTAAAATCAGGTGGTGCACACAGGCCTGAACACTCCAGAGCCAAAAGCTGAAGGATCACAGCTTAGGCTCATGCTAGGCCTCAGCTAGCTGGAGGCCCCTCTGGGCTATATCAGACTCTGTCTCAAAACAGTAAAAGATAACGTATCGTAGAGTCCAAGGGGTTCAACTCCTTCTTGGAGTCTCCATGGTCACCTGTGCCCACAATATGTACAATTAGAAATAAATTTTAAAGCCAGGCAGTGATGGTGCCTTCCAGAGGCTGGTGAATCTCTTGAGTTCGAGGCCAGCCTGGTATACAGAGCAAGTTCCAGGACAGCCAGGGTTACACAGAGAAACTCTGTCCCAAAAATCCAAAATAAATAAATGAATAAATTTTAAAAAGAAAGAAAAATCATTTATTTTTCCTAAAGTTGTCCAGGGGGCACTGAGGTGGCAGCCCAGCCAGCTGTTAAGCTTGTGGTATCAGGATGGTGGATTGGGAAACAAATTTATGTCTCTTCTGTCTTATTATTCCAAGTAGGGAGACTGGCCCCAATGTTCCTGATACTCCCCTCCTTCCTTCCTTCTTTCTTTTGTGGTGCTGGGGGTGGGGGGAGTCAAACCAAGATCTGTACTCCAGTTAGACAAGTTCTCTACCACATGTGTACACACACACACACACACACACACACACACACACACACACACACACACACACCCCACTCACTCTCTCTTTGTTTTTTCAAGTGTAATTAACATACAGTGAAACATACAGAATTTCGATGCTCAGTTAGTAAGTTTTGGTAATTGTATAAACCATATCACTGCTTTCAATAATCTTAAGAAAAGATACAGCTGGACATGGTGGTGTGTGCCTGTAATTCCAGCACTTGGGAGGCTGAGGCAGCAGGATTCCAAGTGCGAGACTGGCTTAGGTTAGTAGTGAATTCTCAACAGGTCTTGGTGACATAGAGACTTTGACTCAAAAATGGTATTAGAAGAGAGAGAGAGAGAGAGAGAGAGAGAGAGAGAGAGAGAGAGAGAGAGAGAGAGAGAGAACATTTTCATCACTCCCCAAAGCTCCCTCATGTCCCCTTTGATTCGCACTCCATATCCAGTAGAAAAAAGAATCTAGATCCTGTCACAACAGATTAATTTTGTTTTGAGATTTCATGCAGATGGGTTGACTTGTATTTCATTTCTTAAAGTTTAGCATGGATTTGAACTTCAGACATCTTATTAGCTCAGTATTTTTTTCCTGGACAGTATTTGATAGTAGATGTATGAAAAGAAAAGCTATCTAACCTCTTACTGAAGGATATTTCCATTGTTTCCAGTTTAGGGATATTACCACCATAAATATCTATCTATCTGCCTGTCTGTCTATCTATATTTGTAAGCCTGTTTTAGTTTCTTTTGGATAAATACTTGAGTAAAATTACTAGGTCATAAGGTTACATCTGTTTAATTTGAAAAGAAACAGTTCTTTATGGCTCTCCCTCCCCTCCCAGCTCTCTATCATTTTCTTCCCTGAGGGAGCAGGCTCTTTAATTTGAGGATTTGGCAGGAGAGAAGTCATATCATCTGGGTCCCTGTTGCCAGAGCACAGTGGCCTGAATTGGACACTTAAAAAACTGAAACAGGTGTTTGAAACCCTACTCCAGCCTCTGTGTTTGATGCCGACCCCCTTCCCCCCACCTAGAGACTTTGCCAGTAGAACTCAGAGCAAATCAAATGCTTGCTGGACTAGAGGCTTTTATGAGACAAGGACTCGAAGTGTATATATAGTAGCGTGTTTTGTTTAAAGCAGGGTAAAGAACATTTTTATGGAGAAATTCTACTTAGTGAGGGGCAGTTGGCTATGTACAGGTAAAAAGTCTTCCTTGTTTCCTAGTTCTACCTTTTTTTCTCCAATCTGTGTGCAGCTGAGTCAGTACTTTCCTTAGTAAAGTTAAGGTTGCCAGAGTTCCCTTAGCCAGGTAAGAGCTGGTATCCATATCCTGTGTGTCAAACGTGGAGATAAATTATGCCTTAGTAAAGTATTTTTGTTTTTGTTTTGTTTTGTTTTTTTTGAGACTATGTAGCTCTGGCTGTCCTGGAGCTTGCTACATAGACCACGCTAGCCTTGGACACATAGAGACGCCCCTGCTCTGTCTCTTGAGTGCTGAGATTAAAGACATGCAACCACCACACCTGGCACAATTTTTTATTTTTTTTAATGTTTTTGTTTTAGCTCCTTGGAACAGTAATCCTCATATGCAAATTGTTAAAGCAGGAACCTGAAGGTAGGGTCTGAATTCCCAAAGCCAAATGACTTAATAATGTTCTGGAACTCAGTATGTAGCCCAGGCTGGCCTCAAACTCACAGAGATCCGCCTGCCTCTGCCTCCTAAGTGCTGGAGTCAAAAGCATGCACCACTACACCCAGCTACAATCTGCTTTCTTTAAAGGGCAGCTTCAACTGAAGGCTTCAAAAGAAAGTTCCCAGCTCTAAAATCCTTTCTTACACTGATTAGAAGAGTCCAAGAAGGGAAGAAATCGACTTTCCGTGCATGCCAGTCTGGCCTTCTCCACAACCTTTGAGAGGAAAAGCATTTCTGAATTGAGTTCCACTTTCATAGGCATCCATTCCCTTGAGTCGAAGCTGAATGTCTTCAGACATTAGTCTTAGAGCCTGCTGCTGGGCCACATTACATGATGACTGGCCTTGGACATTAAGCAAGGATTAAAAGGCTAAGGTTATCTCAACCTTGTTTTTTTTCATTGAACTATTATAGTAAACTAGAATTTTTATACATAGTTATGTGGATTTTTAACAGTGGATTTGTGTAACTGCCACTACAGACAGAATATAAAATAGTTTAATTGCCCCCAGAGAACTCCCTGTCTTCCCTTTATAGTCATACTCTTCAACCACGATCTGTTCTCCTTCTCATGGTTTTATCAAGAAGTTCACATGAAGGGAATCATATTATACACTGTGTAATCTTCTGAAACTGGCTTCATTTACTTACCATGATGCCTTTGGGATTTATGTGAGCTGTTGTATGTATCAGTAGTTCATTCTTTTTTTTACTGCTGAGTAGTAGTCCCTTGTGTGTATATACCACAGTTTATCTACCTACTGGCTGGAGGACACTGGGTTCTCCAGTTTACTACTAGAATTGCTATGAACATTTGATAACAAGGTCTTGCAATGTAGCCCAGCCTAGCTTGGATGGAACCTGAGAGCCTCCTGCCTTAGCACTCTGACTGCTGAGATTACAGACTTGCTTTGCCGTGCCTGGCTTGATTATTTGTTGTTGTTGTTGTTTAAAATAGGGTCTCGCCGGGCGGTGGTGGCGCACGCCTTTAATCCTAGCACTCGGGAGGCAGAGCCAGGCGGATCTCTGTGAGTTCGAGGCCAACCTGGTCTACAAAGCGAGTTCCAGGAAAGGCGCAAAGCTACACAGAGAAACCCTGTCTAAAAAAAAAAAAAAAAAAAATAGGGTCTCCTGTAACTCAGGCTGGCTTCAAACTCACTATTTATCCAGAGATTAAATTGAATATTTTAAATTTTATATGTATGGGTATTTTGCCTACATGTATGTCTGTGCAGCATGTTCATGCAGTGTGCCCTTGGAGTACAGAATAGGGTGTTGGATCGATCCCCTGGGACTGGAGTTACGTGGGGTGCTAGAAATGCAACTTGGGGCCTTTGGAAGAGCATCCAATGAGTGCTCCTAACCACAGAGCCATCCCTCCAGCCCCAGTTACCTTGAACTTCTAATCTTCCTGCCTCTACCTCTTGAGTGAGTTGTTAGGATTACAAGTGTGCCAGTTGGAGAGATGGCTCAGTGGTTAAGAGCACTGGCTCCTTTTCCAGAGGACCCTGGTTCAATTCCCAGCACCCACATGGCAGTTCACAACTGTCTGTAACTCCAGTTCCGGAGGATCCAACACCCTCACACAGACATACATGCAAGCAAAACACCAGTGCATATAAAGTAAAAATAAGTAAATCATTAAGAAAAAAAAAAGAATTACAGGTATGCAACACCACACCTGGTTTGTGTGGTGCTCAGGATCAAACCCAGGGCTTCATGCATGGTAGGCAAGTATTCTGCCTGTAGTGATATATTGTGTACCCTAATAAACTTGCCTGGGGATCAGAGAAACAGAGCAGTCCACAGCCACCACCTATTACCTCACCAACTCCATGAATTCTCTGACTGAAATCCTCTGAGTCTTCACCTGAAAGGATCTCAGCTGAACTTCTTTAGTACATTACAAACCGCAGTGGTGGTGGTGCACGCCTTTAGTCCCAGCACCCAGGAGGCTGAGGCAGGAGGATCTCTGAGTTCTAGGCCAGCCTGGTCTACAAAGCAAATTCCATGACAGCCAGGGCTGTTACACAGAGAACCCCTGTCTTGAAAACCCAAGAGAGAGAGAGAGAGAGAGAGAGAGAGAGAGAGAGAGAGAGAGAGAGAGAGAGAGAGAGAGAGAGAGAAGAAAGAAAGAAAGAAAGAAAGAAAGAAAGAAAGAAAGAAAGAAAGAAAGAAAGAAAGAAAGAAAGAAAGAAAGAAAGAAAGAAGAGAAGAGAAAAGAAAAACGGTGTGCAGTGCAACCCCTGGGTCTGTGTGTGTACTTTGATTTGAAGTATTCATTGTTAGCATATGGAAACAAGATCCGTTTTTGTCTGTTGATCTTCTGTCCTGTCTCTAGGTTAAATTTGCTTCTTCTGAGAGACTTGTTTGTGAATTCTTTGGGGATATATATGTATATATAGCTGTGCCAAAAAGATTTTATTTCTTTTTAATTTTTTTTTTTCCAAGACAGAGTTTCTCTGTGTAGCTCTGGCTGTCCTGGAACTCGCTCTGTAAGACCAGGCTGGCCTCAAACTCAGAGATTCACATGCCTCTGCCCCCAGAGTGCTGGGATTAAAGGCCTGTGCCACTATGCCCAGGTTTGAATTTATATTTTATTTCCTTTACTTGTTGTACAGGCCAGTACTTCTAGGACTGTGACAGTGGACATCTTGCTCTGTTCTCATTTTAGTGAATACATTCAATGTTTTACTCCAAAGTATAACATTAACTATCAGTTTTTTGTGGATATTAATATGGGTGTGAATGGATGTTATATTTTGTTAGATTACCCTCATCAGTTGACATAATCATGTATTTTTCTTCTTTAGGATGTTGATATGTTAAAATGTTTTCCAGATATTGACTCAGCCTTGCATTCTCAGGATAACCACATTTAGTCTTGGCGTGTGTGTGTGTGTGTGTGTGTGTGTGTGTGTGTGTGTGTGTGTGTGTTTTGTTACAAGAATTAGCTGATCTACTTCTAAAATGAAAGCTCAGAGTGACATTGAAAGGTTTATTGAAGGCAAGAGTGACAAAATCATATCTGGGCATTCTAGAAGCTCTGGATATCACTCTCAGGAAGAATGTGAATTCAATGAACAGATAAGGGATAAAGTAGTATCTGTCTTAAGACACCCACATTCCTCATCTGTTAAATGAGTTAATTAGACTCTATGGCTGCTAAGATACCTTCATTCCAGCATTTTATCCTATGGATTTTGGCTTCGTAGGAACTTAGCCAGTAGAAAAATAGAAGGGCTAGATTTTATTTTTTAAGTGAGCCCACCAGGAATCTTCACTGTCACCTTGACTTCATCGCTCTTCCTAAGAAAAAGGAGAATCATTGGGCAGTGGTGGCATGCACCTTTAATCCCAGCACTTGAGAGGCAGAGGCAGGTGGATGGATCTCTGTGAGTTCAAGGCCAGCTTGGTCTACAGAGCAAGTTCCTGGTCAGCCAAGATGATTACACAGAGAAACCCTGTGTCAAAAAACCAAAAAGAAAAGAAAAAAGGAGAATCACAGTTTACTTTCCCAAAGGAACTTCTTTTTTAAGAGTTATTTATGTATATAGTGCTTTATCTGCATGTACACCTATATGCCAGAAGGGGGTACCAGATCCCATTATAGATGGTTATGGGTCACCATGTGGTTGCTGGGACTCGAACTCAGGACCTCTGGAAGAGCGGCCAGTGCTCTTAACCTCTGAGCCATCTAACTCCCAGGAACTTCTTAAGTGAATGTTGAGCTCTAGATTCAGCTATGACTGCCAAAGCCACTGGAAAGGCTCTGGCAGAGGCACCTTCTGCCACTTCTGGTTGTACACAGCAGGGCATCCGGGGGGACTTTTTTGATTTCAAGGTTACGTCTTTATACATGTGCAATTAACAAACAAACTAGAACTTCAAAAAGTAATCCCGGGGCTGGAGAGATGGCTCAGAGGTTAAGAGCACTGACTGCTCTTCCAGAGGTCCTGAGTTCAATTCCCAGCAACCACATGGTGGCTCACAACCATCTGTAATGAGACCTGGTGCCCTCTTCTGGTCATACATGCTGTATACATAATAAATAAATCTTAAAAAAAAAATAAGTAATCCCAGGGCGATGTTCAGATGAGCTTCTGAAATAGAGTTTCTCAAAGTATCTGCTGAAAGGCCAGTGGTTTGTCTTCATGCCTTCTCTTCTTGTCAATGCATTGCACTTGCAGAGTTTCATAAAGCATAATAAAGTTAATTATGAGATAAAATTATATTAAAAAAACATAAACTTGGTTTAAGACAGGATCTCACTATGTAGTCCAAACTTCACTGTCCTGCCTCAGCTTCCTATGCACTGAGATTATAGACATAGACCATCATTCCCACCTTATGTCCTTATTATTAGCTAGGTGCTAATCTGTCAAATTGTTTTTTTGTCAAATTGTACTTTCTCTCAATTTCTGTCTATCTCAATGTTTACCAAGCAATAGTTTGAAAACTATGTTGGTTTGCAGGTTACACCTGGACCAACAATATTCTAGAAAAAAAAATATATACTTTCAATGGACATTCCAGAAAATATTCCAAATCCTGGAATATTATAGCAAAAATAAGCCCTAAAATATTTTATAAATGATGTAACTGAGATGATGTCATTTGTATAGTGACACAAAGCCAGTTAGTGTCGGAGCTAAGACTAGAAGTTAAGGGTACAAGGAAGTCAGAGTAGCACTTAGACCCGAGGTCTGAAACTTAGTAACTGTGTCAACTGCTTATTTAACTTCTCTAAGTGTCTAATTTTATCAAATGGATGAGTTAAAATAAACCAGATGTGGTGGCACACACCTTTAATTCTAGTACTCAGAAGGCAGAAGCAGCTGGATCTCTCTGAATCAGAGGCCAGTCCAGTCTACATAATCTTTTCCAAGCCACTCAAGGATACATAGTGAGATTGTCTAAAGAAAATATTTCAAATTCACTCTTCATGAGGCTGGAAAGATGGCTCAATGGTTAAGAGCACTTGCTGCTTTTTCATTTGTACACAGTGTGAAGATGTATTGCTGTGATTGGTGTAATAAAAAGCTGGATGACCAATAGCTAGGCAGGAGAGTATGGGCAGGACTTTCTGGCATTGAGAGAACTCTGTGAAGAAGAAAGGTGGAGTCGCCAGCCAGACACAGAGGAAGCAGGATGGGCAGTACAGAGATGAGGTAATAAGCCAGGTGGAAAAATGTAGATTAAAAAATATGGGTTATTTAAGTTATAACAACTAGTTAGGAACAAGCCTAAGCTAAGGCTGAGCTTTCATAACTCACAATAAGTCTCCGTGTCATTATTTGAGGGCTGACAGTCCTAACGAGAAAGTACTGTTACACCAGAGGACTCAAGCTCAGTTCCTAGCACCCAGATTAGGAAGTTTAGAACCATCTGGAACTCCAGCTCCATGGGATCTGATGCCTTCTTCTGTCCACTGTGAGCATATATACATATATTCACAAATAAACAAAAATAAAAATAAGTATTTTTTAAATACACAAACAGATTTAGGAATGGTAGAAGGTCTACTCTTCAGTTTTTTTATATTTACTTCAAACTTAAAAAATAAGCTATTTAGCAGTATAGAGAGGACATTGGACTAGGACTCTAGGGCTTAAAAAAAGCCCCTAAATAATATTATATTGTGCTTATTGTACACTTTATTTCCTGTTTTGTACCCTGTATATACACAAAATGGGAAAATGGGTACAAATCGCCTATCACAGGGCCTGGTACATAGTAGCATTTCTGATAAATGTTAGTTGGTATTATTTACTTTTGATTAACTTTAATTCTATGTTTGTTTGTTGTTTTGTTGTATAGGGCTTTACTATGTAGTTCAGGCTGGCCTTGAACTCCATATCCTTCTGTTTCATCCAGAGACCTAGGATTTCAGACTCCTTGATTTTTATTGTATTTATTTATTTTTGGTTTTTTGAGACAGGATTTCTTTGTGTAACAGCCCTGGCTGTCCTGGAACTCACTTTGTAGACTAGACTGGCCTACAAATTTACAGAGATTCACCTGCCTTTCTCTCCCAAGTACTGGGATTAAAGGTGCTCACCAACAGCCAGACTCCTAGATCTTAAAAGGAATATAAATTAAAGATAAATCCCAAGATAGCATATAACTGATGGCTGATACTTATGATGCATTTTGGGATAGCTGTATTAATTCCCATCAGTTGCAAGGTACACATAGATCAGAGAAAGAAGCTGAATTTTTTGTTTCTTTCTAGATCATGGAAGAGGACTGATTTCTCACCCCTTGGCAGGATTGTACTTAGTGTGAGTCTGTATCCAAAGTTTCCAGAGCTTTTCATGGCACCTTCTTGATTGGACTGTTCATGGCCTTTTTAGAGGACAGAAAGATAATAAGAACAGCCACTGTTTGGTACCTTGTGCCATGCCACACCCAATACCTACTTACCTTTTGTCTTCGTAATCTCCATTTTTGTGAATAAAAATGAAACTTCAAAAGGATAAGGAAATTTACTTTATAAAGCTAGTGAGTATTGGAAACTGGAGTCAAACCCAGGTCCATCTGACTCCAAAGCCTCTTAGTCATTCCACTTTATTACCTCTTATGAAGCTCCAGCAGAAGGAGGTTTCTGGTGTTCTTCCTTGGCCTTGCTGAGGACTGGGTTTACTTGGATATTCTTTAGAGTCCTCCAGAAGAGAAGTGTCATGATGCTGCTCATAGTAGGCATACTGAATAATTTCATAACCAAGGCGACATGTGACAGCATAGAGGAGCGGCCAGAATTCCCACCCTGGAGAGCTGTCAGTCTTCAGGCACAAACAGTCCAGTAAACAGAGAGTGCAGATTAGGTAGAGGGTTCTGAAGGTGACTGACTCATGTTCTAGGAGTGCAGAAAACAGTTTTAGGATGGGGAATCTCGCCCCTGCCGGTGAAAGGAGTTTTAGGGTCCTCCTAAAATCCACACAGGTTCGATTTCTGATTAGTCAGGGCACAAATTGGAGAGGCTCGAAGGCCCCTTGAACCTAAGGCAGAAGGCAGACTTGGTGATATTGTGCTTATACCTTGCTCAACACTGGTGGACAGAAAGTTTGACTACCTTATTAGCACATTAAAACAGAGACGTCCCAAACTGCCTCAGTGTCAATCTGAGAATCTGCCAATGTCCCTCAAGTCTGTCTTCTCAAATGATTGGGTGAGCTGACTAAAGGGGAGATGAACCCCGACACTGTTTTCTCCTGTCAGAGCTGCTCCTCTCCTCAGCAGTCTGTGTCAGAGCCTCCATGTGGCCTCAAGCACTGCCCTTAGACAAAAGAGAACTCTCCTAGCCTATGCTCCTAGTGGTGACTGTCCTCCCAGGGAGGGGTGCTCTCAGCTGCAGTAGCCTTTTCTCATTTGGCCAGCATTGGGCTGACACATTCCTGAGCCAAAATGCACACATAAGCTGCTTTCCCTGGTAGTGAAGCTCTTCACTCCTGAGTGACTCTTATCAGGGGCAGTTGGGCATTCTCAATTGGATTACGCTGACAAGGAAAAAGGCCTGGGGTATATTATTTCAACACCATTTAGCTTCAGAAATGCCTGTCTCGACCCTTTTACCCTCAGAGTCTACTTCTCTCTTCTTGCTTTCTGTAGGGCCATCAGCTGCCCCCATCAGCTCTTCATCCTGTAAATACTGGCCTAGGTTTCTAGAGGCAGTCACAAGACGGATCACATCCAACAAACCTGTAAATCACCCCATGATAAAAACAGAAGTCATTCATTTAACCCTCTTGACATTTCTATATCCAGAGGCACAGGGCAAAAGTATTTGAGTACAACTGCTTTTTGGTTTCTGTCTGTGCTGGCGCGTTCTATCTTAGGAGCTGTTAGGTCACCACATTCTACTTTTCTGACTATGGCTCGTCTACTCAAGATTCTATTTCTTGTGAAAGTCAGAGCTTGAGAACAGTCTACAAGTGGAATTTCTGAGGTGCTACAGTTTAGTAGGAAAGCACTTTGAAGGGTTTTTGGTCACCAGGGGACATAAAAGAGTAGTGGTCCAAGCCCAGTGTGGAGGGTGACACACACCTTTAATCCCAGTGCTTGGAAAGCAGAGGCAGGCGGATCTCTGTGAGTCCCAGGCTTGCCAGGGCTATGTAGTGAAACCCTATCTTAAAACAAAAAAGAGTTGTGGTTTAAAGCTGGGCATGATGACACAGCAGGCACATGGCCCCTGGAGGCTGAAACAGCAGATTGCCATGAGATAAAGGCTAACAAGTACACCAACCAGGATGACATAACAAGAGCCTGTCTTTACATTTAAAATAAGGCGGCGGCAGTGGTGGTGCACACCTTTAATCCCAGCATTTGGGAGGCAGAGGCAAGCAGTTCTCTATGAGTTTGAGGACAACTTGGTCTGTATAGGGAGTTTCAGAACAGACAGGACTACATAGAGCCTCTCTCAAAAAACACATATAAGGATTATTTTTTTATTAAATTAAAACTTTAAAAAAAGAATAATTTCTGGGCTGGAGAGATAGCTCAGTTGTTAAGAGCACTTGCTGCTCTTGCAAAGGACCCACATTCATTTAAAATAAGGTGGCGGCGGTGGTGCACACCTATAATCCCAGCATTTGGGAGGCAGAGGCAAGCATTCAGTTTATAGCATTCATAGGGTGACTCACAACTGTCTGTAATTCCACTTCCAGGGGATCCAATGCCCTCTTTCTGGCTTCCATGGTGCACAGACATATATGCAGGCAAATACTCATACATGTAAAATAAAAAAAACACTCTTTTACCAAAAATACATTCAAGAAAGGCAAGTAGGGGCTGGGATGGAGCTCAGTTGGCGGAGTGCTTGCCTAGCGTGCTTGAGGCCCTGGGTTCACTGCCCCCACCACAGGAAAGTGGGTATGGTAATACATGCACATTTGTAATCCCAGTACCGGAAATAGACAGGAGAATCAGAAGTTCAAGGCCAGCCTGGGATACACAAGACCCTGTCTTTAAAAATAAAAGGAAAATTATTTATACTGGGTTCATGAGAAACCCTTTGGAGGGCCAGTGAGATAGTTCAGAGGATAAAGGTGCTTACCACCAAGCCTGAAGACCTGAGTTCGATCCCTGGAACCTGCATGGTAGAAGGAGAGAAGTGACTCCTGCAACCTGCCCTCAAAACTACACACACACAAGCACAAAATAAATGAGTAAATTAATTTTTCAAATAAAAAATTTTTATTTGAAGATTTATGTGTATATGTGTGCAGGTACCCTCACAGAGACCAGAAGAAGATCCCCTGGAGCTGGAGTTTTATAAAGTAAAAATGAAAATATTTTAGAAAGTATTCACTTTTTAGGCTATCAATTAGCCCTTGAGTTTTGTTTTTAGACACTTTTGTTACTTTAGGAATTCTACTTTTTGCTTGTTGTTTTTTTTTTTTTTTTTGGTGTTTTTGAGATGGGGTTTCTCTGTGTAGTTCTGTCTTGGAGTGCTGAGATTGAAGGTGTGTACCATCCCTGCCCAGCTTAGAATTCTACTTTTTAATTGATGGGGGTTTTTATAGATTGGTACTGGGATTGAAGCCAGGACCTTGCAGATACTGGGCACTGGGCTCCATCACCAGCCTTACTTATTCTTTATTGAGACATGGTCTTGCTAAATTCCCCTGGCTGATCTTGAACTCTATCTGTAGCTCAAGCCGGCTTTGAACTTGTAATCCTCTTGCCTCAGCCTTTTTTTTTTTTTTTTTTTTTTTTTTGGTTTTTCCGAGACAGGGTTTCTCTTGTGTAGCTTTGCGCCTTTCCTGGATCTCACTTGGTAGCCCAGGCTGGCCTCGAACTCACAGAGATCCGCCTGCCTCTGCCTCCCGAGTGCTGGGATTAAAGGCGTGCGCCACCACCGCCCGGCTTGCCTCAGCCTTTTAAGCAACTGGAATTACAGTCCTGAGCCACCACACCCACCTCCAATTTGGTGGATGTGAACGGAAAAAAAATTCTAACATACTCTTATTAAACACGAGTGAGATTCCTCAACTTACATACTTTGGGGTTAACATCCAAAAGTCTGAAGATTATAAGTCATAAATTTATATTTCCTTCCTGCCTGTAGTAGTTTACAGACTATGTTCACAAGTCCCCAGCCTAAGTCAGAAATGACATAAAAACTCATCCTCCCTAGAGATCTGCCACAGAAAGTTTCAAGATACCCAGTAAAGAAAAGGGGCTCTTATATGGACTCTCTAGCCGGACCACCTTGTCATTCCTTGGCCATCTTTCTGTCCTCACAGCTGCACAGCTTTTCCTGTAGAGAAATTAGAGGGTATGCTTGTCCAGAAACATCTGACAGCAGCCCATGAAGCAGTAACAGACATTCTTGGTGAATCTCTGTGCCCAAGTACTTACTTTTACTGTTTCCTGCAGCTGAATAGGACTACCCTATACTGCTTGAGATCACTTTTAGCCTCCACTTTAAAACAGATAAAACAAGTCCAAGGCCGTAGGAGGTGTCCCATCACAGGTTGTGGGTTCCAAAAAGCCCCCTAATGCACCAGAGATGGATTCTGATTCTGCCGCCAGGGGGCTCCCCAAGCAGATCAAGCTACACAATTGTCTCGCCATGCAGGAGGCCTAGTCCAGTCTCATGAAGCGTTGGTGGGGGGAAGGCTGGGGGGGGGGCGGAAGGAGGGAAGAGGGGGATCTTTGATTGGTATGTAAAATGAATGAAAAAATTTTCTTAATAAAGAAAAGGAAAAGAAAAAGATAAAACAAGAGGCTGAAGAGATGGCTTAGTGGTGAGGAGTACTTGTTTCTCTTGCAGAAGACCCAGGGTCAGTTTCCAGAACCCCCATAGTGGCTCACAACCATCAGAAATTCCAGTAAGAGATCTGATACCTTCTTGAGACCTCAGAGGGCTCCAGGCTCACATATGGTGCACAGACATACATGTAGGCAAAACACTCACACATTAAAATGAAAAAAAAATTAAAAAGATAAGACAAGTGCTTAAGGGTAGGCACACAGGAAATATACTATCTGACAATACAACGCACGAGTCCTGGTTGGGACAGCAGTGAAAGG
Source organism: Peromyscus maniculatus bairdii (assembly GCF_049852395.1). NCBI lineage: Eukaryota > Metazoa > Chordata > Mammalia > Rodentia > Cricetidae > Peromyscus > Peromyscus maniculatus. Next base: position 198,752,025 of record NC_134852.1, read on the forward strand.
CTGGCCTGCTATGGGCGTCCCTGCTAAATGACAAGGGAAGCTTGCCACTAGAGCTGCTGCCTATCACTTTATGCAAGTCTTGTTCCATTGTCTGGGACAACAACTTCAGTTGGCCTCTGACATCAGCAATAACTACATAAGTTATTAAACAACTTTCAAGATAGTAGCTGTGCTGTGTATCTGTAATCCCAGCTTAAGGGGGCTGAAACAGAAGGATCCATCGAGCCCAGAGTTTGAGACCAGCATGCGTGAGATAGATAGATCGTACTTAGATTGTTTTCTTCTCTCAATAACTCTAAGAAACAATACCACCATCTCCATTTTTCACTAAAAAGGAAATGAAGGCTCCCAGAGGTTGTGATACCTAAGGTCTACAATAAATGGAAAACATTGAGTTTGAACCCAGGTCTTATTAACTCCAAAGCCAGGCTGCATAAACACTGCATTAAATTCTTAAAAAGTATACCAAGTGTGGCTGGAGCAATGTCTCAGAGGTTAAAATCACAGGCTGCTCCTCCAGAGGACCTGGGTTCAATTTCCAGCCACACACATGGCTGCTCATAACTGTCTATAACTCCAGTTCCAGGAGATTGACATCCTTACAAAGACATAAATGCAGGCAGTTGTGAGCTGCTGTATGGATGCCAGGAATTGAATCCCGGGCCTCTGAAAGAGCGGCCAGTACTCTTAACTTGCTGAGCCATCTCTCCAGCCCCAATACCAAATTATTTCTACAGGTTTCCTAACTATGACTAAAATGGAAAATAAAATTTTGTGGCTTGACTGTCCTAGGATTTTAGTTTCTTCTGTTCCTCTCTTCCTACCCGGTGGCTATACACTGTTAGTTATTGGTTGGAGTACTGCCCTATGAATTAAGCCTTAGGTTTGTCCAGGTTCATTCCTAATCCAAGAGGGAGAACAAGGCCCCTTTAACAAGGCCAACAGGCTAAATGAGGCCCATAGGGACTGTCCTCAAACAGCAGCTTGAGGACACACTGAGCCATCTCCCTCCCTGCAGCACAAGTGTGATGTATGAGCTTTTAACACTAGTTCTTTTCCTTCTGGAGGAAACTAGTGAGCAATTTGTCTAACATACAGGCAAACCAAAACTGCTGTAGCCCTTCCTCTGCATGCACTATTACCACCAAGCTCAGAATCAAGCAAGCAGTTTCAAAGCCCAGGAGAAATTAAAAACTTGTGTTGCTGTACTTTATAGCCTGCTGGCATACCCCATCTTTATGCAGCCATTGTACTTGGAGCAGCTTTTTCAATCAAAATCACTCTTATCTAGTAAAAAGTTTCACTCTTCTATATCAGCAAGAAGAGAAGTTTATTATCGGTTACTACCCGTCAGCTATATACAGGGGACTTAAAGGGAACAAGAGGAAATGAAAAAGAAAATTCCAGATTGACATTAGCAAAATCTGTAGTTAATGAGCCTGAGAGGTAAATAGCCAAAGCAGAGAAGGAGAAGGAGGAGGAAGAATCATTATTATTATTGTTATTATTATTAGTAGTAGTAGTAGTAATAGTAGTAGTAGTAGTAGTAGTAGTAGTAGTAGTATCAAGGCTGCTAACAACTGTTCCACATCCCTTAAGCATTGTAAAATTCCACTAACTCTTTTCTTCAACAGCCAAAAATGGTTACTACAGCAGTGTGTCATGAGGTCTTAATTATACTGGAGAGTCTTGACTGCTTCTGCTATCCTGATGCTAATGGGCTCAAGAACTTTGTGAAAAGGGGCACTTCCCATTTTACCTATGGGAGATACAAAGGCATCAAAACTGACCCATGAGATTGCACTGTCTGTGAGGAATAGTAAAGATGGTTGGTGGGAGCAGTAGTCTTTTGAATAGTCACACCTTTCTTTGAAAAGTACCCAGAGAAACTTCCAAGACAGCTGAACCTGAATATACAGTCCTGAAAGTTTTGGGGAACAATGTTACAAAACAAGGAACAAAAGCTAGACCTGGCCAGCACAGGTTCCATCAACAGTGTCCATTGTCTGTCTCTCTTACCTTATGCCAACTCTGGGTAACACAAACCTGTGTTTTTCTGGTAATGTGGCATTCTAGCCCAAAGTGCACTGTTAGTATTTTTGACAGCTACATGTGATGGACAATGAAAATTAAAGAAAATTCTTGATGTTTGGGCCTAGAGAGGTGGCTCAGAGGAAAGAGCTCTCTTGAAGAGGATCCAGTTCAGTTTCCAGCACCCACATGGTGGTTCACAACCATCCCTAACTCCTAAGGGACCTAATACCCACTTCTTACCTCCATAGGCACTGAGCACAAACAGGGTGCACATATATACACAGACTAAACACTCATGCAATGAGCTCCAAAACATTTATTTAAAAGTATTTTTAGTTCCAGACTAGCCAAGACTGCTTAGTCTTTCTCAAAATAAATAAGGTGAACAGAGAGAAGAGCCAGATGAGGTTTCCTCTGCCTGTCAGTTCAGCATTGGGAGTTGAAGGCTATCTAAGCTACTTAAGATCTTGTTTCAAGGAGGGAAAACGCCTATGATTTGATAAAACGACTTTAAGTATCACACCAAAACACAATCCATATAATAAATATTGATAAAGTGGGTTTTACTGGGTGGTGCACACCTTTAATCCCAGCACTTGGGAGGCAGAGGTAGGTGAATCTCTGTGAGTTCAAGGCCAGCCTGGTCTAGAGAGTGAGTTCTAAGATAGCTAGGGCTACACAGAGTAACCATGTCTCAAAACAAACAGACAAAAAACAAACAAACAAATAAACAAACAAACAAAAAACCAAAGTAACAACAAAAAGACAGATAGGGTTTCATCAAAAGTAAAGCTGGGTGTTGTAGCACACGTCTTTAATTCTCACAGTAGGGAGGCAGAGGCAAGCAGGTCTCTGAGTTTAAGGCCAGCCTGGTCTACACACATAGTTTCAAGACAGCCAGGGCTGTGTAGAGAGACCCTGTCTCAAAAGCAACAAGATGGAAATAAAACAAAAATTATTTCTGCTGTATAGACATGTAAAAGCCTGGAAAGGACCAAGCCTTAGACTGGGAGGACATCTGCACATAATTATATCATCACTAAAGGCCTTAATTTCGGATAAGAAGTCTCTAAATCAGTGATTCTCAATCTTCCTAGTGCTATGGTGACCCCAACCATAAAATTATTTTTGTTGCTACTTCATAACTATAATTTTGCTACTGTTATGAATCACAATGTAAATATCTGTGCTTTCAGATGGTCTTAGACAACCCCTGTGAAAGGGCTGTTGGACTCCCAGGGGTTGAAAACCACTGCTCTGACTAGGCAGGTGGTAGTAACTAGAGAGCCCGATGTCCTTCAGCCAGTGAATGAATAAAGAAACTACGATACGTCCATGGAGGAGAGAATACTATTCAACAATAAATAGGGACAAATCACTGCATGCAAATAGCCTGGATAAATATTTCATGTATACCAAAAATGAACATTTTTTAGATGACAGGCCAAGGTAAACACAAAGCATTTGTGTTCCTAAAATAGTAAGAGATGATTTTAAGGCTTTTTATGTGTGATGATCACCTGTGCATGTGGATGTGGAGGCCAGACCTCAGATGTCTTCCTCTGTGGCTGACTACCTTTGTTTTTTGAGACAAAGTATCTCACTGAATCTTCTCAGTTGAGCTGGCTGGCCAGCAAGCCCCTAGCTAGAGTTAGGACTTTTACAGAGGTGCTGGAGGTCTGAACTCAGGTCCTCAGGCCTGTACAGCAAGCACTTGATCCTCACAGAGCCATTTCCCTAGCCTGACTATACACCTTGGAACGTGCTCTTAAAAAGTGTTCCATAGTCCACTTTTCCTATGTCGTCTGTCTACCTTAATGCTTATTATTGCACATGTGTGTGTGCACACACATTTCTCTTTAGTTTTTTTTTTTTTTTAATGGAAGTTGTCATCTCTAGGTGGACCCAGTGGGGAACGGGAAGCAGGTTTTGTACAGCTGATGTGATCACTGTACAGACAGGCTTGGAAAATGCTACCCAATCTGCCAATTAATTAAAGCATTAATCTGGGAAGCAGCCGGCCCAGAAAATGTTTGCCCAGAGAGACAAAAGGTAGGAACTGAGTAGGGAGTGCCCTACATTTGCATGAAAATAAAGGTTCATAAGAACAAACACACACACACACACACACACACACACCTCTCTTTGTCTGTAAAAGTGCAATAGCCTTGATATATCCTAAAAGTTTCTGGCCTCTTTAGGAAAACTAAAAGAACTAACTCTGAAAGCTGAAACCACAGTTAGAATATAAAAAAGCAAATTCAACTCTCAGCAAAGTCAGGTAGTCCAGAACAGTGTGTCTTCTTGACCTGGGATGAAATCTGCTACAGTAGAAGTATGTGCTGGCAATTAGGCAGGGCAGACATGTAGTTTGGGGAGCTTTAGAACCATGTAGACCGAACTCTGCTTATTGTGTGATTTGATGCCTGTCACTGTTTTATTCAGACCTTGTTTTTCTCAGACTCCTGTGCTCCTTCATCTCAGGACAGCTAGCTGCTGTGCTCTCTGGGGAGGAGGGAAGCAAAGAACGCTTAGAGCCGTCTAAGATCACAGACCATCTCTGTAACTGGAGGCTGCTCAGCCTTTTGCTTATTTTAGGCTTCCTTTTCAGCATGGGACTATGAACTAGGTTTTCTCTCACCCTGGAATTTCTTTAGTTATACCCTGTACTTGAGGTAAAGCTTACCTGTATTATCACTAGAGAAGATGATGAAATGAGCATGGGAAATTGACTCATGCTTTTTTGGCTATATTAAATAAGTACTGTTGTTTTTTTTCTTTTTTCTTTTTGTTTGAGTTTTGAAACAGAGTAGCCTGCTACTCTCCCTGGCCTGGAACTTGCTATGTAGACCAGGCTTGCTTCAAATGTGTAGTGATTTTCCTATGTCTGCCTCCTGAAACCTGGGATTATAGGTAGGAATTGCCATGCCTGATGCCCAACTATTAATTTATCTTTCTTTCTTTCTTTCTTTCTTTCTTTCTTTCTTTCTTTCTTTCTTTCTTTCTTTCTTTCTTTCTTTCTTTCTTTCTTTCTTTCTTTCTTTCTTTCACAGAGAGACAGAGTTTCTCTGTGTAGCTTTGATGCCTTTCCTGGAACTCACCCTATAGACCAGGCTGGCCTCGAACTCACAGAGATCCACCTGACTCTGCCTCCTGAGTGTTGGGATTAAAGGCGTGCACCACCACTGCCCAGTTTTAATTTCTTGATTGTGATCAAGGGCTGGGAACGTAGTTTAGTGGAAGAATAGTTGCATAGCACATGCAGTGTCCTGGGCTCAATCTCCAGCATAACAACACAACAGTAATGAAATAATAGCGAAAAGTCTGATAGTCTGGGGCTGGAGAGATGGCTCAGCAGTTCTGGCTGCTTTTCCAGAGGTCCTGAGTTCTATTCTCAGCACCACATCGTGGCTCACAGCCATCTATAATGGGATCTGATGCCCTCTTCTGGCATACATATAGATAGAGCACTCATACACATGAAATAAATGAATAACTCTTTAAAAAAGAAAAACAAAAAAAACCTCTGATAGTCTATATATGACATAAAACTCCCTCTTTTAATAATTTTACTATTAATTTTTTAAATGTGCTTTTTAAAAATTACTAATCTTTTAGAGCTATATACTAAAACTTTTACAAATAAAATGGTAGTGTCAGGAACTCAATTCAAGGTATTCTAGGGGGAGGAGGGTTGACCCAGCCAGGAAGACCTCTAGCTTCATCCAACAGACAAAACTGACCTTTTGCTACGGTTAACTTTTGTTAGTATCTTTTCATTTTTGATTTGTGTTTGTTCATTTTACTTGCAGAACTCTCAGAGATTGAGCCAAATGTATTCCTTCGTCCATTTCTGGAAGTTATTCGCTCTGAAGATACCACTGGTCCTATCACCGGCCTGGCACTCAGCTCTGTCAACAAGTTCCTGTCCTACGCACTCATAGGTAATCCTCAGGCTCTGTCGGACAATTCCAACACTGTTTCCTGCTTCTGTTCAGTTGCTTAGGCCTTAAACCACCTAGTGATACCAGCTGTCTCTTTCCTAGTAGAGGGATAGGCTTACTTACTATTCATCATGCTAATGGACTAGGTTGTACATGGAGGGAGAGAAGAGAGGAGATTGCCTGAGAGTCTGGTTTCTACCATCCTTTGTGAGATTTAGGAGTATGGTACCATTGTGCTTTGGTTTGCCTTTATTGAAGATTACTTTTATTTATTTGTATGGTGGAGTAGGAACTGGGGACATGCACACGGAAAGGTGTTCACATGGAGCTTAGAGAACAATTTGTGGCCTAGGTTTTCTTCTTCCACTATATGGGTCCCTAGGATCACACTCCAATTATTAGGCTTGGCAGCAAGTTCCTTTACCCCCTGAGCCATCCCTCTGGCTCTGGTTTACCTTATTTTCCAAATATAATTTATGCTTATTATAAGAAAACAAACCGTACTGGGACATCTGAAAGAAAAGCAAAGTACCTCTCCTCTGTCTTCGTGCTGAAGTCTCCTCTTTAGGAGACACAACTTGACTTTTTCTTCTTGATGTATATAAACATGAGCAAACCCTTCCCCCACATGCACATACCCATCTTAAGACAGGTCTTTCCAGGTAGCCTGGAACTTGTAGCCTTCCTGCCTCAGCCTCTCAAGTACTGGATTTAGGCAGTATTATCTTTTTTTTTTCTTTTTTAAAATTCATTTAGTCATTTTATGTGTATGTGTATGTACCTGAATGTATATATGGGCACCACATGCATGCATATGCCCACAGAGGCCAGTAAAGGTGTGAGATTCCCTTGAAACTGTAGTTACAGACATTTATAGCAGCCCAGTCTAGATGCTGAGAACTGAACTTACGTCCTCTGGAAGAGCAGAGTGCTCATAACCGATGAGCCAGCCTGATTATCCTTTTTTTTGAAAAGGGTGGGTGAAAGGGGATTTGTGTTATGTATTTTCTGTATTTCACTTAATAGTGTTAACTTGATATATACAATATAATTATATAGCTGATTTATTCTTTTCATTGTAGTAAAACATACATATATACATCTACATTATACACACACACACACACACACACGTGCGCACACGGGCACGCGTGCACGCGCACACACACACATATATGCACATATAAAATTTTCCCTTTTAACCTTTTTTTTTTTTTTAAGACAGTCTCATTATGTAGAAAGGATGAATATGAACTTCAGGTCTTCCTGGCTTCACCTTCCCATACTGGGATGATAAGCCTGTGCCACCACACCTAGTTTATGAAATGTTAGGATCAAACCAGTGACTTCATGCATTCTAGACAAGCTTCCTACATCCCTAACCCTCTTTAATCAAATTTAAGTATATAATAATTTTAGTTACAACTACAGCATTGTGCAACTATTTCTACCATCTATTTGTCAAATCTTTTCATTGCCCAAACAGAAACTTTAACTGTTAAATAATAACTCTATTTCTCCTTCTCATCCACCTCTGATATAATGGTGTCTTTAATATTAACATTATTCCCTTTTTGAAACCATTATAAACAATCCTGAAATAAATATCCTTGTTTCTATGGCCTTATTTACCCATTTTATTTCTGTGTGAACTATTTCTGAACTTGGAGTTTCTGGTGTAAAGTTTTATAAGGGCTGCATTTTGTAGATTACTTCCCCAGCAGGCTACAGCATTTACATTCCCACCAGCAATGCTTGAGAGTTTCCGTTTCTTCTTGCTGTCTGCAGCTCTGAATATTACCAGTTTTCTTTTGTGTGTGTGTGTGCCACTTTGGTGGGCAAAAATCTGTATGTTGTTTTTATTTCATTGAGGTTGAACCTTTGAATTTCCTTTGTCTCTCTTTTGGATTTAACAGTTGGTATAAGCTCTTTGTATAGTAGGAATAACAACCCATTATCTATCATTGTATTATAAAGTTTTGCTCTCAGTCTAGACCTATTATTTCACCCAATCTACAGTAGATCTGTTTTTTTTTTCTTTCAATATCAGGACTTGAACCCATGGCCTCACACTTACTAGGCAAACACCCCACTACTGAGTTATGTCCCCTTCAGTCAGTTTATGTAAGATGTACATTTTCCGTTTTTTTTTTTTTTTCTTTCTTTCTTTCTTTTTTTTCAGTTGGTGTTGTCACTCAGAATCCTAATTCTTTTCCCCTATTAAAAACCCATGGGAGCCGGGCGGTGGTGGCGCACGCCTTTAATCCCAGCACTCAGGAGGCAGAGGCAGGCGGATCTCTGTGAGTTCAAGGCCAGCCTGGGCTACCAAGTGAGTTCCAGGAAAGGCGCAAAGCTACACAGAGAAACCCTGTCTCGAAAAACCAAAAAAAAAAAAAAACATGGGAAACAGTTAGAAGCAAAACCTAAAACCTGTCGTGGTGGCGCACGCCTTTAATCCCAGCACTCAGGAGGCAGAGGCAGGAGGATCTCTGAGTTTGAGGTCATCCTGGTCTGCAGAATGAGTTCTAGGACAGCCAGGGCTATACAGAGAAACCCTGTCTCGGAAAACAAACAAACAAATGAAAAGTGAGGAGCAAAGAAAACAGGTGGGCAGCTGTTTATGTTCCAAAGTGGAGACAAGGAAAGATGAGGCCCAGGTTCTAGCTAGCAAATGAATGACCTTTAAGTTCAGGGAGAGAAAACTCTATCTTTTCTAGAAAATTTGATTTGCTTAGCTGAAGCACTCAGGATCCTGAGCCGGAGTCTTGGGTGTCAGCCAGGTTCTGAGTAAATAAGGGCTCAACCTCTCCAGGCCCACTAGACTGGGCTTCCTGCTTTCCCTAAAAGAAACCAGGCCCAGTTGCCACAGCCTTGACCGGAGCACCACCTGCAGGTCGTGTCTCCAGCAGCTGCCCTTCTGAGTCTTTCCCTTTGATCTTTTCTCCTTCCTCTGTCCCTTCCTGGACTTGGCAAGCAGGCTGGTCATTGGAGACCGCAGGCCAGCTGGTCAATGAAGCTTCCTGTGGTGGGAAAGAGGAATGTTGGGAGGTGATGATTGCTGTAGGCCTGAGAAAAGGAGCAGGAAGGGATGTACGAAAGCCAGAGAGCAGAAGCCACTCTGGCACCTCTCGGAAGCTGGCTCACAAGTGACTAGAAAGGAGGATGTTCTGGAGTCTTGAAGAATACAAGGTCTACTAATTGAGCTTGTTAAGTCACCCTTTGTGTCTGCAACATCTTAGCAGAACCCCCGCCCCCATTGCCCCTGAGTCCTACAGCCCAAGGCTTCTGAGATGATTTTCCATCCTGTTCTAAGGACTGGCCCTTAGTGTGGCCCCATGTATCTGTCGAGCCATGATTTATTTGTACACTGGTTATCTAGTTTGCTGGCAGGCTCTACCTATGATTCTAAAGGACCTGTCACTATTACCTGCCTTTTTGGAAAATGGACTTTATACTTTGTTCAAACTGAAGGAATAAGAATACAAAAAGATCAAAAGAATTTAAATTACTTTATCAAGAGATTAGTAGAAGAGAGGAAGAAACAGACTCCCAGGAGCTTTGTGATGTGACAAGACACTATTCACTGAACGCTGAAATGCCATTCAACACTATGAAAGACCTGGCTTTACTGTGACCCTGGAGGCCGAAGTAACAACTTTCAGTGAGTTGTGAGAGAAGCTTTAAGCAAGGACCTTATGGAATGGAATTTTCAGCCAAGCGGTGGTGGCACACCCCTTTAATCCCAGCACTCAGGAAGAGAGTCAGTCAAATCCCTCTCTATGAGTTCAAGGCCAGCCTGGTCTTCAAAGCAGGTTCCAGGACAGCCATCTCTGTAATGTAGAGAAACCCTATTTTGAAAAAACAAACAAACGAAAAGAATGGAATGTTCTGTCCTAATTGAAAGAGACACAAGAGGATGATAGAAGAAGCTGGAGTACCACATCATGCTCTGAGTCCTGAAACTGGCTTCCCTTACACTTCTTTAAAGTGGCTACTGAACACCGAGAAGAAGGACGTTGCAAGTGGGACAGAGTCTTGGACACGTCAGAGACTAGTGCCAACAAAGACAGGAGAGAAAGAGAAAACCAACGTAGACTTCTGCCTCATATTTGCAAGAGCCTTAGTGTTGCAAGAGAAATGCTCAGGTTTCTTGGCAATCCCCCAAGCTTTAGGCTCAGGAACTCTGTTAATTTCAGGTACCAAAATGGGAAATTGCCAGGTGTGGCACACACCGTTAAGCTCAGCACTTTGGAGACCTGTGAGTTTAAGACTAGCCTGGTCTACATAGTGAGTTTCAGGCTAGCCAGGACTATGTAGTGAGACCTTGTCTCCAAAGGAAGAAAAAGGAGGGAGGGTGGCGAGATTTGTCTCTTGCCTCCTACCACTGCCGTCAGGAGGGACTCTTAGTCTCCTGCTCCCTCAGCTTCAGCACCGCCTGAGCTGCTGGGTGCCTGCCTGCCTGCCTGCCCTCCCTCCTTATCTCCATGAGCTCACTTTCCAGAGCTAAGCAGCCAAGTGGACTCTTGAGAAGCAGCCCGGGACTGAAGCCAGCAGCCAGGCAGTTCTGCAGGACTCTGAAGGCCTTGCTGGAGGTGGCTCTTAGCCTCCTCCTTGGGACTCTTTACCACAAGAGTAGGAGCAGAGTTTATCCCTTGACAGAATGCGAGTTGACTACCAGCCTTTCACCTCATGGTTGTAGCTGAGATCCTACCTGCCTCCCACTCCCCAGCCTTCGGTCCTATTCAGTTTGTTTCTTTTTCTCTCTTAAAGCCTGGTTCGTTAAAGGAGGAACAAGATTTTCTTGTAAGCTGGGTGTGGTTGGCACATGCCTTATAACTTCAGCACTTAGAAGTAGAGGAAAGAGGATAAGGGACCCAAGGCCACACTTAGCTTCATAGTGACCTCAAGACCAGCCTAGAGGCTACACAAGACCCTATCTCAGAAAACAAAGCTAACTAAAGAAATGAAAACAAGTTATTTGGAGTAGGTGGCAGGGTCTCTCTCTCTATAGTCCTGGTTGGCTTCAAACTCATCACTCTACTGCCTCAGCCTGTCAAGTGTGTGGCACTACACGTGGCCTTTGTATCAAGATCCTTGTTCAGTCTTGTTGTTTTAAATAAGAGTGAACTCAAAGGCCTTTGATCTGGTGTGATATGGTGCTCAGGTAGAAGTACTGGTGGCATTAACCATCTATTTTTTCCCTCATTCCCATAATCCAATTGCACCAGAACATACAACTCCAATAAACAGCCAAAGAGAAGTTATATTAAAAGATGAAAAGAGAGCTGGGCAGTGGTGGTGCACACCTTTAATTCTAGCACTCAGGAGACAGAGGCAGGTGGATTTCTTTGAGTTTGAGGCCAGCCTGGTCTACAAAGCAAGTCCCAGGACAGCCAGAGCTGTTACACAGAGAAACCCTGTCTCAATAAAGGTGGAAGTGGGAAAAAAAATGAAAAGAGAAAAGCTACAACCTTAGCATTCAAAGCTCTGACTCTTTCTGCTTTTTATTCCTATTTCTAGGCCCTTCCACTGTAAGATAAGTACTTTACTACTAGCGATTCCCCAAGTGTATCCCTGGACCAGCAGTATTCACTTTACCTGAGATATTAGAAATGCAGGTTCTTAGGCCCTACTGTACACCTACAAAACTCAAAGCTTCTCTGGGCTGAGTTGGTAAAGTACTTGCCACACAAACTCTGAGACTGGAGCCCTAGCACCCACATAAAAAACTGGGCACTGTAGTTCCAGCTCTGGAGAGATGGAGACAGGAAGATCCCTGAGGCATACTCGCTTCAGTCTAGCTGAATCACTGAGCTCTAGGCACAATGAGAGACTCTGTCTCAAAAAAATAAGTAAAGTGGAGAGTATTTGAGGAAAACACCCGACACTGACCTCTGACCTACACACACACACACACACACACACACACACACACACACACACACACACCACACACACCTTACAGGAAAAAAAGCTAGAAGTGAGCTGGGGCATGTATGTTCAAGTAATTTTGATACATTAGACATGCTTTTTGACTCAGTAGATTTGTGCAGAGGGGCTTGTTAAAGCCAGCTATGGGTAAAACTCTTAGGTAGCTCAAAAAACCAATAGGTTAGGGGACTGGTGAGAAAGCCAGAGTCTCTCCAAGCCATTTATAGATAGGCCATCTTCCTTTTCCCCTGTCTTCTGTCCCCCCCCCCTTTTTTGGAACAGATTTAACCTGTCCCCCCCTTTTTTGGAACAGATCCAACTCATGAGGGCACAGCAGAGGGCATGGAGAACATGGCAGATGCTGTCACTCATGCCCGTTTTGTGGGCACAGATCCTGCCAGTGATGAAGTTGTCCTGATGAAAATCCTCCAGGTAAGTGGGAGGGAAGAACAATTAGACTAATGGCCAAGGGCTGGTGCTGCTGGCTCTACTTACCCGAGTCTGCTGGGAGCATGAAGCTGTGTTTTGACTCCAGTGAGGCTTAGAGACTGACTCTGTTTCCAAACAAGGAGCTCAGATACCCAAAGTAAAAGCTTTTCTAAGAAAAATAATTAAAATCTTTAAATGAATTGGTATCAAATACCAGAAGCCCTTAATACATTTGTGCCTCTGGTAGACTGTATCTGTGTTGTCCATCTGTTAGGTGTGTGGGCCTAGAGCTAGAGTGAGTTATGAACTTGTATCATGAGCATGCTAAGCAAAGAAAGGACTCCCAAGTCTAGCATGTGGGAGTTTCCATCAATCAGGTTGAATGAAATAAGGTTAGCACTTAATTTTTTGTTTTTAGTTTGGTTTTGTTTTTTTAAGGCAGGGTTTCTCTGTGTTGCCCTGGCTGTCCTAGAACTTGTTCTGTAGACCAGGCTAATTTGGAACTCAGAGATCTGTGATCCTCTGCCTCCTGAGTGCTGGGATTAAAGGCATGTGCCACCACACCAACTTATAATTTTTAATTTTTTGTTGTTTTTTTTTTGGGGGGGGGTGGCAGGACCTCATATAACTAAGAAAGAACCTGAATTCTTAATCTTTCTGCTTTGATTTCCCAAATGCTAATAGTACAAGCATGTGACACTGTACCCATCTTTGAGGTCAGCATTCTTGCTAACTTAAAAAAGAAAGAAACCCTGAAATCAGGCATGGTTATGCATACTTGTGATCATAGTTCTTGGGAGACTGAAGCAGGAAGATCACAACTTCCAACCCAACCTGGACTAAGTGCAAGATCCTATCTAAAAAAAAAAAAACAAAAACAAAACAAAAAAAACAGGAGGTAGGGAGATCTCACTCCTAGGCTGGGCATGTGGCTCCTTGGTAAAGCACTTGCCAAGCATATGTGAATTTGATCTCCAGCACATTTTTTTAAAGAGAAAGAACTGAATCAATAGCTCTGTTAATAAACAGTGTGCCTTGTAAGCATGAACACCTGTGTTAAGATTCCCTAACACAGGTAAAAAGCCACTTGTAATCACAGGGAAGTAAAGATGGGAGGATCCTGGGGCTTTGCTGGTCATTCAGTCTAAGCCTAATTGGTGAACTCCAGGTCAGTGAAAGACCTGGCCTTAAAAGAAGTTGGGGAAAGCTGGGCGGTAGTGGTGCATGCCTTTAATCCCAGCACTCAGGAGGCAAAGCCAGGTGGATCTCTGTGAATTCAAGGCCAACCTGGTCTACAGAGTGAGATCCAGGACAGGCAGGGCTACACACAGAAACCCTGTCTCAAAAGAAAGAAAGAAAGGAAGAAAGAAAGAAAGAGAAAGAAAGAAGAGAAAAGAAAGGAAGGAAGAAAAGGAAAAGAAGAAGTTGGGGAGCCAGGAGGAAGGAAGGAAGGAAGGAAGGAAGGAAGGAAGGAAGGAAGGAAGGAAGGAAGGAAGGAAGGAAGAAAGAAAGAAAGAAAGAAAGAAAGAAAGAAAGAAAGAAAGAAAGAAAGAAAGAAAGAAAGAAAGAAGAGAAAAGAAAGAAAGAAAGAAAGAAAGAAAGAAAGAAAGAAAGAAAGAAAGAAAGAAAGAAAGAAAGAAAGAAAGAAGAGAAAGAAAGAAGAGAAAGAAGAGAAAAGAAAGAAAGGAAGAAAAGAAAAAGAAGTTGGGGAGCCAGGAGTGGTGATGTACACCTTTAATCCCAGCACTCGGGAGGCAGAGGCAGATGAATCTCTATGAGTTTGAGGCCAGCCTGGTCTACAGAGTGAGTTCCAGGACAGCCAGGGCTACACAGAGAAACCCTGTCTCAAAAAAATTAAAAAAAAAAAAAAAAAAAAAAATAAGTTGGACCACATTTTTTAGGTTGACGCCCATGTTATGCTCTGGCCTGCACATGCCCATAAACACACACAAGCACACATGAACAAGCACACACCACAGCACCAATAATTATAACGACGAATGTACCCAGGAGGTGCATGTTCTCCCTTCAGTTAAGCTTTGTCAGCCAACTCTGTTATCACAGTGCCTTCTCTTTCTTCCTTGTAGGTCCTCCGAACTCTGTTGCTAACCCCAGTGGGTACCCACTTAACAAATGAATCTGTGTGTGAGATTATGCAGTCCTGCTTCCGGATTTGCTTTGAAATGAGACTTAGTGGTAGGTGCTTGAATACTAGCTCTTTCACCTCCTGGAGCCGGTATCTGGTATCTGAGTATGTATACAGGATGCTATTTCTGAACCCCAGAGAAATAGGATTTCTCCATCATCTACCTTGGGTAACCTTAGGGCTTTGGTTATGAAGCTAGAATAGAGATCTTAATCCATTGTTCCCAGGCAGGAATGGGGATGAATCTTAGACTGACTCAGTTCCAGAACCAAATCTCCCATGGGAGACCAATTGATGCCAATTGATAACCCAAGAAAACCTATCTAGTGGTCCCCTTTTTCCTGACTCAGTAGTACCACCTAGTGGTCTGGTAAAGTTATAGCTACCAGGCTGAGCTGGAGCTGGTTTTAATAAGTTTGGCATAATCCTTGGTAAACAGAGTTTGGAGGGGAGTCTGCTCTGAGAAGTCTCCTGATAATAGCCCAGCAAGTAATGACACCTGTGTTATTTGTTTTTGCCCGTGCAGAGTTATTGAGAAAATCCGCAGAGCACACTCTCGTGGACATGGTGCAGCTGCTCTTCACAAGGTAAACCTGCTGCTGTTTGCTTCTGCCCGGCTGCCCAGGCCTCTTGAGTCTGCCTGCTTCCACACAGCCACTTTAGGGACCTGGCCAACCCCACAACCCCATCAGAGGCCACTGGGACTGTAGATAGCAGTAGTTCTCCAGGCCCAGGGTTACTGAGCAAGGGAGAAGGAAGAGAGAGCTGCCGTGGCCTCAGGGAGACTGAGAGTTATTGAATCTCTGCTTCCCAAACTTGTGTCTGTTTCTGTGCAGGCAGCATCTGGGAAAGGGAGCCTAGAGAAGATGCCAAATTGAGCATGGAACAAGCAGTCTGGAACAGGTTGCTGAGCTTCCAGAGCTCAGCCTGATTTCTGTAAAAGAAGGCCAAGGCTGGGCAACTATTAGTGGGAAAAGCCCATTTAGTGGCCCTTATCTTGGCTTGCCTGGAACTTCCTGATTTTAGCACTATATATGTTCTATATCCTGGCAGACCCCTTAATCCCAGGGAAACCGTGATCTTTGGTTTCCCTAGGAAGGACTCCTTCATATTAGAGCCCGAGAAGCCTTTTTGTCCTAAATCTAACTGCCTATTCTATACCTCCTTTCCAAAGACAAACTAGAGAAGAACCGAAGCAATAACTTTTAAACTTCCCAATGGCATTTCTTTTTTCTTTCAAACTTAATCCCTGTTATCTGCACATTAGACTGCTTTTGGACTCTGCTGCCAAGTTTCTCACCCCATGGATTTATTGCCTTTAAAACACCAACCTGCTTTTACTATTTTCTCTGTGCCTAACTCTCTATCTCTTGGCTTTCAGCAGTGCTTTCCAAGGACGAAAAGAACCTCCACACTCCCAAGAGCGCTTAGTCACCCTGCTCCAGTGTCTACTTATCTATGTCTTACATATCCCAATTTCTATGGCTCTGAAGCTCTAAAAGGGATGAGATTAGCTTTCCTCTAACTAGATTTTCATAAACCTAAACCAATAGACAAGGATACTGTGGGCCTAATACACCTTTGCTATGACTAGTATAGAGGAGAACATTGTCATTATCCTCAATGACAGTCATGCCATTCTCTATCTTATAGGTTACCTCAGTTTAAAGAAGAACCCAAGAGCTATGTGGGAACCAACATGAAGAAGGTGGGGTCTGAACGTTCATTTGCTGTCCCCTGTCCAAACCTCCTTAACTTCTAGACTTCAGTGCTATGGAGTACTATTGCTCAGTAGCAAAGACATGCTTTTGCATAGATGGGTCTACTTGAAATCTACAATAGCTGTCAGTCCTATAGTCTGAAATATACCTCCCATGTACCTCTCCTTCTTCAGGCTTTCCTTTCTGACCTGTCTTTGTTGACTTACCATGTATGCTGATGAGCCAGTCATTAAGGACGAGGCTTAGCAAGCTGAGCTAAAGATGCATGTTGACAAAGAAGACAGTCTGGCTGTCCCCTTGTGGCTCAGTCTTGTCAGCTAGTAAGAGTCCTTGAGAGGCTGTGCCCCAACTCCTTCCTAATGCTGAGTAAGATGGGGCTTGCTAGCTCTAGTCTCTGTTAAAGATATCAAATCAAGTTGTACTCTAGATCAAAGGATTCTCAAACTGCTAGGAAAAGAATGGATGGCCTCATTCTGTCTTGAATGAAACTCTGGACTTCTCAGACCTCATGGAAATGACCCCTGGCTATTAGGTGCATGCACCTGACCTGCCCCTGTTCCCTCCCATTCATCCCCATTCCTGCCCTGTGCCCTGTCTGAGTTTATTTCACTCTTTTTAAATCGTGCGTTTGCCTGTCTTTCACAGATTTCTCCATGTCTCCTCAACAAACTGGAGCTAAGTAGTGGGGAGCAGACCAAAGCCCTGAACCAGTTAGAGAGGGTACTACTCTTTAAGAACCTCAAGGTCTCTCTCCCTCTCCCTCTCCTTCCCCCCCTTTATTTATTTATTTATTTAAATGTTTATTTTTATATATATATATATATATATAACACTGGGTCCCATTTCTGTTGTTCAGAGCACAACTTACCCACTCTAGTAACATAGCTTGGCTTTTGAAGAGTTGCATGTGTTCATAGCTTTGCAGTGCTGGGAATTCTCCTGGGATTTCTGGTTGCCTGGAAGCAGAATTAAGACTTGAACATCACATAGTGAGCCTGGAGAGTCTGGGTCCTGCTTTCATCTTGTGTGGAGTCTTAAGGCCCACCATTTCTAGGGAAACTACAGGGACCTCAAGCAAGATCCTTCCTTCTCCCCTCCCCTGTCTCAGAGCTGGTGTAGAGAGGTTAAGCATAGTCCTTGAGAAGATCTGGATACCTGGATGTGTTGATGGGTAAAGGTGGTACATCCTGTGAGGGTCTTTTATTTCTTGGTTACATAAAAGGGATCTGCAAGATTCAGATCTCTACGTTGATTGAAAGGAACTAGGGACCATGGCAACCTAGGGCACTGGGGATTTTCTAATATCTGCAAAGATACCCTCTGTCCTTTAAAATTTTAGATATAGGTGAGTTTAGTGGAGGAGTATAAGCTAAAGATTACTTGACCCCTTGAAATAGCCTTGCTTTAGAAAGATGAGGAGAAAGGGATAAGGGATGTCTAGGTTATCCATCACATAAGTGTGCATGCCAGACGTGTGATTATGAGTATTCCTGTCATTGAAGATAAAATAACTGTGTGAGTGTTCCCTAGCTAGGGATGTGTCTCTATCCTATTTGAATGCATTGTCTCATTTTGTGTTTGCATAGTTTAAAATTTCAGCTCTCTTCAGTGGCTAGCGTGCATGTTGCCATGATTATTTGCCTAGAGCCTATACTCTTTTCATAAAGTTACTGCTGTCTTTTGGAATATAGAATTGTACAGATAAGGTGGCATAGGGTTCCATGGACACTTGCTGCCTACCGTGTACCTTAGAGCCTTAGGACAGGGAACATAGCAACAGCAAGGCCTTTGTGAAAATTGCCAGCTTTCAGGCTCCTGCACCAGTTAAGAGGCCAGGCACACTCACTGAAATAACCTGCTTGGAGCTAACTTTGCAGAATTCAGAATGGAAGATAGGAAATACCGAATAGGAAATTCCACATCCTTGTGTGGAAAGAGTGTTCATTACTAATTGTCATTCTCAGTAGAAGTGGGGCTGATATAGAGGAGCCTCCTGGAAAGGAGAGTTCTCTCATAAACCTTTAGTTGTTTGGACTTTGTGGAGCTCACTGGTAATGACCAGTAAGGCCAGATGGTCCTTGTTTTCTTTCATTGATCCTTTGGGTTTCTTGCTGTCTGTCTTATTCTTCTCCCAGATCAGTTTTTACCATGAGTGTGAGCTACTGAACCCCAAGGTTACTGGAAAGAGCATCCTTCTGATTCCTGTGTAGTCACAGAAGCTCAGTTTCAGGCATATGACTGCAGCTGTTTTGGAGGTGGAGGGACAAGAATATGAATCCATTGAGAAGCTGGTACTGTGTTAAGAACTGGGAGAAAGGTTCAGTTTGGGGGCCTCTCTTCTTCAGTAGGAGATTTGGAGAAGGAAGAAAGGAAGAATTCTCTAGTTTCTTAGTCGGTGATCAGAGGCTATCAAAGCTTTGAGAGTAAGGGAGCTTGAAGAAATTGAACAGATCTTTAAAATTGTATCTAATGGTGCTGGAGATATAGTTCAGTTACAAGAGTCTTTGCTGGCATATACACTGGGTTTGAGCCCCAGCACCAAGTAAGCAAAGTGTAGTAGCACACGCCTGTAATCCTAACACTTCAGTAGAAGCAGAACCCAAAGTTCAAGGTCATCCTTGGCTGCATAATGAATTTGAGACCTGCCCAGGATACATGACGCCCTGTCTAAAAAAGTAACTAACGTAATAAAATAAACAAATTGAATCTAGGAAGAACAAGTGTAAGAAGAACAAGAGGTTTTATTGCTATATCACAATTGGGAGCAGCAGCATGGCATGGTCCTCCATTCTTAATTGGAGTATCACTCCTTTCTCTAAAAAATAACTTTTGACCATCCATTTTAATGCAAAAATTCCAGAATAAAAGTTGTCTTTATGGTCTAGGTCCCAGTCCATGCCTTAGTGAGAAAGCTTTGAATCTAGGTAGGAAGGAGTGGGTGCTAATAGTTGGACCGGAACTAGAACCAGGAGCTGCTCTGCAGAGTGACTGTGGAAGAAGTCAGTCCACAGGCCTGTAGGCAAAGGCTGCCCTTACCTGTTCAGCAAGAGGCTCATGCATCATGGATAGCACCCGGGACCCAGGAAGCAGAGTGATAAGTGTGACAGCTGGCTGTATCAATGATTAGGCCAAAGGCAGAATGTGGAGGCCACTGTGCCACTCCAAAAAAGCTGCAAATGTAGAGGCACAGGTGTATAGTCTGATGGTCTAGATTATCTGACAGGGATGTGGGGAGTAAGCTGTTTTCTAGAACCAGAAGGACTAAGTGCTGAGATATTTCTAGGAATGACATCTTTGTTTAAATTACTCTTTTAGTCTGGATACTAACAGTGTATGATATTTCCAGCTGAAAATGAGAGCAGGAGGCATGAGTGACTCATCCAAGTGGAAGAAGCAGAAAAGGTCCCCTCGGCCTCCACGTCATACAACCAAAGTCCTACCAGGTTCAGAGCTGCCCACCCCAAATGGAGCCACCTTGTCCTCTAACCTTACTAGTGAGTGCCCTGGTTGCTTCTTCTGATGAAAACAGATAGAAAATATCCTTTCTTTCTCAGGGAGGGGATTTGAAATGGAAAGCCAATCCATCTTTCTGCAAAGAACAGAGAGTCAAACTGTGACCATTTAACAACCTTGTATGACCTCAGGTTGAGCATTCAGTCTAAGAAGCAAGACCCTGGTACTGTAGAGGATGCTTTACTCACAGGGCTTCTCTTCAACTTCAAGTTCCATCCTGTCCTTGTCAGGTGGCATGCCTTTCATCGATGTACCCTCATCCATCTCCTCTGCAAGTTCAGAAGCTGCCTCAGCAGCGGTCAGTCCCTGTACAGACAGTGGCCTGGAATTATCCTCCCAGACCACTTCCAAGGAGGACCTCACTGACTTGGAGCAAGCTGGTTCCCCAAGGGAAAGTGCAGCCACAGAGCCTGGGAGCAATGAGATAGGAGTTTCCGATCAGCTTGACCCGCAGGTACGACTGATCCCTGAAGGTCCCTCTTCAATTTGTTACTATAGGGGCTGGCTTGTCCTTTTGGGTTTTGAACCCAAGCCTTGTCTTAAAAGAAGATTGGGCTAAAAAAAAAAAAAGAAGAAGAAGAAGAAGGTGATACATGTCTTTAATCCCAGCACTTGGGAGGCAAGTGGATCTCTGTGAGTTAGAGGCCAGCCTGGTCTACAAATCAAATTCTAGGACAGCCGGGGTTATACAGAGAAACTCTGTCCTGGAACAAAAAAAAAAAAAAAAAAAAAAAGAGGAGGAGGAGGAAGGTTGGGATAGGGAGTCTTCCCATTTCCCAGAAAATGCACATCGTGACTCACTGTGAAAAGGCAGTGTCGATATGGGAGCATCTGACAACAGGGCGGGAAGACGGCTTTTACAGGAAGGTAATCACCTAAATGGTGAGCAGGTGCAAACTTTTGCACCTGTCGAGTGCTGTCACCCGAGATCAGTGTTGCCTCAGATGGCCCTGGGCCATCTTATATCGATTCCTAAATCAATGATCTATTGTCTGTTGAAGACAGCTTGGAAGACATATACTTTAGGGGAATAAATTCTAAGTTGTTCTTATCTGTTCTTATCTTATCTTATCTCTGTTCCTATATCTGACTGCTGCTGGTCATAGCAGGAAGGGGCTCATGTGGAAAAGGCCCAGTCAGCGTCGGTGGAGTCTATCCCTGAAGTGTTAGAGGAGTGCACATCCCCTACTGAGCACTCTGCCTCTTCCTCTGTCCACGACATGGATTATGTCAATCCCCGGGGCGTTCGCTTTACCCAGTCCTCTCAGAAGGAAGGTAGGTGCTCTCTGGAAGGCTCTGCCCAATCATCTGCCCCATCCTACCAGAAAAACTTTCCGAACCTAGACCAACCTGGATGAAGGTGACTACTACCTCCAAGTCCCATTTTCTATACAGGAAATGGAATCGTACTATAAAACTATTGGCGTGGGTGGAACCTTTCCCTAAGTCATTCAGAGAAGAACTTTGGGAGACTATAGGAAGAGAGAAGGAACAGTATAAAGCTTGGGACTTTTAACAAAAATCCTTGATTCAGATTTCACCCAATAAGAGATGGGTAGTGGGGCTCTGGGGATTTTAGCTCAGTGGCCCTGGGTTCAGTCCTCAGCTCTGAAAATAAAATAAATAAAATTAAAATTTTTTTTAAAAATTAAAAAAAAAAGAGATGGGTAGTGATCCTTCTCCTTGAAGGAAATTAATTTATGAAATTGCTACAGATAGGGGCTGGAAGATGGCTCAGTGGATGAGATTGCTTTTCTGCAAGCTTGAGGATCTGAGTTCAAATCCCTGGCACCCATGTAAAGAGCTAAGCATGGCTGTATATGCCTGTAACCCCAGCATTGGATATGCAGACATGTGGGTCCTGAGAGTTTATTGAAACAGTGAGTTTCCAGTTCAATGAGAGACCCTGTTTAAGCAATGAAACAGAGTGATAAAAGAAGACATCTGACATCCTGCTATGACTTCCATATACACATGCTCAGGCACACACACCTGCACACCACACATGCACATGACATCCCCCACCCATGCACCCCCCATACACACACCACACACACACACACACACACACACACACACACACACACACACACACACACACACACACACACACAGTTTTTCTCTGGATGACACAAGTCGAAGTATTGTTGAGCAGCCAGGATATATCTTAGTGTTCCTGTTCTCTCCACCTTCCCAGGCACAGCTTTGGTTCCCTATGGTCTTCCCTGCATCCGTGAGCTCTTTCGCTTCCTTATCTCCCTCACAAACCCACATGACCGCCACAACTCGGAAGTTATGATCCACATGGGACTGCATTTGCTGACGGTGGCTCTGGAGTCAGCCCCTGTAGCCCAGTGCCAGACCCTCCTGGGTCTCATCAAGGATGAGATGTGTCGCCACCTATTCCAGGTAAGACTAGATTGTTCAGGGTTGGAGAAATGTCTCAACAGTTAAGAACACTGGCTGCAGCTGGGTGGTTTAATCCCCACACTTGGAAGACAGAGGCAGGCAGATCTCTGTGAGTGCAAGGCCAGCCTAGTCTACAGAGCTAGTTGCAGAACAGCCAGGGCTGTTGCACAGAGAAACCCTGTCTTGAAAAAAAAAAAAAACGCTGGCTGTTCTTTCAGAGGACCTGGGTTCGATTCCCAGCAACCACATGGTATCCCATAGCTGTCTGTAGCTCCAGTTCCAGGGAACCTGACACCCTCACACAGACATGCAGGCAAAGCACTAATGTACATAAAATAAAAATAAATCATTTTTTAAAAAAGATGTGATTGCTCAGAGACCTTGGTCATTTTTTGAGACTGAGAAGCCAGAGAACCCTATGATTATCATCCTGAGAAACCACCTCCCTTTCAGTTGGCCAGAAGTAACAGTAAAACTCTCCAAGGAGTTGAGGAAGTAACTGCTAAATCGAGAATCTGTCAGAAAGCCAGGTGTGGTGGTCCGTATCTATAATCCAGCAGTAGGAGGGAAGGGCAGGAAGATAAGGAATTCAAGATCATTCTCAGCTCCTTAGTGAGTTCAAGACCAGCCTGAGCTACATGAGACCCTATCTCATAGAAACAGGTCAGCCTGATGGCTCAGTGGGTAAAGCATGTGCTCTCAAACCTGACATGCTGCGTCTGATTCCTGGGACCTAGACAGTGGACGGAGAGGAGCAGCTACCAGGGTTGTACCTTTTCAGGTGCGTCCCTGCTCCCTCTCCTACACACAGACAAATCAGTGTAAACCAACACTTTGAGAGCTGACAGCAGGAAACACTGACAGATGAGTTCCCTTAGAACACAGGCGCTCTGTGGCAGCTGCGCAGGGCTGCTCTCCTGCATCTCCACTTCTTTCTCCTCAGTCTCAGAACCTCACGGCTTCTCACTCTCTGACCCCCAGCTCCTCAGCGTAGAGCGGCTGAACCTGTACGCTGCTTCCCTACGAGTGTGCTTCCTACTCTTTGAGAGCATGCGGGAGCACCTCAAGTTCCAATTAGAGGTGAGTTCCTGACCTTGGAAGAAAAACAAAACAGGGAAGTGTATTATCAGTGGGGCCTGCTCAATCTATCAACCGTGCTGTAGAGATAGATTTTTAAAATTGTTTTCTTTTTTTTCCTTTCCTTTCTTTATTTTCCTATCATCAGCTTGATACAGTATGTATTCTTATCTTAATAGTGAAATGTTTCATTGAGGCTTGCCCAGTAATTGAGTAAAACCAAAACTTATTATAAGCCACAGTCATCCTAGTATCCCTCCTGCTATATATATAGCCTCCATGGTTCTGTGGGTTGTAGTCTGATTGTTCTTTATTTTATATCTAGTATCCACTTGTGAGTGAGTACATACCATGTTTGTCCTTCTGGGTTTGGGTTACCTCACTCAGGATGATATTTTCTAGTTCCATCCACTTGCCTGCAAATTTCATGCTGTCGCCGGGCGGTGGTGGCGCACGCCTTTAATCCCAGCACTCGGGAGGCAGGGGCAGGCGGATCTCTGTGAGTTCGAGGCCAGCCTGGGCTACCAAGTGAGTTCCAGGACAGGCTCCAATGCTATACAGAGAAACCCTGTCTCAAAAAACAAAAACAAAACAAAACAAAAAAAAATTCATGCTGTCATTGTTTTTCTCTGCTGAGTAGTACTCCATTGTGTATATGTACCACATTTTCTTCATCCATTCTTCACTTGACGGGCATCTAGGTTGTTTCCAGGTTCTGACTATTACAAATAGTGCTGCTATGAACATAGTTGAGCATGTATCTTTGTGGTATGATTGAGCATTCCTTGGGTATATGCCCAAGAGTGGGATGGCTGGGTCTTGAGGTAGATCGATTCCCAATTTTCTGAGAAACCCCCATACTGGTTTCCACAGTGGTTGTACAAGCTTGTATTCCCACCAGCAGTGGAGGAGTGTTCCCTTTGCTCCACATCCTCTCCAACATTGGCTGTCATTGGTGTTTTTGATCGTAGCCATTCTGACAGGTGTAAGGTGGTATCTCAGAGTCGTTTTGATTTGCATTTCTCTGATGATTAATGATGTTGAGCGTTTCTTTAAATGTCTTTCAGCCATTTGTGGTTCTTGTTTTGTGAATTCTCTGTTTAGCTCTTTAGCCCATTTTTTAATTGGATTGTTCAGTATTTTGATGTCTAGTTTCTTGAGTTCTCTATATACTTTGGAGATCAGTCCTCATTCAGATGTAGGGTTGGTGAAGATCTTTTCCCATTCTGTTGGCTGTCTTTTTGTCTTATTGACCATGTCTTTTGCCCTACAAAAGCTTCTCAGTTTCAAGAGATCCCATTTACTAATTGTTGTGCTCAGGGTCTGTGCTGTTGGTGTTATATTTAAGAAGTGATCTCCTGTGCCAATGTGTTCAAGAGTACTTCCTACTTTCTCTTCTATTAAGTTTAGTGTAACTGGATTTATGTTGAGGCCTTTGATCCACTTGGACTTGAGTTTTGTGCATGGTGACAGATATGGATCTATTTGTAATCTTTTACATATTGACATCCAGTTATGCCAGCACCATTTGTTGAAGATACTTTCTTTTTTCCATTGTGTACTTTTGGCTTCTTTTTCAAAAATCAGGTGTTCATATGTGCGTGGATTAATGTCAGGGTCTTCAATTCGATTCCATTGGTCTGTATGTTGGTTTTTATACCAGTACTGTGGTGATATTATGTTCCCCAAAATATTGTGCACCCTAATAAACTTATCTGGGGTCAGAGAACAGAACAGCCACTAGATACAGAGGCCAGAAAATGGTGGCACTCACACCTTTAATCCTAGCCTTCTGGAGGCAGGCATCCATCTGGATCTCTGTGAGTTCAAGGCCGCACTGGAAACAGCCAGACGTGGTAACAAGAGCCTTTAATCCCAGGAAGTGATGGCAGAGTGGTATATAAGGCGTGAGGACCAGGAATTAGAGCTGGTTAAGCTTTTAAGCTTTTGAGCAGCAGTTCAGCTGGATTCTGGATGAGCAGTTCAGATTCATTCTGGATGAGGACTCAGAGGCTTCCAGTCTGAGGAAACAGGATCAGCTGAGGAACTGGCGAGATGAGGTGGCTGTGGCTTGTTCTCCTTCTCTGATCTTCCAGCATTCACCCCAATACCTGGCTCCAGGTTTGTTTTTATTAGTAAGACTCTTTAAGATTCATGCTACACAGTACCAAGGTGTTTTTATTACTATAGCTCTATAGTAGAGCTTGAGGTCAGGGATGGTGATGCCTCCAGAGGTTGCTTTATTATACAGGATTCTTTTAGCTATCCTGGGTCTTTTGTTTTTCCATATGAAGTTGAGTATTTTTCTTTCCAAGTCTGTGAAGAATTGTGTTGGGATTTTGATGGGGATTGCATTGAATCTGTAGATTGCTTTTGGTAAGATTGCCAATTTTACTTTGTTAATCCTACCTATCAATGAGCATGGAGATCCTTCCATTTCCTGATATCTTCTTCAGTTTCTTTCTTTAGAGATTTAAAGTTCTTATCAAAAAGATCCTTCACTTGTTTAGTGAGTGTATCCCAAGATATTTTATATTATTTGTGGCTATTGTAAAGGGTGATGTTTCTCTGACTTCTTTCTCTCTCAGCCCTTTTATCATTTGTATATAGGAGGGCTACTGATTTTTTTGAGTCCATCTTGTATCCTGCCACATTATTGAAGGAGTTTATCAGCTGTAGGAATTCCCTGGTAGAATTTTTGGGGTCACTTATGTATACTATCATATCATCTGCAAATTGTGAAAGTTTGACTCCTTCCTTTCCAATTTATATCACTTTGATCTCCTTTTGTTGTCTTATTGCTCTAGCTAGAACTTCAAGTACTATATTGAATAAATATGGGGAGAGTGGACAGCCTTGTCTTGTTCCTGAGTTTAGTGGAATCGCTTTGAGTTTCTCTCCGTTTAATTTGATGGTGGCTGTTGGCTTGCTGTACATTGCTTTGTTATGTTTAGGAATGTTCCTTGTATTACTGCTCTCTCTAAGACCTTTATCATGAAGGGGTGTTGGATTTTGTCAAAGGCTTTTTCAGCATCTAATGAGATGATCTTTTTTTTTTTCTTTCAGTTTGTTTATATGGTGTATTGCATTGACAGGTTTTCATATGTTGAACCATCCTTGCATCTCTGGGATGAAACCTACTTGGTCATGGTGGATAATTTTTTTGATGTATTCTTGATTCAGTTTGCCAATATTTTGTTGAGTATTTTTGCATCAATGTTCATGAGGGAGATTGGTCTGTAATTCTCTTTCTTTGTTGCATCTTTATGTGGTTTGGGTATCAGGGTAATTGTAGCGTCATAAAAAGAGTTTGGTAATATTCCTTCTGTTTCTATTGTGTGGAACAATTTGAAGAGTATTGGAATTAGTTCTTTGAAAGTCTGGTAGAATTCTGCACTGAAACTATCTGGTCCTGGGCTTTTTTTGGTTGGGAGATTTTTGATGACTGTTTCTATTTTTTTAGGGGTTATTGGTCTATTTAAATAGTTTATCTGGTGTTGATTTAACTTTGGTATGTGGTATCTATCCAGAAAATTGTCCATTTCTTCCAGATTTTCCAATGTTGTAGAGTACAGGTTTTTTGAAGTATGACCTGATGATTCTCTGAATTTCCTCATTGTCTATTGTTATGTCTCCCTTTTCATTTCTGATTTTGTTAATTTGGATGCTCTCTCTTTGCCTTTTGGTTAATTTGGCTAGGGGTTTGTCTATCTTGTTGATTTTTTTCAAAGAACCAACTCTTTGTTTCATTTATTTATTTATTTTTTTGTATTGTTCTCTTGGTTTCTATTTCATTGATTTCAACCCTCCATTTGATTATTTCCTAGCGTCTGTTTCTCCTGGGTGAGTTTGTTTCTTTTTGTTCTAGAGCTTTCAGTTGTGCTGTTAAGTCATTGGTATGAGATTTCTCCATCTTCTTTATGTGTGCATTTAGAGCTATGAATTTTCCTCTTAGTACTGCTTTCATAGTGTCCCGTAAGTTTGGGTATGTTGTACTTTCATTTTCATTGAATTCTAGGAAATCTTTAATTTCTTTCTTTATTTCTTCCTTGACTCATTGGTGTTTCAGGTGGGCATTATTCAGTTTCCATGAGATTGTAGGCTTTCTATAATTTTTGTTGTTGTTGAAATCTAACTTGAAGGCATGGTGGTCCGATAAGATACAGGAGGTTATTACAATTTTTTTGTATCTGTTGAGATTTGCTTTGTGACCAAGCATGTGGTCAATTTTTGAGAAGGTTCCATGGGGTGCTGAGAAGAAGGTATATTCTTTTGTGTTAGGATGGAATGTTCTGTAGATATCTATTAAGTCCATTTGAGTCATAACATCTGTTAGGTCCTTTATTTCTTTGTTAAGTTTCAGTCTGGTAGATCTGTCTTTTGGTGAGAGTGGTGTGTTGAAATCTCCCACTACTAATGTGTGGGGTTTGATGTGCGTTTTAAGCTTTAGTAATGTTTCTTTTATGAATGTGGGTGCCTTTGTATTTGGGGAATAAATGTTCAGAATGGAGACTTCATCTTGGTGGATTTTTCCTGTGATAAATATGTAATGTTCATCCTGCTCTCTTTTGATTGATTTTAGTTTGGAGTCTATTTTATTAGAATATTAGGATAGCTACACCAGATTGCTTCTTAAGTCCGTTTGCTTGGAAAGCCTTTTCCCAGCCCTTTACTCTGAGGTAGTGTCTGTCTTTGAAGTTAAGGTGTGTTTCTTGTATGCAGCAGAAGGATGGATCCTGTTTTCTTATCCGTTCTGTTAGCCTGTGTCTTTTATAGGTGAGTTGAGACCATTGATATTGATGGATATTAATGACCAGTGATTGTTAATTCCTGGGTTTTTTTTTTTTGTGTGTGTGTGTGTGTGTGTGTGGTCGTGTTGCGGTTTTCCTTCTTTGGTATTTGTTGGTGTGGGATTATCTATTGCCTCAGTTTTCATGGGTGTGTTTAGCTTCTTTTTTTTTTTTTTTTAAAGATTTATTTATTTATTATGTATACAGGAGAGGATGCCAGATCTCATTACAGATGGGTGTGAGTCACCATGTGGGTGCTGGAATTGAACTCAGGACCTCTGGAAGAGCTGTCGGTGTTCTTAACCTCTGAGCCATCTCTCCAGTCCCAAAGATTTATTTATTATGTATACAGCATGTATGACTGCAGGCCAGAAGAGGGCACCAGATGTCATTACAGATGGCTATGAGCCACCATGTGGGTGCTGGGAATTGAACTCAGGACCTCTGGAAGATCAGTCAGTGCTCTTGACCTCTGAGCCATCTCTCCAGCCCGTGTGTTTAGCTTCTTTAGGTTGGATTTTTCCTTCTAGTGCTTTCTGTAAGGCTGGATTTGTGGATAGGTATTGTTTAAATCTGGTTTTATCATGGAATATTTTGTTTACTCCGTCTATGGTGATTGAGAGTTTTGCTGGATATAATAGTCTGGGTTGGTATCCATGGTCTCTTAGTGTCTGCATAAGACTTGTCCAGGACCTTCTAGCTTTCATAGTCTCTATTGAGAAGTCTGGTGTTATTCTGATGGGTCTGCCTTTATATGTTACTTGGTCTTTTTCCTTTGCAGCTCTTAATATTTTTTTCTTTGTTCTGTATATTTAGTGTTGTGATTATTATGTGGCGAGGGGACTTTTTTTTTTATCCAGCCTATTCGGTGTTCTATAAAGCTCATTATATCTTTACAGGTATTTCTTTCTTTAGGTTAGGAAAGTTTTCTTTTATGATTTTGTTGAATATATTTTCTGTGCCTTTGAGTTGGTATTCTTCTCCTTCTATCCCTATTATTCCTAGGTTTGATCTTTTCATGGTGTCCCAAATTTCTTGGACGTTTTGTGTTACAACTTTTTTGTCTTTAGTGTTTTCTTTGACTGACAAATCTATTTTCTCTATTATGTCTTCAGTGTTAGAGATTCTCTGGTCCATCTATTGCATTCGGTTGGCTATGCTTGCTTCTGTAGTTCCTATTCGTTTAGTCAGGATTTCTATTTCCAGCATTCCCTCAGTTTGTGTTTTCTTTGTTGTCTCAATTTCAATTTTCAAATCTTGAATTGTTTCCTTCATCTGTTTAATTACTTTTTCTTGGCTTTCTTTGATTTCTTACAATTTTTTGTTTGTTTTTTCTTCCATTTCTTTAAGGGAATTTTTTATTTCCTCTTTAAGGGGGTTTTTCATTTCCTCTTTTAAGGACCTCTATCATCTTAAAGTCATTTTTAGGATTCGTTTCTTCTGCTTCTTCTGCCTTGGTATGTTCAGGTCTTGCAGGTGTAGAATCACTAGGTTCTGATGTTGTCACATAGGTCTTTATGTTGTTACCTGTATTTTTGCACTGGCGTCTACTCATCTCTTCCTCTGCTCGGTATAGGCAGTGTCTGTGTCTGAAGGTGCCTCTCTTGTTCTAATTGTAGTCTTGGTCCACTAGGAGTTCTTGGTTAAATCAGTGCTCTTGGGCTCTGTTTCTTCGGGAGCAGCTTAGTCCAATCAGTGTTAGTGGGTTCTGTCTCAGGGAGCAGTTGTTCCCAGTTGGTGCAGGTTGTGCTTATGGTTTCAGTGGTTGTTAGGTGCGTAGGGGTTGGGTTTTTTTGTTTGTTTGTTTGTTTTGTTTTGTTTTTTGGTGGGGAAGCAGGGTAAGGTAGCTGTCTGGTCCCTGGTACTCCAATGGTAGGGCCTAGGGCCTAGAGACCTAATCTGCTGGTCTGGAGATGGGGGCTTACCTGTTCCCAGTCGGTGTAGTGTAGGCTTATAATTCTGGTGATCTGGTTCTGTGGCTGGGCAGTGCCTTCTTTTGTGTTCTCAGGTCACGTTTTGCTCAAGTCAACTCCTCAGCTGATCTTGTTTCCTTAGACTGCAGACTGTAGGATTCTGAATCCTCTCCTGAATGGATCTCAGCTGAGCAGGTTATTTAGTAGGGTAATCTCACCAACACCTCCAAGTTGTTGGGTTTCACAGGATCAGCAGCTGGGCCCTGGGTTGGCCTCAGACAGAGTGTTCTTATCCATTCTGGTTGCGTCCCACGGAGATGGCTCCTTTCCTGGGTGCTGGGATTAAAGGGGTCCCTGTTCTAAGCTCTTAATCTCCTTGTTTTCACTAACTCCTCAGTGGGTAATAGCTCAGTTTCTGGTCTTTATTACGACCGCGTCTCTGCTACTGCTCAGCCTGCCTCTGCGGCTGCTCCGTCTGCCTCTGCCACTGCTCTGCCTTAAATTTTTTTATTTATTCTTCTCATACAATACATCCTGATTGCAGCTTCCCCTCCCTCCACCCTTCTCAGTTCTCCCCACTTCTCCCCGCTTCCTCAGATCCACTCACTCCCTGCCTCCCCCAGGAAAAGAGCAGGCCTTCCCAGGAACATCAACTGAACATTGCACAACAAGATACAATAAGACCAGGCACAAACCCTCACATCAAGGCTGGGTGAGGTAACCCAGTAGGAGGAAAAGTGTCCCAAGAGCAGACGAAAGAGTCAGACATACCCCTACTCATACTGTCAGGAGTCTCCCCAAAACACCAAGTCAACAACCATAACATTCAGAGGACCTAGCGCAGACCCAGGGTCTGCAATTGCTGCTTCATTCTCTGTGAGCCCCCATGAGTCCTGCTTAGTTGATTACATGGGCCATGCTCTCCCAGTGTTCTCGATTCCCCCTGGCTCCCACAATTCCTTCTCCCCCTCTTCCTTGGGCTTCTCCAATCTCCAAGGTGAAGGACCCGATAGAGACCTTCAACCTGGGGTCTCTCTCCACCTAATGTTTGGCTGTGGGTTTCTGGATCCTCTCCCATCAGCTGCTGGATATAGTTGGAAGATTTCCTGTGTCCCGGCCTGCTGGTAGTCAGGACAAATCTCTCCCACTCGTGTCCCCCAAGTAAACACACAGAGGCTTATATTAGTTATAACTGCATGGCCATGGCTCAAACCTTTTGCTAGCTAGCTCTTATATCCTAAATTAGCCCATAACTATTAATCTATGTATCGCCACGTTCCATGGCTTTACCTGCATCCCATTACATGTTGCTCCTTCAGCAGCTCACTGGCATCTCCTGACTCAGCCTTCCTCTTCCTAGAATTCTCCATGTCTGCTTATCTCTCCTATACTTCCTGCCTGGCTACTGGCCAATCAGCATTTTCTCTATCAGCCAATCAGAGCAACACATTCACAGCATACAAAGCGACATCACCCATAAGCTGAAGATGGCCTCTCTAACAACTGGACTAGGCCCTGATCTATGAATATAGCAGAGCATCATTAGGAATCACTTAATTGATTTTTTTTTCCCAGTTCCCTTTGGTTCTACCCTCGGCTGTCTGAGCTGTCCAGCATGGGCTCTTTCTCGTGGCATGGACCTCAAATTAGACCAGTCATTGGTTGACCATTCCCACAAGTTCTGTTGCACCATTGTCCCAGCACATCTTGCAGGCAGGACAAAGATATAAATCAAAGGTTTTGTGGCTGGGTTGGTGTCCCAATCCCAGCACTGGAAGCCTTGCCCAGTTATAGAAGGTGGCCAGTTCAGTTTTCACATGCTCCATTTCTAGGAGTCTTCACTAGGGTCACCCTCATAGATCCCTGGGAGTTTCCACTGCACTAGGTTTCCACATTGCCCCCCGCCATGCCCTCCAATTCTAGTTGGCTCTCCTTATACTCTTTCCCTCCACCCCCACCACCTGATCCCTCCTATTCTCATCCCTACTAGTCCCCGATCCACCCACAAAATCTATTCTATTCCCCTTCCCAAGGAGATCCATGCATCCCCCTAGAGCCCTCCTTGTTGCCTGGCCTCTCTGGGTCTGTGGATTGTAGTGTGATTATCATTCACTTAGTAGCTAATCTCCACTTATAAATGAGTACGTACCATGTTTGTCTTTCTAGGTCTGGGTTACCTCACTCCGGATGACTTTTTTTTTCTAGTTCCATCCATTTGCCTGCAAATATCATGATGTCATTTTTTTTAACTGCTGAGTAATACTCCATTATGTAAATGTACCACATTTTCTTTATCCATTCTTCAGTGAAGGGACATCTAGGTTGTTTCCAGTTTCTGACTATTATGAATAAAGCTACATGAACATAGTTGAGCAAATGTCCTTATGGTAAGATGGAACATCCTTTGCATATATATGCCCATGAGTAGTATAACTAGGTCTTGAGGTAGATTGATTCCCAAATTTCTGAGGAACTATCAAATTGATTTCCACAGTGGCCGTACAAGTTTGCACTCCCACCAGCAATGGAGGAGTGTTCCCCTTGTTCCACATCCTTGGTAGCATGATAGTGTTAATGATTTTAGCCATTCTGACTGGTGTAAGATGAATCTCAAAGTAGTTTTGATTTGTATTTCCCTGATGGCTAAGGATGTTGAACATTTCTTTAAATGTTTCTCACCTGTTTGAGATTCCTCTATTGAGAATTTTCTGTTTAGATGTGTACCCCAGTTTTTAATTGAATTGTTTGGTTTGTTGATGTCGATTTCTTGAGTTCTTTATATATTTTGAATATTAGCCCTCTATTGGATGTGAAGTTGGTGAAAATCTCTTCCCATTCTGTAGGCTGCTGTTTTGTCCTATTAACAGTGTCCTTTGCCTTACAGAAGCTTTTTCATTTCATGAAGGTCCCATTTATTAAGTGCTGATTTTAGTGCCTGCACTATCAGTGTTCTGTTCAGGAGGCTGTCTTCTGCACCAGCGTGTTTAAAGCTGTTCCCCACTTTCTCTTCTATTGGGTTCAGTGTATCTGGTTTTATGTTGACATCTTTGATCCAGTTGGAATTGAGTCTTGTGCAGGGTGATAGATAAGGATCTATTTGCATTCTTCTATATGCAGACATCCAGTTAGACCACCATCGTTTGTTAAAGATGCTTTTTTCTTTTTCCATCATGTCTTCCTGGCTTCTTTATCAAAAATCAGGTGTCCATAGGTGTGTGGATTTACGTCTGGGTCTTCAATTTGATTCCATTGATCAGTATGTCTGTTTTTATGCCAATACCATGTGGATTTATTACTACAGCTCTGTACTACAGCTTGAAATCAGGGCTAGTGATACCTCTAGAAGTTCTATTATTGTTCAGGATTGTTTTAGCTATCCTGGGTTTTTTGTTTTTGCACATGAAGTTGAATATTGCCCTTTCAAGGTTTGTAAGGAATTGTGTTAGAATTTTGATGGGGATTGTGTTGAATCTGTAGGTTGATTTTGATAAAATGGCCACTTATGCTAGTTAATCCTGATGATGCATGAGCATGGGAGATCTTTCCATTTTCTGATAGCTTCTCCAATTTCTTCAAATCCTTGAAGTTGTTGCCGTACAGGTCTTTTACTTGTTGGGTTAGAGTTACCCCAAGATATTTTACATTATTTGTGGCTATTGTGAAGGGTGTTGTTTCTCTGATTTCTTTCTCAGTCCATTTATCATTTGTGTATGGGGGGGCTACTAGTTTCTTTGAGTTAATGTTGTACCCTGCCATTTCACTGAAGGTGTTTATCAACTGTAGGAGTTCTCTGGTAGAATTTTTGAGGTTGCTTATGTGTACTCCTTATCATCTGCAAATAACGTTACTTTGACTTCTTCCTTTTCAATGTGTATCCCCTTGGTCTCCTCCAGTTGTCTTATTGCTCTAGCTAGAACTTCAAGTACTATATTGAATAAATATGAAGAAAGTGGACAGCCTTGTCTTGTTCCTGATTTTAGTGGAATTGCTTTGTGTTTCTCTCCATTTAATTTGATGTTGGCTATAGGTTTTCTGTAAATTGCCTTTATTATGTTTTGTTATGTCCCTTGTATCCCTAAAGGAATGTTAGATTTTATCAAAGGCCTTTTCAGCATCTAATGAGATAATCTTGTGAGGGTTTTTTTTTTCCTTTCAGTTTGTTTATATGGTAGATTAAATTTACTGATTTTCATATATTGAAGCATCCTTGCATCTCTGGGATGAAGCCTACTTGGTCATGGTGGTTGATCTTTTTAATGGGTTCTTGAATTCGGTTTGGGAGTATTTTATTATGTATTTTTGCTTTTTGCATCAGTGTTCATGAGAGAAATTGGTCTATAATTCTCTTTGTTGAATCTTTGTGTGGTTTGGCTATCAGGGTGACTGTGGCCTAATAAAATGAATTTGATAATGTTCCTTCTGTTTCTATTTTGTGAAATAATTTGAGGAGTAATAGTGTTATCTCCTCTTTGAAAGTCTGGTAGAATTCTGTGCTAAAAGTATCTGGCCCTGGGATTTTTTTGTTTGTTTGTTTGTTTGTTTGTTTGGGAGACTTTTAATGACTGCTTCTATTTCTTTAGGGGTTATAGGTCTATTTAAATTGTTTATCTGATCTTGATTTAACTGGTAAGTGGTATCTATTGAGAAAATTATCCATTTCTTTTAGATTTCCCAGTTTGTGGAGTACAGGCTTTTAAAGTATTACCCAATTATTCTTTGGATTTCTTTAGTGTCTGTTGTATGTCCCCATTTTCTTTTTTTAAAGATTTATTTATTCATTAT
The DNA here is from genome assembly GCF_049852395.1 of Peromyscus maniculatus bairdii. Taxonomy (NCBI): domain Eukaryota; kingdom Metazoa; phylum Chordata; class Mammalia; order Rodentia; family Cricetidae; genus Peromyscus; species Peromyscus maniculatus. Next base: position 198,786,714 of record NC_134852.1, read on the forward strand.
GTATACAGTATTCTGCCTGCATATATGGCTGCAGGCCAGAAGAGGGCACCAGATCTCATTACAGATGGTTGTGAACCAACCATGTGGTTGCTGGGTATTGAACTCAGGACCTTTGGAAGAGCAGTCAGTACTCTTAACCGCTGAGCCATCTCTCCAGCCCTGTATGTCCCCATTTTCATTTCTGATTTTGTTGATTTGTATATTCTCTCTCTTTAGTTAGTTCAGATAAGGGTTTGTCAATCTTGTTGATTTTCTCAAAGAACCAACTCTTTGTTTTTTTGATTCTTTGTATTGTTCTCTGCTTCTATTTTATTGATTTCAACCTTCAGTTTGATTATTATCCTGCCGTCTACTCCTCTTGGATGTTCTTGCTTCTTTTTGACCTAGAGCTTTCAGGTGTATTGTTCAGTTGCTAGTATGAGATCTCTGCAATTTCTTTATGTAGGCACTTAGTGCTACGAACTCTTCTTCTTAGCACCTCTTTCATGTGTCCCATAAGTTTGGGTGTGTTATGCATTCATTTTCATTGAACTCTAAGTCTTTTACTTCTGTCTTGACCCAGTTTTCATTCAGTAGAGAGTTTTTGAGTTTCCATGAGTTTGTAGGCTTTCTGTTGTTGTTGATATCTATCTTTAATCCATAGGTGCAGGGGGTTATTTCAGTTTTCTTGCGTCTGTTGTGATTTGCTTCATGACTGAGTATGTGGTCAGTTTTGGAGAAAATTCCGTGAGTTGCTGAGAAGGTATATTCTTTTGTGTTTGGGTGAAATGTTTTATAGATATGTTAGGTCCGTTTGATTTAAAATGTCTGTTAGCTCCTGTATTTCTTCATTTAGTTTTTGGCCAGATGATCTGTCCAGAGTTAGTGAAAGTGGGGAATTGAAGTCTCCCACTATCTATATGTGAGGGTCAATGTGTGATTTAAGCTTTAGTAATGTTTCTTTTACATTCATTCATGGACGCCCTTGTGTTTGGGGCATAGATGTTAAGAACTGAAACATTATCTTGGTGGATTTTTCCTTTGAGTATAAAATGTCCTTCCCCATCTCTTTTGATTAATTTTTCTTTTTTGTAACAGGGTTTCTCTGTAACAGCCCTAGCTGTCCTGGAACTCAGTTTGTAGACCAAGCTGGCTTTGAACTCAGAGATCTGCCTGTCTCTGCCTCCTGAGTATTGAGATTATATGTGTTTGCCACCATTTCCAGCTCTTTTGATTTGGAATATATTTTGTTAGATATTGGATGGCTCTACAAGCTTGCTTCTTAGGTCCATTTGTTTGGAAAAACTTTTTTCAATGCTTTACTCTGAGGTAATGTCTATCTTTGGTGTTGAGGTGTGTTTCCTGTTGGCAGCAGAAGGGTGGATCCTGTTTTCCCATCCATTCTGTTAGCTTGTGTCTTTTTATTGGGGAATTGAGTCCATTGATACTGAGAAATATCAATGACCAATGATTGTTAATTCCTGTTATTTTGTTGGTAGTGCTGCTGTTGTTGCTGTTGTTGGTTGTGGTGGTGGTGGTAGTGGTGGTGTGTGTATACTTTAATTCTTTTTTTTTTTTTTTTTTTTTTTGAGACAGGGTTGCTCTGTGTTGTTTTGGTACTTGTCCTGGATCTTACTCTGTAGACCAGGCTGGCCTCGAACTCACAGAGATCCACCTGGCTCTGCCTCCCGAGTGCTGGGATTAAAGGTGTGCGCCACCACGCCCAGCAATCTGGTATTCTTTTTCTATTCCTTCTTATTCTTAGGTTTGGTCTTTTCATAGTGTCCCAGATTTCCTGGATGTTTTATGTCAGGAATTTTTTAGATTTAACCTTTTCTTTAACCAATGTATCTATTTCTTCTATCAATATCTTCAGTGCCTGAGATTCTCACTTCCATCTCTTATATTCAGTTGGTGAAGCTTGCCTCTATAAGCTTCTTGTTCACTTACCTAGATTTTCCACTTCCAGAATTCCCTCAATTAGTGGTTTCTTTATTGCTTCTATTTCCATTTTCAGGTCTTGAACAATTTTATCTGTTTCCTTCAAGTGTTTGTTTTTTCTTGTTGTTCTTTAAGGGATTTATTTACTTTCTCCAATTTTTTGTTTGTATTTTTCTCAATTTCTTTAAAGGGATTTATTCATTTCCTCTTTAAAGACCTCTATTTTCATAATGTTGGTTTTAAGGTCTTTTTCTTGTGCTTCAACTGTGTTGGAATATTCAGAAGCCACAGTGGTAGCATAGCTGGGCTCTAGTGGAGACATATTGCCTTGGCTGTTGTTGATTGTGTTCTTATGCTGGCATCTAGGCATCTGGGTTTGGGGTGATTATAAGTCTAGGTGCTGATTTCTGAGGTGTCTTTGTTGGGTGGGTGTTTCGTTCCTTGGTTTCTGTTTCCTCTCTGGTCTTCTGTGGTTGAGCAGCAGGTCACCACCTGAGCTAGGGCTGTGGCCTCTGGTCAGGCAGGCAGTCTCTGCCCGAGTTGGGGGCTGGGACACAGCAATGAGGAGGGGGTGGATTGAAGATAGTGTAGTGTGGCACCAAGGAAATGGGGGAGGTCCACTGGCAGACATCCTACCTGGACTTCTGGTGGCCAGAGTATCTCCACCTGAGTTGAGGGCTGGGACACAGTGACAAAAAGGTAGAGGGGCTGGGGATAGAGTGGGGGGCATCAAGAGAGTGGGGAATATCCTTTGGCAGGGGGCCTATCTGGACTTCTGGCCGGTGGCATGGCCTATGGTTGAGCAGAGTGTCTCAGCCCAAGTTGGGGGCTGCGATATGACAATGGGGGTGGGTGGGAATAGTGTGTCGGGTTACCAAGAGAGTGGGGGAGGTCCAAGAAGGCCCATCTCTAGAGATAGATCTTTTATTTTTAATTAATTAATTTATTTATTGTGCATTGTTGGTTTGCCTGTGTGAGGGTGTAGGTCCCTTGGAACTGTAGTTACAGACAGTCATGAGCTGTCATGTAGGTGCTGGGAATTGAACCTGGGTCCTCTGGAAGAGCAGTAGAGATAGATCTTTATGAGCTTCCTATAGAGGGTATTTTGGCCTCTATAGTTTGTGTCTTTGTGTCATACTAGCCAGTGTAGTAGAATGATTAAGATGATCCCAGACAAAACTGATTGACTATAATGTAGGAAAACCCACAGCTGGGCATGGTGGCTCATGCCAGTAATTCAAGCACTTAGGAGGCTGAAACAGGGGGATTGCTGTGAGCTGAAGACCAGCCTGGGCTACAGAGCAAAACTGTCTTTAAAAAAAGAAGAAGAAGAAGAAGAAGAAGAAGAAGAAGAAGAAGAAGAAGAAGAAGAAGAAGAAGAAGAAGAAGAAGAAGAAGAAGAAAAGAAAAAAAAGTGTGAGAATCCAAATATGAGGACTGGCAGGTAATCTCACCGTGAATGGGACAGCTTTTCTGCCTAGGAGTCAACCCAGCATTGCTGCTAAGTTACCAATGTAAGATTAGGTAGGGCTCATGTAGACAGCACACAAAAATGGACAAAGAAAAACTTCCAGGGGACTGGGACTAGGAATGAGAGCCTTGTCCCCCATCATGGAGGCAGAGAGGGCAATGTATTATTGAGGCTAGAGGACTTTTGGTGTCTCTCAGTGTATGCCTCTTGAGTGGGCTTTTACCTCCTGTTTAATGTTATTCCTGTCCAATTTTCTCTTCCTGTCTTTGCCCTACCCGAATGGTTGTCACTGGGTTGTTGACAGATGTACATCAAAAAGCTTATGGAGATCATCACTGTTGAAAACCCCAAGATGCCTTATGAGATGAAGGAGATGGCGCTGGAGGCTGTCGTGCAGCTCTGGCGCATCCCCAGCTTTGTCACCGAGCTCTACATCAACTACGACTGTGACTACTACTGCTCCAACCTCTTCGAAGACCTCACCAAGCTGCTGTCCAAGGTGCTGAGCACTATTGCTGGCCTCTGGAAACTGCCCAGGAAATGTGCCGGATGGTAGTGATGGTGGTACAGACCGGGCACGTCAGAGATGGGGGCAGTAAGGAGGAAGGCATTTGTAAGGGCAATGGAGAAGGCCTAAGTTTTTGGATTTTTGGAAAAAATAATCAGGTAAAGCCTATTCTAACCTCAAGTCTAACAGATCTGTTTATTTCCCAGAATGCCTTTCCTGTGTCTGGTCAGCTCTACACAACACACCTGCTGTCCCTTGATGCCCTGTTGACAGTGATTGACAGCACTGAGGCTCACTGTCAGGCCAAAGTCCTCAACACCCTCACCCAGCAAGAGAAGAAGGAGACAGCCAGACCCGGCTATGAGGCAGTGGATGGCACCCAAGAAACTAACAGTAGTTAGAAGCATCTCTTATTGTTCTCTCTCTCTCTCTCTCTCTCTCTCTCTCTCTCTCTCTCTCTCTCTCTCTCTCTCCCCCTCTCCCCCCACTTTCCTTTTCCCCTCTCTCCCCTCCCCTCCTCACTTTGTCTTGAATTTGCCCTGTCAGAGCTGGTACCCAGTATAAGAACGTGTAGCCCTTTTTGGCTTGAGACTCAACTTCTTCTTCAATACTGCTTGACTCCCTACCCATAAGTTTTCATATCTTTCCCTGTTACCAGCTGAGAAAGCAGCCAGTGATGGGAAAGCCACAGGCATGGCCTCTGATGCCCTAGGCCTTCATGTTCCAAGTGGAGGATGGCTGTCGGCAGAACATGGGAAGCCAGGATGCTGTGATGCGGGGGAAGCTGGTGACCTTGGGGGTCAGTACTCAGTGCCCTTTACTCTAAACCCTTGACTAGGGCTTAGAGAGGAGGAGGAGGAAGTGGGGCTGAGGGCCTAAGGGCAAGCCCCAAAGGCCAGCACTCCACCCTATTTTAAACCCCAGAGAAAGGGAAGGAGACAGAGCCCCAAAAGGTAGGATTTCTAGCAGGTGGGAGACTGCAGAGAAGAAAATTTCTGAAACTACTCTGGTTTTACTGGGAAGAGTATCAGTAACCTTGGGAAAGATCTTATGGGTTTCCCTCCTCCTTCCATTCCTAGCTGACAAAAAGTTTACCAGGAAGCCGCCTCGATTTTCCTGTCTTCTGCCAGATCCACGGGAACTAATTGAAATTAAAAACAAAAAAAAGGTACATACATACATACATACAGCCCCGGTGTGTTCAGCTTCTGCCCACCCTTGTGTGGGTGTCCTCTGTAGACCTGGCTTCTGTCCCACAAGATGAGATGGGGATGATTTCAGCAGCTCCTCAGACAGCTGCCAAGCTAGTGTCTAGTTTTTCTGGGATGCAGCGACTTCTGCTCCTTGTCTTACACCCAGGCTGTGCTGTTGTTGGCCCCTGAGCAAAGCCGCTCCCGTCGACAGCCAGATACGCCTAGTGGTGCTGTCAGAAGCTCTGAAGGCTACTGTCCTTTGGGTCAGCAAAGTTATTGATCATCTCCAGGTCTAGCATGGTGATTGGTCATAAAAGGGAATTGATAAAGTACAAATAACTCTTTACTTTTTTTTCTTCACTTGAAAAGATAAGAAAATTCTAATCATTCATTACCCTGGTTACTTTTTTTCTCTTGTCTTTTTCCCTTCCCCAGCAATAGCAGGTATCAGTTGTAAATAGCTTCTTGATTGGAGGTGGGAAGTTTTAGGTTTTCTTTCTTTCTTTCTTTCTTTTTTTTTTTTTTTTTTTTTTTTTTTTTTTTTTTTTTGAGATAGGGTTTCTCTGTGTAGTTTTGGTGCCTGTCCTGGAACTCACTCTGTAGCCCAGGCTGGCCTCGAACTCACAGAGATCCACCTGCCTCTGCCTCCTGAGTGCTGGGATTAAAGGCGTGCACCACCACCGTCCGGCGTTTTTGGTTTTCTTAACATAAAAACTTCTAGTTAATCCTCTCTTCCTTTTATTGTCAGATAAATGCATTTGATTGCAGGTCTGTGACTAGACATACAGGAAGCAAAGAGATCACAGTTAGTCTGCCCTGTCCTTCAAACCCAGAAGCAAAGCAGTCCAAAAAGGAAGGGGACTCTAAACCCGGCTATAATATGATGCTGGCTGTCCGTAGATACCAGAGATGGGTATAGAACTGCAGACCTCACCAGTCTGCCTCCTCTCTGTCTCTCTGACCTCTCATTTGAGGAGGGAGGTTGTCCTGGTCATCTGGAGCACTCAGAAAGCTCTTTAGGGGACTAGCTGTAGGCTATACTGGAGTCTGGCCTGCCTGCCTGACTTCAGGACACAGCAACTTCTGATGCCTCGAGTCTTTGTCTTCTAGCTGCTGATCACTGGGACAGAGCAGTTCAATCAAAAACCAAAGAAGGGGATCCAGTTTCTACAGGAAAAAGGCCTTCTCACCATCCCCATGGATAACACAGAGGTGGCCCAGTGGCTTCGAGAGAACCCTCGGCTAGACAAGAAAATGATTGGAGAGTTTGTGAGTGACCGCAAAAACACTGACCTATTGGAGAGTTTTGTGAGGTGAGGAAGAAATAAGTGGTGTGGGGATTGGGATATCTATCACTCGGTGATGGTATGGTCCTTTAGCATGCCTGAGTTTCACAAGAAGAAAGATATATGGGGAAAGTACAGGGGAAAGGAGAAAGGAAGAAGGAGCTGTCTGAGCGACAGGACATTCTTCCCTCAGAGGAAGTCTCTGCCAGTTCCTGCTGATGACCAGCTCACATAATACTCTTGCCTCTTTCTATGATACTTATCTGTTGACCCTGAAAGGGATGCAGGCTTTAGGAGCCCCTCCCTGTGTTCCAATGGAAAGCACTGCCAAGTGGCATGGAGCAGGTTCTGAGAGGTGAGGGGTCTAGACAAGAGTTTTGCTAATGTGCTAAGTGCTAAGGTTAGGGATTTGTTAGGAATGACCAGGCTGTACCACTCTTCTGCCAGATCCATCAACCTCCTCTGTCCCAGTAAGAGAAGGTTGACCAGTAAGAGAGGGCTAAGGAAGACGAACAGCTTGGCCTGTGCAGCTTCCGTGCCTGCAGCCTTTTCATTCTGTTTCCTCTCTGTAGCACCTTCAGCTTTCAGGGTCTGCGGCTTGACGAAGCCCTGCGGCTCTACCTGGAAGCCTTCCGTCTGCCCGGGGAAGCACCAGTTATTCACAGGTTGCTGGAGGCATTCACGGAGCACTGGAGGGTAGGTCTGGTGTCAGAAAGTCAGTCAAGGTCCTGATCAATTTGAGGGACTCTTTGTTCCCTCAGCCAAAACCTCAGCTATTGCCTCCACTCCGATGGGCTTTCCATGGAGCAACTTCTGTTAAAGATTTGGCAAGAACTTGGCCATTTTCCTGGGTGATACTGCCACTTGTATACCATCACTGACCGACCAGTGGGCTGGTAGTAGTGAGGACTTCACTGGCCAGAAAAGGACACTGACACGGACGGATTCTGCTTTTTCAGAGTTGTAATGGCTCCCCATTTGCCAATAGCGATGCCTGCTTTGCCCTGGCCTATGCTGTCATCATGCTTAACACTGACCAACATAACCACAACGCTCGCAAACAGAATGTGCCCATGACCCTGGAGGTAAGCCTGGACTCCGACCAAGACAGAGAAGAGCCAGCACAGCTTTGAAAGTAGCAAGAAAGAGAAGGGAAGTTTCCAGTTTGTGTGGGGACAGAGTTCCGTCAAGAGTGCTGACCACTTCAGAGAGGGACTGGGATGGAGAAGGGGTTCTTTCACTTAACTGTTTCCAAAGTCCTGTCTGTCACAGACTTAAGGAGTTCCTTGGGTGGTGCACAGCATTGACACAGGGAAAACGTACTGGCCTATCTCTAGGAGTTTCGAAAAAACCTAAAAGGTGTGAATGGAGGCAAGGACTTTGAGCAAGACGTCCTGGAGGACATGTACCATGCCATCAAGTGAGTATGTGTGGAGAGGAGTGTACATCTCTGTTAAGGAGAAACGCGTTGCTCCCTTTTTCTGTTTTTAGAGTCACATCAGACTGTAGTGAACTCACATGCCCTGGATTTAGCTGTGAGACTTAGCTAGGCAGCCTCCTCTGTGACAACTCATTTCTTGTTTAAAGAAGCCTGAACAATAACGGGACTCGAGGATTCCAAACTTAGGGTCTATACAAATTGGCTCTCTTGTGTGTATGTGTGTTTACAGACATGGTTGGTGCCAGGGATTGAACACAGGCACTAGGAATATGTTTCTTTGCAAAGCTACATCTCCAGTCCAAACTATTTCTCTTCCGTGAGGTAGCATGACCCTATTTCCTAAGCCAAAATCCCCTGCTTTTCTTGGAGAGCTCACAAAGTGTGTTCTCTGGTTTGTAGAGACATGACCAGCACTGGAGGGTAAGGCTCGAGTCAGAGACAGGATACTCAGTTCTTCCGTTAGTAGAACACATTTTGAGACAGTCTCATGGAGCTCGAGATTGCCTCAAACTTGCTAGCTAGCTGAGTCTGACTCTTGATCTTCTTGCCTCAGCCTTCCAAGTGCTAGAATTAGAGATATGTGCCACTATGTTCATATGGTTAGTTCCTTATAATAAATCAGAAAAGGAGGACTTTATGCCCCCTACGCAGAAAGAATGTGAGAGCTGAAGGCTTAGAGATGGGACTGTGAGATTATGAATGCATTCACTCTCTCTCCCTTGCCCCAGTGGTGGGTGGAATCAGATCACTTAGCTGCAATTGTGATAACCTCATATGAATGGAAGATACTTGTCTAGGTGAAATCCCTTTTCTTAGTTTAGAAGTAGCATGTTCACAGGAGGGCATTTCGTTCTTCTTTTCCCTTCTGACAGGAATGAGGAAATCGTGATGCCTGAGGAACAGACGGGTCTGGTTCGTGAGAACTATGTGTGGAGTGTGCTGCTTCATCGAGGGGCTACCCCTGAGGGCATATTTCTTCGTGTGCCTCCTGGCAGCTACGACCTTGACCTCTTCACTATGACCTGGGGCCCCACTATTGCTGCTCTCTCTTATGTCTTTGATAAAAGTCTTGAGGAGACCATCGTCCAAAAAGCCATCTCAGGCTTCAGGTAGCCCAGCTTTCTTCATCTCACTAAGTTAACACGGGTTGCCCCCATGCCTCTTTGACTCCTGGTTTTACTTCCTCAGAATGGGATGTCTCCTGATTCTGGGGGGGGGGGGGGGGGGTGTGGAGCCTGGGAAAATCTCAGTCTTAAACAGATTAGGGGTTAAAGGTTTCTTTCTGTGACCCACTGGGGAAGAACCAATGGAAAGTTGCTTAAGAATTTGGGAGGGCTGAGTGGCCTTCCAGTGACTGTTTCTGTCATGGGGGTGACATTACAGGAAGTGTGCCATGATCTCCGCCCACTATGGCCTCAGTGATGTGTTTGACAATCTCATCATCTCTCTGTGCAAGTTCACAGCTCTCAGTAGTGAGGTGAGTTGGAGCAGGAACTATGTGTGTTTAGAATCCCAAAGGAGAGCAGGCCTCAGCCATGGAGGCTGCACCCATCGTATATACCCTCTTGAACAAGCTTAGGCTGCTTCTATCTTGTAAGTTCTGGAATGAGAATAGTGTCGCCTCAAGTAATGGGATCAGGGAGGAGATACCATAGGAAAGACCTTCATCAGATTGACCTTTCCCACTAATACTATAGCAAAAAACTGTCAGGGACCCATAGTCAGAGAGACTTGAACGAGCTTCCTTTCCAGACGTGAACCAAGCCTAAGCCTCTTTCCACCCGCCTTTCCAGTCTATCGAGACCCTGCCTAGTGTGTTTGGGAGCAACCCTAAAGCCCACAGTGCAGCCAAGACAGTATTCCATTTGGCCCATCGTCACGGTGACATCCTGCGGGAGGGCTGGAAGAATATCATGGAGGCTATGCTGCAGCTCTTCCGAGCCCAACTCTTACCCAAGCCTATGGTGGAGGTAATTTTTTTCTTAATTTATTCTATGTGTCTTTTACATTATGTATCTTGATCCCATTCATTTCCCCATCCTTTCACATCCACCCTCCACCCCTGCACCCACCCCACCAAAATAAAACAAAATTTAAGAGAAAAAAAAAAAAAGAAAAAATTTTAAAAAAGGAAAAACAATAAAGATCTCATTATGGAAGCTGCAGTATGACACAGTGAGTCAAGCTATGAACCCCTTTGTCCATGTATCTTTACATGCAAGTTCATTGCAAAGAGTCATTGGTCTGGCTCAAGGTTTCTGCTACACCATTGATGCTAAGCCCTCACTAGGACTCTCCTTGGGTACCCTGTTGTAGCCCTGTGTTGTGGAGATCCTACAGTTTTGGGTCTGCTGGTCAGGTTCCTTCATGTGCTCTGGCAGATCATAGCTGGGGTGGATGTTGGGGCAGGCCAGGTCATAACCTTGGTTCTGGGCCTGGGCAGTTGTAGATTTAGTGCAACAGATGAGAATGAGGACAACTCTGTGGAGGTAATTCTTAAAAGAATGTTCAGCATTAAGACAAAGACCTTCCAGCCGGGCGGTGGTGGCGCACGCCTTTAATCCCAGCACTCGGGAGGCAGAGGCAGGCGGATCTCTGTGAGTTCGAGGCCAGCCTGGGCTACCAAGTGAGTCCCAGGAAAGGCGCAAAGCTACACAGAGAAACCCTGTCTCGAAAAACAAAAAACAAAAACAAAAAAAAAAAAAAAAAGACAAAGACCTTCCACCCTCCTGAATGCTCAAGGGAAGTTCTTTGTCTGTGAATCCTGCATAATGGGCGTTAACAGTTTAGATGCAAGATTGTAAAACATCATAGCGAACTTCTGCCCTCCGGGGTTCTCCCATTGTGTTGTAAGCCTGTATTTAAGATCTCTTCCCTCCTTCAATAAACAGCATTCAGCATTAAAAAAATACATACATACATACATAAAGGAAAAAAAAACCAAAACTCAAAAAAAAAAAAAAAAGACAAAGACCTAGCTTTCTGTGCTCTGAATAGAATAGCACTAAACCTGATGCTTGCCAAAGCTTACTAGGAGCATCTCCAATGTACTACTACAGATCTTGGAGAGAAGCTGTAAAGGAAGGCTGTTAGAAGCCACTGTCAGTCACCTCTTGGAGGGGACACAGTAGTGTAGGACTGTTTACAGGAAGAAATCCAGAGAACTTTGCTTGGGCCAGGGAGCACAAGGAATGTAAATGAAATACTGGGAGAAATTTTTATTTTTCTGAGACAAGGCTTCACTAAGTTGTCTAGGTTAGTCTCGAACTTGCTGTGTAGCTTCTGCCTCAGCCTCCTAAGTACTGAGATTGCAGTCATGTCCCACTATGCCCCATCACTTCTTTTAATTATTTTTTAGATTTAAGTATATAGGCATTTTGCTTGAATATATGTATGTGCACCACGTGCATACCTAATGCCAATGGAGGCCAGAGGAGGGTATCAGATTCCCTGGAACTGGAGTTATAGATGATTGTAACCCACCATGTGGGTGCTAGGAACTGAACCCAGGTCCTCTGCAATAGCAATACATGCTCTTAACCTCTGAGCCATCTCTCCAGACCCCTAGAAATAAATTACTCTTGATTTGTTTTCCAGGTAGAAGATTTTGTGGATCCCAATGGCAAGATCTCTCTACAGCGAGAGGAGATGCCATCAAACCGGTCAGGGCAGCCCCACTGGTTGAGGGCCTTGGGAGAGGAGGTAGTCAGAATGTTGGAGCTCACCAGGACATGTATCCTTTTCCTACAGAGGAGAGTCATCAGTACTTAGCTTTGTGAGCTGGCTGACATTGAGTGGCCCTGAGCAGTCTAGTGTACGGGGCCCATCTACAGAGAACCAGGAGGCCAAGAGAGTGGCCTTGGACTGTATTAAGGTAACTGCCTATCTGTCTCTCATGAGAAATCCTAGACTCCTTCCTTCTAGAAAGATGTGACCCTGTGAACATCTAGGGCTGGAACAAAGACAATTCTGCCCTCTTCCCCTGACTTTTGGATATTCTCTTCCCTATAGCCTTTGTTATAAACCCCCTCTTTCGTGTGTCCCGTTTAGCAATGTGACCCAGAAAAAATGATCACAGAAAGCAAGTTCCTCCAGCTGGAATCACTTCAGGAGCTCATGAAGGTACAAGATGAAGAGGTCTGAGAGGCACGGGGGTAGTGGTGTGGCCTCCGTTTCTGTTGGGACAGAGCCAGTGGCTGGCTTCTCCATGTCTGCTTTCCCTGCTGTTGCCCTCTAGGCTCTGGTCTCAGTGACACCAGATGAAGAGACATATGATGAGGAAGATGCTGCTTTCTGTCTGGAGGTGCTGCTCAGGATCGTGTTGGAGAACAGGTAGGAGAGGGCAGTCTTTAGGCAGACTGCCTACTGAGCTTGTGCCAAAAGGCTGAAAGCCATCTTGCTGGGTGTCCTCTGGGACCAAGAAACACGTGACACTCTGAGCAGGAGGGAGGAGCTTGTGCTTGATTGCTTAGGGCACAGTACCAGTGAACTATGAATGGCCTAGGTGACTTATTACCCAGTGGCCTGTCCAGTTGATACTGTCCTTACCCTTTATGACTTTTAGGGACCGTGTGGGCTGTGTATGGCAGACTGTTCGAGATCATCTATACCACTTGTGTGTTCAGGCACAAGATTTCTGCTTCCTCGTGGAGCGGGCAGTGGTAGGGCTGCTACGCCTAGCCATTCGGCTCCTCCGGAGAGAAGAGATCAGTGGCCAGGTGAGCACGTGCATGTAGGACGGTGGGCAAGCGTGCAAGCACTACAGCCACAGTGTCAGCTATGGCCCAAGGCAGAGAGTGCGTTCGGTCCCCTGGAACTTCAGCCCAGGAACTAGCTTCAGGGCTGGTACAGTCTACCAGGTGGCATTGAGGGGGAGCCTGGAATGGCCTTAGCCATGAAGTCTGCTTCTTTAGGGTTGGGCTGCTGCTCTTTTCTAACAGTACCTTCATCTTATGTCTGTTCTGCGGGCAGGGGGTTGGATTGTGTTATTCTTACACTTCGAACCCTAAGGGTGAGATCTCATGGTTCAAATATAAAAAATTAGTACTGAGCAACAATTAGGTTCAACAATCACAAGACTTAAGATCTGCACACAAAAGCCATACTTCCACATGGTAATATGAACATAATGGAAGCTGAAATTAAGACATGTGATTTCAGGCTAGAGGGATGGCTCAGCCATTAATAGTACTTGCTGCTTTTGCAAAGGACCTTGGTTCAGTTCCCATCACCCACATGATGGCTCCGACCATCCACATACTCTTATTCCAGAGGATCCAATACCCTCTTCTGACCTCTGCAGATTCCAGGTACACATATGGTGCATGTATATACATGTAGGCAAAACACATAGAAGAGGAGAAGGAGAATACAGTTTCAGGCAGACATGGTGGTGTACGCCTTTAATCCCAGGGGCAGAGACAGCCACAGTCAGGTCTCTATGAATTTGAGGCCAGCTAGAGTCACATAGACCATGTCTTTTAAAAAAGCAATTCCAAAAAAAAAAAAAAAAAAAAAAAGCAATTCCAGCCTGGCACTTGAGAGGCAGAGGCAGGCAGATCTCTTTGAATTTGAAGCCAACATAGTGAGCCAGGGCTGTGTAGAGAGACTCTGCCCCAGATAGATAGATAGATAGATAGATAGATAGATAGATAGATAGATAGATAGATAGATAGATAGATAGATAGAAAGTGCTGCAATGTCACACTTAAAAGGCCAATCAGGTATGGCCACTCACCTCTGTGAGTGAGACATCCAGCGAGGCAGATCACCAGGGGATCATGGCCAACCTGGACTACATCATGAGTTTCAGAGTGAGACCCTGTCTTTAAAAAAAAGGGGGTGGGGGCAGGACTTTGGCAGCACAGATTTGTTTGTTTACAAGATAGGATCTCCCTGTCTAGCTCTGACTGCCCTGAAACTCACTTGTAGACCAAGCCAGCCTCGAACTCAAATTCACAGAAATCCTAGCAGGACAGGATTTGAATCCTTGCACTTGGGAGGTGGAGGCAGAGGTGAATTAGGAGTTCAAGGCCATGCTTAGCTCCCTAGTCAATTCAAAGGCAAACTAGGCTATTTAAGACCCTGTCTCAAATGAACAAGTATAAAAGCAATACCACTTGAATTCCAAATTTTAATTTAATTCCAAATAAAGTGAAATTCTTAGACACCTTACAAAACATTTAGCATTTATATGCTAAAAACTAGAAAACGCAGCTGGGCATGATGGCAAGTGTCTCTAATCCCAGCACTCAGGAAGCAAAAGTAGGCAGATCTCTATAAATTCAAGGCCAGCATGTCTACAGAGCAAATTCTAGGCCAACTAGGGCTACATAGTGAAACCCTGTCTTAAAAAAGAAATTACAAAATGTTAATCAAAGACTCCTGAACCATACCATGGATTATTAGAAGACTCAATACATTTAAGATGTCAGTTCTTCCCTCAACCAATATATACATATGTAATGCAGCTTCTTTTCTTCCTTTCTTTTCTTTTTGGCTTTTTGAAACAGGGTTTCTCTGTAGACCAGGATGGCCTTGAACTCACAGAGATCTGCCTGCCTCTGCCTCCTGAGTGCTGAGATTAAAGGCGTGAGCCATTACCGTCTGCTAATGCAGCTTCTATAATATTCCAGCAAAGATTTTTGTGGACCTGGAGAAGCTTATTCTAAAATTTAGAATGAAAGTCACAGGCCCTACAATAGCCAAACATTTTGACAAAGAATGAAATGGGATGAATATTCTACCTAGTTTGTTGTTGTTTTTGCTAATATTTTAATATTAATAATAATAAAATTAATGATAAAATAATTGATAATGATAAAATATTAATATTTTATTTATTTGCATGGATGAGTAAGTAGATGTGTGCACATGTGGAAGGCAGAAGACAGCTTAGCTTGCATTCCTGGGATATAACTCAAGTTATCAGGCTTGGCATAGCAGCAAGTGTCTTTACCCATTAGCCATCTCACCAGTCTGGGTTTTGTTGTTGGTTAGGTTTATTGTTGTTTTTGAGACAGTTTTACTGTATAGCCCTGATGGGTTGTTTTGATATAGGGTCTAATTTGTATCTCAGGATGGCCTCCATCTTCCTGCCTCTGCCTCCCTAAACTGGAATTATAGTTGTGCACCCCATAGTCTGCCACTCCAGCCAATATTAAACTTCATTGTAGTAATGATTATGTAGGTTGGGGGCTGGAGGGATGTCTCTGAGGTTAAGAGCACTGGCTCCTTTACCAATGAACCCTGGTTGGACCTCCAGCAACCCACACAGTAGCTAACTACCCTCTGGAGCTCCAATTCCAGACATCTGATGCCCTCTTCTGGCCTCTGTAAATACTGCATTAGTGCACAGAGACACATACTATCAGTACATACAAGCAAATCACCAATACACATAAACAATAACAATTTCTAAATTATATAGTATAGATGAAGAAATAGACAAATATTAGCTATTGAACAAATAGATGATCTGGAAATAGACTCACACAGATGCGTTCAACTGAATGGTTTGGGGCTGTTTTACTTTGGGTGGTTTTTTTTGTTTGATTGGTTTTTTTGTTTTGTTTTGTTTTTTTGGTTGGTTGGTTTTGATTTTAAGACAAGGTCTTTTTATGTAGCCCAGGCTGGCCATATTCCTGTCTCAATATCCCAAGTAAACTTTGACTTAAACCTTTATTTTCAGAAAAATTAAACAGATGATAAGTTTAAAGACATAGTGGAGGGACTGGAGAGATGGCTCATTAGTAGAGAGCACTGGCTTTTCTTGCAAAGGCCTTGGGTTTGGTTCCCAGCACCACATAGTGACTCACAACCATCTGTAACTCCAGTTCCAGAGGATATGGTGTCCTCTTGTGAACTCCTTGGGCACCAGGCATGTACATGGTACACATAACATACATGCAGGCAAAACACTCATACATACAAAATAATAGATCTAAAAAATGAAAAAATATATATATAGTAAAACCTTTAGACACATAGGAGAAAATCTTAGGATCTGAAAATAAGTATTTCTAATGTGGTTTGTTGGTTTATTACATACTTTTTTTTTTTTTAAATCAAAAGCCTGAACACAAATACTGCACCATCATGGAGGGACTCAGGCTCACATCTCTCCTTTTGGACTCTGTCACAGTCTGAAACAAGCTTCTCTTGCTTCTGTGCAGAGCCCTAATTCTTCTTCCCCTCACGTGTTTACACTCCAGCTGCAGGGTGGAGCTGGGAAGGATAGAAAGAGAAAGAAGCCCCTCCTGCTCCTGTTACTGTACAGCATCTGCAGTGACTAGAGAGCCTTGAGAGTAACAGGAAGCCAAGAGCAGTGACTGAAAGACTGGGGTGCCTGCCCCCCCCCCCAGCAAGTGGCTGTTAGTCTCTGTTGTAATTTGTATGTCCCTACAAAACATCTCTGTAAAGACATAGGTACATGAGCTGACTAAAGACTTAGTTTTTAGTTTTTAATTTTTTTGAAATAGAGTCTCACTGTATAGCCCTGGCTGGCCTGGAACTCACTATGTAGACCAGGCTAGCCTCAAATTCACAGTGATTTGCCTGTCTCTGCCACTTGAGTACTGGCATTAAAGGTGTATGCCACCACCGACCATGCCCAGCCCAATATTTTTTTTTTACTTGATATTAAAAGCACAATCTATAAGAGGAAGGATTGATAAACTAGACTTCACTAATGCTTAAAACTTTCAATCTAAAAACTTAGTTGAAAAAAAAATGAAAAGATAAGTTATAAAGCAATAGAAAATGTTTACAAAGCCAGGTGGTGGTGGTGCACGCCTTTAACCCCAGCACTGGGGAGGCAGAGCCAGAAGGATCTCTGTGAGTCCAAGGCCAGCCTGGGCCACAGAGCGAGATCCAGGACAGTCTCCAAAACTACACAGAGAAACCCTGTCTTGGAATTAAAAAAAAAAAAAAGTTTACAAATCATTACTTGAGAAAGGTCCAGTATGAAAATGCAAACATGGAAAAAAGAAAGAGGTATTTCATAGATGATATACAAACAGCCAATAAGCCCATGAAATAGCATTTGCCATTCGGAAATGCAAAAATAACACACATCACTATGTACTTACCAGAATCGCTAAAATTAAAAGTGATAATACCAAATGCAGGCAAGGATACAGAGAAACTAGATTATTCATACATTTCTTGTGGGAATAAAAAATAATATAGCTACTCTAATGGCAGTTTATTATAAAACTGAATATTCACTTACCAAACAGCCCAGAAAATACACTTGTGGGCATTTATCCCAGAAAAAAATGAGGGCTTATTTTAACTTTAAATATGTATGTAAATGTTCATTGAAGCTGCATTCATCAAAGCCAGAAGCTGGAGTCAGCCTGCTGATTGCAGTAAAAGAATAAACTACGGTACAAACATACTGTGGAATGCTCTCCAGCAACTCAGAGCAACAGACCCATGTGTAAAGACAGCCGTGGGTAGCTCTCCAGTGGGAGAGACCAGGCTTGAGGATAATTCCATCGAGACCACACTTTGGAATTCACAGGATTTTAGAAGTTGAGGCCAGATTGCTAAGGGTTGGGAATGGGACAGGAGGAAAGGATTGGAAAAGTGACTGTCAAGGGGCAGCGTGGCTTCCACGGTGTAGGAGCTTACGCATAGACAATCCTACACAGGTAATAAAATTGTGTGGAACTCAGTACACACACAGTTCACATTAATTCAAGTAAACTTAGGGGAAGCCTGTGGAACAAGTAGATTGTTCCTAATTCTGTCCTTGTTGCCATGTTATACTTCGTCGGTATCATGTTGCCTTTGGGATAGACTGGAAACTCTTTATATGTTGTTACAACTATGTGTGAACATATAATTAATAAAAATACCAATATAAAAAAATGAAGCATGGCCAAGGATGTAGTTTAGCTGTAGAGTGCTTACCTAATACATGCAAGGCCCTGGGTTCAATTCCCAGTACTCCAAAAGAAAAGAAGACAAGACCAGGTCAGCAACAGTTGAGACCAAGCCAGTCCCCTCACTAGCCTAAATAACCAATGGGATGATTAGTCAGGAAACTCTATCTACGTCCGTCCCACTTCCTACTTCCTATGCCATTCCATTCCAGGTCCTGCTCTCCCTGCGCATTCTGTTGCTCATGAAGCCCAGTGTGCTGTCCAGAGTCAGCCACCAGGTTGCATACGGACTCCATGAGCTCCTCAAGACCAATGCAGCCAACATCCACTCGGGTGATGACTGGGCCACCCTCTTCACGTTGCTGGAGTGCATTGGATCAGGCGTGAAGCCTCCAGATGCTCTACAGGCCACAGCCAGGGCTGATGCACCTGATGCTGGTATGCCCTTTCCCGGGAAGATGCTCACTGGCAGATAAGCAGTTAGGACCCAGGAGCTGCTGTGGGAAACAAAACACAGGTTATTACGTGCCACAGATTAAACACACCTGGCTTCTGCCATCTGCCTCCAGATCGTCCTGTGTGTGTTGGCTACCCACAGGCTAGATAGCATGAAGGCAGGCAGGCAGTGCAGAAGGCTGCCGGGCCAAGCTTCCGCTGTCCTGAAGACCATCTTACAGAAGCCTGTGTCCTGTGCCACCCCCCTTCCTTAACAGCTGCTATTAATTGCTGTCAGAAGCCCAGAGTAGCTTGCTGCCCTATTTGGTCAAGAGAGAGACGATGCCCAGGCCTCAGCCCTTTAGTGACTAGACCAAAAGTAAGCCAGGCATAAGAGAAGATGCCAGGCCTCAGCACCTTCCTTCAGGATCTGTTATCCTGTTATGTCCCATCTCTGCTCTTACTTTGCCTTTCCCTGCCTGGCTTATAGGAGCGCAGTCAGACAGCGAGCTCCCATCCTACCATCAAAACGATGTCAGCCTGGACCGAGGGTACACTTCTGACTCGGAAGTCTACACTGACCATGGCAAGCCCGGCAGGATACACCGATCAGCCACAGATGCCGATATGGTCAACAGTGGTTGGTTAGTGGTGAGTCTACTACCATCCTTAAGCTAGTAAGAAGGATTCTGGGTTCTCAGGGAGACATCTGGGGCCGCTTAGAACAGGGGCCTCAGCTTGTATCGTGTCTATTTTACAGGTGGGGAAGGATGACATTGACACCCCCAGAGCAGGAGCAGGGCTCAGCAGGCCATGCCCTTCCCCCCTGGTTAATCAGTACAGCCTCACGGTGGGCCTGGACCTGGGACCACACGACACTAAGTCCCTGCTCAAGTGTGTGGAGTCATTGTCCTTCATTGTTCGTGATGCTGCTCACATCACCCCTGACAACTTTGAACTTTGCGTCAAGACTCTCCGCATCTTTGTAGAGGCCAGTCTGAATGGTGGTAAGTCACCTATTGAAGGGACAGTTGGGGGTCAGGTAGAGAGGAGAGAAAGGCAGAGCATCTTTGTCCTAAGGCTGTGGGAAGGTGACGTGAGTCTGGCTCTGCTCAGGGTGCAAGTCCCAGGATAAACGTGGCAAGAGTCACAAATATGACAGCAAAGGGAACCGCTTCAAGAAGAAACCCAAGGAGGGTTCAATGCTTAGGCGACCCCGTACCTCCAACCAACATGCCACTCGGGGTGGACATAGTGATGAGGAGGAGGATGAAGGCGTGCCTGCCAGCTACCATACGGTGTCTTTACAGGTCAGTCAGGACGTAAGTATGGCACCCTTTACTTCTTCTGCACCTGAGACTCAGCTTGGGCAGTTCCAGGGAAAGTCAGAACCCAGAAGAAATATCCAGTGTGTGCTGCCCATCCCCTCAACCCCCCCCCCCACACACACACACAGTGTTCCCCTTATCCAAAACCATCTATAAGTCTTTGCTTACAGTGTGCTTGATCATTTGGAGACAGGCTCTCACTATGTAGTGCTAGCTCACCTGGAACTCCCTGGTAGACCAGGCTGCCCTCAAACTCACAGAGATCTCCTTGCCTCTGCCTCCTGTGTACCGGAATCAAAGGTGTGTGCCATCACACCTGGCACTAAATTAAATATTTTGGGGGCTGGAGATTTATCTCAGTGTAGAATTCTTGCATAGCGTGTGCAAGAAGACCCTTAGTTCAATTTATATATTTAAAGACTTCACTTACTTATTGTGTAATAGATGCACATGATACAAGGTTCAGAAGATATAAAAAGATGGGTTGATAAGATTGAGCTTCCATTTATTCCTATATGCAGCCAGAGCTCCCCTTACTAGAGGCAGCTACATCTCTAGCATTTTATCTATCCTTCCATAGTTATTGCTTGTTCAGGCTTGCTTTATCTGACTAGATAAATGGAGAAACAATTGTCTTCAGAATAGCCTTAGAAAGGTGATGAAAAGCCAGGCATGGTGGTGCATGCCTTTAACCCCAGCACTCAGGAGGCAGAGGCAGGCGGATCTCTGTGAGTTCGAGCTTCAGCTCCTAGTACCCACATCAGATAGCTGTAACTGCTGTAATTATTTCCAGTCCCAGGGAATCTAACACTCTCTGGCCTCTGCAGGCACCTGTGCACACATGGTGTACTTGAAGTCACACGGGCACACATGTACACACAAATTTCTAAGAATAAGTTCATTTGGAGGCTGGAGAGGTGTCTCTGCAGTTAAGGACACTGACTGCTCCTCCAGAGGACCCAGATTCAGTTCTCAGCACCCACATGGCAGCTCACATCATCTGTAGCTCCAGGTTCAGGAGACTGTGGTACCTTCTTCTGGCCTCTGTAGGCACTACATATACATGGTACACAGACGTGCTGCAGGCAAAATACCCATACAGTATAAAAGTAATTAAATCTTAAAAAAAAAAAAAAACAGAATAAATACATTTGGGAGGCAGAAGCAGGGTCAGTGTGGTCTACAGAGCAAGTTCTAGGATAGCCAGGGCTACACAGAAAAGCCCAGTTTTGGGGGGGGGCATGGGGGATTAATTTTTTTAAAAAAGAAAATTGATGAAAAAAAATGTGGCCATGACCTGTTGGCCATGGAAACCTCTGAGTCTGAGGTTTGCTCTGTTTTTTAAGTTTCTCATTGTGTGTGGGCATGCGTGCCATGGCATGCATGTGAGTGTAGCTTGAGTTTTCCTGCCTGGCCCACAGTCAGGACAAATCTCTGTCACCACAAATCTCTGTCACCCGCCAGTCCCACAGCTGCTCAGACCCAACCAAGTAAACATAGAGACTTATATTGCTTACAAACTGTATGGCCGTGGCAGGCTTCTCGCTAACTGTTCTTATAGCTTAAATTAATCCATTTCCATAAATCTATACCTTGCCATGTGGCTCATGGCTTACGGGCATCTTCACATGCTGCTTGTCATGGTGGCGGCTGGCAGTGACTCCCTCCGCCTTCCTGTTCTCTCAATTCTCCTCTCTGTTAGTGCCACCTAAACTTCCTGCCTGGCCACTGGCCAATCAGTGTTTTATTTATTGACCAATCAGAGCAATTTGACATACAGACCATCCCCCAGCATGCGAGGTCAGAGGACTTGTGAGCTGCTTTCTCTCCTACCTACACACGGGCTCCAGGGTCCAACTCAGGTGCCAGGCTTATATGGCATGCACTTTTCCCTGCTGAGCCAGCTCACTAGCCCCAGATGAGGTTAACAAGGACAGTTGCCATGACTCAGATGGCTCAGGTGGATAAAGGTGCTTGCTGCCAAGGCTGGTGACCTGAGTCAACCCCAGAGCCCACGTGATGGGAAGAGAGAGCCGCGTCCTACATGTTCCCTCCACACACATGTTGTGGCGCGTGCACACACACACAAAGTGTTTTTATTTAATGAGATTAATAAAGTAATTCCATCAACAGTGTGAAGTAGGGTGAAGTGTCGTTCTTGGAGCCAGAGAGATGATGGCTCAGCAGTAAAGAGATCTGGGTTTGGTCCCCCACCCACATGGCAGCTCACAGCCATCTATAGTTCCAGTCCCAGGGATCCAGTGCACAAACAAAACACCATAAAGATAAATACGTTTTAAAAATTCAGAACTCGAAAGTGCCCTTCTCACTGTAATGTCAGGATCTTAGGTCTCAGTGTACATATCTTCTATTCTTGACTTCCTTCCTCTGAGGGACACCACCAGGACTAGAGCAGTGAGCTCCCGTTGAAGCAGAGGAAGTTGTGAGAGGAGTGGACTATGGCTAGCGTGTTCTGAGGGTCCCTTGAAGACCCAGTCAGGGGTAGTTGGGGAGGGAGGAAGGGAGGGAGGGAGGGAGGGAGGGAGGGGCCCAAGAGAACAGCCCTAGTCATATCCTACACTCTTCTCATCCCAGTTGTTGGATCTGATGCACACCCTGCACACTCGGGCCGCCTCCATCTACAGCTCGTGGGCAGAGGAGCAGCGCCCCCTGGAGTCTGGGGGTCGGAAGATTGACGCTGACTCACGCACCCTCTGGGCCCACTGCTGGTGCCCTTTATTACAAGGTAACCTGGGGTAAAGGTTTGGAAGGATGCAAGGTAGGGACGGGTGACGTTGAAGCTTGTGGAGCACCAGACCAAAGCCCGGGAGACCCTGACCTGCTCTCACTCTCAGGTATTGCCTGCCTGTGCTGTGACGCCCGGCGCCAGGTGCGGATGCAGGCCCTGACGTACCTGCAGCGAGCGCTTCTGGTACATGACCTACAGAAGCTAGATGCCCTGGAATGGGAGTCCTGCTTTAACAAGGTACGACTTGTTACTGCTCTCCAGAGAACATTCAGATCATAAGGCAGAAAGGCAACCCAAGAGCTCCTGCCATTCACCAGCATCAGATCTTCTCTGCTGTTCTATGCCCATCCACCCAGACCCAGCTTCCCTGGGGCAAAGTTGTCCAGCTGACTGGGCTCAGTTGACATTGGATGTTTACCTACCAGGTGCTGTTTCCTCTACTGACCAAGCTGTTAGAAAATATCAGCCCTGCAGATGTGGGTGGAATGGAGGAGACCCGGATGAGGGCTTCCACACTGCTCTCAAAGGTACTGCTCACCACCCTGCATCCACCTCCTCTCCCCCGCCTGCCTTTTCCCATAGAGAAGCCAGGCCTTCTCATAGGGCCCAAAGATGACATGTAAGTGATCAGAACCCCAGCTGTTGAGGCTGCCCAGGGACTCAGGGGGGTCTGGATTTCAGAGGAACCTCTGATTGAATATTTGCAAGTTGGAACCAGCTTCCCTCGGCTTTGGAGAGGGCCACAGAAGCTCTCCACTACCCTTGGCTAAAAGGGGCTGGCTGGTGGGCTCTAGGTCTTCCTGCAGCACCTGTCTCCACTGCTGTCACTGTCCACCTTTGCTGCCCTGTGGCTCACCATCCTGGACTTCATGGACAAGTACATGCATGCAGGCTCCAGTGATTTGCTGGTATGTTCTGCCTTGACCCAATTCCCATTGAGCACTTCCTCTTCCACATGCTGAGAAGACTTGCTGTTTGCCCCTCATGGCTGCCTCCAACTTACCTCTCCTGTCCCCTGGTCCCACTGCTGCCTGCAGTCAGAAGCAATCCCTGAGTCTCTGAAGAACATGCTTCTGGTGATGGACACGGCAGAGATCTTCCACAGTGCAGATGCGAGAGGAGGTGGTCCCTCTGCCCTCTGGGAGATTACCTGGGAGCGCATTGATTGCTTTTTGCCACACTTACGTGATGAGCTCTTCAAGCAGACTGTCATCCAGGGTAAGATCTGCTCTAATCTCACAAGGAATCCTCAAAGCTTCATTTTCTCTGTCCACTGGAGGATGGACAGAGTAATAGCTTTCCACTGGTCATGGTGGCACACACCTGTAGCCCCAGTACTTAGGAGCTGAAGGCAGGAGAATCTAGTTACACCATCTTGGGGTACATGTGAAGCTAGCTTTAGCTACCTGCGACCCTGTTCCCAGGGGTGTTGTTGGAGGGCTGGTGGGTAGCCAAGATCCTGCAGGAGAGAAAGTACTGAGTGCCACCATCTGGATTCTCTTCTCCAGACCCCATGCCCACGCCCACGGAACCTCACAGCCAAAAACCTCTGGCCTCCACCCACCTGACTCCTGTTGCTGGTGACCCCAGGATAACTGGCCATCCACTTTCCTCAGAGATACCCTCAGAAGTGGGGGCCTGTGGTGAGTTCCTCAGAGATGGTCGGTTGGTGAGTCTAGGAAGATCCCCGGGGCAGTTTAGGATTACTGCTGTGATGTGGCTGGAAGCCTGGGAAGAAGTCATTGTGAGAATCCTGTTTGCCTGCTTTCCTATGGGAGACAGCAGGACCAGCTACACTGTGATAAACTCTCTAGGCTGAGGGGAGAGGCCTGCGCCACTATACAAAGTCCTGTCAGGAATGCATGTAACGTCCAGACCAAAACTGACCTACTGAGGGAGGGGTACAGTGAAGGAGCAAAAGGTAGAGCCAAGAAGCTGCAGCGTCCTGAAATGAGTTGTGGGTTTTTATATTGACAGATGAATGCATTTTGTTACACCTTACATCATTCAATAACCAAGTCTATAAATAGAGTTTGTATTTAGAGGCTAAATTGAAACTCGTTTTGTTTTTTTATTTATGTTTTAATGTATTTTTTTTTACATGATGTGAGTTTTAAGAGGAGGTTCCAGCTTCACAACTGAGGAGGTGGGAGGGACAGAGGAAGCTTGAGGGTCCTCTCCTGCCAACCAGCAAGTCTGACTGCAGCCAGTGCCTTTGTTTACCTTACAGACTCAGAGAAGCCTGAGGCTCCCCGAGCCGCCAGCAGCAGCTCTTCCGGATCGCCCGTGGCCCCCAGCCCCAGCAGACTGAGTCCTCCCCCCGAGGGACCTCCCCCACTGGCCCAACCCCCACTAATCCTACAGCCCCTGACTTCCCCACTGCAGGTGGGAGTGCCACCCATGACTCTGCCCATCATCCTCAACCCTGCACTCATCGAGGCCACCTCCCCAGTGCCTCTCTTGTCCACACCCCGTCCTACAGACCCTATACCCACCTCCGAAGTCAACTAAGGCAGGTCCCTGGAGATCAGGACCATCACTTCCACCGGGCGTTCCAGGCACCGCTTCCCGTTTCAAGGGCCACAGATATCTTCAGGCCCAAAGCAAGCTGCTGTTGCTGCTGCTTGATGGGGGAAGTGAGAACTTCTCTAGTCCCTGCTGGGATCCACTTCAGGCTTCGAGACTCTCTTCCTCTACTGTTCATTCCTGAGCTTCCAAGCTGAGAGTGACCCAGGCATAAGCCGTAGCCTCTGCCTTCAGCCTGGCAGCCCTGGGGAGGCATGGAGCCAACCCTGCTGTGCCAACCCTGCAGTGCCTGCCATGTGCCCCTGCCAGGTTAGGCGGTAGGAGCCAAGCCCAGCCACTCTGCACTTTGTCCCTCTCTCCATCCAGTCCCATCAGCCCTGGGCCACCTCCTCCAGTTCTTCTTCCTTCATCAAATAGTTGGTCAGTTTGGAGTTGCTTGGCCCCATGGAAGGTGGACAGATAGGACTTGATGGGGGTCTACCCATAGGAGCATGTACATATGGAAAATAACACCAGTGGACTTTTTAGGATGTAATAAATGTCTGAGTACTGACACATTTCCTATTCCTACGGTTTTCTCTTGCATTTGTGTCAGGGTACTGTGTGATTTGAATATCCTGTCCAAGGCTTGCTTGGACCTTGGATAAGCAGGTAAGTGAAGCTGAACTTAGCACCAGTGAGGCCTGACCCCCTGACCGCCCTGACCCCCAGCTGGCAGCCAGAGGCCACTGGTCCACTCCCCACTGCCATGAAGGAGCTGTGTCAAGGGCTGAGGCAGTGGGATAACTGCTCCAAGAAAGAACCTTAAGAAAGCCAGCCAGGACCATAGGGCAGGTAAGTTAGCCAGAGCAGCTAGCTGCCCAGAAGGCTTTCAGGTGAGCCTCGTGACCTGAGAGTACAGGAGGCCGTGAGGCTGGACCCGTGGAGGGCCATCTACCCTAGCTACTGAAATGTGATTGAAGGACCTCTCCCCTCGACCTTTGCATCGCGGTAAGGCAGGCAGGACTGCGTGGGGCAGACACTGCTGGGATTCTGGGGCGGCAGTGTGCCTCAGAGGCAGAGCTTACCTAGCTGCCTGGGTTCCGTCTCCAGCGCTGCAAAGCCACAGCAGAGCTGTTTCACTTCCCTGTCCTTCCTACACAGTGTCTGCCCCTCCTAGGGGACGGGGGCATGGGACCTGCCACGACCAGCTGGCCTTGCTCCTGAAGCACTGGGGACTTCCCCACTCACACTGATGCCGGGCTGTCTAGACAGCTTCTCAGTACCTAGGCTTCCCTTCGCTCGGCACTTGCACATTGCCAGAAGTTGGGGCCTCTATAAATACTGTACTCGGGGATAGGAAAGAGTACACGAGAAGTGGAAACCACCTGATATGAGGAAATATTTATAAAATATAATAGTTTCTCTTCCTTCCTTGTCACTCAGGTCCAGACCAGGCCTAGTTTCCACACAAGTCAGAAGCCTTGCCCAACCCTGCCCCTGAGAAAAAGAGGCACAAAATACTCAATGGGTGATACAGAAAAGCCAGAGTGTACAACCAGCTGGACACCAGGGCCTCACCTCAGCCCCAGGCTCTTCTCCCATCTGAGCCCCACAAGCTCTGCCCGGAAAGCACCTCACATCTCCCTGGGGGGTGGGGGAGACACCTAGGACATCTACTGTGTTTTCCTAATAAATATACAGAAACATCAGTTCACTGACAGACCAAGTCTAACCTGATAAACAAGTGAGTTTACTGGGGGACTTCCAGGGACACAGGTGGCTCAGGTGGCGCAGCTCCCAAATCATGACACGGTGACAGAATATTAGTTATAAAAGCTTGGCCTGGGGCTGGAGAGATGGCTCAGGTTAAGAGCACTGGCTGTTCTTCCAGAGGTCCTGAGTTCAATTCCCAGCAACCACATGGTGGCTCACAACCATCTGTAATGAGATCTGGCGCCCTCTTCTGGCACACAGGCAGAACTATGTATACATAATAAATAAATCATTTAAAAAAAAAAAGCTTGGCCTTAGCTTAGGCTCATTATTACTAGCTCTTATAACTTAATTTAACCTGTTTCTCTTCATCTACATTTTGTCTCAGGTCTTTTTTCATTCTG
Organism: Peromyscus maniculatus bairdii; assembly: GCF_049852395.1. Lineage (NCBI taxonomy): Eukaryota > Metazoa > Chordata > Mammalia > Rodentia > Cricetidae > Peromyscus > Peromyscus maniculatus. The sequence continues at coordinate 198,813,560 of NC_134852.1, forward strand.
TATGTCCTACTACTCTGTCTCTGTCTGTCTGGCAGCTGCCTAGCTGGCTGACCTCAGGAATCTCCCTCTCTTACTCCCTCATTCTTTCTTCCTTTTAAGCCTAAATTGCCCACCACCCCTGTCTGTTCCTCTGCACACTCACTATTGGCTGTTCTGTTTTTTATTAGATCAATCAGGTGCCTTAGGCAGGCAAGGTGAAACAAAGGTAACGCATCTCTACATAGTTTAAGTAATATTCCATAACACTCAGGCACCGGTATCACCTGAGAAGCCCACCCCAGCATGGTGATGGTTCATGAAAGCTTCATCACTGGGGTTCCAACCCCAGTCAGCCTTCCACCCCTTTCATAGGCCATGAGCAGCTAGGGCAGGATTGTGCACAGGCAAATGGGAAGTGGTAGCTGGACCCTCAGATGAGGCTGTCTATTCCTTGCTCCCCTTCTGTGAGGGATGCTCGCAGGGATGCCTGGTCTCCTGAGTGTTCCCTAACAACACTGGTCATCTCCAGCTTAGGTGACAGAGTTCCACTAGGCCGTCCTATGAAGAAAGGGAAAGGACAGCTGTATGTCTCTCAATCTCACCAAGTAGAGAAGATGCTGGAGGCCTACAGGATGACCTCCTGCTGGGAAGCAAAGAAAACCATTTATGGAGGTTGGAGAGAGAGAGATCTGAACCTGGGTCCAGGCACCCATGTTGAGCGGCTCCTAACTGCCTGTAATTCCAGCTCCAGAAGATCTGATGCACTCTTCTGGCCTTTACATTCACTTGTACATACCCACAGACAGACAAACACAAAATTTAAAATAAATCTTTTTTTTTTAAATATTTATTTATTATGTTGTTTATTTATTATGTAAACAGTGTTCTGTCTGCATGTAGGACTGCAAGCCAGAAGAGAGCACCAGATCTCATTACAGGTGGTTGTGAGCCACCATGTGGTTGCTGGGAATTGAACTCAGGACTTCTGAAAGAGCAGTCAGTGCTCTTAACCTCTGAGCCATCTCTCCAGCCCTTAAAATAAATCTTTTTTTAAGAAGGAAAATGTTGTTTTGTTGTTTTTGCTCTTTGGCTCTTTGGGGGCCACCACCCAGCTCCCAAATAAATATACACACGGAGGCTTATTTTTACTTATAAATGCCTGGCCTTGGCTTGTTTCTAGACAGTTTTTTCTTAACTTAAATTATCCTGTCAACCTTCTGCTTCTGGGCTTTTTCCTTTTCTTACTTCCGTATATCTTAATTTCACTCTTACTCCATGGATGGCTGGATGGCTGACCCCTAGCATCCTCCTCTCCTTGTTCTCTTGCTCTTCTCTTTCCTTTTCCTCCCAGATTTCTCCTTCTCTTTAGTCTCTCTGCCTGCCAGCCCCGCCTATCCTTTCTCCTGCCTTGCTATTGGCCGTTCAGTTCTTTATTAGACCATCAGGTGTTTTAGACAGGCAAAGTAACACAGCTTCACTGAGTTAAACAAATGCAACATAAAGGAATGCAACACATCTTTGCATCATTAACCATATGTTCCACAGCATAAATAAATGTAGCACATCTTAAATTAATATTCTACAACAGGAAATGAAAAACCACTCACCAGAATTCTTCTATTACAAAAAAACAACCGTTGAATCATGACAATATCTGAAGCACAATCCTAATTAGTCCTATCAATAAAACCCAGTATTTTTGAAGAACTGTCCCACCTTGTCTTAGCAAAGTTCTGCAGTCAATTTCTTTTCTGTCCTGCTTGTCCAATTTGGACAGCATACTTACTGTCAGCAGTCAAGGCAAGGGCAGTTTCTTGCCCAGTGGCTACCTTTTGCTACAAAGAAAGTAAACTCCATATGGAGTTTCTTTGATGCCCATCATCTTCTCTGAAGTAGATTGGTGCTGCTAAGAGTGGACATGTCTCATTGTCACACACAAGAAAAAATGTAAGTTATTAAAATATCTTAAATGCCCTATTCTATAGATCTCTAAAGTGTTTGAAGACCACTTGCCTACCTAAAATATATCTGTTTCATCTTGAGAATATACCTAACATGACTACAAGTTAGATTGTAACAGGTGACTATTAACCTGCATTTCTTTATATCCTAAATGGTTTGTAATAATAATTTTCAAGGACTAGAAACTTATGTTACATTGTTAGATGAGCTGTATAGGTACAATACTTTGAACAAGAGTAGAAAAATATGTACAATATGTTCTAACTAAAATAACCTTAAATTTGTATCAATACATAAAAAATCAAGCCAATGTAAAATATTTAAAAATAGTAATTGCTTTTTTAAAGTAGATTTAATAATCTACCTTTCTATCCTATTTCTTTCTCTTGTTTTGTTTTAGTTTGGTTTTTTGTTTGTTTGTTTGTTTGTTTGTTTTTTGAGACAGAGTTTCTCTGTAGCTTTGGAGCCTGTCCTGGAACCTGCTCTGTAGACCACGCTGACCTTGAACTCACAGAGATCCACCTGCCTCTACCTCCCAAGTGCTGAGATTAAAGGTGTGCACCACCACTGCCCAGTCTTTTATCCTATTTCTATATCCAGCCCCCCTTTTCTTTTTAGAATGAGAACCCTGAATCTAATCTCCTGTGTTCAACTTTTTCCCTGACCATTACCAATAACAAGTTGTAACCAACCTTCCTAAATGATGACAAATATCCATAACCCACAAATGACCAAAAACCACCCACCCTTTTGAATATTATTAATGAACAAGCCTTAATAATATTCTTCCCAGAGGCCCAGAAGAGAAGCTACAAACTGCGAGAATTATTTTCAGGAAAAGGATCTAAGTACACCAAGTTCTTTGTTCATTTACTTTATTCCTCTGGGATAAAATTCTGTCTACACAGCTTCAGTTCTGTTCTCATGCCTAGCTTCTTTCTTGCCTGATTTCTCTCTACCTTTATCTGCTGTCCCCTCTAAGTTCTATCTTAATTCTCTCATCTTAATTCTGCCTCATCATCTAAGTTCTTCTCATCTTGTTCTTACCCATCTAGTACTTCCCCATCTGGCTCTTCCTCATCTTCCATCTCGTCCTCAAATTCTCAAGTCAAAATCCTCCTCTAAGTCCCCTTATACCTCTCAGTTCTTCATCCTCAAGTTCTCTGGGTATTCAATTATAAACCCAAGCAATAGCAATCCTCCCCTCCCACCATCCATTGTGTAATCATACAGAGACCTAACTCCCTCCATCTTAACAGTGGTTCCCATTTTTTAACGTGGGGAAAAAACTCTCTCTTTTTTTTTTAAACTAATTCCCCCCTTTAAGGATTTCCAATTGTCTCACAAAATCTGCTGACAAATGATGGTGTAGATGATGGTGAAGTGAGGCTGACTGCTGCTGCATAGATCAGCAGAAGCCCGAGTGGGTGTTAAGGCAGTGTGGCAGCAGCCCGAGGAGGGGGTCCAGGGAAAGCCCACAACCCATTGGGATAGGGAGCCTGTTGTCCAAAGCACACAGGGGATGCTGGGGGAGGGGGGAGCATGTGCGGCAGGAGCTGCCTGATGGCAGAGCTGGCCTGGGGGGAAAAGGAAAACCTAGCCAGTGGGGCAGTGACTCGGCAGGAGCCCCCATGTGTACCTCTGGTATGTGCCAGAGGCTGCAAAGTCACAGGCAAGGGGCTTTTTCGTGAATTTGTGCCCCAAAAGTTGGGTACCAGATGAAGCGTGATCTTATCAATAAAACCAGGAGTCAGATATCAGGGTGAAAGCTGAAAGATCAGAAAAGCAGAGCAGCAGCCACCAGAGAGTTCTTATCTCTCTGGATCCTCAGACCAAAAGGGGGGCTGAGATCCTGTCTCTACCTGCCTTATATTCTTGTCTCCACCTCTCTAGTGCTGGGAGTTAAGGCATGCGCCACCACCACCTGACAACGGTGATCTTTAGACACCAAAACACTTCTTCTGTTTATTCCTTAGCATTTACTGTTTTCAGGAAAGCTTTTCCATTTGTTTCTAAGCACAGACTCATGGGTTATTTAAGAGTTATTAGAATACAGGCACTTTCTCTGCTTTGGGAGATGGGAACATTTTTAAATTAATTTTTATCTGTGTGTGAATGTAGGCATGGATGTGGAGGCCACAAGACATCTTTTAGGAGTAGGTTCTATCTTAACACCTTGTTGAAGCAGGGTCTTATTTCTTCCACGCTACATCTGGCTGCTGTGTGTGAGTGTGTGTGTGTGTGTCAGTGCCAGCTTGCCCCAGCATCCTGTAGAAGTGTTTTCCACAAGTCTGAGGCCAACGCATGGGGTGTGGAGTTGGACCAGATCTGGTACACTCTCCACTCTTCCTGTTCCTTCTTCTTGTGATGGTTCTTTATTCTAAGAGGCGGTGGTAGTGCAGAAACTCCACATACACCATGAATACATGTGAATGTTCTCATGCAAGATGATATTAGGATGGGGGAATTGCAGAATGAGCCACATGGCACACACCTATATCTCCACCCACCCACCTGCTAGAAACAACAGAGCCGAGGGATATTAGGGCATAGGCATTCATTTTCATCCAGGGCTTACTGACTGGAAGACAGCCAAGAGATAGCTAGTCCCTAAGCTGAACTAGTAGTTGAGTCCCTAGAGAAGAGGATGTTTACCTCAACAGTTATGTAGGCAGAGTTTTTCATCAGGACCACCTTCAGCTCTGTCTCGCCAGCTGCTCCCAAATAACCACACTTAATATTAATTATAAATGCCTGGCCAGTAGCTTAGGCTTGATTTTTAGCTAGCTCTTATAATTTAACTCATTTCTATTAAGGGCTGCCCTGAGGCTCATTTACGAGGCTCATTTACCTGATGTATGTACTTCCCGTCCTGTTCGCTCTGCCTCTCGTGGCATCTCCTCCTGACTCCAAGACTCCACTCCTCTTCTTCCCAGCATTCTCTCTGCCCTGAAAATCCTGCTTAGCCATCAGCCAATCAGCTTTTTATTGACAATGAGAGCACACATCTTCACAGTGTACAGAAGGATTATTCCACAGCACAGTTAGTCATCTGCACTTTGAAATAGTCTTCCCTAAGGAAGAGGCACTGGTTTTTCTCAGTTCTCATCCACCCCACTGGCCATGTGCCCTTTTCTGGTCCCTATTAGCTCATTTCCACAACCTCTGAATATTTGAGCATCCAACACTTAGTCCTCAGCCCCCTAACCTGCTCTCTCTTCTCTCTGGTGATGCCATCCTCTGGCAAAGCATTGAACGCCATCCGTTGCATTGACTTCATGCCCAGCTTCAACTTTCTAAGGCTAACTGTCTTCTCTGAATCACTCTCCTGCCCTTCAACATTTCCACTCAAGTGACTGACTCACAGGCATTTGAAGTTACCAACATTAAGGCAGAAGTTCCTTTTTTAAAAGATATGTTTATTTTTATTCTATGTGCATGTGTTTTACCTAACCCCACCCTCCAAGTCCAAGCCTCCATTTATGGGACCCTGGCCTCCCTCCTTTGCTTGGTATACCATACACTCTTTTAGAATCTATGACATTTTCATTCCACTGCCTATCCTAGTCAGAACAAATGCATCCAAATTCCCTGCCCCCTGACCCTTTTGGAGACAGAGTACTGGAAGTTGAACTCAGAGCCTTGTTCATGCTAGGAAAATGCTCTAGTCTAATCTACAGCCCCATCCCCAGAATTCTTGCTTTAGTCCATCTGTCCACCAGGCTTACTGTTGCTCAGATATGCTGTACACACTCATGTGGGACCTTGGCAGTGTTCAGCCCCACTCACAAATGGTCCTCCTCTAGATATAAAAGGCGACACACTCCCTAGCTTACTTCAAGTCACTGTCTTTTCTGTTTGTTTGTTTGTTTTGTTTTGTTTTTGAGGAAGAGTCTTTCTATAAAGTCCTAGCTGGCCTTGAACTCACAGAGATCAACATGCCTCCTAAGTGCTAGCACTAAAGGCGTATGTCAGGATGGCCAGCCTTCAGTCACTGTATAAACGTTACCTCTTCAAAGCGGCTCTCCCTGACTATCTGAATTCCTAGTCACTCACGCTCATCTTCCTGCCTACTTAATTTTCCTCAGCAGAACTTAGAAATGGCATACGTCTACTTGATTTCCATCTGCAAGCAGGGACATTGTTTTTCTAGAGTAGTCCTCGCTGTTTATTGACAAATGGATGGAGCAGATTTCTGATGCATCTTCTCTGGACCAGGCATTACGCTGGGACTGGATGCAGAAGCAGAAATCCTTACATTGAAAGTGGAATGACATCCAGGCGGTGGTGGCACACGTCTTTGATCCCAGCACTTGGGAGGCAGAGCCAGGCGGATCTCTGTGAGTTCCAGGACAGCCAGGGCTACACAGAGAAACCCTGTCTTGGAAAAAAAAAAATCAGTCTGTTCTCTCTCTTTCCCAGCTATGGTTGGTTGTGTTAAGCCTCATTGAGCCCTGGCTTCATCAACAGTGTTAAGTGGATACAGGTTGGCACCCCTAATCTGAAATGGATAGTTCCATCTATTCGGATTAGTTAAGCCCAACCTGTAGTCTATGCAAATACCCTAAACATTTAAAAAAAAATCTAAAATGCTTCCTGTCTCAAGCATTCAGTCAGTGTAAGGGTGGAGGAGATAAGAATTAATGCCACTCGCTTCCTGGTGCTGGTGCAAGTCTATAATCATGTGCTAAAGATCAGGGCAAGTCATAGGATAGCCTGAAAGAGTCTCTGCTCCAGAAATGGAGATGCATCGTGCACACAGCTCCTGCAGGGAAAGCTGACACCCAGAGGTCCAGACATGAAGTCCATCTCGTAAATTCTTGTAGACATACGTGTTCAAGAAGAAGTCACAGAGTGTGAAAGGTCGTTTTCAGTGTGGCTTTTTATTTAATTTAGTTTTTTTCTTTTTCCTGAGACAAGGTTTCTCTGTGTAACAGCTCTGGCTGTCCTAAAACTCGCTCTGTAGACCAGGCTGGCCTCCAGCTCACAGAGATCCACCTGCCTCTGCCTCCTGAGTGCTGGGATTACAGGCGTGCACCACCACTCAGCTCAGGATAGCTTTTTTTTTGTACTTTCCATCCTTGCATGGCTTATCTTTTAAATATTATTTTATTCTCTCTTTAAAGACTTTATCATATTTTTAAACTTTTTATTAAGATTTTTAAAAAAGATTTTATTTATTATGTATACAGTGTTCTGCCTGCACACTAGAAGATGGTTGAGAGCCACCATGTGGTTGCTGGGACTAGAACTCAGGACCTCTGGAAGAGCAGCCAGTGCTCTTAACTTCTGAGCCATTTCTCCAGCCCCCTTATTAAGTTTTTTTATGCATTTTATATACCAACCACAGATCCCTCTCTTCCCTCCTCCTGCCCCCCCCCAGCTTTCCTCCCTAACCCACCCCCCATCCCCTCCTCTGACAAGGTAAGGCCTCCTATGGGGAGTCAGCAGAGCTTGATACATTCAGTTGAGGCAGGTCCAAGCCCCGCCCCCAATCAAGACTGTGCAAAGTGTCCTACCACAGGTAGTGGGCTCCAGAAAGCCTGCTCATGCACCAGGGATGGATCCTGCTCCCACTGCCAGGAGGCCCCTAAAGCAGATCAAGCTACACAACTGTGTCGCTTATGCAGAGGTCCTAGTCCAGTCCCGTGGAGGCTCCACAGCTATTGGTCTAAAGTTCATGAGTTCCCACTAGCTTGGTTCAGTTGTCTCTGTAGATTTCCCCATCATGATCTTGACCTCCCCTTGCTCACAGAATCCCTCTTTTCTCTCTTTGATTGGACTTCTGGAGCTCAGCCTGGTGCTTAGCTGTGGATCTCTGCATCTGCTTCCATCAGTTACTGGATGAAGGCTCTATGATGACAGTTAGGGTATTCACCGATCTGATTACTGGGATAAGCCATCCCAGGCACCCTCTCCACTACTGCTAGTAGTCCAAACTGGGGTCATATTTGGGGATTCCTGGCAACTTCTCTAGCACTAGGTTTCTCCCTATCCCCATGACGTCTCCCTCTATCATGGTATCTCTGTCATTGCTCTCCCACTCCACCCCTGATCCAGTTCTACCATCCCATTCCCTTATGTTCTCATCCCACATTGCCCACCGCTCATCCCCAGTTCACTCATGGAGATCTCATCTATTGCCCCTTCCCAGGGCGATCCATGCATCCCTCCTAGGGTCCTCCTTGCTAGCTAGCTTCTCTGGAACTGTGGGTTGTAGTCTGGTTATCCTTTGCTTTACATCTATTTATGAGTGAGTACATACCATGTTTGTCCTTCTGAGTCTGGGTTACCTCACTCAGGATAATATTTTCTAGTTCTATCCATTTGCCTGCAAATTTCATGATGTCGTTGTTTTTACTGCTTAGTAGTACTCCATTGTGTATATGTACCACATTTTCTTTATCCATTCTTCAGGTGAGGGGCATCTAGGTTGTTTCCAGGTTCTGGCTATTACGAATAGTGCTGCTATGAACATAGTTGAGCAAGTGTTCAGTATGACTTTTTTAAATAGTTTTTTTTATTGTAATTATGTGAAGTTTGATGTGGAGGTGGGAACAGGAAATGTGCACATGAATTCAGTACTCTGGGAGGCCAGGCAAGAGACATGGGATCCTCTGATGTTGTAGTTTCAGACACTTGTGAGCTGTCCCAAGTGGATACAGGGAACAGAACCTCCATCCCCTTGGAAAGGCCATACTGGACGTTTACCTGCTGAGCTGCGGCCCCAGCCTCCCATCCCCTTTTATGATGGTAGCTGGACCTCACACATGCAAAGCACACCACTGAACAATATCCACAAACCCAGAGCCATTTTCTAGACTGGAGCAAGTTTGAAATATTATACTTTGGACACCATTGTGTGCATGTGTGTTGAGATAGGGTGGCTTCAAACTGGGGATCCTCCTGTCTCGGCCTCACGAAAGCCAGGACTGCAGGTGTATATCAGCACATCCGGTTGGTTGCCTTTCAATTCCAATAGTCCAGACATCTGTGGTGTATGAGCAAGGCCTGCGACTCCCAGACAAACATCTCCTCCCCTCGCTCACACCCGCCAGAGCACTGCTCCTCCAACAGGTCATCCTGAGAGCCTGGGCCCTTGTGAACCCGCCACTTAGAGAATACATTTTAAAGCCAGAGTCTCCTCCAGAAGCCATGAAACCGAGACAGTTGACCCCAGCGTTTCCTTGGGGATCCGGAGAGGCCGCTAGATGGCAATCTGGGGCTGACCGCAAGATCGGCCTCCTTCCTCTTCCCTTAACTTCCCAGCATCGAGGTCCCTGTCCGGAGGGACCCCAGTGTCGGGGCTGGCCCGCTTCCCCCGGGATTCCCCAGTTTCGGAGACAGCCAAGAGCTAGGCACAGCAAGAGCCGAGTGGCCCCGTGGGCTCCCTAGCCGTCCGGGGCAAGCCTGGGACGGTGCAGAGATCCGGGCCCCGCACCGCTGGCTCGCCACTCCGCAGCAGAACTGGCGCGGGGTGACACCCGGCGACTAGCCCCGGGCGAGCCTTCCCCGTAAGGGGCGCGCCTGCGTCGCCCCGGGTTGGCTACAAGAGTCCCGGAGTTAAACTTTCAGCCAATAAAGAAAGGGCCTGAGGAGTGACGCACGGGAACGTCACGGGAATTCCCCCCCTCGGGGGGCAGAAAGGGGCTTTCCCGGCTGGAGCCCTGTTGCTGGAGAGGAGCAGCGACCCGTCCAGGGTAGGGTTCGGAAAGAAGCCGGAACCAGAGCCGCCACCACGGTGAGTGGCCGGGTCCAGACCCCTGAGTGACCGGGGAATGGAGAGGGAGGGAGGAGGGACTCTGGGTGACAGTCTGGGGCTGGACACCACCTCCAGAGAGCGCGCACACGAACAGGACACCCTGGTACACACCGACACGTAAGCCTGCCCTTAGGCTGGCCTGCGCACAGCCGGCCGGGTGTCAGCCCCGCACACACGCACGCGGGCACCAGTTCACCTGTGCACCGGTGCCCGCGCACCAGCATCCAGATGTGCACGGGCGTCTGCCCACACCGAACAGCTCAAGGACTCACTCACCTGTGTGGACGAACGCTCACTTGCACGTGCATGCTGCCACCACTCGCACGCACCACGCACACAAGACATTAGGGCTGAAAACGCAAATCGCCCTAACGGACACGCGCGTTTTACAGAGGGTCCTGGGGCTGCGCTCTCAAGGGCCGGTCGCCCGGAGCAGGTGCCGCGGGAGAATCCGGGAAGCTAAGCTGTTCCCGAGTCGCTAGAGACCGTGGAGGGGGAAACTCCTCTCCCCACCCTGCGGCTCGCATCGCCTTCTCCGGGCAGAACCCCGGGGGCCCCCGTTGGAAGAGCCCCCGCCTACGGGCCATTCGGAAAAGAGGCCTCCGACGGCAGGAATGTCCCCACAAAAGCCCCCGGGTGAATCAGCCGTGTCCTCCACGCTGGCCGAAAATCCCAAGGTTGCTCCAGGCCGCGGAGTGGGGGCGAGGCGGGCTAGGCCCCGACTGAGCCCCGGGGGCTGCGGCCGCTGCGGGGAACCAGGAACAGCCCAGGCCTCCCGCCCCTCCCGCCGCGGGGGCGGGGCCCCGGCGTCATTTCCAGGCCCGCCCCCTCCGGCTCCGCCTCCCCCTGGTATTTTCGGGACTTTCCTAAGCAGCACTAACTTTCTGCCCCTTCCCGGGCCCGGCCCCGCTCCGGATCTCGACCTCCACCGGATCTGACCCGCCACGCCCGGACGGGCGGCCGGAGGAGATCAGACCCTCCCCCAAATCTGGGGCCCGCTCTCCTGCCCACCTCTATCCTGATCTCTCCCCCTCTCCCCCTCCCGCGTCTCTCCTCACTTTAGGCGGGCGTCTGAAACCCTGGGAAGCCGAACAAGGGCCCGAAGCCGCCCAGACACAGTGGGGCCTAGCCCAGAGACATGGACAGTTGCTACGACCCAGTGAGTCACACTGCCTGGCCCTGAAGCCGGCTTGTGCCCCTGTCTCTTCTGCTTGTCTACCGAAGGCTCTTCCACCCCCCCACTTCTGCATGTCTTCAGACTGTCTCAGCCTGTCCATCCGTCCTGTCTGCAAACTTTGCCCAACAAGGAACTTCCTTATGGCTTGAGGAGGAGCCCAGGGACTGCTGAGGGCTTGGAGCCTGGAGGTGGAGGGCTCACATTCAACAACCACCTTCTCTGTCTGTAAACCAGGGTCTGGATGGCATCCCCGATTATGATGATTTTGAGTTCAGCCCCTCCATTGGGGAGCCCAAGGATCCAGCCCCAGAGACAGGTCAGTGAGCCCTTAGCCTCAGGTGTCCCAGAACCAGGAGGAGAGTGAGCGTGTACCCTCTGCCTGAGGGATGGGCTTGGGGATCCCGGCTAAGTAAAGCCCCTCTATTTCCAGCTAATGGCCCCTATCTGGTGATTGTGGAGCAGCCCAAGCAGGTGAGTGAGTCACAGAGGTGTGCGATGGCTTCAGCTTTGGGGACAGGTGTGGTAGCTAGAAGTGACAGGGAAGCCATGTGACTGGATGGCTGGTTGCTGCTGGTCTGTTTGTGGGAGGTGTTCAGGAGACACACTGCTGGTCACTGTGGTCAGTGATGGCCAGTGGTTGCCCTGGGTGGGGGGCGGGGGTCTCTCCTAACCACGATGTCTCTGTCACGGAACCTTCAGCGAGGCTTCAGATTTCGATATGGCTGTGAAGGGCCCTCCCATGGGGGCCTGCCAGGTGCCTCCAGTGAGAAGGGCCGGAAGACCTACCCTACTGTCAAGGTGAGATCCGATGATGCTGGAGGGTGGGCAGGCTAGGGGACAGTGTGTCGAGGGCCACTGCTGACAGTCCTTTGCCCTTCTCAGATCTGTAACTATGAGGGACCGGCCAAGATTGAGGTGGACCTCGTCACGCACAGTGACCCACCTCGTGCGCATGCCCACAGCCTGGTGGGCAAGCAGTGTTCGGAGCTGGGGGTCTGTGCTGTGTCTGTAGGACCCAAGGACATGACTGCTCAGTAGGTGTCCCCGTTCCTGGGCCCCAGAGGGATGCTCATAGCCTGCCAGCCGTAGGTTCCTGTGTGACTAGCAAACAAAGGGGGAGGTTTTACTTTGGCCCCGGAATCCCAGGGCTTTATAAAAGGAGCACTTTTCTTGGAGGACAAAGCCAGGCTGAGCCTGTCATGGGGGCGGGGCGGGGGGGGGGCTGCCTCATGGGGAAAGAGCTCCGTGGACAAAGCCCCCTGACTCCTCCTCATCATCATCAGATTTAATAATCTGGGTGTCCTGCATGTAACCAAGAAGAACATGATGGAGATTATGATTCAGAAACTCCAAAGGCAGCGGCTTCGTTCCAAGCCTCAGGGCCTTACAGGTATGGCGACCGACGAAGGGGTGTCAGGAGGTGCTTCAAGAGGAGAAGGGAAGAGTAGCCCAGAGCTCACACCCAGACTGTCCATCCAGAGGCTGAGCGTCGGGAGCTAGAACAGGAGGCCAAGGAGCTGAAGAAAGTCATGGATCTGAGCATCGTGCGGCTACGCTTCTCCGCTTTCCTTCGGGCTAGCGATGGCTCCTTCTCCTTGCCTCTGAAGCCGGTTATCTCCCAGCCCATCCATGACAGCAGTGAGTATCCTGAGGGTGCCCAGTGTGAGGACCCAGAGGAGCGTTTGGGATACCTTCAGTCTGTGGAATTCGAACCTGGCCCTGCCACATGTGAGATGAGTGGCCTTAAGCAAGTCTGAGTGTTGCTTCTGTCTTGGTGAATGAAGACTCCTGTGTCCCCAGCTCCATCAATGTGACCCTAACCCATCTCCCATCATATAGAGTCTCCAGGGGCCTCAAACCTGAAGATTTCCCGAATGGACAAGACAGCAGGGTCTGTGCGTGGTGGAGACGAAGTGTATTTGCTTTGTGATAAGGTGCAGAAAGGTGAGGCAGCGGGCCTCTCTGGAGCTAGAGACACTGACTGTAAGGCTGGGGGGGAGTGGGGGGGCAACTTCAGGATAAACGCATGGGCTCTGCAGAGTCTCCCTATGGCTGAGCCTCGCTTTTCTCTGCAGATGACATTGAGGTTCGGTTCTATGAGGATGACGAGAATGGATGGCAAGCCTTTGGGGACTTCTCCCCGACAGACGTTCATAAACAGGTACCGAGGGACGGGCCCTGCCCCGGAGGCAGAACCAGGCAGAGCTCTCACTGACACCGACGAGGTCTCTCTCCCACCTCCACCCCAGTATGCCATTGTGTTCCGGACACCGCCCTACCACAAGATGAAGATCGAGAGGCCTGTAACGGTGTTCCTGCAGCTGAAACGCAAGCGTGGGGGGGATGTCTCCGACTCCAAACAGTTCACCTATTACCCTCTGGTGGAAGGTGGGGCCGGGCTTCAGGATTCCCAGGGGCTGGAGGGAGCAAGGTGGGCCTCGGGGCGCCCTAGAGGTGGCTGCTGGTGCCTGGGCTTGACGACAACCCATGTGTTGGATTTTAACACCCCGTTTCTTGTTCCCCCTAGACAAGGAGGAAGTGCAGCGGAAGCGAAGGAAGGCCTTGCCCACCTTCTCCCAGCCCTTCGGGGGCGGATCCCACATGGGTGGAGGCTCTGGGGGCTCCGCGGGGGGTTATGGAGGCGCTGGAGGAGGTGAGAGGGTGCCAGTGGCCGGGAGAGAGGTGGAGGAGATAAGAGGAAGTTAGAAAAGAAATCTGGGAGAGTCCTGGCTGGCACCTCACAGCTTTGCCCATGCCCACAGGTGGCAGCCTCGGCTTTTTCCCCCACTCCTTGCCCTACAACCCCTACCAGTCCGGCGCGGCCCCAATGGGCTGCTACCCGGGTGGAGGGGGCGGAGCGCAGATGGCCGGCTCTGGGCGGGGCGTGGATGCTGGGGAGGCGGCGGAAGAGCCGAGCGCGCCCCCCCAGGCCCCCCAGGGCGAACCGCAGGCCCCCGACGCGCTGCAGCGAGGTACGTCTCAGCAGTGCTGGCAGGCGGGCGCGCCCCGGGCTGGTGACCCGGCCCGCACCCACGTGCCCTGTCCCCCCCAGCTCGCGAGTACAACGCGCGCCTGTTCGGTCTGGCGCAGCGCAGCGCCCGAGCGTTGCTGGACTACGGCGTCACCGCGGACGCGCGCGCTCTGCTGGCGGGACAGCGCCACCTGCTGACGGCCCAGGACGAGAACGGAGACACGTAAGCTGCCCGAGGGACGTGGCCTAGGGACATCCAGGGGGTCTCCTGGTACCAGGTCTAGAGATTGGAGCCCCGTAGAGGAAACTGCAAAGAGCTGAACCCTAGAGTCGGACAGATCTGGTCTCAGGTCCTCGCTGTTTTCTAGTTGTGTTCAAGAAATGTACTCTCCCCGACCTTCAATTTTGTTAGCAAGTTGTGACAAGGATTAAGAGGGTGACATTCAGGGTTCACCAGGCCCCAGTGAAGAAGACCACGGAGGTGCGGAGTTGTGAAGGCAGATGATGCTATGGGTGGCTGGGTTTCCCAGACCAAAGTCTCACTTTCCAACCTCCAGGCCGCTGCACCTGGCCATTATCCACGGGCAGACTGGTGTCATCGAGCAGATCGCCCATGTCATCTATCATGCCCAGTACCTTGGGGCCATCAACCTCACCAACCACCTACACCAGGTAGGAGGGAAGCCTCTGGTGAGGGGTGAGGAGTCGACGGTGGGGAGCACCAAGCTGGGGTGGGCTCGGCTCACTCCGCCTTCCTCCCCAGACACCTCTGCACCTGGCGGTCATCACTGGGCAGGCAAGGGTGGTGAGCTTCCTGCTGCAGGTGGGCGCAGACCCCACGCTGCTCGATCGGCATGGAGACTCCGCTGTGCACCTGGCTCTCCGGGCGGGTGCCGGCGCCCCAGACCTGCTGCGGGCCCTGTTGCACAGTGGGGCCCGTGCCGTGCCCCAGATGTTGCACATGCCTGATTTTGCAGGTCAGTTTCCCACCTCCTGGGGGGGGGACCAAGAAGGGTATGTGATTAATAGACAGGAGTCGGGGTTGCCTGGTCAGGGTTTGTCCAGGTGACCTTGGGGGTCACAGCTGCAGGCTGAGTGTGCTGTCTCTCTAGGACTGTACCCCGTACACCTGGCAGTTCATGCCCGGAGCCCCGAGTGCCTGGATCTGCTAGTTGACAGTGGGGCTGAGGTGGAGGCAGCGGAGAGGCAAGGGGGCCGAACACCCCTGCATCTAGCCACAGAGATGGAGGAGCTGGGGTTGGTCACCCATCTGGTTACCAAGGTGGGAATGAAGCCTGGAAGGGACGGGAGGGCCGTGGGAGGTGTGTGGGAAGGCCCGGCCTCCTGGACCGTGCTGGTCACTCCTTGCTGCTCCACAGCTCCATGCTAACGTGAATGCCCGGACCTTTGCTGGAAACACACCCCTCCACCTGGCGGCGGGACTTGGATCCCCAACCCTCACTCGCCTCCTCCTGAAGGCTGGTAAGTTTCATCCTTACGTACGAACAGGGCAGGAAAGAGAAGGGGGACCTTTCGGCCATTGCTGAGTCCTCAGTGTGGGGCCTCCACTAGTCTCTTCTCATGACTGGCTCCCTCTTCCAGGTGCTGACATCCATGCAGAGAACGAGGAGCCCCTGTGCCCTCTGCCCTCACCCCCTACCTCTGGGAGCGACTCGGATTCTGAGGGGCCTGAGAGGGATACCCAAAGACACTTCCGGGGCCATACACCTCTTGACCTCACCTGCAGCACCAAGGTGAGGCATCCTGGCAATAGAAACACCGAAGTGGGCACCGGGCACAGCCTGGGCTGGGGGACGTGGGCCGGGTCATGGACTTGGGGAGAACTGGCTTAAGGTCTGGGTGACGGGCCACTCTTTCTCCCCAGGTGAAGACTCTGCTGCTAAATGCTGCTCAGAACATCACAGAGCCGCCCCTGGCCCCACCCAGCCCTACAGGTGAGGTTGGCAGGCGTGAGGTTGGCATTTCCAGTCTCAGGCGCCTCCTCCCAGAGGTGATCTCCTCAGGACTTTGACGAGGGCTCTTTCTCTAGCTGCTCTGCCATCCATGCCCCATCGATGTTTGCCTTGTCTGTCACATTACCAAGGACAAAAGCTGTGTCCAGCTGTGTGTCCCTGCCCACCTCTGGAGCTACCTCACAGATCTGTATTTGTCTCCTCAGGGCCAGGGCTGTCACTAGGGGATGCGGCCCTGCAGAACCTGGAGCAGATGCTAGATGGGCCAGAAGCCCAAGGCAGCTGGGCAGAACTGGCCGAGCGACTGGGACTTCGAAGTCTGGTGGACACGTACAGGAAGACCCCCTCACCCAGCGGCAGCCTCCTGCGTAGTTACAAGGTGGGCTAGTCTACCCTGCCCAGCTTCCAGAGGCCCTACCCATCTCAGAGCCTCCTCCCCCAGGACTTTCTCCCCCACACCCCAGCCATCACTCCAATCTCCTGTCTCCTCTTTCTCATCAGCTGGCCGGCGGGGACTTGGGGGGTCTGCTGGATGCCTTGTCGGACATGGGTCTACACGAGGGGGTCAGACTGCTGAGAGATCCCGAGACCCGAGACAAGCTGCCCAGCACAGGTAAAGGGACCAGCTTGGAAGGTGGGTCTGGGCGGAGGGTGGGAGGCCGGAGGCCTGAGGCCTGAGTCCCTCCTCTTCCCCCAGCAGAGGCCAAAGAAGACAGTGCCTACGGGAGCCAGTCCGTGGAGCAGGAGGCAGAGAAGCTGTGCCCGCCCCCTGAGCCGCCAGGAGGGCTCTGCCACGGGCACCCCCAGCCTCAGGTGCACTGAATGCTGCCCAGCCAACTTCTTCCGCCAGGATCCCTCTGTACAGCATCCCTGCCTAGTCGAAATCTTATTTAACACCTCAAGCCCACGCCTCAGTGGGCCAAATAAAGGATTCCTATGGGAAGGGGAAGGCCCTTTCCCAACTCACGGTACGACAACCCCAACGTGATGCCCGTCCCTGCCCCTGAGTGAGCGTAGAGGAGACCCAGCCGGCAATTCAGAGCGGTTTTAATGAGGGTGGAGGCTATACAAAGGGCAGGGCCCACCAAAGGAGGGGAGCAGGCCGTGCCACCCCAGCCTGTGAATGGGGCCTCACTGTGGACACCCTTCCTCTGTCTCTGTGAAGAGAGAGGTGAGCCCTTGGGGAGAAAGAGGGGGACCAGCTCAGCCCCAACTCCTGGCCTCTGTCTGAACCAGGCCCCAGGACCAAGGGCTACTGCTGGTGTCTGCGGGGGTGGTCTCAGCAGAAAGCGGAAACTTTATCAGGCCTCCACCACAGAAAGAAAAGAAAACCCCCAATCAAAAATTAGGGGCACGGGCCCCTCCCACCCTACCCACCCTTCCTGTACGAAAAAGTGCAAAACATTATCACAAAAAGGGGGGTCTCCGAGAGGCCCTCTGCCTAGGCTCTGAGGCCCAGCTCGGCCCTGCCCTGCCCCGGACACCGCGTCCGGCGCGGTCGGGCCCTGGGCCAGGAGGCCCCCGTGGGTGGCCCGAGGCTAGCTAAGCTCAGGCAGGGCCATGTCATCATGCAGGTGCCCAGCGGGCACTGCCCCCATTGATCCCGTTCCCTGCTCAGGGCTTTGGCCTGGTATTGCCTGCCCCAGCCCGGGCTTCTGAGCCAGGACGCTGAGCCCGGGTCTGGCTGGTGGGGTTGGGCTGCAGGGACGGACTGGAGTGAGGCGGAGGGCATCCATCCTCCGTGCTCCCAGCCTGGGCCAGTGCCGCTTCTATGGCATCCAGCTCCTCGCTGGCTGCCTTCATCTTGACTCGAAGCAGCGCCGCATAGGTGCCGTAGCGGGATTTCTGAGGCAGAAGGCCAGAAGCAGTGAGAGCCTGCCCTCCTGTTCCGGCCCGGCCCAGCCCGCCCCACCACCCTGCCAGGAGGTGCTGGTCCTAAAAGACATCTTTGAGAGGTTGATGACCCTCCCCGGGCTCTTGGAACGGCCGATACTGACGGCCAGCATTTCTGTGGCCTTTACGGGGCTGGAGGCAGGACCTTCATGTCACTTAATCCTGGTGGCCGTGGAAGTTAGACTTGATCCCCAGAAGAGAAAATGAAGACTCAGAGATTGGCAGTCTGCCAGTCACCTAGCTGGGTTCCATGCTTTCATGCCATGCTCTTAACCCTAGCCTTGGCCCATGTGGGGGACACCAAGACATGGGGCAGGGAGGCTCACCTCAAACTCCAGGTAGGCCTCCTTCTGCCGCTGCTCCTCGGCCTCCTTGCCTCGGGCCTTCTTCCCCAGATGCGCAGCCCGGTGCTCACGCAGCTCGCTTGCCATGGCCTTCATCTTGGCCTCATGGGTCCTCACCTGCTCCTCCTAACAGCCAGGGGTGCCTGGTCAGAGTCACTAGTCTACGGGCCCTTTGTGCGAATTTTAACAAGGGGCTCGATTTCAGTCCCCACCACCCCCTCCTCCTGTGAGCCACACACCACGCCGCTGACCACACATGCCTGGAGTACAGCTTAGCACCCCATCCCATCCCACTGTCAACAGATGAGCTGAGCCATCCGGGACTACCTGGGAGAGGCGGGTGGCGGCACTGGGCAGCAGAGGACGGCTGAATTTCTTCTGGGAACTAACAGCAGCTGGGAAGGGGGGTGCAGAGAACATGGCAGCCACCACATTGATGCGAGTGATCCAGGACTGCATTTGCTCCAGGCTCCTGGGGAGACAGCATAGGGACCCCAGGTTCCTGTCCAGGAATGCCAGTCCCGACCTGGAATATGGTCTTACTTATATGTGTTAGTTTACTCATTCACTGAGATAGTCTCAAGTATCCCAGGCTAGGCCCAAATTGGCTATGTTGTCAAGGATGACCTTGAACTTCTGCCTCTACCTCCTAAGCGCTGGGATTACAGGCATGATCACCAGGTCTGGCATGTACAGGGCTAGAGACTGAACCCAGGGCCTTCTGCATACTACACAATCACTACCCGCTGAGCTATGTCCCCAGCCCGTGGAGTGTGATCTTCCAAGGAAAGTGGAATCCAGGGGGCAGGGTCTGGAATGGGGAAGGGGAAGACACTCACGGGGCCTGGAAGAGGAAGACCCGCCAGTCAGCTGTGCGCAGGTAGAAGACGTGGGGTCTCTTGCTGTAGTCGCTGGCTCGGGTGGCCAGGGCATGGTGGATGCTGATGGCATTCTTCAGCTCTGCCTCAGAAAGAGCCTTCCCAGGCTGGTACTCCTCCTATGGGGGTGCCCATCTTGTCCTGCCCTGGCCTGGCCTGGCCATCTCCAGCCACCTACTCCCCTCTGCCAAGCCAGCCCGACCACCCCGCTCCTGGCCCCGCACCTTCTGCAGGTAGAGGATCATGCCCTTGAGGATCCCGTGGAAGCTCTTCCAGCCCCGCTTGCCACGAGGTGCTAGGGAGGGAAGGCAGGTCAGGGGGGCCTGAGGAAGGCCAACTCCCCCCTCCATCCCCCACCCGTCCCCTGCCCCCCCATCCCCCACATAGCCACATACTCTTTCTGCAGTCGGGGTCCGCGTGCACCTTTCGAACCAGGGCCCCGTGCTTGTAGACGGCAGCCCCAGGCTCAGGAGTCAGGTCCAGGAAAGGGCTGCTGCCGCTGCCCCCGCTGACCCGCTTGATGACCTTGGGGTTAGGGTCGGCCAACTCAGACAGAGATCGTCTCAGCTCCTCCTCGTCTCTGCAGGTGTGATGGGTTCAGGAGTACTGGCCACCCAGCCACCCGGCCACACACCTTCACCCTGAGCTCCTGCCCTCCACCGCTCCTATTGAGTGGGAGCGGCTGCCAGGGACTCCCCTCACGGAGGCTCTGCTGTCTCTGAGTAAGGCTTCCCCAGGCTGCAGCTCTGTGCCCTCCCTCAGATGCCCTTCTGGGGGAGGGGTCACACGTGGACCGTCCCTCCCCCTGCCACGTGGCAGCTTCCCATCACGTCCGTTTCTGCACACACCCAGCCCTCACATTTCTCCTGGACAGCCGTGTGACTCAGCCGTGTCCTCACCACACCTAACACCAGACTGCTCGCAGTTGGTGGTTCCATGCTGCCAAAAGGTAGAGAAGAGCCGGGCCTGGAGCCCCGTGCCCGGAATCCCACCACTGGAGGGCATCAGGCAGGACTGTCAAGAGTCCACGGCAGCCTGAGAACTAGTGTGGGACCCTGGCTCAAAATCTAAAGGGAAAAGGTGCCCTCTTGGTGCCCCTTTGCATCTCTGCTCATAAACCCTGGCAGGAAAATCAGCCTCTCTTGTCGCCTCGCTCAAGAAGTGCCAATAGCCCCCCCACCCCACCCCCTGCATGGAACCTGCATGAATTCTTTCCTTCCCCTCTCCTTTCCAGCCATCCCAGCCAGGCCAGTGGCCTTGTATCCCCACGTCCACACTGACTTCAGCCACACCTCTGTCTCCCGAATACCATCGCCCCCCTTAATCTCCTACAAGGCACTGCTGACTCCAGGCTTGCCTCACACCGCCTCCCTCCCTGCACGCTGATCGGGAGTCCTGATCCTCAGAGTGCAGCCTAACAACCAAGAGCTCCTGTTCCAGCTGAGCCATGACTGGACTCTGCAGAGAGCAGCAAGGGCGTGTCCACTGATGGTCAGGAGAGGGCTCGCTCAGCCTGGGGCCCAAAGACTAAACTGGGGCCTCTCCTTCCGACAGAACACTTCCGAGACAAAGGGGAAACTCCATTCCTCGTTCTGTGGCACTCCAAGGTAACCTCCGGTACTCACTCCCAAAGTTAGTCTGCTTTCTCCTAGGGCTGCGGGGCCTCCTGTGTCTCAGCACACACCCCACACCGTCAACCAGCTTGTCATAACAACACAGCTAGACACAAGACAGACTCCAAGTCTAGGCAGGCATTTCCAAAGAAGGAAGTGAGGTGGCCTCCCTGCTTCTCGGCCTCCCCCCCCCCACAGCCCCAGTTGTCTGTGTCCCCGGACCCTCCCTCCCCCATGGCCCAACTCTAACCTAACCCTCCCCACACAGCCCCAGTTCTCTGTGTCCCCGGACCCTCCCTCCCCCATGGCCCAACTCTATCCTAACCCTCCCCCACACAGCCCAGTACTCACATGGCCCACTGCAGTTTTTCATTTTTGATGGAGCTGTACAAGGCCTGGAGAGAAATCAAGGGGTGTGGATTAATCCTGTGGGGAGGTACATCATGTACCCCAGTGTCAGAGCTCAGAACCTTCCCTCCTAACTTGGGAGAGGATGTGGAAGTAAGAGGAAGGCCACCATGACTACAACCTAGCTCTAGAACGCAGCACCGAGACCAGGGTCTTCATCACTGGAGCTGCCCGACCTGAGCAGCTGTCCACAGGAGAACACGCATGGCACCATGTGGTGGCAACTGGCTAGTCAGCCCAGGAAACCCTGGCCCACAGCTGGTGCATAGTAACTGCCAGCTGCTATTGTTATCTATTATTAGGGGGCTCCCCCGCTCAGAGCCTGGGAGGAGACGCTCAGCCCTAAACGGAATCCGAGAGACCAGCCGAAGACATCCTCCTTCCCTCCACCACGTGTTCCGGTCTGGTTCCACAGCATAAACCCATACAGAGCAAATGGGGAAACTGAGGCTCTATGATAGAGTATCCACCCTCTTGGGTTCCCAGCTGCAGAACTAAGTGAGCCTTCCCCAACCCCAATAGCGCCATCCAGCCAGATACCACGGGGCTCAGTGCTCTACCCACAGTCATACTTGATACTGCCGCGGCGCCAACCAAAGACCAAAACAGGAGTTTCAGCTTCCAGTCGCGGTCTACCCCACGCTGTGGGTCCCGAACCAGTCACTTCCCCTCTGTACAGCTGGCCTGGGGACATTTGAGGGCCGCAAAGTGCCAAAATGGAGAATGGCCTTCAGAAGTCGTATACAAGACCCCTGTACTTGGGGATGGCTCAGAATATACCAGCGATTCCAAGTGTGGGGGCGCTTCTGCCAGCCTGTCTGTGAGTGGGTGTGTCCCCAGCATGTGCGTGTTTTCCTGTGGGGCTGTGATGCTGCCTGCGCGTGAGTTGGGTGCAGTGGTGACGTCGGTGCCTTCCTGGTGCTGGGACACAGCACCCCCTCATTCTCCCAACACACCACAGGCTCCGACTCTCTCACTGCCCATACATGCATGCCCTGCCACGGGCTATCCAGGCACCCCATGCCTGCGCATCCTGTCTGCAGGTCGGTGCATCCCAAAGCCTCCACCTCGCATGACACAAACCAGGCTGATCAACACACAGCTCTCAACACACCTGGGCCAAACCCAGTAGGGCTCGGACCCTGAACGCTCTCACTCCTCAACTACCCAGCCAGGAGGCTGGAGTGACCACCAAGACCTCCAACCCACAACCGCGTCTCCAGCCTTCCAGCTCTTCATCTTGCCCTCTACCTCGGCCCACAACCACACCTTCCTTCCTCTGAAGGTCCTGAGCCCCGTCATAGATCCCATCTAGAAAACCCTCTTCACCCGGATTGGTGGGTGAGGAAGGTCCACCTTGGCCCACCCCCACAACGCATGCCCACCTCTAGCTGCCCAGGAATTCTACCCCGTTGGGCTCCCCAAACACCTTCGTCCCCACCCATGCCCTCCTGTCTCCTCGCTCTCTTGCCCTCGGCACCTCCCTCAAGCCGCCCCCTCGCTCGCCGCCGGGCCTGGCGTGGGCCGCGGGCCCCACGCCCTCACCACCTTCTTCTTCTTGCGGCTCTGCAGGCGGCTGACCACCAGATCGGTGTAGAGCACGGGCTTGAGACTGCGCGAGCGCTGCGGCCAGCCGTAGCACAGGGTCTCCGCGCCGCGGTGGGTGCGCCCGTAGCGCACCGAGCAGAGCGAGCGCGAGCGCAGCCGCCCCGCGCTGCTGTGGATGCTGTTGACGCCAATCATGCTGGCCCGGCCGCCGCGCCGCGGCCCCCGGCCATGCCCCCGCCCGTCCTCGGCCCCGGGCCGCCCGGACGGCCGCGGACGGCTCCCCGACAGCCGGCGCGAGCGCCCGGCCCGAGCCCGCCGGCTCCCACCGACGCACCGAGCGCTCGGCGGCGGCGCCGTGGGCTCCGCGGCTCCGCAGAAGGAGGGGGCGCCGGCGGGAGGGGAGGGCGCGGGCTGGGGCGGGGACGTCGCGCGACGGAGCAGCACGGCGCGAGCCCGGCGCCGTGGGGAGGGCCGGCGGCGAGCGGGGGCGCATGCGTGGGGGCTCGCCAGGGGGCCGAGCCCGCGCGCGCGATGGGCGGCGGCGGGCGGCGTCAGGAGCACCCTGCAGCTTGTCAGGATTGGGAACTGAGGGGCGCGATCGGCTGGCTCCCCGACCTTCCACCCTCCACCCGCGTGGTCCTGCCTCTGAGACTCGCGGGGGCCGGCCTTCGAACAGTCGTGACCCCGTCCATAAGCCGATATCCCAATGTCCAAGCCAAGTCCATGTGCCACGAGGTCAGACATACCAACTTGCCAGACGCACCGATTCCCGTTCACCCCAAGTTACAGATGTACACCTCAAAAGGAACCATCTACAGTTGACAAACACCCTCTACTGTCAAACCAGGCACAACCAGCTGGAAGATGCACACCGCGCTGCATCACACACAAATACCCAAACTACACCCAAAGCACTAACACCTCAAGTCACGCAGGTCCCTCAATTCAAAGACAGTTGCCAAACACACACAATTCACAGCCCAATCCGCTGACACCTCAACTCACAGTGGACGCGCCCACTCAGATACACGCTCAAACTCAGGTGCCCAATATACCCCACCCCATGACCTGTTCTGTGTCGTCACATGTATCGAGTAGCCCAGAGACCCCCTTCTTCAAGTTAGTTCAGGCCTCCCGAGGTAAAACATTCCATCTCCATCATGGGGAGGAGAATAACTGCCAGACAGGGTCAGACGGCTCCCTCCCACTGGTACCCATCTCTTTCCTGGCACCTGGGTGCAGGATCTGCTTCCAAAGCAGCCAGAAGAGCAGTATCTAGTCCCAGCGTCGTGCCCTGGAGGCAAGAACCTGGGCAAACCTTTGCGCCTTCTCTGAGCTCTCTACCGTAGGCTCCCTCCTGGGCACTGGAGCCAGGAGGGTCTTTGTAGCTCTTGTACATTAAGGTGGAGAGCAGGGTTCCCGTGCACACCCCCCCTCTGCGCACCCCCAGAGACACCTCCCTCCCACCCTCTGTGAACACTGGAACCGAAGAGAGCAAATGCAGAGTCCAGGATGGCCTGCTCACGTGTTTTCCAGAACCGGCCCCCCTTTCCCCTGCCTCAGGATTGCATGCGCGTGCGCATGTGCGGAGAGAGCCTGTCTGTGGGGGCTGGGCGAGGGGGCGGTCCCCAAGCTGAGTCACTAGAGCCCAGGTTCCTGCCGCCGGAGCTACCCAACAAGTCCCAAGTCCCAGCCCTCCCCTCCCTACAACCCCGCTGCTGGGCAGGTACCCTGTCCTTCCCTTCTAGCAATATCTACCGGCTGAGTTTCCCCTCCCCCCAACCTTGAGCAGCTCCCTGGGGAAATCGCCACCGTCATTGAGGCCCTCCAGGTTCCCGATGAAGTCCCCACAGGTCATGCGCTTCCCAATGTTCTAAGGGAGGAAAACAAAGGTCTGTGAGGTTGGGAGGTGCTTAGCCCCCCAAAGCTTTTAAGTCTCTTGTTTTCTGGCTCCCGCTTGCCATGCCCCCACTCACGTGGCCGTGGAGATCGGTATTGAGGAGCATGAGGGCACAGGTCAGCGTGTGAGCACCGTCTAGGGGAGAATTGACTGTCAGCTTCAGCCACCTCCCAGGGGTGCTTCCCAGGGCAGTCCACCACCCAACTCTTTCTGCGCCCTTTTGCCCTACACTTCCTTACTCTCCGAGCTCTGTGAACCCACTCCATCTCTCCTCCGGCCTGTCTCCTCAGCAAGAACCCAGCCTTCGATCTCTGGTTCCCCCTTCCTAGTTCCCCAAGTTACTGGGGCGGTTGCTCCCAACACTCAACATGCTCAACGTACTACACAAAGGCAAGCACACATATGAGAGCCCGCCCGTCAGCACTGGGGCCAAATCTGATCCTGCACATACGTATGGAACAACTTCGTGCAAACACACCTCCACCTGCCTCTCAAAACACACTTGACCTGCCGTCCTGCCTGCCGTCCTGCCTGCCGCGCGGACAGTCCCATATGCACACAGCTGTATTTACACTGATGCGCGTGCACATGCCCACGAACGTGGACGTCATTCCCTCCTGCACAAACACTTGCTCCTGTGTGTGTGGCTCTGTGGCCCCTCGGGGACAGTTCTGCTCCCAGCCTGCTCACCCTCTGAGGACAGGGCTTCAGGGTTGCACTGGAAGTATCTCTGGGAGAAGTGGGCCAGGACACGCTCCCGCTCCTGGGTCTCACCCATTAAGGCCAGCTCCTTAAGAAACACCCTAAGGGGGGAGGAAGAAGATGTCACCCTCCACCAAGACCTTACCAGGAAGTCCTGGCCACTGAAGAGCGACGCCAGGACAAATAAGAAGACGCGTAGCTGGAACTGCAAACACCGAGCCTGGTCGGTAGGGCTATCCTCGGAGGGTTAAACACCCACCTGAGAGCTTGATCCAGAGTCATGCCCGTGAAGACAAAAAATTTGAGATACTCGCCAGCCACCAGTTTGCTGAAGTCATTGCTGCGGGCAGGGCAGACAGGTAGGGGTGTCACAAGGGGAAGTGTGAAGGGGCCAGCTGGGCATTCCCTTGAGCATTAACTGGAGAGGATGTACTCCTTGACCCAGCCTCAGTCCCAGCCCAGGGGCATTACTTCTTGCCCAGATGCCGGGCCACATCAGCCTTCCTGAAGCCATCCAGTCGGTACAGCCTCTTGGCCAGGCGCTGTGCAGCCTCCAGGTCCGCTTTCTGTCCATTGGACAAGGTATCTGTGCTTCCCAGGGCCAGCCGCTCTGTGCTGTCCAGCTCGGAGTCTGAGTCGGACACCAGCTGGCTTAGGGGTGGTTCACTGCCAGGGTAGAGCAGCAGCTGAGGATCGGGCAGAGCTTGGAGATCATCCAGAACCCCCTTTGCTCTAGACCTGGACGTTGGGGAATGGCTGCAGGGACATGGAAAGGTCCTTTTCTTTTTTCTAGGGGAGGAGACTAGTCAGCCTTCTGTCCATCTGCCTACTTTATCATCTCTCAGTGGAAGTTCTGCCTCAAATCTAACCCATATCAGTGCTGTGGGAGTCCTGACTGCTCCCCAGACCTTCCAGGGACCTAAGTATTTTGTTTGTTTGTTTGTTTGGGGTTTTTTGTTTTGTTTTGTTTTGTTTTGGGGGGTTGTTGTTTTGTTTTGTTTTGTTTTTGTTTTTTTGAGACAGGGTTTCTCTGTGTAGTTTTGGTGCCTGTCCTGGATCTCGCTCTGTAGACCAGGCTGGCCTCAAACTCACAGAGATTCGCCTGGCTCTGCCTCCCAAGTGCTGGGATCAAAGGTGTGCGCCACCACCGCCCGACCCTAAGTTTGCTCTTTGATATGGAGTCGCCATCTCCACACCTGCCCCCCTCAAGGCAGTCTTCTGTCTGCACACACAGCCCTGTACACAGGCACCCAGGTATAAACAGATCCTGGGGAAGAGCAGTGAGGTCACGCAAAGATCTGGGAGCACTAGGGATACCTCCTGCTCCTTTCATTTCCCGCCTCTCTGAGGACTCTTCCTTGGTGCTCCCTTCTACCAATAGAGAAGCAGTTTCTGGGGTTACAGTTTTGGGGGTCAGAGTGCACCCCTCATCTTCTTCCTCTCCTTCCTTCCCTACCCAGCTGCTCTACTCGCAAAGCCACCTGTCACCCCAGAGACAGAGGCCGGAAACTCCTGGTTGCTAGGCAACCCTGTCTCCCTGGCCACCCCCTCCTGTTGCCATGGCTGCCATGACTGAGAGGGTAACAGCAGAGGGGAGCGCACAAAGGTTAGGCTGTGAAAGGACATTCCTAGAGCAGGGTGAGACGGCCTCCTGGAGGGGCGGGTGGAGGCAGGGGAGGGAGGGGCTCTTGGCTGCGGGTCCGGCTGGGTGGGGGTAAGAGGCTCTGTCTGGGAAGGAGAGGGCCCTCCAAGAGAGAAAGAGGATGTTCTCTGGGGATTCTTCCCTCCTGAATCATGGCTTCTCCAGTCACTGGATCTGAGCCCAGGGAGGGAGCTGCAGGGGGCCGATGGCAGGAGGCCTCGGAACGGGAAAACAGGCATCTGGTAACCACCTGCTCTTGGTCAGGAATATAAACTACTTCCTCATTCTGGGGCTCCTTCTCTTAATCAGCAATTTCTGGGGGCCTGGGATTGGGGCTGAGCAAGGGAAGGAAATACTCACCTGCCCAGGGGTGCTGCCCCCAGCCCAAGGCTATCCTCAGAATGGGAGGGACTAGGAAGCCCCCTCCTTGGGAGCACCTTGGCCCCAGCATCTGACTCTTCTGCCTCCTGTCTCTGGGTCCAAGGACCGTCAGCAGCAGAGCTGGTACCAGAATCCGGTTCAAGTGGGGCAAGTGGGGCGGGGGCGGGTGGGTCAGGCCGGGGAGCCGGGGGCTGGGGAGGCATCTCAAAGGTGAAGAAGGGGCTCTTGGTTGGGCCAGGTGAGGCCAAGGCCTCTAGGGAGGCAAGGCTGCTATAGGAGGTACCCTTGGCCCGGTGTGACTCCAGGATAGCTTCGAACACACAACTGAAAGAGTCGGGCCCATCCGCCGAGGGGCTGGTCCCAGGGAGGAAGGGAACTGGTGATTTGAGAGGCCCAGAGAGCAGCATGTGGTCCCCCGGTCTGCAGAGACAGGGAGAATGTCTGATCAGCTCCCCGGCACCCAGGCCTTGGCAGGATGTCACTGAACTCATGCCAGCTGATACAGGGCCTATCAACCCCTTTCCGTAGACCAAACCCCCCAAGAAAAAGCCACTAGGGGAGAGGGCCCCCGAAATTCAGTGTCTGCGGTGTCCCAGCCCTGCCCATCGCTGGCACCCAGCCCCCCTCCTTCCCCGCTCCCTACTAATCTCCCTTTCTCCCCCTTTCCCTGATCCCCTTCCCTCCTGCCATCCCTTTTCTATTTCTGGTAACATCTTAGGAGAAGATGTGGCTCCACACAGCAGTGGGGCGTGAGACAGAAAGGAAAAGCCCCCGCATCTCCACACTCTTGCCAGGACCGGGATCTAACCCGTGTCCCCGGTTTGGCCCCTGATAACCTAGAACCCCGCCTCGTCCATGTGGCTGCCCCGACTCCTAGGCTTGCCCAATGCCCACACATTCCTAATATTCTCCCGGGCCTCAGGCCTCTGCCTGGAATCTCCTCCCCATCCTGCCCATGCCGTCTTGGTCCTCACAGCCCTGTCTTCTCCTCTACCTCAGGTTCTGGCTGGAGTAGGCAGAACACAGGGAACAGCATGCTTTCCCTTCCCTGACCCACTCACCGGGGCCCCTCGGAGGCCTCGAACACCTCATCATCCACATCCTCTTCACCACCGGCCTCGTCATCTTCATTGCCACTGCCCAAGCTGGAAGGAGGGCCAGGGCATGGGCTGGGTCGTGAGGCAGGTGGCCGGGCAGTGGCAGCAGGGCCCTCGGAGCTGGGCTGACTCTCAATGGCGGAGTCAGCCTCCTCCCGCTCAGCCAGCACCTCATCGATGTCAGTCTCTCGGTAGCACCTCAGGGGCACCGTGTCCAGGTCCGTCTCAGAGTACTTGGCTGCTCGCCCCACAGCCACCCCAGAGCCTTGCTTGGAACCCACCTCACGGGATGGGAGGGCTTGCTCTGGGGGCTTAGCACCTGTGTGCACAGACAGCCAGGTCAGGAAGTCATTTGTGTCGGGTAGACGGCCTCACATAGGCTGGAGACTCTTTCATCATCCTACCACTACAGATCTGCCACACCCTTCACTTGATCCAAATGCCTGGGAATAACTATGAGGGAGACCAGACTTTCTTTTACTCTTAGAAATAACCCTCGATATCCGGCCATCCCCCCCCCCACCACCACCCAGATTCCTCTAGAACCCAGCCCAATCCTCATGGCGTAGATGAAAGCCTGGAGCCCAGAGAGACTTTGGCTGACTGGGGAGCCCAAGGAAGCCCTGAAGAAGGTTTGAAGGATGCCTCTTTGCCAGTCCTCATTGGTGTGGAGAAGGCCCTACCCACTTCCCCTAGGCTAAGTCCAAGCCTTACCTGAGCTGGGGGCGTCCAAGGAGCCATAGAAGAATTCCCATTTGGCTCGAGCGATTCTCTGAGCGTGAGAGGAGACTTCCCGGGTGGAGGACCAGGTGTCCCCCTGAGCCAAAGAGGAAGTGAAAGGCACAGGACCCCAAAATGAAAGCCAGACATACAAGGACACAGAATATGGAGCAGCAGAAAGAAAACCACATGGGACAGGATGAAGGTGCGGGAACACAGCGACAGAGGGCGAGAAAGCTGATTTAGGACATTAAAGGATTTGGGTGAATATGAGACAAGCCTCAGTCCAACAGGGGCTGAGCTTTGTCCCTTTTCTGGGGTGCTAAGGCCCCAGAGAGCCCAAGGCAGATTGCATACCTGGTTTAGGAATCCAGTGTCTGCAGGTCCTCGGAAATGCATGGCCAGGTGCTCAGGGGTCCCCCCCAGCCCATTGGGGAGGGAGGAGTAAAGACCATCTGCCCCAATCTGGGGTGGTACCAATGGCCCACGTGAGGGGTCCCGGCTACCAGGAAGAGCAGAGCCTCCTCCAGCTGGGAGTGGGTCTGATGTGGATGCCTCCAGCCGCAACTTCCGGTTGCAGCCAGGTCCAAGGGCTGGGGCGGGCCTGGGAGGAGAAACCCCACCCAGGTCCCAGCTCCGACTCAGGCCTCCAGAAGCAGGTAGGCCATTCAATGGCCTCACACTGGCCTTCTCCACAAAACGGAAGATGACCACAGAACTCTGTGCCCCTGGTGGGGGCTGCCCAGTGGGTGAAGAGGGTCCCCAGCGTGAGGGAGCCATACGGGGTGATGGGGGGCCTCGCAGAGGGGTACAAGGTGCCGTCACGCGTCCCAGATCCCGGCCTCGAGGACCTGGGCCCACCACTCGTCGTATTAGGGATCCTGTGCTGCCATACATGCTGGCTGGGGGACTTTGGGGCACTGGGCCTTCGGGGAGCCAGCGACGGGGGCATCGTGGTGGGGAGATGGCACAGTCTCCTTCTGAGCAGAAGCGCATGGCACCCTGGGCCATGCTGGGGCCGGGGGTCAGGCTGGGGGGGCAGGGATGGCGAGGCCAGGCAGGGAGTGAGGGGGCTGCATGCTCTTCAGACAGGCCTGCAAGAGAGGAAGGAGAGCATGGGTGCCGTGTACAGGAGCCAGACAGGCAGGGCAGCTCAGACAGAGAGGGCAAAGTGGGTTGGGACTACTCAGGTCCAGGACCTAGCCAGGCCTGGAAATATGGGCTCACCCGTCCTAACCCTGATGGCTCCTTTCATGGAAACCTTAGGAGAAAAGGACCACCCACTCAGTGGGCCTTCAGTTCCTCTCCTGTCCGGGAGCCCTGAGCATCACTTTAGGAAGAAAGAGCAAGCTAATTCAGAAGTTCACTGAGTTCAGTTCTGGGGCAGTTGGGAACTCCTTCTTGTGTGGAGGCTGGTATCCTATCTTCTGGATCATACGGGGCTGCAAGCCACAGGAAAATGTAGTGGAATCCAGCTACTATGACACCCATTAATACAGCCCTGGGTCCTCTATAATCCCACTTAGGAAGGGAAACATCGGGCTTCTTGGAAGGAGAGAGAGGGGTCACACAGGGACGAGGAAGTGTGGAGAGACACAGGGAAGAGGTGAGAAGAAAAGCTTGAAAAGAGGCCCTTAACTTCAGTCCATAGGCGCTGAGTGGGGAAGAGACACCCTTTTCCCATATCACACATGCACGCATACACACACACACACACACACACACACACACACACACACACACACACACACACGAATTCATATACACACATGCAGGAGGACAGACAGGAGTACACAGTTAACGCATTCCTAGGCAACACCCTCCAGTACACAGGCACACGCAGCCCTGCTCAGAGACACACCCTCATACACTCACAGTCATAACAAATATGTGTATAATGGAAAAGCACATGCTGGCTTTACACACAGATCACCAAACAGGAACACACAAAGAGGGACCCAAATATACAGACAGCCTCTCATCTTCTGATGCACACACAGACAGGTGTACCAGACAGAGACCTCCTCGTCACAATCATAAACACAGATGCACATTTGCACACATAATCAGACATACACATCCTCTCCTCCCCCCACCAGGGACCAGGTCTCGGCGAGGGGCTTGCACCACAGCCCTCCCCCCCAACTCCAGGGGTATGACATGTCTTGTCCAGTCCAGGAGGGGCCATAAAGGAAAACCGGGCCTCTGGTGGCAAAGCACCCGTAGGGAAAGCTGTCAGAAGCTGCAACCTTGCCAGACAGGTTCTTGAGGCTCCACGGGCCTGGGCCTCCCCTGTGCAGCCCCCCCTCCTCCGAGGCACCCCAGTACTCACCGCTGCGTTCGGAGCTGGAACGGAAGAGAGGCAGAGAGGCCGGCCCCGCTCAGCTGTGAAAGCAGAACGGCTCCCGCTTGCTCCAGGCCCGCCCGCCTCCCAGTCCCTCCTCCACCCCTCCCCACGCTCTGCTCAAGCAACGCTAATCCCCCCCACCTCCCTTCTTTCCCAGGGCCCTGAGTCCCAAGGAATGCCACCCCCCCAGTCACTCCTCAGACTCACACCAGAGGAAGGGGAGAGTGCAGAGAACCCCGGGTTCTGTTCCTTAAACCCTCAGATGCCCCACCCCACTCGTGTTCATTTCTCTCTCGTCCATCGTCTCCTGAACCACACAGGGTCCAGCTGCACACGCCTGTCCTGCTCCAGACCCCACGCGTGTCCCCAGGAGGCTGCCACATGACCTGTTACATGCCACACGCGCTCCCGCCCCCACAAGCACGCGGCCACGCAAACCACACGGTACAGGAGTAGACCGGACCCGCCCCCTAAAACCAGAAGACCAACTACGGAAGGGGCATCAAGCGAACGCAGGCTTACACACTTCGGGGTTCCCAACCTCAGCCCCCCCCCCCCGAGTCCTGTCCTGACCACCCACCCGGAGTGCAGAGGAAGGATAAGTCAGACTCCAGGAAGAACTTCCTGGCGGCCTAGGTTAATCGTCCCGCCTTTTCAGGAGCAAGAGTTTAGAGGGGGTGACCCAAAGACTGGGAAGAGAAGCACAAGCAAACCTTGTGCCCTTGCCCAGGGTGGAAGAGGGTCTGGCTATTTTAGGAAAACGCCACATGAGTTACTATGGCAACTATTCTCCTTTGGAAGGCCAGGGCCGACAGGTTATGACCTCGGGAGGAAGAGAGGGTCGGTTCGGGTGGTCAGAGGGTGCGGGGACGTTCGAGGCGGGGGTGCGCGGGGCTCACCGCGGGGAGGGGTGGCGCGGGTTCCGGGAGGTGCTGAAGGGACAGCGCCAGATTTGTCGTAATGCGCAAGCGCAGAGGCGCGAACAAAGGGGCGGGGGAGGAGGCGCGCGGCCGGAGGTGGTACGCGCCCACATGTGTCTTTGCAGAGATCCTTCCAGGCTACCCCTTCCCCAAGCAGGCTGAGGAGGAGAGGAAGCAACCCCCTCGCCCATCTTCACCCTCTTCTGCTCTTTCCGGTGCTGGCTGGCTTCTCCCTCCATGCTACACTGAGTAATGAGGTAGTGTGGAAGGGATTCTGGGAAAACCAGGATGTCTGGGTCCTTTATCTGTGCTCCGTTTGCTCCTGGCTAAGGAGCTTCCTCCCCTGAGCCTCGGTTTGCCCATCTTTAAAATGGACGGACCTGCCTGCATGTGCAAAGGTGCCCAAAGCCCTGGTGAGATAACGGACGGGAAGCAGCTTTATGAAGAAGCGGCTGAAATGTTTGCACAGGGGTGCGCAACCGTGTCGAATGCAACGGCCCTACGGTCTTTCACATGCCCCACACCACCTTGGATGGTGGAGGAGACTGTGACGCCAGGGGTTCCCCAGAGTGGGACTGGGGATTAGTATATGGGGCACAGTGAAAGGGAAGCCTGATGACTGAGCTGCGAGCTTTGGGCGTCACTCTCAGGGCCAGTCAGGAAGCAGTGCGGCCAGGAGGCTGCGCGGAGCACGCCGTCCTCCCCAGCTGGCCCCGTACAGTCCTCCTCCCTTAGGCAAAACGCCGGCCCACGCTGTCCTGAAGTGCAAAGGGATGGATGTCACGAGTGTGCACTGCACAGTTCACAAGCAATGGCAGGTCTGAACAAGGTTGCTTGATAAGAAAAGCCTTAGCGCCGCCCATTTAATGTATGCTTTTGGCCATTGCTTATTGAGCACCTGCTGCATACCAGTTAGAGCCTGGGCAGTCCCCGCCGCTCCCCGCCCCCTTTTTTCAAAGTCGCCTAAAGGCGACCAGAGGACAGAGGGAGGCTCTCGGTAACCTAGGAGTCCTGGCTCCGCCCCTCCTGCCTCTGGCCTGGTCCGCTCCTCCCATCACCGCTCAGAGGCGGCTGCTGGCCCGCGACGGAGAGCGGAAGCACAGCCTCGGGCTTCAAGCCCTGTAGCTGAGAAGACATCCGATGGTGCATCCCTGGTCTGTTCTGCCCCCGTTTCGGGGTCCATCCGGAAAGCTTTCCGATAAGGATCCTCAGTGAGACCGCACTCGATTAAATCGGTCTGTCTTCAGACCAAGGAGGCGGGATCGCCGCGGCCGCTGCAAGGCCACAGCGAGAAGAGCGTCCTGCGCACGCGCAGTAGGCAGCGATGGAGCCACCGATGGAGCAGTCCGGAGGGGAGCAAGAACCGGGAGCTGTCAGGTACCGAGCACTGGAGGGGCCGAGGGAGGGAAAAAAGAGACCCGCGGGAGGGCAGCTGAGTCCCGGCCGGACCCGGACCCCTCTTGCCAGCGGGGACGCTGGGGTATAACCGACGGACTCGCACGTAACCGCGGCCCGGGGACGTCAGCGCCCTTTCCTCCCAGGCTCCTGGACCTGCCCTGGGAAGACGTGCTGCTCCCGCACGTCCTCAACTGGGTCCCGCTGCGCCAGCTGCTCCGGCTGCAGCGCGTCAGCCGCGCCTTCCGGGCGCTCGTTCAGCTGCACCTGGCCGGGCTGCGCCGCTTCGACGCCGCTCAGGTGAGCCGGGGCCCGGAGCCCCGCCCCCGCCCAGGTGAGCCGGGGCCTGGAGCCCCGCCCAGGTGAGCCGGAGCCCCGCCCCCGCCCGGGTGAGCCGGGGCCCGGAGCCCCGCCCCCGCCCAGGTGAGCCGGGGCCTGGAGCCCCGCCCAGGTGAGCCGGAGCCCCGCCCCCGCCCGGGTGAGCCGGGGCCCGGAGCCCCGCCCCCGCCAGGGTGAGCCGGAGCCCGGAGCCCGGAGCCCCGCCCCCGCCCCCGCCCAGGTGAGCCGGAGCCCGGAGCCCCGCCCCCGCCCAGGTGAGCCGGAGCCCCGCCCCCGCCAGGGTGAGCCGGAGCCCGGAGCCCCGCCCCCGCCAGGGTGAGCCGGAGCCCCGCCCCCGCGGGGGTCCCACCCTCGCCCCGCCTCCAGGCCGGCCCCAGCGGCGCTGGAAACCCTTGGCGACCCCGGGTGCGAGGTGGAGGACTCCAGAGGGCGAGCACTGGGCAGCGACCCGGAGGGAGCCTGGTGTCCCTCCTGGGAGGGCAGGTGGCAAGTCCTGAAGGTAGGCGGCTGCCAGGCAGTGTCCCGGCCCAGGGACAGACTGAGTCTCGGTGCCTCCCGCCCGCAGGTGGGTCCACAGATTCCACGGGCCGCCTTAGCCCGGCTACTGCGGGATGCCGAGGGGCTGCAGGAGCTGGCGCTGGCTCCGTGTCACGAATGGCTGTCGGACGAGGACCTGGTGCCAGTCCTGGCGCGGAACCCGCAGCTACGGAGCGTGGCGCTGGCCGGCTGCGGCCAACTGAGTCGCCGAGCGCTGGGGGCGCTGGCCGAGGGCTGCCCGCGTCTGCAGCGCCTTTCGCTCGCTCACTGTGACTGGGTGGACGGGCTGGCACTACGTGGCCTCGCCGACCGCTGCCCGGCTCTGGAGGAGCTAGACCTCACCGCCTGTCGCCAGCTCAAGGACGAGGCCATCGTGTACCTGGCGCAGAGACGCGGCGCGGGCCTCCGCAGCCTCTCGTTGGCTGTCAACGCCAATGTGGGGGACACCGCGGTCCAAGAGTTGGCTCGAAACTGCCCGCAACTCGAGCACCTCGACCTCACAGGCTGCCTTCGGGTCGGAAGCGACGGTGTCAGGTGCCTGGGCATGGGGCCGCTAGGGTGGGAGGTGGGCAGTCACTCTAGGGATAGGGGGGCGGGTTGTACTTGGCAAAGGCCCATCA
Source organism: Peromyscus maniculatus bairdii (assembly GCF_049852395.1). Lineage (NCBI taxonomy): Eukaryota > Metazoa > Chordata > Mammalia > Rodentia > Cricetidae > Peromyscus > Peromyscus maniculatus. Next base: position 198,848,668 of record NC_134852.1, read on the forward strand.
GATAGACCTCTGGGATTTTTTTAGGCTAGAAAGCCTATAATTAAACAAAACAAAACAAAAACTTCTGATCCAAGATTGACACACTGAGAGTTGTGACATCAAGTTGAATTCTGGCGTTTCTGCAACAAGGGGGGTAATCTTGGAACGCTGGAAAGAACCAAGGATAGGTACTCGGATTCCATCCCTGCCCCCTTCCTTGGGTACTGGAGAAAGGGGCAGACCTTGAGCAGGAGGGAGGCCTAGGATGTGCTGGAGCCAGCTGCAGGTGTCGCGGGCTGGCCCTGCAGACCGTGCGAGGGCCTCCTGCACCCAGCATCACCCTGCTCCTCCTCCCTCAGGACCCTGGCGGAGTACTGCCCGGCGCTGCGCTCCCTGCGCGTGCGGCACTGCCACCATGTGGCCGAACCCAGCCTGAGCCGCTTGCGGAAACGTGGTGTGGACATCGACGTGGAGCCACCCCTGCACCAGGCCCTGGTGCTGCTCCAGGACATGGCGGGCTTCGCGCCCTTTGTCAACCTGCAGGTCTGACTGACTTTCCTTCGGGCGGGAGCACAGCTGGACTGTGTAGCCGGGGCCTGCCTGACGCTGAGCTGTAGGGAAACTGGACTGTGGGGGCCTGTGGCTGAGAGGCCTGTGGCGTGCCCTGATCACCCTGGAATTTCAAATAAAGAGCTTTTACCCCTTCTTGCCTGGTGCCCAGGGGACGTGACGCTGGGAACAGGTCAGGCGGACCTGTAACTCTTCTTGCCCCGGTGGCAGAAATGAGCAGAATGAACTTACACCTTCCTTGGACCACCTTTACTGTGCTCAGCTCCAAGAACAGATTAACACTAGAGCAACAGAGACGGGACGGCGGGAGGGCGGGCGGGAGGGAGGGTTTCTGCATCCCTCTGGGATCTGGAAGGCTCAGCAGAGTCCAGCCAGGGCCTCAGTGGAAGCGGTACTTTCTGGCTGGCTTGAGGTTGATGTATGTGGCCTTCATCTCCTCGGCCTCAGGGTTCCGTACATCTTTGAATCGCTCCCCTTTGGTGCTTACTACTTGGTTGTCAATGTATCGGATCAGCTTCTTGGGGGCCTGTCAGGCAATCAGGCAATGAATGAATGACTGAAACAGTGGTCAGTACCCCTCAGTCCACACCCCCAACTGCATCCAAGCCTCTCACCTCCTTGGGAGCCATGGGCCGGTGGGTCTTCTGATCCTCTGCACTATCCACCATCATGTACCTGCCAAAAACTGGCTAGATGAAGTGTCTGCCACCTGGGAAGACCCTCCAGGGCCCAGCCCAGCCCAGCGCAGCCCAGGCTTACTTTTGAAGGATGAAGGACTTCAGTTCATCCTTCTGGGGGCCTCTGAGGCGCCTGGGCAAGTCCTGCAGATACAGGAGACCTGTTCTAGGCCCAGTGGCCACAGGAGGGGCAACAGATGGGGACAGGGAGGGGTGGGTGCTTATCGAGAAGGCACCTTGGAGCCGAGGTTGCTGGGGGGCGGGGAGGATACCTGATTTGGGCCGTCCCAGCCTGGAGGCCCCTCTTCTTTGCCCTCTACCAGCATCTGTACTGCTTCTTCCAAGTCCCCCCGAGCTTTGGCCAACACCCACTGGGCCTGCTCCACAGAACAGGTAGGGAATACCTCCAGGAGTGCATCTACTCCCGGCAGAAGTTCTTCCTCAGCACCAGCTGCCTGTGGGCACGGATGTTCACGGTGGGCCCACTCCTTCCTTTCCTACCCCAAGGTCCCTCGTGGGTCCCCCCTTCTACCAACCTCATCTTGGGTGTCCCCAGCAGCAGCAGAAGACCTGGTCTCTTCTTTGAGCTTTTCGGGTTGCCTCAGGGTCTCTGGAAAAATGGGCACCTGACCTTGGACACAGGAGCTCTGTGGGTGCAGGTTCTCTTCAAGAGGCAGAGAGGGTATCGGATTTGCCAGGGCTTGGGGTCGGGGTGGGAATCCTCCAAATGCCACATGCCCAAACTCACCTTTGTTCCTAGCATCACTGAGCTGCACCGAGAGCTTCTGCATCATGTCCCCTATTATGCCCCTGAAAGGCAAAGAAGGTGGTGAGGACCACCCTATCCCAACCCCAGCCAGCCCCACCTCCTTTCTGCCCCAGCCAGGCCCTACCTGGGGATGTGCGCAAAGCCAGGCACATAAGCCTCCATCATCTCTGTGAAGGCATCCATATCAAAATTCTCCTCGGAGGGCCCTGAGGGGCCCAGGTCCTCCAGGACCCCAAGCACATAGGAGAAGATGACCTCATCCAAGCCACTGCAGAAAAGAACAAGTTTACTGGTAGGACTCTGGATATTTCCAGCATCCCCACCCAATCTGACCAGTCCTCAGTTTCATGGGTGCCCATGGGTCAGCTCGGTCCTTGAGGCCAGAGGATCTCCTTCCAACTCCGTTGGCTTTGGTTTTCGAGCAGTCCAGTATAGATGATAGACACAGTATGAGAGGGAAGACCATCTAAGCAAATAAAACTCAGCTCTCCCCCACAGGCAGGAGAGATGGCTCAGTAGTTAAGAGCATTTGCAGCTCTTTCGAGGACCCAAGTTCGGTTCCCAGCACCCGGGTGAAGTAGCTCACAGCTGCCTGTACTTCCAGCTCCCTGGTCTCTGACACCCTCTTCTGGCCTCATGGGACCCGCACACACACACACATAAATGATCTTGAACACATAAGCTGGGGTTGGAGAGATGGCTTGGTGGTTAAGAATGCTTGCTATTCTTTTTGTTTGTTTGGTTTTAGTTTTTTGAGACAGGGTTTCTTTGTGTAGCCTTGGCTGTCCTGATACTCACTCTGTAGACCAGGCTGGCCTCAAACTCAGAGATCCACCTGCCTCTGCCTGGGATTAAAGGCATGCACCACCACCACCACCACCACCACCACCACCACCACCCAGCGAGTGTTGGTATTCTTGCAGAGGACCTGGTTCAGTTCCACCTCAGAACCAGGTTAAACACTTTGTAAACCACCTTGTCACTGGCCAGTGCCCAGAGCATTGTCTGCAACACTCCCTGAGAACGTGGCCTGACCCTTCAGGAGGAGCAGCCCTTACCTGACGTCCGCCTCCGGGAGGTGTGTCTGCACGAAAGCAAGGAGCGCTGAACTGACGATCCTCTCCAGCTCCATGCTGTCACTTCTGAGGGACACACGACAGAATTGCCAGGTCTCTGGCCGGCTCCACCCACTGGGCCGGGGGCAGCAGCCCCCCTCTCCCTCCTGAGGTTGGACCAGCTATGGATGCTGCCCTCCCAGCTCCTGCAAGCAGAGTCCCTCCCTTGGCCACCCACTTCTACCTCCTCCGGCCCCAGACAGGGGACAGCACTGTCTCCAAAAGCCTTCCAAAGGGAGCTGTGCCCCTCCCCCAGCTCCTGTGGCAAGAAGAGTCACATGCTTCCTGGCTAAGGAATCTCATCACTGAGGGGGTTATTTGGCCCCCAACTCCACTCACAAGGGGCCCCATTGTCCAGCCTCATAAGGAAGAAGGTCGCAGGACCAAGCACAGCCCTGCCCCCATCCATGGTAGGCCACCCACCCTTTGTACAAAGGGACTTTTTTTCTGCTTCTGGAGCCTATATAGAGGGGAAATCCTACATGGGATTCTCTCCTCTTGCCCAGGCCCTGCCTTTCCAGCAGCCTGGACCATGAAGACCTCTGTCATCCTCCGGCCCATGGAGCTCCACACAGTCCGGCCCTCACACTCTTCTACCTCACCACTCCCCACTCCCTCCCTCTGCCCCACGCCCTTGCTGTTCCTTGCTGGCTCTCTTATCCTTTGGTGGGTCCTAGTGCCTAGGAAGATGTCTGCATTCAGCAAGTGCTAGGTAAATACTTTTCGGCTTAATTCATCTACCGGCTTTTTAAAAAGATTTATTAGCTGGACGGTGGTGGTGGTGCACGCCTTTAATCTCAGCAGAGGCAGAGGCAGGTGGATCTCTGGGAGTTTGAGGCCAGCCTGGTCTACAGAGCCAATTCTAGGACAGCCAGGGCTACACAGAGAAACCCTGTCTCAGGGGAGAATAAAAAAGGATTTTTAAAAAATGTTCTGTGCATGAGTGTTTGCCTTCATGCATGTATAGGCACAAAGGTCCATGCTCAGGGAGGTCAGAAGAGGGCTCCAGATCTACTAGAAGTGGAGTTATAGGCCACCGTGTGGGTGCTGGGAACTGACCCTGTGTCCACTGCAAAAGCAGCAAGTGCTCTTTACTGCCCAGCCAGATCTCCAGCCCTCATCTCCATGCTTTTGACTCCCCCACACTCTCCTTGGGAATCAGGAATGGGCAGATGGCAAGAATGGTTCAAGACTCAGAGAACCAAATGTCAGCCAGTCCTCTGAAGTTCTTTAGAACTTCAGAATGCAGCTACCCCAAACTCACATCCTCCCCACATCCCCCGCACACGCATCCCACTCACTCAGCCACCATGTCTGAAACTTGTCCCCTTGATTTTGCCCTCTCTCACCCTTATCCAGACCCAAACAATCAACCAAGTCCTGTTGAATATCCATCTTTTCCCTACTTTCTCAGGCTAAGGTTACCTGCTACTTTTCAGGTTTTAGTCTACTGAGGTCGAACCATGTAACGCCCCAATTTAACTCAGACACTTCATGTCTGGTTCGCCACCTCTGTCTCCTGAGCGCCCAGCCTCTGGTGTTCTCTCCTTTCTCAGGTATTTCTTCCTCGGTCCCTGCCTCTGCTCCCTTTCTGCTGCCCTCTGATTCTCCTGGCTCTGCCGCTTCCTCTCTGCAGGGTCCCATCTGGGCCCATCCTTCTGTACCAACTGTCTGTCACCAACTCTCAAATGCTCGGTCTTCTAGTGCAGCCTCTGAGCTACCACCCGGCAAATCCCTCACTGACACCACCATATAAAAGCATACAGCATGTCCCAAAGTACCATCCCTTCAAGTATTCTCCTCCTCCAGGACTATCCTCCCCAAATGAGTATCCAGACACAGCTATTCCAGCTACCAGTCTAGGAATTAAGCATGACACTCCTCTACCCCATGCTTCCCATCAGCCAATTAGTTACCAAATCCTGACTTTTTTTTTTTTTTTTTTAATTTCAAGACAAGATTTCTCTGTGTAGCCCTGGCTGTCCTGGATCCTGCTCTGTAGACCAGGCTGGCCTCGAACTCATAGAGATCCACCTGGCTCTGCCTCCCAAGTGCTGGGATTAAAGGCGTGCGCCACCATGGCCTGGGGAATCCTGATTATTCTTGAACACGTCTACTTTGTGTGTGTAGTGTGGGCGCATGGGTGGTCTTGCTACTGCAGTGTGTGTGGAGCCCGAGCTTGACATCAGGCTGTCCACTGCCATCGCTTCTCCCCTTTCTCCATAGTTCTGGCTGTCCTAGAACTCTCTATGCAGACCACAATGATCTTGAACTCACAGAGATCCTCCTGCCTCTGCCTCCCGAGTGCTGGGATTAAAGGCGTGCGCTTTGTTTTTTGAGACAAGAACTCTTGATGAACCTAGAGCTTTTGGCTTTTCTGGCTGGCCATGGCCCTCCTGTCTTGACCCCCAGTGCTGGAGTCACAGCTTTGGGCCACCACACCTGCTGTGTGTGTATGTTTTTGAAGCAGCATTTCTCTATTTAGCCCTGGCTGTCCTGGAGTTTACTATGTATACTAGTACGGCTTTGAACTCACAGTGATCCTCCTGCCTCTGTTTGAGATTAAAGGCAGGCACTATTGCGCCTGGCTGTACCTGTTTTTAGTTTTTGTTTGTTTTGCTTTGGTCTTTAATGTGGCGTTGGGGATTTGAACTCAGGTCCTCATGCTCACCCAGCACACACTTTCCCCCACGGCAGCATCTCCCCAGCCCACGCCTCACTTCTTCCCGTGGCCTCCACGTGGCACTATTGCCCACAGGAGCTTCCTGACACGTCTCCCTCCCTGCTACCATCTCTCCCCCAGCAACCTCTTCTCCTCAGCACAGCTGTATGAGCTACTTAAAATCCAGTTGTGGGGGCTGCAGAGATGATTCAGTGGTTAGAGTACTTACTGCTTTATCAGAGTACCAGAGTTTGTATGTCAGCACCCACACCAGGAAGCACCAATAGGATCTGACATCCCTTTCCGGCCTACACACACACAAATAAATCTTTTTTAAAAACTCTGATGTGGAGGCACATACCTTTAATCCCAGCACTCAGCAAGCAGAGGCAGGTGGATCTCTGTGAACTGAGGCCAGCCTGGTCTACATTGTGAGATCCAGGCCAGTTAGTGCTATATAGTGAGAGCCTGTCTCAAAAACAAACAAACAAACAAACAAATAAATATCAAACTTAACAGTGACTTCCTATTACCTTTCCAGAAAGTCCAGAGCCTTTTTGTGGCCTTTGATTTGGGGCCTTTCCCCACCTATTTTTCTCCAGCTCATCTCTCCTCTCTATCCTGGCTTGCTTTCAGTGTGTCAACATTCAAGTCCAGACTTTTTAGAACTGGTCTACTCACCCCTACCTAAGACCCTCCTTACGGAGTGCACGTTTGTTTCCTTGTTTAGCAGGACTTTTCACAGATATAACTAATGCACTATTTGGACAATGCTTAATGTGTCTTCCAGTTGTTTCCTGAAGGCAAAGAGGACTCTCCTGTTTCTCTCTTCCCTCCCACATTGCTCCAGCCTGGTTTAGTCACCAGTGTGCACTCAACACCTGTGGGAACTAGGACTCAGAGAATCAAATTGCTCCCCTCTGCATAGGTGATGAGTAAAACCCAGTGACGCAGACCCAGAACGGATCTGCCAGGGTCCCCCGAGTGAACTGTACTAGTTGGATGTAAGTTCAGGACTGGGGGTGTGGCTCAGTGCTACAGCACTGGGATGTGTGGGGCCCTCAGTTGGATTCCCGGCAATTCCCCAGTGTCAATTTAGGGGGAACTCTGGGGACGAGGGTTATCAAGACTTCCACTTGGGTGGGACTAGTTACTTGGTCCCTTCAGTGATAAGACAGAGTGGCCGTGACAGCACCCAAGTGACTTTGGGAAGGAGGGCTGAGCAACTCCAGTCTCTCAGGAGATGAACCCCCCACCCCCACCCCACCCCCCCCACCCCCCGCCGCCCTTAGCCACAGGCCACAGTGCAGGACAGAACACCTAAGCCCAGGCATTCTAGCCCCCATCATGCAACTCCCCCGAAAAGGTAGCCCCTCCAGAGACCTACCCCACCCTCACACCCTGACTGTTGACAGTGGCCTGGGACAATCTGCAGGGAAAAAGACACTTGGCTGCTGTATAAAAGCCCAGTTTCTAGGGAAGCTTTTTCGGGGATATATGTGTTGCCTCTGGGTTTCTAACCAAGGTGTAGGGGCTACAGAGTTATTATTGGGAAATTCCTCCAGGTCTTCAAAGGAAAAGCCTTCCTCCTTCGAGGTTCTGTGGCTGGCTGTTCTCTAAGGGACCACCATCTCTCCCCCTGCTTTTGGACTGACCAAACATGAATCACAGCTTGCCACATCTCTCTTCCCACCCTTCCCTCTCCTCTCAGCTTTCCCTGACGTCCTTTCTGCTTGGGAGCACCTACTATTTCCTCCCCATAGTTCCTGAGCTGGGGAGACCTGAACGACTAAATTGGCTTCCTAAGTCAACCTGAGGATTTCCATGAGACTTTTCTAGTTCCAGATACAACCCATGGAACCTATTACTTCTTGAACGGAGATCACTATTTAGTGGTACCCATGAAATGTGGCAATCACTGTACCTCGAGTCCCGCTGAAACGCCTCTGATGGGCCACGGAGCACTGGCTGTTCTTGCAGAAGAACAAGTTTGATTTTGATTCCCAGCACCCACATAGCTCACAACTGTCCATAACTGCAGTCCCCGAGGAAACAACACTCTTTTTTGACCTCTGAGGGTACCAGGCATGCACATGGTACACAGACATACATGCAAGCAAATGGTAATATCTAGGAAATTAAATAGATGGAAAAACATTAAAAAACCACCTGTACTGATGGTTAAAAACAGGGTCTACTGACTGCATGTGAAGCACTGTATTAACTTCCTAATCTTCATAGCAGCCTTAAAATGTGGATAATACTATTGTGCCCATTACCTGAAAGGAAATGAAGGCACTGAGATTTTGAGCAACTTTCCCAAGGTCACAGGGTAGGTTAATGGCAGATTCAGACACAGGCAGCCTGGCTTCAGAAACTTCTCTATTACTACACGCCACCTCTCATGATGCCAGTGGTGTGGCCCAGACCTGTGCTCTGGGCCTCTCCTGCCTCGCAAGCAGTCTTACCTACATCAGAATCTTTGCTTGTCCCTTTCTCCCTGCTCCAAACCTCTTTCCCTCTGCCTCTGCAAACACCATTCCGCGGGGCTCACTTTCTCTGTACAGCCAGCTAACTCAGCTACCCACCCTGGATGCCCTGGGATGGCTTGAGAGACTCCCAGAGGACTAGCTATTGGCCTGCACCTTTCAGACACTCTATTAGAGGATGCGGGGCTGGAGGAACCCTCTGGGCAACTTAGACCAGGGTAAGGAGAGCCATGCTACTCCCTGGGAGTGGAGAGGCACTAAATGCAGATTGGGAGCAGGCCACGTGAACGCGGAATTCCTGGGAAGCAAGGTGGGAAGGAACCCTGGGGAGCTAAGGGGTCTAGCCCAAAGGTCTTCACTACTTCTCCCAGGCCCTTTTATAAAGTAATGATGCAGCATAATGAAAGCCCTGGAAAATATTATTTCACCCTGATCCCCACGTCAGGTCTTAGAGGTAGGTACCAAGGGCATTGTGGGGAACAAGGGATCCCACCATCTACAGTCAGGCAGTTGCACAAACCCTGAGGGGTGAGCACAGGAAGTGGGATCTCATTGATGGCCGACCCTTGAAGCAAGGGCTTTTTATAACTGTTAGCAGGGCACTCATAAGCGTCCAGAATAGGGGGCCTGAGGACACAGGGATTCAGTAGCCGCCTTGGGAGGGGGTGAGTCACATGACGAGATAGGCCTGAACAAGCTAGATGGTCCTCGATACAGGCCATGAGGGACAATTAGAGAAAGGGGTCCGGCCGACCCCCTCCCGCGCGCTAGGAGGGGTACCCTGTGTCAATGCTCTGCGCGACCTCCTAGCCCTAGACCCGGGGCTGGAGGGGAAATCACCTGCTCCGTTAGGCGCCGCCGGCGACTTGTCCCGCGCGATGCAGTTCTTATCCCTTAGCCCCGCCAACAAGATCAAAGGCGGGGCCCAGAGCTGTTCCTTTTTGGAAGACGCTGTGGTGGCCATTTTTGAGAAGGGCAGTTTGCCCATGCCAGGGCGGGGCTGCTCGCCCCATTCTCGGCGTCTCAGCGTCTTGGACCGGCTCCCCCGGCGGCCATTTTTGTTTTGGGTAGAGAGGCATGACTGACATGTTCTCTTTTGTCCGCTAGAGGTCCCGAACCTCTCGGTATTTATTCCTGAGAGAACCCAGGATTTTCCTGCCCGCTTCATTTCCTCGCCCTCGGACCCTCACCTGAAAATCCTATAGATCCCCTTTGTTCTTCCTTGTCCCCTGCCTCTCTTCAGTCTCTGTGGCTCCCCGACTGGATGTGGTGTCTCCTATTACAAGATCTAATGATCTCCCCCAAATTCCAGCATCTCCCCCTTCACGTGCGGTCTGGCTTCAAGCCCTGTCACTCAGTCAGCTCTTGGGGCCTGAATCCCAGGACCTTATGTACCCCTCCCCTTTGCCCCTTATCCATGTCTCCCCAAGAGTAAGGTGGCTCACAGGGTCTTCGGATGAGCATTAAATGCTTGGAGTGAGGATAGACCTGAACCCAGATCCGAGATGGCTTGCGACCTCCTGCGCACCCAGTGCCCCCTTGCCTACACCGGCAGGGCTGATAATCTAGAAGAGACAGAGCAGCTCCATCAGGACCTAGTAAGTAAGGCCTCCGCTTCTGCTTTCTGTTCCCGCTACCTCTGCTTCCCTAATGCTCTGTGGGGAAGCCCACAAGCATGCCTTCTTTTGAACCCCCAAAAAAGGGTGCCAAGAACCACTTCCAATGGTTGACCGGCCCATCCCAGGCTGCAAGGAGACGCCTCCTTTCAGTGCCAGCCGGGTGCCAGGGGCCCAGGAGCTGTGGCTAGCCTCTAGAAACTCGGTCCCACAGAGAAAGTCCCAGCCCTTCCCCTAGACACTGAGGCAGTGCCAAGACACGGAGAAAGAGATTCCTGCCCTCCCTCCCTTCCCGTGGCCCTCACCACGGGCTCCCTCCTCCCGAGGGTGGGTGGCTGCTGAGAAGGGGAAGGAGAGGCCAGAGGGAGGAACACACTTGGCTTCTCCTGTAAAAGCGCTGCCGCTGCCAGCCTGGCGCTGCTAGGGTTAATAAGAGGTGGGTGACAGCCACCTCCCCACGAGCCCTGGGCCCCTGCCAGCGCTCCCCTTGGGTCCCCTTCCTCCCCCTTCACCCATTGCACAATGCCGATGACTGCTCACTTCTCACCACCCCCATTCCCGGAACTTACAGGTTTCCTCAGCAGGGCTGCTTTGAGTTCTGACCCAAGACCCCTGCAGCCACCCCAAGGTTGTGCCTTCCTCCTCCTCACCTCCCAATTCTCGATTCTTGATTGGCTATCGTGTGTAGCTAGCCAGCAGGAAGAGCACCCTGAATTCTCAGGGAAGAACTGTACCAAAGGGTCCTAGGGGAGTCCCTCTATTCCTGCTCAGACTCTGCAGACTGGGTCAGGTTCTGTGGCCCCCGGACAGAAGGTTGGGCAGAGGGAAGGACTACCACGGACAAAATGTCAGGCGGCATTTCCATGAAGCTCCAGAGCAGAGGTTCTCACCCTTCCTAATGCTGCGATCCTTCAATACGGTTCCTCATGCTGTGGTGGCCCCGACCATAAAATGATTTCATTACCACTTCACTGCTGTAACTTTGCTACTGTTATGACTCGTAATGTAAATATCTGTGTTTTCCAAAGGTCTCAGGCGACCCCCGTGAGAGGGGGCCATTCGACCCTCGGACAGGGTCACGACCCACAGGTTGAGAACTTCCGATCTAGACGCCCATCTGCTGGAGATTCCACAGCTAACCGGCCCTTGCCCATAGTTCCTGGTTTTATGTCCCCTAAGTTCTCACTTTCCCTTCCCCAAGATGGGAGCCAACTCCACCAGAGTGCTGCCATGGGGGGCGGGGAGCCCACGCGTGGCCTCCTCTCTCCTCTTCCCTGAGATGTAGGGTACGGGCCTCCTTGGCTGACAGAAAAGACTAGGAGCCTATGCATATATATGGGGATGCTTGTGTTCCCCAGCCCCCTGCCGCAGAACCAGGAATCAGGTTTGAGTTCAGCATCAGGGCAAGAGGTTCCTGGCATCGAGAACGGCAAAAGAACCAGAAGGCTGGCCCCGGGAGTGGGAGGAGCGCTCGGGCACTGAAATAAGGACGGGGACACTGGGAAGAATGCACTGGAGCAGGGCTGTCCCTGGCTCTGGCTTGAGGTCAGAAAGGGCCCTCTGGGCAGCAGACAGCATGCCTGGCCCTCCCACACCTTCCTCCTTTCTCAGAAGAGCCTGCATGGGTGGGCGGGGCTCCGGGGCAGGGTGAGGGCCTACTTAAGGAGCGCCACACAGTTGGGTATTACAGATCCAGCGAGGGATGCCCGAGAAGAGGCTCTGTGGGTGAGTGCTGCTCCTTCCCCTGGATTCAGCGGGCCGTGGGAGGGTGACTCCTGAGTCTGCTGGGTTGGCTTTCCTCTCCAGGGACGTGAGGATAGCACCCAGCCCTCCCTCAACTCTCCAGAAACTGGAAGTGCATTTCCGGGAAGCCTTCCTCCTCCACTCAGCTATCCCAAACACTCAAGACCTTCATTCGAGTGGGCGATTTTCTGGAGCTAATCCTCCTGAGTGGCTGTCTTGGAGATCCCCTTAGCTGAGGAAGCTGCTTTAACTACAGACACACGCCCTTGTCAGATGCAAATTTTGGCTTTCCCCCCCTGACTCTCCCCCCTCTCGCCCCTATACCCACCCACCAAGGACACATCTGGGCCGGTGATGAAAGGACCCACGGCAGTATCCAGTCCCTGCCACACTCTGAACCGCTCCCCTCACGCTTGACGCCAGTTCTTGTCCATTTCTCTAGCTGTGGGATCCCATTTTCAGCTCCAAGCTCAGCACCCCACCACTGAGGGGGTAGGAAGTATTCTGAGATCCCAGGCTACATCCTGGATCTCAATTTGTCCGTGTTGGGATTGGGGGAACATTTACAGAAGAGGACCAATGAGATGGCTCCAGGTACTTACCACAAAACCTGGTGCCCCTGAAACCCACAGGGTGGAATGGAAAACCCACCCAACCTCACATGCCCTGTGTGTGCAGACACATACACACACACACACACACACACACACACACACTAAATGTTAAAAACAATTCACAGAAGAGAGCTTTGGAGGGCAGCATCCAGGCTGAGAGAACGTTGGCCACCTGGCTCTGAGAACTGAATTCCATAGGCTGTGAGCTCTAGCAAATGCCCTAGGGACTCAGTTCTGGTGCCCGGCTGTGCTATTCCATCAATACCAAAGCTATGGAGGAAACTCCATATGTAAGGTTCTCACTTACAGCTGCCCAGCAGGTGCCCCTAGAGGCTCCTTGACGGAACCCTTTAATCACACTGACTTGGGATACTCTTCTGCTGAAAGGCTTCAGTAGCTTCCCAGCCGAATCGTCCCCCCTCACCCCTGTCTTTCTCTCTGAGACAGGATACCTATAGCTCAGGATAACCTTGAACTACTAACCTTCCTGCCTCTACCTCCCAAGTGTTTACAGACATGCTCCATTCTCTCTGGCCTATGTCTGTTTGCTGCCAGTGTTCCAGAAGGACTTCCATTTAGCTTTCAGGGCTGATCTTCCACGGCTCTCTCATGGATGAGAACCTGCTGCTTCCTGCTGATGCTGATGCTGCCACCCCTGCTGTCTCCTTGGTTACCTCATCCCCATCCCTCTCTAGCAGAGTCCTATTTGTCCTTTGGAGCCTCTTTCAGCTTCCTAACAGTGCACAGATCCCCCATGCTCCTTCCTTCCCAGCGGGAACAGATTCATAAGCCCCTTACCCCAGTATGCATACCCCGTGTTCTCCACATGATAGTTCCCCCAATCAACATGCCTTGCATTTTTTGCATGTGTCTCAGGTATGAAGAGGAAGTCTGAACTAGAGATTAAAGTCAGTCAGATTACATTCTCATTTTGTAACCTATATAGGACTATGTCAGACTGTTTCCTCGTGTGTAAATGGAAATAATGATTATATCCACATCAAATATTTTTTTTGTGAATAAAGTTTTGTGAGCATAAACTTTGATGAGTTGATAAATATCTACACAGGGCTTTGGCCTAACACCTGGCCTAGAGCAAGCCCTCAGAAGTGTGAGAGACTATGGATCTTGTTCTGTTCCTTTAAAAGACTTTATTTATTTATTTATGTGTGTGTGTGTGTGTGTGTGTGTGTGTGTGTGTGTGTGTAGGTAGGTGTATGTGTGCTATAGCACGTGTGGAGGTCAGAAGACAACTTGGGGGAGTTGGTTCCCTCCTATCGTGTGGGTCCCAGGTACTGAACTCAGGTCATCAGGCTAGGCCTCAAGCACCTTTACTGGCTGAACCATATCTCTCTCTCTCTCTCTCTAAGACAGGGTTTCTCTGTATAGCTTTGCACTTTTCCTGGATCTCGCTCTGTAGACCAGGCTGGTCTCTCTCTCTCTCTCTCTCTCTCTCTCTCTCTCTCTCTCTCTCTCTCTCTCTCTCCTCTCCCTCTCTCTCTCTCTCTCTTTTAATTTAATTTTTTTTTGGGGGGGGGACATTTCGAGACAGGGTTTCTCTGTGTAGTCCTGGCTGTCCTGGAACTCGCTTTGTAGACCAAGCTGGCTTCGAACTCACAGAGATCTGCCTGCCTCTGCCTCCCAAGCGCTGGGATTAAAGGCATGCGCCATCACTGTCTGGCTTGGCTGAACCATCTTGCTAGTGTCTTGCTCATTTTTTTTTTCTAAGTAGAATGGGTATTATCCAATGGTAAGGGCAATTGCCAAATGAAGTGGGCCTTGAAATTTGTCTGTCAGTCCATGCTGTGTGATGGGCTCCACACCTGATCCTTGGGTTGAGTGATGCTAGGGCAAGGCCAGGAGAAGGCAGCTGTGAGCTCAGGTTTGCTCCGGTCCTCCCGGGAGCTGGGAGTTCTGTATTTCCACTCCCATGTGACCTTGGATGAATATCCTCTTGTAATCTCGACAGAGTCCTGACAGAAGGTAAATTGAGCCAGGGAGCCTTGAAGAGCAAATGAACTGTAAGGTCTCAGGCAGTCCGGGTGTTTTATGAGTCCTGTGCTTTAAGAGTGAGGTTCACAGAGATCGAACAAGGAGTCATTCAGCTCCCTCCAGGGCTGGCAGTGGAGAAGCTGGTGCTGGGCTCTGCTGAGTGGCAACGTCTGTCTCTGGAACCCTGTAGTAGGGTCTTCCTCCTTCTGTATGCTGGGAGAGAAGATCCCAACCGGCTCCCAAATCATGACATGGAGACTTATTATTAGTTAAGAATGCTCGGCCTTAACTTAGGCTTGTCCCACCAGCTCTTATAACTTAAATTAACCTGTTTCTCTCCATCTACGTTTTGCCTCAGGCTTTTTACCTTTCTTACCTTCTGTACGTCCTCCTTTCCTGCTTCCTCTGGGTCTGACTGCCGGCTGCTGCCTGGCCGGCCCCAGGCATCTCCCTCTCTTTCTCCCCTGTTCTCTTCTCTCCCCTCTCAAGCCTAGATTCCTCCTCCTTCTTAGTCTCTGTGCCTGCCAGCCCTGTGTATCCCTCCTCTGCCTAGCTATTGGCCACTCAGCTTTTTATTAGACCAATCAGGTGCCTTAGGCAGGCAAGGAGAAACAGCAACACATTTTTACATAATTAAACAAATGCAGCGTAAACTAATGACATCTTTGCCTAGTTAAACAGATAGTCCACAACAGGATATTTTTTATTTTTTGCATTCATACACACACACACACACATACACACACACACACACACACACACACACACACACACACACACACGGTGTACATACTTATGGAAGTCAGAGAACAGTTTTTGGTACGTAGTTCTCTCCTTCTGGGGTTAGAACTCTGAAGGCAAACAATCCTACCTGATAAACTGTAACCCCAGCCTCTGATTTTATCTACCTCTATTTTGTGTGTGTGAGTGTTTTGTGCACCATATGTATGTCTAATGCCCTCCAACACCAGAAGAGGGCATTGGATCCCCTGGGCTCTCTTTCCCCCTGGGCTCTCTTTTTTCAGGACAGAGTCTTACTGTGTATCCTCAGCTGGCCTACACCTCCTATGTAGGACCCAGCTGGCCTAGAACTCATAGAGATCTAGCTCCCAAGTATTGGGATTACAGGCATGTGTCTCCACAATGGGCTCAAATCGCGCTTTGAAACAAATGGGGTTTTCACATAAACGGTGAGCCCCACACCAACACAACATGTTCTCTGCACTCTGCTCCTTTTCCCTCTTCTGCCCTCTGTCTTGGTCCAGACACTTGAAGCCTTTCACCCCCACCCCCACCTCCACCCCCACCCCCATAGCTGATGATCTGCCCTGTTCAATAAACATGCCTCCCTATGGCTTTCACTTATGCCCTGTAATTGCCCCTGGCTTCACAGTTCCAGGAAAGCCAGAGCTACACAGAGAAACTCTGTCTCGAAAAACAAACAAAAAATTATATTCCTTTTTCTCCCAAATCCCTTCCATTGTTTCCATTTTTTATTTTCATTAAACATTTTACTTTTGTTTTGTTTTTTTTCCCCAGACAGGGTTTCTCTGTGTAGCTTTGAACTCACTCTATATACCATGCTGGCCTCCAACTCACAGAGATCCCTCTGCCTCTGCTTCCTGAGTGCTAGGATTAAAGGTGTGTGCTGCCATGTCCAGCTTTTTGCCAGAGGCTTTTTGTTTTTGTTTTTGACATTTTACTTATTTTTATTCATCTATTTAGTGTGTGCATGCGCGCGCACGTATACCAATAGGACCTGAATTCCAACCTCAACACCCACGTAAAAAGCCGGGCATAATGTCCCATGCGGGTCATCCCAGCACTGGAGTGTGGGATGAGGAAGAAGATGGCTGGTTCCCTCTGGTTCTAGCCTATCAGTGGTTCTAGCCTATCAGTAAGCCCCAGGTTCCAGGGAGAAACACTGTTTCAAAAAAAAAAAAAAAAAAGGAAGAAAGAAAGAAAGGGTGGAGCTGGAGAGATGCCTCAGTGGTTAAGGACACTGATTTTTCTTCCAGGGGACTTAGGTTCAATTCTCAGCACCCACCTGGCAGCCCACAACTGAACTCCAAGATCTGACACCCTCACACAAACATACATGCAGGCAAAACAGCAACGCAAAGAAAAGAAAAAGAACAAGTGGGCTGAGGCGTGGGCCCTGGAGAGACGGCTCACAGCACACGCTGCTTTTTTTTTTTTTTTTTTTTTTAATGATTTATTTAAGAACAGTGAGTTTGAGGCCAGCCTGGTGTACAAAGCGAGTTCCAGGACAGCTAGGGGCTGCTATACAAAGAAACCCTATCTCGGGGGCTGGAGAGATAGATCAGTGGTTAAGAGCACTGGCTGCCCTTCCAGAGGACCTGGGTTCAATTCCCAGCACCCACATGGCAGCTCATATCTGTCTGTAACTCAGTTCCCAGGGATCCTGACACCCTCACACCAATGCACATAAAATAAAATTAAATAAACTATATATATATATATATATATATATATATATATATATATATATATATATATATATATATATAAAAGAACGGGGTTGGGGATTTAGCTCAGTGGTAGAGCGCTTGCCTAGCAAGCGCGCAAGGCCCTGGGTTCGGTCCTCAGCTCCGGGGGGGAAAAAAAAAAAAAAAAAGGATTAAAGAATGACATTCCTCTAAACATCCGGGTAGCCTAACCTTATGTGTTTTACAGCTGTGATAGTTGAGGGGCTCAGAGAGGCGACATGTGGCTCTGAACCTAGCTCGCAGGTGACACTTCCCAGCTACTCCCACACTCCAAAACCACCACCCTAGGTCTCTGGATAGTGAGTCCAGGAGTCCGGAAGACTGTCCACCGCACACTGCAGAGGTGCTGAGGAGCAGGCCCGGGGGTCAGGGTGCGCACGGAGTAAAGGCTCGCGTTACAAGATGGCAAAATGCCCACTTCCGAGCAGAAAAACGATCTCGCAGTGGACACTGGACTTCACTCACTTCTTTACTTCCCCTTCCAAGCTGGGGAGATGGGGTGCTGCAGTGCAAGGGAGAGAGGAAGTGGGGTCCACACAGACTGCTAAGGAGGGAGAGGAGAAGCAGCCAGGTGCTGCTTTCACCCCAAGACCCTCTGGACCAAAACCCCTTCTCTCCTTTCCCGCACCGTCTAGCAATAACTCAAAACAAATCATAGTGCGGAGACAGAAGAGCTGGGGGGGGGGGGGGGGCAGGCAGGGGCGCAGGCGCAGGGAGGAGCTCAGCGCAGACCTTGCTTTTTCTTGGGGCGTTTTCCCTGCACCGCCTCCGGAGCGGCCCGGCTGTCCCCGCTGTCCCCATCGCCACCACCGGCCGGCCGGCGCAGCACGCGCCGCGCCACGCGGTATTCGGGCTCGCCCACGCGCGGCGCGGCCCGCAGCAGGAACTGGCCGCCGCGCTGGGTGACGCGCAGGTCGGTGCGTGGGTAGGTGCCGTACACGCGCCGCAGCTGGCGGCGCAGCGCATCTGGCAGCGGCAGGGGCGGCCCCCGGGTGCGCTCCACGCGTCCCCAGCGCAGCTGCAGCTGCAGGCTGCTGCCCTCGGGCCACGGCACCCAGCGCTCGCCCTCGGGCGCAGGCTGGGAGGGTGCAGGCGCGCCGGCCGCGGGGAACGACGAGCCGAGGGTCGCGGCACCCGGCGGCGGGAAGGCCCACCAGGGCGGCGTCGCGGCCAGCGCCGCACCCGCACCATGGAAGCAGTGGAATTCACGCGGGGCCGGCCGGCTGCAGAAGTTGTGGGTCTGGATGGGCGGCAGCAGCAGAGGGGCGGGCAGGTAGGTGTAGGCAAGGGTCTGCAGCCGAGGCCAGACGCCTTCCCCAGGCGGCAGGCAGACGTAGGAGTACATGCCTGAACCTCAGGCAGCGAGCATTTTTACTGGGTCCAGACCTGTGGTGGATGGATACATAATTCTCAACCATCATATGTCGCTGGACCCCCGGCTCTGGTTCCTGGCCTGGGTCTTGCATGACTGTCTGATAGCTTTGAGAAACCTTTCCAGAGTCAAGCGTTCAGCTCCCCACCTCCTCATCTGTTATTCCAGGGCTGGGCATGTAGGTCTGTCAACAGAGTGCCTAATATATACAAAGCCCAGGGTTCTAGCCCACCACACACATAAACCGGGTGTGGTGGACCCTGCCCGTCCTCCCAGGACCCCTGGAGCAGAGGCAGGAAGACCAGGAATTCAGGGTCATCCTGTTTGAGAACAGCCTGGGCTACAAGAGACCCCGTCTCAAAACAAACAACCCCTCTGCTGTCCAGGCTTTTCAAGCCCCAACCCTGATGTGCCTTCCCGTTAAACTGTCCATTCACTTGCCTCCTTCAGCCTAGTGGGATTGTTCTCCAGCCCTTGGCAGAGTCAGAACAGTCCAGAAAAGAGCTTCTCTCCACCGCTTTTCAGTTGTGTTTTTCCCCTCCATGCCTGCCACGGCCACACCTCCCTGTTACTAGGCAAAGAGAAACACCTTGAGCTGACTAGGAGCCAGCCAGTCTGTGGGAGTAGGAACTAGGGCCCAGAGACTCCAAGGTGGAGGCAGTGGCCTGAGCGCACAGATGCACGCCTCAGAACATTGAACACCCCCATCCCTTTTTAATAAAGTCCTAGCACCTACATGGTGGCTGACAGCCGCCTGCAACTCCAGGGTTAGGGAATCCGACCTCTAAGGATTCCTACATGCGTGTATCGCACAAATTCTTGCAAGCAAACTTATAACACGAATAAAATAATAATCTTAAGAGAGTATTCTGGATTATATGTGAACCCAATGTAATTATAAGGATTTCACACATGGAAGAGGGAGGTCAGTCATACTGATGCCATCCAGAACAGACTTTACCCACTAGAAAGAGTGAGACGAGAATCAACCGCAAAAGCCTGCAGAAGGAAACCCAGTCCTATTAGCCAACATCTTCCTATTAGCCAGTAGCACCCATTTCAGACTTTCAACCTCCACAGCTGTTAAATTTGTCTTGTCCTAAGCTATTTCACTTTCAGTTTGTCATGGCACCAAAAGGACTCCTCTTTATATAGCGTATAATGTATGTAACTTTGCTGCTCTATAACCAGCAGCTGAGGAATATCCAGGGTTACCCATGGGTTGATCTCACCCCAGCCTAGAAATGAATGACAGGCCACATGGACCGGCCAGCTTCTCTACCTGTTTGTACTTCCTCAGGGGTATCGTCTTCCCTGGTTGGTGAACATGTCAAACCAAGCTCAAGTTGAGACTGAGAAGATGAAGAACCTGAGTTTAATTACTGGTGCCTTCATGCTTTGCCAGTCTGGGGAGTTTTTAGGCACAATGAGGGAAATAGGGATCAAGCTGTGAGTCAGTGTCTATTCACTCTGATTCTAGAAATACCCCGCATATTTTCGGGATGCTACACTTTTTTCTTTACAAAATATTTATTCATTGGGGCTGGAGAGATGGCTCAGCAGTTAAAAGCACTGGCTGCTCTTCCAGAGGACCCAAATTCAATTCCCAGCCACCACATAGTGGCTGGTAACCATCTATAATGAGATCTGGTGCCCTCTTCTGGCATGCAGGCAGAATACTATATACATAATAAATAAATAAAATTTAAAAAGTATTCATTTAATGTCATGTATATGTGTGTGCACCTGAGTATATGTCTGTGCATTGTGTGTATGCAGAAGCCCATGGAGGTCAGAAGGGAGTTCAATCCTCTGGGACTGGAGCTACCTATGGATGGTTGTGAGCTGTCATGTGGGTGCTGGGAATTGAATCTGGGTCCTCTGGAAGAATAGGCAGTGCTCTTAACCACTAAGTTATCCAGCCCCCTCCCTCCCTTTTGAAACAGGGTCTAGCTGTGCAGTTTTGGTTGACTTGGAACTCTTTATAATTTATAATTTTTTAAATGTATGTGTGTATATGTGCATATGCATACATATGTTCAGATACCCTTGTCTGTGTGTGTGTATGTTTACGTGTGGCCTTGGGTGCCAGAAGAGTGTTAGATCCTCCTGGAGCTGGAGTTTCAGTCAGCTGTGAGCCATATGATGTGGGTGCTGAGAACTGAACTCTCCTGTAAGAGCAGCAAGCACTCTTAATGACTGAGCTGCCTCTCAAGCCCCTCCCCTTAAGATTTATTTATTTGCTTATTGATTGATTGATTTGGTTTTTTGAGACAGAGTTTCTCTTTGTAGCCCTGTGTAGCTGAACTTTGCTTTGGGTCACCAGCGCGCGCGCGCGCGCGCGCGCGCGCGCACACACACACACACACACACACACACACACACACAAAAAGACACAGATTATAAAAGCTCAGCCTTAGCTTAGGCTTGTTTCTAACTAGCTCTTTTTTTTAAAGATTTATTTATTTATTATGTATACAGTGTTCTGTCTGCATATACACCTGCAGGCCAGAAGAGGGCACCAGATCTCATTACAGATGGTTGTGAGCCACTATGTGGTTGCCGGGAATTGAACACAGGACCTCTGGAAGAACAGCCAGTGCTCTTAACCACTGAGCCATCTCTCCAGCCCCTAACTAGCTCTTATAACTTAAATTAACCCGTATTTTTAAATCTATGCTCTTCCACGTGCTCATCACCTCATCTCCATTTTGTCCATCCTGCTTTCTACTTGTCTGGCTGATGACTCCACTTTTCTTCTTGCCAGAGCTCTCTGTCCAGAAGTCCCTGATACACATGTCTAACTATTAGCTATTTAGCTTTTTATTAAACCAATCACAGTGACATATCTTTACACAGCATAATAAATATCTCACAACAGCTCTGACTGTCCTGGAACTCATTCTAGATCAGGCCAACCTTGAACTCACAAGAGATCCGCTTGCCTCTGCCTCCTGAGTGCTGGGATTAAAGGCATGCACTACCATGCCCAGCAGATTTTTTTTTTTAATTATTATATGGATATATGTGTGGAAGGATATATCCATGTGAGTACAGGTGGCTATGGAGGCCAGAAAAAAGGTGTCAGATTCCCTGGATCTGAGGTTACAGGCACTTGTGAGCTTCCTGTGATGGGAAGTAGGAACTGAACATAGGTCCTCTGAAAGAGCAGATTGTGCACCTTTTTTTTTTTTCTTCTTCTTCTTCTTTTTTGAGATAGGGTTCTCTGTAGCTCTGGCTGTCCTGGAACTCTCTCTGTAGACCAGGCTGTCCTCAAACTCAGTGTTAGAACTAAAGGTGTATGCCACCATGCTCAGCTAAAGCACACATTTGCCATGAAATAACTCTCTATTTCATATAACTGTGAATATGTATTACTCTCACTGGTTTAATAATAAGCTGTAGATGTAACCAATCGTATTACTAAAATAAGAAACACAGAGCCAAGGTAAAAGAGAAAAGCCGAGAGGTCAGAGCTCAGAGATAAAATCTTACCTCCTGCAGTGCTCCTAGCTTCCCCGAGAGAGGGAGGTACTTCCTGTGTCCCTGTTTAAATAATCTTTCTGTTCTGCCTTCTCATTGGTTGTAAACCCAACCACATGACTGCCTCATCACTGCCTGTAAGTACCGCCCTCCAGGTCTTAAAGGCGTATGTCTCCAATACTGGCTGTATCCCTGAACACACAGAAATCTACCTAGCTCTTCTAACCACCACGCTCTTACTATGGCTCTAATAGCTCTGACCCCAGGGCAACTTTATTTATTAACATAAAATTAAAATAACATTTCAGTACAAATAAAATATCACCACATTTCCCCTTTTCTATTTTAATAAAAAGAAAAAAGGCAAAAGGTTATAACTAACAAAAGAAAAACTATATACAAAAGTACAATAACTATATACAATATATACAAGTAACAAATACCTAAACGATGTCTAGTCCATTTGTATTTGACAAATCAGAGAAAATAATTCCCTTATCTATCCTATTTTAGTAAGTCCAAAATGTATCTAATTCACTTTCTATCCTAATTAATCTTCAAGTATAACTGACTAATCTTCAACTCCCTCAGAGACTCAAGAAGGAAATAATATTAGCTAACAAAAATAAAAACAGGAAGTGCACAAAAGCAACTTCCAAAAATTTTGTGAGTTGACAGAAACAGCCAGCTGCCTGGACAGTCACCTGAGGTTTCTCCACAGTGTTGGGGCATCATCTTCAGCCTATAGGCTTATGGTATCTGACAGACTCATTTGTGAAGTAGGTTGTACACAAGGTCAACAGTTCAACCTCACACTGGGTGAGAGCAGTCCATATACCAGAAACACCTGAATTCCACTAGTGTCATGTCATGATTCAGGATTTTAAATTCTGGAAATTGTTGATGGTTTTTGAATTCAGCTGTCCATTCTTCTTGGCTGTGTATATATGGCTTCATCTAAGCATCCCCTTCTCCACATCCCTCTATTAAATGCCAGTCTACTATTGAGAGGCGTGAGCTTTCAGTTGCTGTTCCATTGCACAACAGAAGCCATTGGCCCACTGCCTGTTCAGCTGCCTTCTAAGAAAAGGACACTGTACCTTTTCCAGATTGTGAAGGCCACTTCAGGGATGGTGCCATATTGTCCTGGCCTCAGAAGATGCCGTCTGATAAAGCCATAACCACACTTGTTTTGGCAGGAATCGGTAGTCCTTTGTTTCGTGTTCTGTCTGTCCATTTTGTCCTGTTGATACGAGGATACTTTGTTGTCCAGTGGCTAACTTTTGCCACAATGAAAATTAACTCCATATGCAGTTTCTTCAATGCCCATATTTTCTCTGAAGTAGATTGGTACTGCCAGGAGCCGACATGTCTCAAAAAAGAAAAATTTCTAAGTTATTAAAACATTTTAAATGCCATATTCGGTAGATTTCTGAAGGGTTTGAAGATGACCTGTCTAAAATATATCTGCTCAATTTTTAAAACATATCTAATATGACTACAATTTCTATTGTAATGTCTAACTACTAACTTTCATTTCCTTATATCCTAATAGTTGGTAATAATGTAAAGTATTTAAAATTAGTAACTGTCTTTTTCTTTTCTTTTCTTTCTTTCTTTTTCTCTCTTTTTTTTAAAACAAGAACCTTAAATCTAATCTCCTTTGCTTAGCCTTTTTCCTAACCCTTGACAACTTGTAACCTACCCCCCTAAATAATGAAAATTATCCCAGACCCAAAACCCATTAAAAGAACCAAAAAACCACCCGCCCCACACCACTTCTTTGGCAATGTGGGTGTCATATTCTTAAAATTGCTTCCTGCTGGGTATGGGCGAAGTTTTCTTTATCCTGAAAGAAAAATTTTAGGTTAATTGTCAAATTCTAGGAAAGGTAACTATATCCTTCATTATTATCCAGTCTGTGTATAATGCCAAAGTTCAGGGTTTATCTCAAGTCCTTATTCAAGTAGTCTTTGAGACTGGATCATCTCAGCTAGTCATCTCAAAATTGCTCTGAGCACCTTGTAGTTCAAAGCTGATCTGTAGATGATGTTTGTCAGTTCAGTGATATTATTATTGTCCACGTGGAATTGTTGTTGTTGTTGTTGTTGTGGGGCCCCATTTTCTTCCTGGAGACTTCAGTTGATGTTAGGCCTGGCCATGATTTCCTGCAGAAAACTGATAAGAGACTCGAACACAAAGACATATATATGCAGCTAATTGAAGCCTTTTTTCTAGAATTAATTAGTACTCTATATGACCATTCCTATCTTAACAAAGTTTAAAATGTATATGTATCTATTAATCTTGTAAATTTTGATATAAAATTTATACTTTAAGAAAAGTTTAAAGAATCAGAATAGAATCAAAGAGTTGAGATTAGTAATAGAATAGTCCCTTAATTAATTTGGCTTTTGTCCTGTCCCATAGCAGAAAATGGCTCTTTTATTCTGGCATGATACAGGGAGTTTGTATTTTCATTTTAACAACATGCTTGAGTTTAAAGGAGGAGAGAGCCATTCTCCAACTCCAAAGTCAGCTTTAAATTTTAATTGAACTGGGACTATTAGAAAACCAATAGTGTTAAATCTTTAGAGAAAAGCAGAAACAAACATTTAAGAAGACATAAAATTTTTTAGATAATATATACCCATATGCCATATACTCCCATATACTCTGTTTCCTGGGATAGATGATTTGTCCCTTTTCTTCAGTTGTCTCATTTGTCTTGTGTCCTTCAGATTCCTTAACCTTCATTCTCCTAAAAGACAAAAACAAAAACCTTCCCCCAAGACTAATTTTGGGGATGTTCCTTTTTGGCAAGTTATTATCTGATTAAATGAAAAGACATGTGTTACAGGTACAAGTTAGTTTAAATTGGATGTTCATGCTGGTTGATGAACTATCACCTCCTCTAATTAAGAGGTTTTTCTTGTTCAAATCGAACCTTTATCAATTTTGATGGTATCCACAGCTTATCTTCTCCTGTAGAAACAAAAGCAAAACCTCATCCCCAACGTAATACATACCCTGGTTTCCATTCTGAGGTCAGCACATCCTTAAAGTATATAGGCTGATTTAATTCTGTAGTTTTTTCTATTACCCAATGTCTCTCTGCAGCTGTTGTTCCTTTCTCATTGGCATTCAGAAAATTCAAAGTTAATAGAGCATTATGCAGTCTATTTCTGGGGGTTTTTGTTACTCCTTTCTGTTTATTTAGCATATCCTTTAGAGTTCTGTTTGATCTTTCTATAACTGCTTGACCTGTAGGATTATGTGGTATACCTGTAATATGCTTTATTTTGTAATAATCAAAAAACTGTTTCATTTTAACAGAGACATATGATGGAGCATTGTCAGTTTTAATTTGTGCAGGTATACCCATGATGGCCATAACTTCTAACAAATGAGTGATTACAGAATCAGCTTTTTCAGAACTCAGAGCAGTTGCCCATTGAAATCCTGAATAAGTATCGATAGTGTGGTGTACATATTTCAGTTTTCCAAATTCTGCAAAGTGAAACACATCCATCTGCCAGATTTCATTTCTCTGAGTACCCTTTGGGTTACATCCTGCTGGTAATGGCGTTTGATTATAGAAGGAACAAGTAGGACATTTCTTTACTATTTCTTTGGCTTGTTGCCAGGTTATGGAAAAATCCTTTTTTAAACCTTTACTATTGACGTGATGTTTTTTATGAAAGTCTGAGGCCTCCAGCACATTTCCTATCAATAATTTATCAATCTCATCATTGCCTTGTGCTAGAGGGCCTGGCAGACCAGTATGAGATCGGATGTGAGTTATATATAAAGGATGACTCCTTTTCCTGATTGTATCTTGTAATTGAATAAATAGTGAAGTTAATTCTGAAGCATCAGGGATAAATTCTGCAGTCTCAATATGTAATACCACTCTTTCAGCATACTGAGAGTCAGTTACTATGTTGAGAGGTTCTGAAAAATCCATTAATACCAACAGAATAGCATACAATTCTGATTTTTGCACTGAATTATAAGGACTTTGTACCACTTTACTTAAATTTTCTGATTTGTAACCTGCCTTTCCTTGTTTGTTGGCATCTGTATAAAATGTACGAACTCCAGATATGGGTTTTTGCCGTACAATTCGAGGCAAGATCCAATCAGCTCTCTTTATAAAATCAATTCTGTTGCTTTTGGGATATTTGCTGTTAATTTCTCCCAAAAAATTACTGCAAGCTCTTTGCCAAGGTTCACTTTCTGTCCATAATTTTTCAATGTCCTCCTTAGTTAAAGGTACGACAATTTCTGCTGGGTCTATTCCTGCTAATTGACGAAGTCTCAATTTTCCTTTCCAAATCAAGTCAGAGATTTTTTCCCCATAAGTTTTTAATTTTTTATTTGGTTTATTTGGTAAAAATATCCATTCCAATATAATATCTTCCCTCTGCATTAATATTCCAGTAGGGGAATGCCTAGAAGGTAAAATAACCAAAATGCAATCCAGCTTTGGATCAATACGATCCACATGCCCTTCATGTACTTTCTTTTCTACCAAGGCCAATTCTTTCTCAGCTTCAGGTGATAATTCTCTTGGACTATTTAAGTCCTTGTCACCTTCTAAGGTTTTGAACAAATTAGTCAGTTCATCATTTTTTACCCCAACAATAGTTCGTAGATGAGAAATATCTCCAAATAATCTTTGAAAGTCATTAAGAGTCTGTAGTCTATCTCTCCTAATTTGCACCTTTTGGGGTCTAATTTTTTGTAGCTCTATTTTATATCCTAAATAATTAATAGAATCTCCTCTTTGTATTTTTTCAGGAGCAATTTGTAATCCCCAGCAAGGCAAAATTTTCTTTACTTCTTCAAACATTCTTTCTAAAGTATCTGCATTTGAGTCAGCTAGTAAAATATCATCCATATAATGATAAATTATAGATTTAGGAAATTTTTTACGTATCACTTCCAATGGCTGTTGTACCAAATATTGGCACAGAGTTGGGCTATTTAACATTCCCTGTGGGAGGACCCTCCATTGAAATCTTTTAACCGGTTGAGAATTATTATAAGTAGGCACTGTGAAAGCAAATCTTTCTCTGTCTTTTTCTTGTAAGGGTATTGAAAAGAAACAGTCTTTTAAATCAATAACTATGAGAGGCCATCCTTTTGGTAACAGAGTAGGCAAAGGAATTCCAGATTGTAGAGAGCCCATTGGCTGAATTACTTTGTTAATTGCTCTAAGGTCTGTTACCATTCTCCATTTACCAGATTTCTTTTTAATAACAAATACAGGAGAATTCCAAGGGCTGGTTGACTGTTCAATATGCTGAGCATTTAACTGTTCTTCTACCAGCTCTTCTAAAGCCTGGAGTTTCTCTGTTGTTAAAGGCCATTGCTGAACCCATACAGGCTTGTCTGTTAACCATTTTAAAGGTAGAGCTGTTGGTATTTTTGGAGGATTATCAGTTGTTGTGCCCTGTTCCTGTATAATATGGATGGCTGGTGACCACTCAAAATAATGCCTTCTAATATTTCTCTCAGAAACATGTGCTAGTTTATGATTTGTTTCTGAGATTGGAGGGATTTTAATCTGAGTATTCCATTGTTGCAACAAGTCTCGACCCCACAGGTTCATAGCTATGTTAGCGACATATGGTTTTAATTTTCCTCTCTGTCCTTCTGGACCTATACATTCCAGCCATTTTGCACTCTGTTTCACTCCAGATAATGTCCCAATTCCTAACAGTTGAACGTTTACCTCTTGAAGAGGCCAAGCTGGATGCCAAAATTCTGGTGCAATTATGGTAATGTCCGCACCTGTGTCTACCAGACCAGACAACAAAACACCATTTATTTTTATCGTTAATTTTGGTCTCTGTTCATTAATAGAAGTTTGCCAAAAAATTTTCTTTATGTTTTCTCCTGAATTTTCGATTCTCTCTTTTTCATCATCCTGACCAGCATGACTTATTCCAATAGTCATTTGGTTATTTAATCGCTCAGAGCAGGGATTTCCTCTACAGCTGCAGGAAAGGTTTGAACTGGTTTTGCTATGGGGGCCTGCATGAGGCCCCTCCGGGAGTTTCCCGAAAACTGAGGCAAAGGATTACCCTGTCTGTCCTTTGTTGATCTACATTCGTTGGTCCAGTGTTTTCCCTTACCACACCTTCTGCATACTCCAGAAGGAAGGGGCATTTTGTTGCCATTGTTCCTTGAAGAAACATTGCTTCTAGGAATGACCTGTTTACAGTCCCTTTTAAAATGTCCTTGCTTTCCACACCCAAAACATCTAACACTCCTCAAACCTTTTGAAATTACTTCTCCTACCCACGTATCATGCTCATCAACCTCAACATTAATTGTTTCTCTAATCCAATCTTCCAAAGGTGCAGATCTTGCCCTTAACGGCCTGATTATTCTTTTGCATGCTGCATTCGCATTCTCAAATGCCAAAGCTTCAATTATTGCCTTACTAGCTTCTGATCCTGAGACCATTCTGTTTACTGCTGAAGCCAGTCTTTCTAAAAAATCTGTGAAAGATTCTTTTGGGCCTTGCATAACCTTTGTGAATGACTCAGGTTTTTTTTCCTGGTTCATCAACTCTGTCCCATGCATTCAAGGCTGCCATTCGACATAAAATTACGGTTTGAACATCATATAAACATTGTGTTTGTATTGAAGCATATTGGCCTTCTCCAATAAGCTGATCCTGACAAACTTGTATTCCTTTATCCCTCCATTGTGTTTCTACGTTTCTAGCTTCCTCCTTAAACCATGTTAGAAATTGAATTCTCTGGCTGGGTTCCAGAACAGCTTGTGCAAGGTCCCGCCAGTCCTGTGGTATAATCCTATTATATGTTGACCAAGAGTTTAACATTTGCTTTACATATGGGGAATGCATGCCATAAGATACTATTGCCTCCTTAAACCTTTTAAAATCCATCAGTTCAATTGGAGCCCAGATATTTTGTGTAGCCATTTGATCAGGCATCTGCTGTACGGTTACAGGATAAATTAAGGATGACTGTGTGAAAACAGGCTTTCTTTCTGTAACCTTATGATCCAAACTTGAACCAACTTCCCTGTTAAAATTAACAGGTTTTTCTAAAGCTGTTATCCTGGCACTTAAATCGACTATCTTTTTAAATAGTAAAATGAGAATAAGCATGGTGGTTAACTGCATAATTCCCATAATACTAATCTTTTCATATAGTTGTTCCATTGTCAGACTGCCTAAAATTTCAAACAAAACCCAATTTTCTTCCAATGTACACAGGAAACCCATTTTTTTTAAATGTGGAAAAAATTTGTCTTTTAAATAGTTTCCTTTATGACTTACCAAATCTGCGTAGAACAGTAGAAATCCGAGCGAATTTCAAAACAGCCACCTAGAGTCCTAGGTGTAAATCCAGAGAGAGAGAGAGAGAGAGAGAGAGAGAGAGAGAGAGAGAGAGAGAGAGAGAAACAGAGAGACAGAGAGAAAGCAAGAGAGAAAGCAAAAGGGAAAGCGAAAGAGAAAGTGAAAGCGAAGGGGTAGCCGGCTAAAGCTTAAAGCCAGCCACTTGTTCCCTCTTGAGCCGAGTCAAGGCTTGGCTTTACAGCCAGGGGCCCTGTTTAGCAGGGCAGGCCTGAGCTGTTTGTAGCACTGGCTTTAAGCAAGCAGCTCACAGTCCAGCCTGAGCCCAGACCTGGGCCGGGGCTAGGGAGCCGGCTGCTCCGGCTAGGGAGCCGGCCCCAAGCAGTTTTTAATGGATTCTTGTCACGTTGGGTGCCAGATGTAGATGTAACCAATCGTATTATTAAAATAAGAAACACAGAGCCAAGGTAAAAGAGAAAAGCCGAGAGGTCAGAGCTCAGAGATAAAATCTTACCTCCTGCAGTGCTCCTAGCTTCCCCGAGAGAGGGAGGTACTTCCTGTGTCCCTGTTTAAATAATCTTTCTGTTCTGCCTTCTCATTGGTTGTAAACCCAACCACATGACTGCCTCATCACTGCCTGTAAGTACCGCCCTCCAGGTCTTAAAGGCGTATGTCTCCAATACTGGCTGTATCCCTGAACACACAGAAATCTACCTAGCTCTTCTAACCACCACGCTCTTACTATGGCTCTAATAGCTCTGACCCCAGGGCAACTTTATTTATTAACATAAAATTAAAATAACATTTCAGTACAAATAAAATATCACCACAATAAGCTGATTGGCCAGTAACCAGGCAGGAAGTATAGGCAGGACCACCAAACTAGGAGAATGGTGGGAGGGGCAGGGTCAGAGGAGATGCCAGCCAGCCACTGAGGAAGCAGGATTGTAGAAAATGAGGTGACAAGCCATGAGCCACATGGCAAAGCATAGATAAGAAATATGGGTTAATTTAAATGGAAGAGTTAGTAACAAGCCTGAGCTATCCGCCAATCATTTATAATTTATGTTAAGTCTCCAAGTCGGCTATTTGGGAGCAGGCAGTGGGGACAGAAAAGTCCGCCTACACACACTCTTAACTGTTGAGCCATCTCTCCAGCACCTTGTACTCTTGTCTGGTGGATGGAAACATTTTCTTTCCCCAAGATAGAAATCTGAAAGGATTGCAGGGTTGGGATTTGGGGTGGGGTGGAGGACTCAGTCACTGAATGTGGACTCAGAAGAAATGAAGACACAGAAAGAGCTTAGCATTTTGATAATTGTGTATGAACCACAGTCTCACAGTTACCCAGACCAATAAATTCCTTTTTGTTTAAGCTGATTTAAAGGTCCTGTCTGGCCTGTAGGGACACATGCAGGCAGAATACTGTATACATAGTTGTAGCTAAAGTTTTCCTGCCTGGCCCACAGTCAGGACAAATCTTTGTCACCCGCCAGTCCCACAGCCGCTCAGACCCAACCAAGTAAACACAGAAACTTACATTGCTTACAAACTGTATGGCCGTGGCAGGCTTCTTGCTAACTGTTCTTATAGCTTAAATTAATCCATTTTCATAAATCTATACCTTGCCACATGGCTCGTGGCTTACCGGTGTCTTCATATGCTGCTTGTCCTGGCAGCGACTGGCAGTGTCTCCTTCTGCCTTCCTGTTCTTTCTTTTCTCCTCTCTGTTAGTCCCGCCTATCTTCCTGCCTGGCCACTGGCCAATCAGTGTTTTATTTATTGACCAATCAGAGCAACACATTTGCCATACAGAACATCCCACAGCACATAATAAATAAGTAAATAAATAAATCTTTTTTTTTTAAAAAAAAGACCCCTTTAAAAGGAAAAAACCGGGCTGGAGAGATGGCTCAGAGGTTAAGAGCACCGACTGCTCTTCCAGAGGTCCTGAGTTCAATTCCCAGCACCCACATGATGGCTCACAACCATCTGTAATGAGTGAGATCTGGTGCCCTCTTCTGGCCTTCAGGGATACATGCAGACAGAACACTGTATACATAATAAATAAATAAATAAATAAATAAATAAATAAATCTTAAAAAAAAAAAAAAGGAAAAAACCCTCCCCCTCATTCCCTTTCCCCCTCTCTCTTCGTGAGGTTGTGCGCACCTCCGCTTTCCTTTCTCTCCTTTTCTCTTTCTTTCCCTCTCCCCTCCCTCTTTCTCTCTCCCCCCCCCCCACACACTTAATAAAACTTTCCATGTGGATGCCATGCCTGCATAGCGTGAGTAACTTTCCACCGGGCCACGCCGCCACTTCTGCATGGGCGCCTCACCAGCCTGGGTGTACCTTGGTCCAAACCCAGCCCAAACCCGCCTCTGCCTTCATAACAGTAGAGCCTAGAACGGGGAGGTGGGAGGCCTAAGAGAGAATTTCAGGACACCGCTTGTGTGCCATGTCTCTTAGGTTCAAGGACTGAAGGAGTCTGGCAAGGGATTTGGTCTCCAGCATTGCAGCCACTGATCTCATTGCCTACATTCATGGGGCAGGAAGGACTCAAGGTCATTCCTGCTGGGTCACTTTTCAAAGCTGGTCTTGTCCCTCCTCTCCAAGATGGTTAAAGAAAGACTCAAGGTTTGCTTTGAAGTGAAAGTGTCCACTAGGGTCTGGAGAGATGACTCAGAGGTTAAGAGCACTGGCTCCTCTTCAGAGGCCCTGAGTTCAATTCCCAGCAACTACATGGTGGCTCACAACCATCTGTAATGAGATCTGGCTCCCTCTTCTGGCCTGAAGGCATATATCCAGGCAGAATACTGTATACATTGTGGTGGCGCATGCCTTTAATCTCAGCACACACTCGAGAGGCAGAGTCAGGCGGATCTCTGTGAGTTTGAGAGCTCGTTCGGATCTACAGAACGAGCTTGAGGACAGGCTGCAAAACTACAAGAAATTAACTCGCTAAAAGGTGTAAATTGGAAAACAATAAAAAAAAAGCCCTTTGCTAAGTGAGGCCCCCACATGGTGGCCTACAACGTCTGTAATTGCAGTCCCAGGAGATCTGACACCCTGTCCTGTCTTCTGTGGGCTCTGGGTAGGGACATGGTACACTCATACAATAATACAATAAATCGAAAAAATGTGTTTAAAGTTAGAGCTGGCCATGGTGGGTGGATACAGAGTGCACCCTCAGACCAGTCTGCCCCCCTCAGGCGGAGCAGCAGTGAACTGAGGAGCTGGAGCGCCCATTAGCCATGAAATTCCTCCGTGGTCACGGTCTTCTCCGTGGCAGCCTCCTCTCCCTTCCCCATCTCCTCTGGTCTCTGTAGAAGTAGAGATCAGGCTTAACTTCCTGTGGGCGCTCACAGGAGACAGTGCCACGCATCCCACATCAGACCCACTGAATGAGCTCCCTTGTTGCCTGGAATGATAAAGTCGAGGTAGAGCAGAGGAGGGTGCGTTACACAGAGCCATAGTGGGCGGGTTGACATGAGAGAGCTGGCGGTCAGCTCTGGGACCACTCGAAGCCGTGGCTCCCGGAAGGCTGCTTGGATCTGGTTAGTGAGAGTCCCAGGCGTGGTTAGTGAGAGTCCCAGGCGTGGTTAGTGAGAGTCCCAGGCGTGGTTAGTGAGGGTCCCAGGCGGGGTTAGTGAGAGTCCCAGGCGTGGTTAGTGAGGGTCCCAGGCGGGGTTAGTGAGAGTCCCAGGCGTGGTTAGTGAGGGTCCCAGGCGGGGTTAGTGAGAGTCCCAGGCGTGGTTAGTGACGGTCCCGGGCGTGGTTAGTGAGAGTCCCAGGCGGGGTTAGTGAGAGTCCCAGGCGTGGTTAGTGACGGTCCCGGGCGTGGTTAGTGAGAGTCCCAGGCGGGGTTAGTGAGGATCCCAGGCGTGGTTAGTGAGGGTCCCAGGCGTGAAGCGGAAGCAGTTGGAGTGGTTCCAGGGGCAGAGGCAAACCAGCATGGCTCGCTGGCCGGTGTTCCTGGAGCAGACCTGGGAGAAGCTGTTGCTCGCAACTCCGGCTTTCGTTGCCATTGAGAAGCCTGATCTAATTCTTATTACTACCACTACAAAGAGGTCAGGCGGCATGGTTGTGGGCTGATGGCCTGTGTCTAATATCCCGTGGCTTCCGTGATCTGAGGCTCACAATCCAGCCTTAGATAGTCCCTGGTCACGACTCACCTGGACCTTAAGGCGGTGCTAAACGCTTATCCCAGGGAAGGGGAGGAGAGCGTCCCCAAGAGAAACTGTTTTTCTTTTTTTTAATTAATTATTTATTAATTTTATGTGTATTGGTATTTTGCTTGCATGTATGCCTGTGGGAGGGTGTTAGACCCTCTGGAACTGGAGTTACAGACAGTTGTGAGCTGCCCTGTGGGTGCTGGGATCTGAACCTGGGTCCTCTCTGAAAGAACAGCTCTTAACCACTGAGCCATCCCTCCAGTCTGAGAAACTTTTTATTTGAGCTGAAATGGCAGGTAAAAGAGAGGGGATAAATCAGTCAGGAGTCCAGGCAACCTGTTTGCTGATGCCCATTTTCTTTTGGGTCCCTAAGGGCAAGAGCCCATGACAAACATGGCAGCGACAGCCTCAGGCGCGGTCACCTGCCCGAGCTGCGATCTGGAGAGCAGTGCGGAGCCAATCGCTGGCAAGGGGCGGAGGGAGAGACCCGGGAAGCCCGAGGCTGCTAGCGCGCAGGCGCACTGGCTGGCACCTGGCTCCCCGCAGCCGCGGAATTAGGCATCCCCTGCCAGGATTGCGGTGAGCTGCTGGCCCGCGGCCCGGGCGAGGGGTCAGGAACCGGCCAGACTCGGGGGCCGATCTGCTACAGACGACAAGCCCGAGGGTGGGTCGGGAACGGTTTGCGGAGTGAGAGTCACCGGGACAGTTTGCGGGGTTCCTTGCGGTGTCAGAGTGTGGATGGGAAAATTCTGGGGTCAGGAGGAGTTCGGTTCAAGGGGCAAGCGGTGGAGAGGGGATGCGGTGTCCAGATTGCCCCCCGAGGAATATGAGTTTGTGGATGCGATGGTTCAGGCCGGGATCTACTCATTGATCTAGTGGCCCTTAACCCTGGTGGCACAGTAGAGCCGCTTGGGAAGCTTGAAAAATTATGCTGGGCATCACGTCCAGAGACCCCAATTTAGTGGCCTGGGTGAGGCCTGAGCCTTGGTGCTTGAGAGTTAAAATCAAGTGGTTTTTAATGTGCAAACGTAATGAGAACTACTACACATGTTTCTGAGTAAAAAGCTCCTCGGTTGATTCCCAATTCCTCGGGGACTTAAGAAGTGGCCTGTGATTCTGAGATGAATCGGTGACATTTTCGTGCCACCACAGAATTCTGTGAAGGAGGACGTCCCTCTCGCGATGGGGGAAGGCAACCTGTTAGTTTGCGGGAGAGAACAGGGCCCCGCAACAGCTCTCCCCGGGCTACACCGGGCTGGGAAGAGACAGAACAGTCTGAGACAGGGAGACAGAGCCCACAGTCCGACTGGTCAGCTGCGTGCTGAGAGAATGACGCGCCTCATACTGGCTTTTCTATTACGATTTGAACTTCCACCTGTTCATTTGATACCTCCCCCCACCCAAAAAACAACAACAAACAATAACCAGGCAGGAAATAGGTTTGCTCTCTCCACAGATGTGGGATAAACTCCGATGGCCAGGTGATAATGATGTTCAGCCTTGACCTAGGACTGCACGTTACTTAGTAGCTTCCCCTACAGTGGTCTCTACAGACTCGGCCTCCATCTGGAGGGAGCGGGAAGCCACACCCACCCGCCTTGTGATGGTCTACTTTCCAGGCCCAGCCTGCGGTCTCGGTTTCCTCCCCCAGGTCCATCAGCAGCCCCTACTTGGGCTAAGGGAGAGATTTTGCAAGTTGCCAGAGGGCTCCTGAAACAGAAATGTTTCTGTGGTCTCCTACCCCTCCATCTTGATAAAATTGTGTTGGAGGCTTAGGAAAGAAACGCCTTCTAGTAAAAGGTTGCCCTTTTTACTGCCTGGACCCCGCTCTGCCCATATTGTTCTCTTAGCATGGTGCTGTGTCCTTGGAGAAAGTGTAAACAATGTTACTCTTGGCTGTTTTATCTCCCCTGTACATCTGCTCCACGTTTCACTCCGAGGGACAATCCCGTTTCCGGGTTGCTACTGTTCTTTCGTCTCCCACAGCCAATCGGAACACCCGGTGTGGGCTCTGGGAGTTTTCCAATGACTGTCCTTTCTAAGGCACAGGACAATGGACTAAGCAGGCATTAAGTGAACACTTGCTGTGTGGTACAGGAGCTTGGAAGGACCACAGTGGGACTGGCCTGGACTTGCTCTTAAGGAGCGTGTGGGCTCCAGGGAGATAAGGAAACAGACTTACTTGAACAGATAGACAATGCCTGACTGAGCCTGGAGATGACCCTGGCCTGAGCACTGACTGAACAGGATTTGATAAAGACTGGAAGAGGGTGTCGGGTGACGTGAGAAGTGCTGAGATCTGTAGTCAAAACCGACTTTGAACCTTGGCTCCAGCACTTCATAGCTTGTGACTGTGGGCTGATTATTTAACCTTCAGAGCCTTGGTTGCGTCTATAAAGTGTAAATGGGAATAGTAACTGCACTATGAAGGATTCACAGCAGTGGATATGGAAGCCAGACCTGTCCTAAGTGCTAAGAGCCAGCACATAGTCTCATCCATGGATTTGGGGATAGAGAGGACCACATGAATCAACGTGTGGAGGTGGCATTTAAAGAAGTTTGGAGAATGACGCATGGGAAAGACTGGGATGTTGCAGGCCGTGAGAGGCGTCCATATTGAATACTGCAATGGTAACAGAGCTGTGTGTGAAGGTATACACCTGTAGTTCTAGCACAGGCGAGGCTGAGGCAGGAGGATTGCCACAAGTGTGAGGCCAGCCTGGTCTACCTAAGGAGTTTCAGGTCAGCACAGGATACACAGTGAACCCCTACCTCAAATAAACAAACAAAAAGACTTTAGTTATATATTTGTCAGAAGGGTCCCTAACTAGTTTTGTAAAGAAAATACTATATACATGATATCTGTGTGTATGTACATGTTTGCATTTAAGGGTATGCATTCATGGGTCACAGTGAACGTGTACAAAGTCAGGGGGCAACCTCAAGTGTTGGTCCTTGCCTTCCGATGTTTAAAAAACTTTTATTTTTTAAAACAAGATCTCACCATGTAATGCAGGCTAGCCTGGAACTTACTATATAGACCAGAATGGTCTTAAACTCACAGAGATCTGCCTGAATTGTCTACTGAGTGCTGGGATTAAAGGTGTATGCCACAGTCTGGAGGTGGGGGCATACGCCTTTAATCCCAGCACTCAGGAGGCAAAGGTAGGCAGATCTATGTGATTTTAAGGCCAGCCTGGTGGACAGAGGGAGTTCCAGGCCAGCCAGAGATACACAGAGAAACCCTGTCTCGGGGGTGGGGGTGGGGGAAGGTGTATGCCACCATGCCTGGCCCCAAAAAAACATTTTGTTGTTGTTGTTAAGACTTATTAGCCAAGTGGTGGTGGTGCATGTTTTTAATCCCAGCACTCTGGAGGCAGAGGCAGGTGGAGCTCTGTGAGTTCGAGGCCAGCCTGGTCTACAGAGTGAGTTCCAGGATAGCCATGGCTGTTATGCAGAGAAACCCTGTCTCAAAACTGCCCACCCCCCTAAAAAAAAGACTTATTCAGTTTTACCTGTATGTGTGTTGCCTGAGTGTATGTATGCATCATCTACACTCAGGAATCCGTGGAGGTCATGAGGCAGCAGATCTCCTGGAACTGGAATTACAGAGGGTTGTGAGTTGCCTGCCGTGTGGGTGCGAGAACTGAACATGGGTCCTGTACGGGAACAATAATGCTCCTAGTGAGCCATCCCTCCAGCACCTCACCTTCCATTTTTACGTTGGTTTTAAGGATCGAGCGCAGGTCTTGTGCTTGGACGAGTGCATTTGCACCCTAAGCCGTGTCCTCTAATCCCAGCTGGTTTTTAAAGGTCATGAAACCCGTGGGAGCATTGTTTATGGAAAGCCCTGTGTCC
Source organism: Peromyscus maniculatus bairdii (assembly GCF_049852395.1). Taxonomy (NCBI): domain Eukaryota; kingdom Metazoa; phylum Chordata; class Mammalia; order Rodentia; family Cricetidae; genus Peromyscus; species Peromyscus maniculatus. The sequence goes on from NC_134852.1 coordinate 198,885,631, forward strand.
TTGGTGCTTTCTGTTCCTTTTGCATTTAAGCCCCACTTGACGAGAGTTGGTATTAAGGTCCCCACTGGCCCAGGGAGAGGGAGTAGCTGGCCCAAGGCCACCAACCAGGCTGTTCCCAGGCCAGGCCTCCAGCTCTTGTGCAAGGTGAAGTGTGAAAGGGAGTGGTAAGTCCGGTTGGTGGCAGGTCACAGGATAGGCAGCTTATGCACCTAGAACAATGTGGGCTCCGTGCTAGCCATGGAGGGGCCTCTGTTCTCTTGTGAAGTGGGCGGAGGGTGGGAAGAGCAGAGGAGGAAGGCTGTTTGCTTGCTGTTGGAGGAGCGGAATCTGGAGGAGAAACACAGGCTGGAGAGGACTCGCCACAGCATCTTCCCTCCGGCCTCTCCAGGGCTGCCTCACCTGTGTGGAAAGCTCTGCCTCCACCTGAGGTTTGTGACGGGGGTTCATCTCTGGAGTTCTTTCTGGGTGTTGTTTGCAGGCTTCCTCTCTGACTCCTCCTGGGTCCAAGTTTCCCCCCCCACTTCCCTTACTTCGGAAAGCAGCCTGAGTCCTGGGATATCCCACCAGCTCTGACCCAATCCTCTTTAAGGAAAAGCTGAACTTGGGGGTAGAGGCAGACATGTCTGTGAGTTCCAGGCCATCCTGGTCTAAAGGTCCACTGTCTCAAGGAAGAAAAAACTAGTTTTTTAGCATCTGCCTTGTGCCTAGGGTGGGACTCACAGTGTCCTGAGTATTAGTTTAATGCTTGCTATATACAAGACCGCTCTTATTTCCCCATTTTGCAGAAATGACTAGATTCCACCTGGGAGAAAGTAGTGATTTGAACCCTTCCCCTTCCAAGGGCAAAACCCATGCCCTTTCTATCTCACCACCCTTTGAGTTCTTCTAGCCTCACCTCAGCATGGGTTTAGGGAGCCAACTTGGAAACTATGGACCTCAGCAGGGAGGTTCTCCTTCTCCAGTGACAAAAGCCAGTCACTGACTGAGTAGGAGTGGCCTTTGACAAAGGCTATGAATTTGAATAGAGGACTTCTGAGAGGGGTGAGGTGACTGTCTTGGTCACTATTCTGTTGTTGTGAAGAGACACCATGACCAAGGCAACTCTCACGAAAGAAAGCCTTTGAGGTATGCTTACGGTTAGCCCATCATCATGGCAGGGAGCCATGCATATAGGCAGGTGCTGGAGCAGTAGCTGAGAGCTACAGCCTGATGCTCAGGCAGAGGGAGAGCCTAGGCATGGCTTGGGTGTTTGAAACCTCAAAGCCCATCCCCAGTGACATACTTCCTCCAACAAGGCTACACTTTCTAATCCTTTTAATCCTTTCAAACTGTTCCACTCCCTGGTGGCTAAGCCCTCAAATATATGAGCCCACGAGGGCCATTTTTATTCAAACCACCACAGTGACAGTGACCTGAGTTATAGATAGTAATGGAGGTGATGTTTTGTTTCATGTTCCCAAAGGTCCTGAAGCCGCATTTTCTGGGCTGTGTGTGTGTGTGTATAATATGAATGTGTGAGTGAGCTGGGCAATAGTGGCACATGTCTTGAATCCCAGTACTTGGGAGGCAGAGGCAAGTGGATCTCTGTGAGTTTGAGGTCAGCCTAGTCTACAAAGTGAGCTCCAGCCAAAGCTACAAAGAGAAATCCTGTCTTGAAAAAAAAAAAAAAAAGTATGTGTTTCTCTCTCTCTCTCTGAGTGTATGTGTTGAAACAGGCTCTCACTATGTAGATCAGGCTGGCCCTGAACTCAGAGATCTGCCTGCATCTTTTAAGTCTAAAGAATTGAAGGCACACACCACAATGCCTGGCATTTAAGACAGAGTTTCTCTGTGTACTCCTGGCTGTCCTAGAACTCAAGATCAGGCTGGCTTCGAACTCAGAGATCTGCCTGCGTCTGCCTCCTAAGTCCTGGGATTAAAGGTGTGGGCCACCATCACCTGGCTAGCCCATCCAGCCTTCTTTTACTATTTATTTATTTATTTATTTATTTATTTATTTATTTATTTATTTATTTATTCCTAGACTAGTCAAGTGTAGACGTGAGAAATTATTCTTTAGGACAGGGTCTCACTCAATTGCCTGAGCTGGCCTCAGTCCTCCTGCTTTAGCTTCTTGAGTATCTGGGGTTCCAGTATTGCACCCACATTCCCAGAGGAGTGTGAGGAGTCTGGGCTCCATGCTAGCTCCTAAGAATGGCAGGTACAGACCTGGGTGGTCCTGTCCACAGAAAGAATCAGCAAGAACAAAGGCTTGTCAGAGAAAGGGAGGCTGGGCTGGGAGAGGCTGCATTGTAGACACCTTGCAGATTGGTAGGGATGTGGCAGGCTGGGTCTTGGGGCAAGGACAGACCCTTGGAAACGTTGTTCCTTCTGTTGGACGAGGGCAGAGGGCAAACAGGCTATGACTGGTGGGGGAGGGTATGTGCAACCTCTGCGCCATGCAGTCTCGGGAAGAGATCGGAGGCTCTCTGGGAATCCGGTCAGTGGCATTAGCTACCATAACAGATGATACTAACTGATGGCTAAAAGCAACTCTGTATTCTCTCATGGCCGGAGGGCAAAGGTCCACATTCAAGGGCCTAGCAGGGTCATGTTTCTGCTGGAGGCCCTAGAGAAGAGCCCTTCCCTCTCCGTCTAGCTTTTGGAAGTCCACTCGTGATGCTCAGCTTTCCTTGGCTCATGGCTACATTACTGCAGGTTTTGTCCTCACATGACCATTGTTTCTTGATGTCTTAATTTAGATTACTATTATTATTAGTTTTGGGTTACTTTTTTTTTTTTTTTTAGATTTATTTATTTATTGTGTATACAGTGTTCTGCCTGCACACCAGAAGAGGGTACCAGATCTCATTACAGATGGTTGTGAGCCACCATCTGGGTGCTGGGAATTGAACTCAGGACCTCTGGAAGAGCAGTCAGTGCTCTTCACCTCTGAGCCATCTCTCCAGCCCTTGGGTTACTTTTTTTTTTTTTTTTTTTTTGGTTTTTTGAGACAGAGTTTCTCTGTGTAGCTTTGCGCCTTTCCTGGAACTCACTTGGTAGCCCAGGCTGGACTCGAACTCACAGAGATCCGCCTGCCTCTGCCTCCCGAGTGCTGGGATTAAAGGCGTGCGCCACCACTGCCCGGCCTTGGGTTACTTTTTGTTGTTGTTGTATTTTGTTTTTCAAGACAGGGTTTCTGTAACGAGTCTTTCTCTGTCCCGCCAGCCAGCTCCCAAATAATGACACAGAGACTTATTAATTATGAAATCTTGGCCTATAGCTTAGGTTTGTTCCTAATTAGCTCTTAAAACTTAAATTAACCCATTTATATTAATCTATGTTCTATCACATGGCCTTACTTCTCTTCTATCTTGCACCTCCTGTTTCCTCTCCACGTCTCCCAGCATCTCTGGTGTGCCTAGATTCCTCCTCCTCCTCCTCTCCCTTTCTCTCCCTGGAAATCTCGCCTATACCTCCTGCGTAGCATTTGACTATTCAGCTTTTTATTACACCAATCACTGCAAGTACATCTTTATACAGTATATAAACTATACCACATTTCCCCCTTTTTGTCTCAATGAAAAGGAAAGGTTTTAACTCTAACATAGTAAAACTATATATGATAAGAACAGTTATCAGGTAAGAATTACATTCACAGCTGGGCAGTGGTGGTGCATGCCTTTAATCCCAGCATTTTGAAAGCAGAAGCAGGCAGATCTCTGTGAGTTTGAGGCCAGGCTGGTCTACAGAAGCAAGTTCCAGGACAGCCAGGGCTATTACACAAAGAAACGCTGTCTCAAAAAAGAAAAAAATAATAAAATGTCCAGTCCATTTGTATTTGGCAAATTTGGAGAAAGTACTGTATTATCTATCCAATTTTAGTGAGTCCAAAGTTTTGTACCTAATTCACTTTCTATCCTAACTTATATTACCAGTACAAAACTATCTTTTTAGACCTCAAAAACATTTTCTCAGATAAACAATCTAAGTGTTCAGGTCTCTCAACCTTATATACTTTATATCTCTTATGTAAGTTTCTTTTTGGAATTTGGTAACAAGGAAAACTGTAACTATAAGCCATCAGAGACCTGAGAAGGATACAATATAACCCAAGTAAATAGGAAGTACAGAGCAAACAACTTCCAAAACTATAGGAAGGACAGAGGCTGCCTGGACAGTCACCAAGGTTCCTCTGCAATGTTGGGGCATCCATCTTCAGCCTACAGGCCTAGACTATCGGACAGACTTTTCTGTAAAGTAGGCATTTTGAAAGGTTGTCCCACCTTGTCTTGGCAAAGTTAGACAGTCACTTTCTTTTGTGTCCTGCTTGTCCAATTTGGACAGCATACTGACATCAGTTGAGGCAAGGGCAGTTTGTTGCCCAGTGGCTGACTTTTGCCACAAAGAAAACAAAGTTCATATGGAGGATCTTTGATGCTCATCATCCTTTTTGATGTAGATTGGTGCTGCTAGGAACAGATGTATCTCACTGTCATGAAAAGCCTTATGTTATTTAAACATCTTTTTTTTTTTTTTTCCCCGAGACAGGGTTTCTCTGTAGCTTTGGAGCCTGTTCTGGACTAGCTCTGTTGTGCGCCACCACCGCCTGGCTATTTAAACATCTTAAATGTCATATTCTGTAGGTCTCTGAAGTGTTTGAACACCATCTATCTAAACTATATCTCTGACCTTGAAAACATACCTTACATGACTACAAGTTTGATTGTTATAGATAACTACTAACCTTTATTTCTTAATTATCCTAAATGGTTTATAATAATAGCTTTCAAGGACTAGAACTTTATATTACATTTTTAAGTTAGCTGCATAGGTACAATACCTTAAATAAGAGTAGAAACATATATACAGTTTAACAAAAATAACCTTAAATTTGTATCAATATACAAAAATCCATACCAATGTAAAATATTTGAGACTAGTGGTTGTTTAAAAGTAGACTCAACTATCTAACCGTTTAATCTCATCATTTCTATACTATACTCCCCTTTGCCTTTCAGAAAGAGATCCCTGAATCTAATCTCCTTAGTTTAGCTTCTTTTTTGACCATTACCAATAACAACTTACAACCCACGCCCCTAAATGATGACAAACACCCATGACCCATCAAATGACCAAAACCATCCACCGCAGCTCTTGGGAATGTGGATATCATCTTATCTAGACTTCTTTCTGTTGTCTGGGGGCAACAGCATCTTTATGGGACCCTGTGAAAATTGGGATAATGGTCAAGTCCTGGGAGAGCTAGCTGTATTTTTTTTTTTTTTTTTTTTTTTTTTTGTGTGTAGTCTCTGTGTGATGGGAAAGTGCAGGGCTTATCTGAAGTCCTGGTTGGAGTAGTGTGTGATGTTGGACCATCTCAGCTAGCAGCTTTGAAGCTGTTCTGGATTCAGAATTTTTGAGGAAAATGCAAAAGAGGCATTCTAAGGCTGGATCTCCTGGGCTACTTGTCTTTATTGGTGTCTGGTCCCATTTTTTTTTTCCCTGAAAACACAAACTTTTAAAGGTAACATATATCTGCATTAACACAAGTATAGAATGTCCACAAGTCAGTTGAAGATGATTTTTTTGTTTCATATTTGAGCAGGTAAAAGGCACCAGTTTATGTTTGTTTGGACTATATAACCAAACCTCTATCCATACCATATGAAAGGATGGCATGTAATAATAAGCCATGAGGACTCTGTAGCCAACAAGATTTACCATGTCTCATCCAGTCTCAGAGCTGTTCCCATAGTAGAGGAATCAGCATATATGTTACCTGTCCTGTAGTCTTTCTTGGTTTCCTTTTTTCATGTCTATAGCCAGAGGTCTTCACCAATCAAATCTGATCTTCATTCATTTTGAAGAGAATCATAACTTTTTGTTTCCTGTGGAAACAAAGGTATAATCTCTCCCCCAATGCAACATATTTTCTGACTTCCATTTTGAAGTTAAGACATTTTTAAAATATATAGGTTGGTTTAATTTAGCAGTTTCCATAATCCAGTGTCTCTCAGCAGCTACTGTCTTTTGTGCATTAGCATTTAAAAAATTCCTAGTCAATAAAACACATACAGGATCCAGACACCTGGATTTCTCATCTTTACATGGCTTATTTTTTTAATATTACTTTACTCTCTCTTTAAAGACTTTTATTATTTTTAAACTTTTTTTTTTTTTTTTTTTTTGGTTTTTCGAGACAGGGTTTCTCTGTGTAGCTTTGTGCCTTTCCTGGAACTCACTTGGTAGCCCAGGCTGGCCTTGAACTCACAGAGATCCGCCTGCCTCTGCCTCCCGAGTGCTGGGATTAAAGGCGTGCGCCACCAACGCCCGGTGATAACTATTTTTTTTTCTATGACTATACTCATTTTTTTTACTGTATCTTTTTAAAGGTTTTCTCGGTTTGGACCACTTTACTACATGCCTGCAGCATTCTGTGACCTAGAGAGAAACCTTAAATGTCCACATCAGCTGTTACACAGCTCTGGCCGCTGGCTCTGCCCCACCGGGTTCCCGGAGGGCCTAGCCTCATGCTCTGCCCCAGCTCTGGGAAGCTGCCCGTGTCCACCACGATTCCATTCGGCAGGCATTTTTACTTAGCTTTCTGGCTGCTCAAGTGCTCTGCTGCACAGCAGGGCTTCTTAAAAGACCCACACCTCTGTATGCAGAGCCTACCCGAGAGACTGCTTTTCAAGCCCTGTGTGGATATTCAAGCCTTCACGTTGGACGCTATATGTGATGAGTCTTTCTCTGTCCCACCATCCAGCTCCCAAATAATGACATGAAGACTTACTATTAATTATGAAAGCTCAGCCTATAGCTTAGGCTTGTTTCTAACTAGCTCTTGAAACTTAAATTTAACCCATTTATATTAATCTACGTTCTGTCACGTGGCCTTACCTCTCTTCCATCTTGCACCTCCTGTTTCCTCTCCATGTTGTCTCTCCAGCACCTAGATTCTCCTCCTCTTCTTTTCTCTCCCTGGAAGTCCTGCCTATATCTCTTGCCTACCTATTGGCTGTTCAGCTTTTTATCACACCAATCGCAGCAAATAGATCTTCACACAGTGTACAAATATCCCACAACCAGTTTCTCTGTGTAACTCTTGCTATCCTGGAGCTCACTCTGTAGCCCAGGCTGGCCTTGAACTCACAGAGATCCACCTGGCTCCTCCTGTTTGTTCTTAAGTCTCTGTGCCCAGTGCCAGCATTGCCCATGTGTGGTCCTTTTTGGAGAGAATCAAGCTTGCCCTTTAGTTATAGCCCTGGACTGTGTCTTAAAACTTAAATTAACCCATTTATATTAATCTACGTTCTGTCACGTGGCATTACCTCTCTTCCATCTTGCACCTCCTGTTTCCTCTGTTCCTCAGTTGTTTGCTGTTTATTTTATTTATTTATTTTTTTTTTTAAAGATTTATTTATTTACTTATTACGTACACAGAAGAGGGCACCAGATCTCATTACAGATGGTTGTGAGCCACCATGTGGGTGCTGGGAATTGAACTCAGGACCTCTGGAAGAACAGTCGGTGCTCTTAACCTCTGAGCCATCTCTCCAGCCCCTTGTTTGCTGTTTATAAATGTTGCTGCTGTGCATACCTCTACACATAAACTCTTGGGGTTAGTTCCTTGAGGTGGAATTTCTGGAATCTTGTACATCTTGTTCTTTTGAGACCAGTTTTCACTATGTAACTTGGCTGGCCTGGAACTCACTATGTAGACCAGGCTGGCCTGGAACTCATCCAGATCCGCCTGCCTCTGCTTCCTAAGTGCTGGGATCAAAGGTGTGTACCACCACCACAGTCAGCCATATCTTGTTCTTTTGTTTTGAGATAGAGTCTCACCATGTAGCCCTAACTGTCCTGGAACTCACTATGGAGACAAGGCTGGCCTCGAACTCACAGAGATCTATCTGCATCTCTTCCTCCCGAGTGCTGGGATTAAAGGCATGCGCCAGCATGCCTGTTCTCACATTTTTTTTTTTTTTTTTTTTTTTTTTTGTGACAAGGTTTCTCTGTGTAGCCTTGGCTGTCCTGGCTCCTCTGTAGACCAGGCTGGCCTTGAACTCACAGAGATCTGCCTGCCGCTGCCTCCCGAGTGGTGGTGTACTCCCAGTTAAAGGCGTGAACCACCACTGGGCTCACATCCTGTTTTTTTAGAGCAGACTTCTCACTGGCTTTTCCCGTTTTCTCCAGTGCACAGAAATCTGTTTTGGAGGTCAATTACAAAGGCAATGTGGTGCATCCCTTTAATCCCAGCACTTGGGAGGCAGAGGCGGGCCAGCCTGCTCTACAGAGCGAGTTCCAGGGCAACCAGGACTACACACAATGTGTTCCTGCTGTATAAACAAAAAAACAAAAGAAAGGCTTTGTCATCAGATAAAAACCTGAATTCAAGAAAGGGGAAAAATTTATAGGATTTGATGAGAAAGGGGAATAAAGTCTGGATTCAAATCTATTGCTCCTTTGCTGCATGACATTGGCTAAAGTTCCTCAGCATTTTTTAATGTGGGGTTGTTCTATAAGACCATAATAGTGTTTCTTGGAATTTTGTAAAGATAATGATCATACCAATATGTACTTACTGAACACACTGCCCCTCTCTCAGTAGGGTTTCATCGTGTAACCAAGGCTGGCCTGAACCATGTAGCCCAGGCTGACATAGTGTCTTCCTGTCTCAGCCTTCCTAGTGCTGGGTTAGAGGCGTGTGCCATCATGCCTGGTGTATAGAGCATTTACTATGGGCTTTTTCATTTAATCCACCTGTTCTTTCACATAATGATTCCCTTTGACCTTGACTGATGCTGTAAGCATACTGCCTAAACCCACCGTGGGCATGTCTAGACAGTGAAGGCTGTACAGCATGCTGAGCAGCCAGCCCTATAATGTGAGCTGGCCCAGTACTTGGATGCCCGCCTTCTCTTCCCATAGGCTGAGATGGAGTAACTCCAGAGTGGTGGCTTCTAGCTTAGATTATTTCTGCCCTACTTCATTGGTAATTCCCCAGCTTCGTTTTACATGCAGATTCCCTCCCAAAGGAAACGAGTTTAAGAATTTTTTTTTTTTCAGTGTCAGGGATTAAACCCAGGCACTGGACTAGAAGGCAGCCACTGAGCTACAGACCTCAGCCTGGAATGAATTATTTTATCTTAAAAACTAAAGGACTCGGAGAGCTAGATTGAGAGAGAGACAGCGCCGATCCTTGTTGCTAACTGGTTTCTTCTTCCCCAGAGACGAGAATGGTCAGACTGCCAACGTCCGTGAACCCTCCTCCGTGCTCCTGGGGCTGAGGCTTGGCCAGCAGCCATGGGGCTAGCCTGGCCCCGAGCCTGGCTGCTGGGTCTGCCCACAGCCGTGGTGTACGGCTCCGTGGCCCTCTTCACCTCCATCCTGCACAATGTGTTCCTGCTGTACTATGTGGACACCTTTGTCTCGGTGTATAAGATCAACAAAGTGTCCTTCTGGATTGGAGAGGTAGGCCAAGCATGCTGCAGCCAGTGGCGGTGGGAGACGAGGGCATCAGGCGTCCGTCCGGGCAGACAGGAGGAGCTGGGTTCTGTCCCAGTGGCAGGCGCTTCGCGGGCAGGCTGTGTTGTTCAGCAAGACTCAGCCAGAAAAGCCGGAGAATTCTAGTAGCAGCCCTGGCCACTGCCTTAGGTGGGATACACTTACAAGCCGCCCTGGGCCACTGGGTTTGAAGTGTGGACCAGCCAGGAGAGGGGCTTTGGCGGAAGAACTTACAGAAACAAAGCCTGCCTGCCGGAAGCTGCCGCCTACTTTGGGGAAAGACTAGAACTGGGGAGCCCTGTGTAGTCCAACTTCCCATCTCTCTTTTCTTCTTCTTTTAATGATTTATTTATTTGATGTGCATTGATATTTTGCTTGCATGTATGTCTGTGAGTGTCGGATCCCCGGGAGGTAGAGTCACAGACAGTTGTGAGCTGCCATGTGGGTGCTGGGAATTGAACCCAGGTCCTCTGGAAGAGCAGCCAGTGCTCTTAACCGCTGAGCCATCTCTCCAGCTCCCCATCTCTCCTTTCTCGCAGACTGTATTCCTCCTCTGGAACAGCTTCAACGACCCCCTCTTCGGCTGGCTCAGCGACCGCCAGTTCCTCCGCTCCCAGCCCCGGTGTGTGTCTTTGGGATGGTGTCCCACTGCCTCTTTCCACCCCAATGCTCCCCAAGCTGGAGGACCGCTGCTCAGATTTGGGGTGGGAAAAGGAAGGGACGCCAGTTGTGGTAGGAGCATGGCTCAGCTAGGGGGAGGGGTTGACCCTAGTGGGGCGTGGCTGGCTACTCATGGCCCTGTACCACATATTTACCCTGCCGTTTCTAATGGCTCCCCTACCCTTCCCTGTCTGGGCTCATTTCTCTCCCCAACCCTGAGAATCGTCATCCCGCAGCCCTTTGGTCATCAGCCCTGGCGGGCAATGGGCTGAGGAGAGGGTGGATGACTGTAAGCTGTGCTTCTTAAGTCTCAAGTCAGGGGCTGGAAACGTGGGGTGTATCTTGGTGGGAATTCCTCCATCCCGTTTCCTGGGCCCCGCTAGGGGAACTCGGGCCTGCTCAGGCCAGAAGGTTACCTCCTAACACCTTCCTCTCCCCGACAGGTCAGGAGCTGGGCTCTCCTCCAGGGACGTGGTGCTGACGCGGGTCCGGGCCCTGAGCTGGCATGGGCCGTTGCTGGCGCTGTCCTTCCTGGCGTTCTGGGTGCCCTGGGCCCCGGCTGGCTTGCAGTTCCTGCTGTGCCTGTGCCTTTATGATGGCTTCCTGACCCTCGTGGACCTCCACCACCATGCCTTGCTGGCTGACCTGGCTCTCTCAGCCCACGACCGTACCCACCTCAACTTTTACTGCTCCCTGTTCAGCGCGGCCGGGTCTTTGTCCGTCTTCGCCTCCTACGCCTTTTGGAACAAGGAGGACTTCTCCGCCTTCCGTGCCTTCTGTGTGGTACTAGCTGCTGGCTCTGGACTGGGCTTTCTGGGGGCCACACAATTGTTGAGGCAGAGGATTGAGGCCACCAGGAGGGACAGGGGGTGCTCGGCCCTGGTCATGGACGGCGGGTGAGTGACTAGCCGGCTCCCTAGGCTCAGAGTCCACTTTTAACACTCAGTCCTCTGGCCCACTCTGGTCTAACCCCTGCCGTCTCCTCCCCTCTGCCCACAGCGCGTGTGAAGAGGAGCTGCTGGTGGGTGGGGAGGAAGCGGGCAGCATCACCTTGGGTCAGTACCTCCGGCAACTGGCCCGCCATCACAACTTCCTGTGGTTCGTGGGCATGGACCTGGTGCAGGTATGGGGAGCCGTTCCCTCACCCCTCCTTCCTGAGGTTTGATGGCAGGAAGGCTGGGACGTTAGGAGACCTAGGTTCTAGCACCTTCTGTGTTCACTGCCACCCTGCGCCATTGCCCCCATCCCCACAGTGCTGAGAGCTGTGGAGTCAGGTAATGACTCCACCACTGAGCCCCACCCCTGCCTCTCACTATGAGATCTTAGGCAGGTCTCAGCCTCTCTCCGAGGCCAGTCCTGTCTTCATCCATGATGTGAAGACTGGGAGGTTCTCTATGTACCCCCCCCACACACACACCACCATAGATGGAAATTTCTGCCCCGTCCTGTCCCACAGCCATTCAGTCCTAAATAAACACACAGAGGCTTATATGAATTACACACTGTTTGGCCTATGGCTCAGGCTTATCATTAACTAGCTCTTACAAACTTAAGTCAACCCATTTCTATTAATCTATGTTTTGCCATGTGGCTTCCTGGCATTAACTGTGTTGTGTCCCTTACACCTTGCTCCCCAGGCAGCCCTCAGCGTCTCCTCTGACTCCGTCTTCTTCTCCTTGTCTCTCTGCTCGGATTCCCCGCCTGGCTCTATTCTGCCTTGCCATAGGCCATAGCAGCTTCTTTATTAACCAATGGTAGCAACACATATTCACAGCATACAGAAAGACCATCCCCCAGCAACCCCCCCCCTTTTTTTTTCTTTTTTTTTTGTTTTTTCAAGACAGGGTTTCTTTGTGTAGCCCTGGCTGTCCTGGAACTCACTCTGTAGACCAGGCTGGCCTTGAACTCACAGAGATCCACCTGCCTCAGCCTCCCAAATGTTGAGATTAAAAGAATGAGCCACACCCTACTTGGCTCTGAGAGATTCCCTTTATGGGGACTCTGTGACAGTACTTTTTTTAAAATTATTATTTTATGTGTTTTGGCTACATATCTATCTGTGCACAAGTGTGTACCTGGTACCCAGAGAGGCCAGAAGAAGATGTCAGGTCCCCCAGAACTGGAGTTAAGAAGGCTATAAGCCTCCATGTGGATGCTGGGAATTGATCCTGGGTCCTCTCAAGAGCAGCCAGTGCTCTTAACCACTGAGCCATCTCTCCAGCCCCTGTAGCAATCTTTTTTAAAACATCAAATGCCCCATCTAAAACATAGGTAGTATACAAGTTATCCAAAATTATGTTGTTTAAATAATTTTTTTTTTTTCTGAGACGGTTTCTCTGTGTAGTTTTGGTGCCTGCCCTGGATCTCTCTCTGTAGACCAGGCTGGCCTTGAACTAACTCACAGAGATCTGCCTGCCTCTGCCTCCCGAGTACAGGAATTAAAGGCGTGTGCCACCACCGCTCAGCTTGTTTAAATACATTTTAAATATATAAATTAATTCTTTATTTTTATGTCATGAAAACTTAAAAACTGTTCTAGTTGCTATTTTACTGTGCCTTCAAACTTTTAGTAAAATTAGGTAGGCCACAAGGAATGTCTCTTAGGTTTGTTCTGGTGTGTCCCATGTTGGGTGGCATAGGGAGAGGTCCAGGGCTGCTGGCCCCCACTGGCCCCCGCTGCCCCCGCTGGCCTCTGCTGCCCCCTCCCCCCCACTGACCCCCACTGGCCCCTCCCTGCCCCCGCTAGCTCCTGCTGCTCCCCCCCCCCCGCTGGCCCCCTCTGCCCCCCCCCTGCTGGCCCCCACTGGTCCCCGCTGGCCCCTACTGCCCCCTCCCCCTCACTGGCCCCCGCTGCCCCCCCGACCCCCGCTGACCCCCACTGGCCCCCCGCTGGCCCCTGCTGGCCCCCACTGGCCTCCCTCTGGACCCCACTGACTCCCGCTGCTCCCCCCCACCCCGCTGGCCCCCGCTGGCCCCCACTGGCCCCCACTGGCCCGTGGCCCTGTGAACTCTCACCGTTCTGTCCTGTAGGTATTTCACTGCCACTTCAACAGTAACTTCTTCCCCCTCTTCCTGGAACACTTGCTGTCGGACCACATCTCGCTCTCCACAGGCTCCTTCCTGCTGGGTAAGTGCTCCCTCAGGCCAGCAGCTTGCACATCCTGCCCCCAGTTCCATTTTCCTTAGGTGGAGGTCTAGTGGTCCTCACCTCAGTCCTCACAGCGATGGTTGACACCCGTAGGCAATGTGATGCAGCCAGCGGCCAGTGTGCCATTTGCTGAGTGGACTTGGGTATGCTGTCGAATCTTTCTGAGCTATCATTTTGTTTGCTTGTTTCTCTGTGCAGCCTTGGCTATCCTGGATCTCGCTCTGTAGACCAGGCTGGCCTCGAACTCACAGAGATCTGCCTGCCTCTGCCTCCCAGATGCTGGGATTTAAGGCATGTGCCACCCCTGCCAGGCCTTTTCTCTCTTTCTTCCCCACCCCCACTCTTACTTGTAAAGGGAGGGTCTCAATAGTAGAGTGGCCCCTTACTGGTGTGTTCCATACCCATGGCTTCAGCCGATCATAGATGGAAAGTACTAGAACAAAGTATGTCTCCATTAAACACGGGTAGGCTTCTTTGTTTTTACATGTTTATCGTTCACTGTTGGTGTGGTGAGAGTGTGGGTGCATGCCTGCCGTGCACACATCTGGAGGTCAGAGGACAACTTGCAGGAGCTGGTTCTGTCCTTTCACCATGTGGGGCCCAGGGATCGAACTCAGGTCGTCAGGCTTGGTGGCAGGCCAGTTACCTGCTGAGCTGTCTCACTGACTCCGCAGCCTCTTCTGTCCTTCTGTCCTTGTCTTGTACATGACACAGTGTAATAGCTATTTGCATAGTGTTTACATGGTACTGGATATTATAAATAACTGATGGCACTTAGGCCAGGCTTGATGGCACATACCTATAATCTCAGCACTGTGGAAACTAAGGATTGATGAGACTTTGTTACCATCCTGGGTCTCAAAAACAATAAACAGTAACAATTAAAAAAAAAAAAACCCTCAGCAAACAAAAAAATGTTTTAAAGGAAGAAAAAAGAGATAATTTAAAATCTATGAGAGGGGTTGGGGGTGTGGCCTTGTTGGTAGAACCATAGGAATCTGATGTGATGATACATGTCCATAATCGATGTGCTTGGGAGGTACAGTTAGGAGGATCAGAAGTTCAAGGTCAGCCTAAGCTACACAGCAAGATAGATGCTAGCCTGGGCTATATGAGACCCTGTGTCAAAATAATTAAAATTAAAATAAAAAGAGGTTGAGCAAGGCAGTGCAGGCCTTTAATCCCAGCACTCAGGAAGAAGAGGCAGGCTGATTTCTGTGAGTTTGAGGCCAGTTATGAGTTTCATGCCATCCAGGGCCACATAGTGAGATCCTATCTCAAAACAAAAGCAAATAAAACAAAATAGGTTGGCTGTAATGGCCCACACCTTTAATCCTAGCACTCGGGAGGCAGAGGCAGGCGGATCTCTGTGAGTTTGAGGCCAGCCTGCTCTACAGAGAGAGTTCCAGGACAGCCAGGGCTACACAGAGAAACCCTGTCTCGAAAACAAATGCATAAAGTAAAAATACAAAATAAAGCTGGGTGTGGTGGTTAAGACTAACCAACACTCAGGAGATGAAGGCAGGAGGATCAAGAGTTCAAGACCATCTCGAGCTGCATGACACTAAACTCAAAAACTAAAACAAAATAAAAGATATGAGAGTATGTATGTAAGTCCTATGCAGAGACAATGCTGTTTTTTATAAAGGTCTGGAAAATCCACAGATTTTGCTGTGCATCAAGGGTGCTAGAGTCAACCCCCATAAATACCAAGGGACTACAATACCTACCTTGAAGGGCTTGTGAAAATGAAGGTGTGAAAAGCAGCCTGGAGAGGTGGCTCAGCAGTTAAGAGCACTGGCTGCTCTTCCAGAGGACCCGGGTTCGATTCCCATTTACCTAAAAGGTGTCTCACAACTGCCTGTAACTCTGATTCCAAGGAATCCAGTGCCCTCTTCTGGCCTCTGCACAGACATACATGCAGTCAAAACATGCATACACATAAGAGTTAACCTATGATACTAAAGTGTGAAAAGTGCAAGACACTGTTGGTATACAGCTAATGCAAATTGAGTGGTCATTACAACGTCTGCCGCAGAGGCTGAGTGGCATTGCCCTGAAGAAGCGGGCCCTCTTCCCTCCCCAGGCATCTCCTATGTTGCGCCTCATCTCAACAACCTCTACTTCCTGCCCCTGTGCCGTCGCTGGGGTGTCTATGCGGTGGTGCGGGGGCTCTTCCTGCTCAAGCTGGGCCTTAGCCTCCTCATGCTGTTGGCTGGCCCAGACCGCCCCGGCCTGCTTTGCTTCTTCATTGCCAGGTATGCCCCGCCCACCCTTGCCCCCACACCTCTGTGCCCACCCCCTTCACTCTCGCGCGCTCCTCTCTCCACGGGCAGCAACCGTGTCTTCACCGAGGGCACCTGCAAGCTGCTGACCCTGGTGGTCACCGACCTGGTGGATGAGGACCTGGTGCTGAACCACCGGACCCAGGCAGCCTCGGCGCTTCTCTTCGGTATGGTTGCCCTGGTGACCAAACCTGGCCAGACCTTTGCCCCACTGCTGGGCACCTGGCTTCTCTGCTTCTACACAGGTGAGGCTCCTTGTCCTACCCGCCCTGGGAGGCAGAGGGCTGTGCCTAGGCCTGCGCTGCCTGGGGATGATAACCCTTGGTGGCCCACCTCTCCATTTTTTCCCAAGTTCATTGATTCATTCAACAAATCAGCATAGACCTCTGTAGAGGTTGGTCCCGTGTGTAAGGGAGGTGACAATGGTTAAGACAGGCAAAATCTTAGCTGCCTAAACAGGGGCAGGGTGGTTAAGTCATTAATTCCAGCACTCAGGAGGCAGAGGCAGGTGGGTCTCTGAGTTCGAGGCCAGCCTGGTCTACAGAATGAGTTCCGGGACAGCCTGGGCTACACAGAGAAACATTGTCTTGAAAAAAAAAAAATTCTAGACAGTGAGGGGTGGAGAGGGTGGCATATGGATTGGATTTTCAGTGCCTAAGGAAGGTGGAGTTACAGGCCGGCAAGTGTCATCATCTGCTTGACGTCTGGAGTCCACTGTCACTGCCCCAGGAGTTCGTACAGACAGTGGTCAGTAGCATGAAGATGTTGAGGAGCCTGGCAGAGGCCATGGGAGCTTGGACTAGGGAGGTGGCAGGTGGGATGCATTATGGAACTGAGGCGACACATAAGGCCGGGTGTGGGGAGCGACAGCTGAGGACTGACAGATGCTTGACAGAGGCCGGGTCACTCAAGAGAAGGGAAAATGTGAGAAATGGTTCTGGGGCAGACATTAAGAGATACAGTTCGAGGCCAGCCTGGCCTGCATAGTGAGTTCGAGGTCAGCCAGGGCGACACAGAGAAACCCTGTCTCAAAAGCAAAGCAAACAAACGGAAAAAGAGCTAGGGCAGGAGCCGAGCAAGACGGTAACACCTGTAATTGCAGCGTTCGGGACACAGAAGCAGGGGACGGGGAGTTCAAGGTTAACTTCAGCACCCTCCGTACTGACTCCGAGAACAACCTAGGGTGCCTGCGCCTGTCTTAGGACATAGCTCAGCTGGAGAGCACTTGCCTAGGATGCACGAAGGCGGAGTCTGACTCCTGGAGCCACATAAACCAGCTGGCTGGTGATGCACACCTGTAACCCGAGCACGCAGGAAGTGGAGGCAGGGCGATCAGAAGCTCAGTGTCATCCTTGACTACACAATGAGTTTAGGGCCAGCTTGGGCTAGATACCCTGACAGGAGGAGGAGGAGGAAGAAGAAGAAGCTGGGCATGGTGGCACTTGCCTTTAATCCCAGCACTTCAGAGGCAGAGGCAGGAAGTGAATTCTGTGAATTCAAGGCCAGTTTGGTCTACATAGCAAGTTCCAGAACAACCAGGATTACTTAGACCCAGTTTCAAAACAAAAAATTAAAAATAACATATAGATAAGTAGTTAGGAATTGTAGCATATACCTACAATCCCAGCTACTTGTTAAGGCTAAGGCAGGAAACTGCAAGATTGAGGCCAGCCAATAGTGAGACTGTTTAAAAAATTTTTAAGCTGTAGTTTAGGACACTTACACTGAGATGCTGTTCTTGGACTTTGGGGGGCAGCGGGGCTGACCACGTGCCCTGTGTGCCTGTGGACTTTGGGGGGCAGCAGGGCTGACCACGCTCCCTCCGTGTGCCTGTGGACTTTGGGGGCCGCGGGGCTGACCACGCGCCCTCCGTGTGCCTGTGGACTTTGGGGGCAGCGGGGCTGACCACGCGCCCTCCGTGTGCTCTTGTCCTAGGTCATGACCTTTTTCAGCAGCCCGCAGTGACTTCCGTGGGGAGTGTTCAGCCATGGCCAGAGCCCCCAGCCCCAGCCCCAGCGCAGGCTCCGACCCTCCGCCAGGGCTGCTTCTACCTGCTGGTGCTGGTGCCCATCACCTGTGCCCTGCTCCAGCTCTTCACCTGGTCCCAGTTCACGCTGCATGGGAGACGCCTACGTATGGTCAAGGCCCAGCGCCAGAACCTGGCACAGGTCCATACGCTGGACGTTAAGATGGTGTGAGGTGTGGCACAGGCACTCTGCTGAGGGCAGTGCCCTGGTCCCAGCAGGAGCCTCTTGCCGGCCAGCATCCTGCCTCTTCACCCTCTCTGGGTGCAGCCCAGAAAACAGATGGTGTGGGGGAGCCCCGGGGGCAGAACCAGGAGCATCACTGAGATCTGCCCGTCTTTCGCGTCTGCCTCAGCTGGGACAAGGGCTGAGCCAAATGTGCTCAGGGACTGTGACTCCCGTGGGTCGAGCAGGAAGGAGGACCAGAAGGGCAGAGCTGCCTGCCACGCCCAAGGAGCTGCTGGGGGCCTGCGGCAGGGGCGTGCCACTTGGTAGGTTGGGGACTTCTGACACTCAGGTGAAGCTGACTGGAAGTGCCACTTGCCCCTCGTCCTGTTGGTTCCTCTCAGAGGCCTCTCTGCTTCAGCCTGAAGTAGCAGGTCTCTGTGCTGTAGGCTCCCACAGCCCAGCAGGCCTCTAAACTCTAAAGAGGCCCGACTCATTGAAGCGCAAGTAAAGCCAGTCATTCCTATTCCTCGGGTCTGTGCTGTGTCCGGGGAGCAGGCAGACAGGATTGGCGGGGCTGGGAAGCAGGAAAAGTACCCCAAGAGCTTTTTCCTAGTGATACTAGGCCAAAAATGTAATTCCACCGAGACCTGGCGGTTTGTGCCTATAATCCCAGGATTTGGAAGGCTGAGGCAGGATTGCCTCAAGTTCAAAGCTAGCCGGAAAAAAACAAACCAAACCACACCACCACCACCACCACCACCACCACCACCACCACCACCACCACCACCACCACCACCACCACCACCACCACCACCGAATCAGTCCAGCAGACTGCCGGTGATCAGACCCGGCCCAGTTTCCTTTGTGCACCTCCCCCAGGCCACTGCTGGACAGTCATCAAAAGGAGCCTCTCTAGGCCAGGGGCTCCCCGCCCAGAAATCACCCGAGGAGCTGCCCAAACACCAGTGCCTGGGTTTTCGCCCAGATTCTGACTGAATGGGTCTGGAACAGCAGCGTGAGCCTTTAGGTGGTGAAAACCTCTGGGGGTGATTTTCCCTCACTGTGGGACAGTCACATACTGTTCAGCAGCACCTTGGCCTCTCCCTACCACACGTCAACAGCATCTCCACTGCCCTGATCCTGATCAGATCCTGTTCTGATCACCGAACTAGTCTTCAGCTATCACTAGATGTGTCCTGTGGCAGACTGACCCCAAAGGGAACCTTCTGTTCTAGGCAGTGGTTCTGAGGGTCTGCACAGGGGTCGGACTGTAGGCACATGGCCCAGCCAATAAGCAGTTGCTCTCTGAGTTATTTACTTACATTTTTGTGGTTCTGACAGTCTTTTTGATATGGATCAAAAAACACCCATCTTTATAGTTATTGGGGAGTGTAAACATGTTAGGTATCTGGCAGTTTCCTTTTAGATACAGGTTTGTTTTTTTTTTTTTTTTTTTTTTTTTTTTGGTTTTTCAAGACAGGATTTCTCTGTGTAGCTTTGCGCCTTTCCTGGAACTCACTTGGTAGCCCAGGCTGGCCTTGAACTCACAGAGATCCGCCTGGCTCTGCCTCTCAAGTGCTGGGATTAAAGGCATGCGCCACCACCGCCCCACATTCAATTTTTTAAGAGGAAGTCCTTATTACGATTGCTTGTGTGAGTATGGGTGTACATGGGTGTGCGTGTGGAGGTCAGAGCTCAGCGTGCTGCATGCAGTCAGCTCGATGTGGGGCCTGGAATCAAATACAGGTAGACAGAATTTTTGTAAGCGCCCTTTATCTACAGACATCTGTGGTCAGGCTCTTCATCTTGAAACATTCCCAGAGGGTTATGTGGGGGTGAGAGATATGGGGGCTGAAGGCAAGGCTTCATGCATGCCGGCCAAGCGCTCTCCTACTGAACTGCAGACCAGCTCTACTGAGACGGTCTCACTAGGTTGTGGAGCTGGCTCTGAACCCACTCTTTAACCTGGAGTCCTAAACTTGTGATTCTCCTGCCTCAATTTCCTGAGTAGCGAGCATCACAGGCCCGGTCCAAGTGTCTTACACACACAGGAGTATTAAAGAATTCTGATTTCAGGGATGACAAGCTGTTCATTCATCATTTGAAGTCAGGTTTCACCCGTGGATTTGAGTGTACACAGCAACTGGATCCTCAGCTCTCTTTCCAGCACCTAACAGGTTGAGGTGTGGTCTGCCTATCAGATTAAGAGACCATGGGTTCCCTTTCTTCTCCCAGGCACTGGCCACACAAAGAGGCCGAACTGACAGATCTATTGGAACGACTTTATTTAAGTACACTGGGCCCCACCAGGCAACGTGGCTCTGCGAGGCTGTGCAAGGGACAGGCTTGGGCTAAGAGAGACGGAGCTGGCTAAGCGCACTGCAGTCCGTGGGTTGCCACACCGATTCCACACACACCAGCTTCAGCTTACATCTGGCAGGGGCCTTTGGTCATAGGATGGTGGGGAGAGAATACTGTCTGGAATCTGGAGCTGAGGTGGGCCTGGTATCACTGGTGAGAATGCCGGTGCAGACAGGCTCACCCTAGCTTTGTACTGTGTGGGTACAAAGGCCCTTGGACCGCTTCCGAGCGCCAGGCCAGAGCCCATGGGTTCTTGGCACTTTGGTCTGGGCGCTTCTCTCCATTCCCACAGGTGCAAAGTCAAGAGGCCCTTGGCCAACCCGGAAGGGCCTCCCTGCCACTTCACCCTGGTCTCCCGCGTCAGCTAGAGTGGCGCAAGGCAACATGGTCAACTGCAGCTTTCTTAGTTTTAAAGGGTCTAGATCTCCAACATACCTCCCTCGCAAGAGGCCTCTGCCAAAGAGTGATGCGATTTCCTGTTTTGAAAACCCAGCCGCAACCAGCCTGGTGGTTCCAGGGCAGTGAGCAAATGGAGGAAGGAGAAAAGACGAGGCTGGCTGGGCACCCCTGTGTGCAGCCTCCAACCCCGCCGAGTCCCGAGGCCTATGAATACTGTCAGTGCCCCATCAGCAGGGGACGACGGCCCGGGTGCTGTGGAAAGCCTAGGTGCTGTAAACATTAGTGTAAGCAAGGTGACCGGTGGCAGGGGACAGTGAGCCCTCTCTGCAGTCCCTTTACCGAACAAACGTATCAATAAATAAAACTGTGAAGATGGCATTGGAACAAGGGTGGATGAGAAGCAAATCCAGGAGCTGGAGCCCACAGGTCCTGACAGTTTCCCAGGACCCCTGGATGTGGCTGGGGCTTGTAAATTAACCCTGCAGCTATCCCCTGTCCTCCTCGAATGCCCAGTGTGGTCCTGGTTCCTACCTGGTTTCCAGGTGGCCGTGAGTGTACCCTGCTGTCTCCTGAGACCATTCTGCAGCCACTGCTGGGGCGCTTTTTCAGTCTCCCAAACCCGAAATGAAACAAAGCCAGACAGCACTCAGCCCAGCCGCAGATGTCAGTCTGATCCAGAGCATGGACAGCAGAATGGTGGGCAGGGGGGCCAGCAGCTGCCTCCAGCCTCACGGCACTCTGGGGTGGGGTGGGGCCAGCCCAGCCTGGATCGGCAGCAGCAAGGTCTCTCCATGGTAGTAACCATAGTTCCACACAGCCAGACAAAGGCCTGGCTGAGAAAGGAGTGGGCCTCTGCCAGAGCTCTTCCCTGGAAGGGGCCAGCTAGTAGTCAACCCCAGGCCTCAGGCCATCACCATCGTGGGTAGTTCCATGTCCTTTCTGGGCCCAGGATCCCCGGGCCACACGGCGCTCGATATGCGCACACACTCATACACACCCACACACTCACTCACACACACAGGCAGTTCCTCTCCAACACTCCAACTCAAGAAAGCGAGTTTTCAAGTGGAGTTAACTTCACAGAGAGGTGAAGGTGGTGTCTCAATATTAGAAGGTTTTCCTGTGGATGGACCGGGCACCATCTTCTTCGTATTCCTTCTTGGAGACCCACATCTTCTTGAAGGTGTCCAGGGAAGCAAGGATAGAGCCTCTGGGGTGGAGAAAACCCAAAGGAGCAGTGTGAGGGAAACTGTGCAGCCAGCCAATCCCTCGGGGTCCTTTCTTAAGGGACAGGGTAGGCGGGTGGAATGGTCCGAGCTCTCGCTTCCCATTCTGTACTTATTCCACGGGCTACTCACCCAATCCACGTGGAATAGAGTCTCTCCTGGGGTGCAGATATCTGCAGAGGGGGATGGAAAGAGGAATCTAAGACACCGACCCTACTATTCCTCTTCTGCATGTGTGTGTGTTCCCAGGCATATGAGAGCATGGGTGTGCGCGCACGTGAGCACGCAGAGGCCCAATGTTCACATCTGGTGTCTTCCTCAGTCGCTCTAACTACTGAAGCAAGAGGGTCTGGCTGAACCCGGAGCTTGCCAGTTCTGGCTAGTCTACCTAGACAGCCTGTCCTTAGGGGCCTTGTCTATACCTCCCGAGAGCTGCAATTGCAAGCCGCCATGTATACCTGGCTTTTATGTGGATGCGGGGACTGAACTCTGGTCCTAATGCTTGGACAGCCAGAGCTTTACCCACCAACCTTTCACTCTGCCTCCCCGACAAGAACAGTGGATGCATGCCAGGCTGCATGCATCCATGCAGGCTACAAGGTTCCCTGCTGAACCTGTGGCTTCTTGCAGGAGCTGGGGTAGCCCGACACTAAGCAGGGACTACGCCTGTGGGAGGAATCAGAGCCTTTCCTCAGTTTCCTCTCCACATGAAGTGACTCCCTTCACACCACTCACAAGGCAAACTCCACTACAGGGTTCGGCCTCGAGGGACGAGAGGGGCGTGGCAACGGTGACGTCAAACTCCCAAGGGACCACAGCGGGGTCCCCGCTAAGCACTCTAACACACCAGGTATCGGCACTCGACTGTTCTTGGGGTCTCTCTATGTAGCCCAGGCTAACCCTGATCTTCTGGCAGTCCTCCTGCCTCAGCCTCCACCTCTAGCTGCCGGGCCACAGTGAAGAGTGAGCCTGGGCCCCTGGAGGCAGATGAATACCCTGGGGTCCTTCTATGTGCTAGGAGCCCCTGACGCTGCCTACAGTGCTGTGGTTGCCTGAAGAGCTTGGAGACCCGGCCGGAAGGGGACACACCGTGCGCCCCAGTCCTTGGAGCCCAGTTCTACCCAGCCCGACCTCCAGTACGCTCCTACCCTGATCTTCACGTCTTTGGGGGCCAGTTTCTTCACTTCGCTCAGTAGCCTGTCACCGAAACCTAAGTGGGCAGAAAAAAAGAGACCCCCCCAAATCAATTCTCTGGGCCTCCAACCCCTGCAGGATAGGATCTTCACCAAGGGTCCCATGAGGCCAGACCAACCTTTGAACAGAGTAGAGCCCCCCGAGAGGACGATGTTGGAAAAGAGTGTTCGCCGTAAGTCCATGTCAGACTTCTGGATGGCAAACACCAGGACCTCATGGATGCCCTCACTCTCCTCCCCAATCAAGTCTGGTCTGAACAGCAGCTCAGGAGCACGGAACCGGGAAGGGCCGATCTGGAGGGGAAAGAGCCAGCTTAAGAGGCTGGGCTGCGACTGAGGCCCCCGGAAACTGGGAAGGGAAGGGGTCTTTCTGCCTGTCTCTTAAGAACCAGGTGTATGCGAAGCCCAGGTTGAAGACCAATCTTCTATGTCAAGGACCTCAAGGAGCAAAGACAAGGCTCCTGGGAACCAAAGGAACTTCTGGGAAACCAGGGAGGGACACATGGTACCAATGGCTCTAGCATCTCTGGCTAAGAGATCTCTGGCAATAACACTCTTGGAAACATCTCATCAGCGGGAGTTCCAGGGAGCAGCAACTTTGCTAATCTGTACCCACTTCCTTACGCATCCAGACCTCGGGAAGTCCTTCTGACCCCCTTCCTTCTCTATGGAGTCCCGTTGCTCAGGGCCTCACAGGGCATTCACTTTAGTCCAAGCTTAGTGGTGGGTGTGAGGGAAAAGGGAAAGATGTGGGCACTACCTCGATGGTGCTGCCGTCGGGTAGGTAGTACTGTGCCTTCTCGGTCTCTAGCGTCTCGTCCTTCTGAGGGTTTATGGACAGGTAGCAGGCTCTCTGCAGAATCAAGGATGACAGTCAGGATGGCAGGAAACCTAGTGCCCTCCCAGGCCAAGTCCCACGGAAGTGACATGCTGTCAGCGATCTGCCTGTCGGCAGCGACTGCCTGAAGTGCGTGCCCAGGAGCCCGGGCAGAGGTTGTCACACTGTCCTGAGTTCTTGCTCTACTTCCCGGTAGGCAAACCTGGGCACTTGGCTCTGCAGCTCCTGGGCCTGAGACTATCCAAATTTAGCCAGGCTCAGACACCCTTCTCCTCCTACCTCTGACATGGTTCTGGTTTCCCATGAGCAGCTCAGAGGTTTCCCCAGAACCACGCCTGTCAGGGGGATTGATACACTGGAGAAGAAAAAAGCATTCCAACTTCTCCAAGGACGTGAACCTGAACAGTTCGTAGTAATGAGCACTTGTGGAGAGGCCCAGCTTAGGGGCTGGACATGGCTCCTGCCCCACAAGATGGCGGCACTCAGGAAGGTGAAGGAGAGCGCACACGGTGCCAGGAGGGAAGAGAGCCTGACCCAGGACCATGGAGTATCAACCCTCCTCCTTCTCAGGGTCACCACTCCCCGCCCGCCTGCCCGCCCCTCGGCCCACAGGACAGCACAGCACTCACTTCCTTTATGGCCTTGACAATCTCAAACTCGGAGGAGGAGTGGAAATCATAGCCCTCCTTACGCAGGTAGAGGCGAAGGAAACGAGAGACATCTCGGCCAGCGATGTCCACGCGCATGATGGAGTGAGGCATGGCGAAGCCTTCATAGATCGGGACTGCATGGGTGACCCCATCCCCAGAATCCAGCACCACGCCCGTGGTCCGACCTGTGGCATAACTGAGAAAGGGGCCATGGCTGAGCGCCACACTCCTGGGAAGAAACCCACTGGCAGAGCTCAGTCCTGGGCCCTTCTGGTGATGGAGTGCTAGGGAAACCTTGAGTGGGGAGCCAAGTTTCTCCAGCATCCTGAAGAACAGGCCTTCCTGTCAGAGAGTACAGCGGCCTTTAACTATCCTGGAGGGACCTGACCTAAAGGGTAGGTTCAACTCCCAAGAGAAGGGGGGGAAGAAACGAGTGAAGGGAAACACACTGCTCTTCACTTTCCTGGAGAGCTAGGGCATCCCCATTAGCCCCTGGGGTCTGCCCATCGTTTCCTATCTCCAAATGACACAGGTAAGAGACTCTGGGTGGGGCAAACCCCTGCGCAGCCTCAGTGTTCAGAGGTCAACAGGTAGTCTGCTAGCACACCCTGCGTGCTATGGCAGCTGCAGCCAGCTGCGGCTGAATTTTGTCCAATGGAAATACAGGCCCCCAAATAGGAGAACTTTCCATTTGTCCAGAGGTCACAAATTTAGATTTGGATATGCAACCCTTCCAGTTACTTTTGTTTTGGAGGTGCTGGGATCAAACCCTAGACCTTTGTATATACTAAGCAAGTGCTCTACCATGAAGTCTCGTGCTCAGCCCAGGAAATCTCTTAGCCTGCAAACGCTGGCTCATGATTTCTTAATGGGGTCAAAAAAATCCTCTGTGTAGGTCATAGGGTATCATCTCAGCAGCAGACAAGATATAGGCAAGGGGGAGGTTGGGGGTTGGGGGGCCATGGCAGGGTGGGGGGCATGGCAAGGTGGGGGGCATGGCAGGGTGGTACTGTCTGGGTATGTTGTGGGGTATTTGTACACTGTGTAAAAATATATCGCTGTGATTGGTGTAATAAAGAGCTGAACAGCCAATAGCTAGGGAGGAGGTATAGGCAGGATTTCTGGGGAGAGAAAGGAAGCGGAGGAGGAATCTAGGTGCACAAGAGACACCAGGAGATGTGGAGAGGAAACAGGAGGTGCAAGATGGAAGAGAGGTAAGGCCATGTCATAGAACGTAGATTAATATAAATGGGTTAATTTAAGTTAGAAGAGCTGGCTAGGGACGACCCTAAGCTAAGGCTGAGTTTTCATAATTACTTAGTAAGAAGTCTCCGTGTTGTTATTTGAGAGCTGGATGCACCAGCAGCAGAGCAGAGCACATGGCACAGTCCACACAGAGCCAATACTGGGATACACTGAGCCTCAGGAAGGGCGGTGGCAGCATCTGGTCGTGGACTTGGACCCCAAACCTGAGATTACCACACTGGGACAGTCTCGGTCCCAGCCACACCTTTGCTGAGGAGCCTAATTTCAGTAAGTTTCTTTTTCTCACTCTTGGCTCTTCCTCACTGGGGAGAGCGCCTGCGGGCTGGGGTGACCGTGCGAGGCCACGCTAGCCAGGCAGCCACTACTCACAGGCTAAGCACAGCTTGCATGGAGATGAAGAGAGCTGGCACGTTGAAGGTCTCGAAGAAAACTTCTGCAGCCCGCTCTCGGTTCTTCCGAGGGTTTAGAGGAGCCTCAGTCAGGAGCACAGGATGCTGTGGAAAGAGGCCCAGGAGGCAGGCGGCGTGAGGCGGCTGCACACCCTCATGACCCCGCCTCAAAAGTTTGCTAGTCCGGGGGCCCTCTGTCAGCCCCCTCAGAGAAGAGGCAAGCTGAGATTGTCACATGCCATGCCCAAGTCTGTATCTTCACTCTCCAAATTCACATCCTAAAGTCCCATTCTGTCCTTACCCTCCTTGTCTTCCAAAACTCATCTCTAGGTCCCTGGATCTCTGTGTATTGCCTACTTGTCAAGAAGATTTTGTTAAACTCTGGACTATGATACTGTAAATATATTTCAAAATAGAAAATTAAAATTTAACATTGATTTTTGTTAAGACTTTGTTTTTGTGGTACTGAAGATTGTTTCTCACGCTAGACAAGCACTCTTCCACAGAGTTACATTTCCAGCTCTTTTATTTACTTATTTGTTATTTATAATTTTATTTTTATTTTATGTTCACTGGTGTTTTGCTTGAATGTATGTCTGTGGGAGGGTGTCAGATTCCTTGGAACTGGAGTTACAGACAGGTGTGAGCTGCCATGTGGGTGCTGGGAATTGAACCTGGGTCCTCTGGAAGGGCAGCCAGTGCTCTTACCGCAGAGCCATCTCTCCAGCCCCTTACTTTTATTATTTTTTAAAAAGATATATATAGCCCTGGCTGGCTTAGAACATATGTTAACCAGGCTAGCCTCAGACTCAAGAGATCCACCTGTTTCTGCTTCCCAAGTTCTGGGATTAAAGGAGTATGCCTCCTGGGGGCTGGACAGATGGCTCAGCGGTTAAGAGCACTGGATGCTCTTCTGGAGGTCCTGAGTTCAAGATCCAGCAACCACATGCTGGCTCACAACCATCTATAGTGGGATCTGATGCCCTCTTCTGGCATAAAGTTGTACATGCAGATAGAGCATATATATATATATATATATATATATATATATATATATATATATATATAAAATCTTTAAAAAAAGTGCAACCATGCCTTTTTACATTTTAATTATTTTAAGTTATGTTTATGTATGTATGTGCATGTAAGCGCAGGTACCCCTGTGTCAGATCCCCTTGGAGCTGGAGTTACAGGCGGTTACGAACCATTCCACATGGGTGCTGGAAACAGAGCTCAGGTCCTCTGGAAGAGCGGAGCTCACTCTTAACTGCTGAGCCCTTTCCAGCACATATTGAACATTTTGAAAGCCTGAACATTTCCTGTCCCTGAAAACTAACACACTCCCCTTCTATCTCTGAGATGCACTTCTTTGGAAGTTAAGGAGTCTGGGCTCTGAAAGATGTGGGTTTGAATCCCGGCTCGACTCCTTTATTCATTAAGTGATTTTGGAAATACCACTTGGATTTTCTGATTTCCTTTCCTTTTAATTTTTATTTTTCTACATTTATTTTGTGTATGCTCACAAGTACATATGTGAAAGTCAACGTCAGTTCTCTCCTTCTACTGAGCCATCTTGCTGCCCTAATTATTTTGTTTGTTTTTTATTTTTTGAGACATGTAGCCCAGGTTGGCCCCAAAGAGGCTGCGTACCTGAGGATGACCTTGAATTCCTATCCTCCTGTCTCTACCTCCCGTGTGCTGGTATCACAGTTATGTACCAGCATGCCCAGTCTACTTTTCTATTTTCTTGTTTATAAAAGAGAGATAATTCTCCCTAACTCTTTTGTTTTTATTTTTTTTAATGTTTATTTATGTGCATGTGTGTAGGCACACATGTGCAGGTGCCCTCAGATGCCCGAAGGTGGCATCGGATCTGCCTGAAGCTGGAGTTAAGGTGCTTCTGAGCTGCCATGTGGGTGCTGGGAATTGAACCTAGGTCCTCTGCAATGCTTTTGTTTGTTTGTTTTGCTTTTAGAATTCTTTATGCTTGAGTGCTTTATCTGCACGTATGCCTGCACACCAGAAGAGAGCATCAGATCCCACCATAGATGGCTGTGAGTCACCATGTGGTTTCTGGGAATTAAACTCAGGACCTCTGGATCTCTTCAGGCCCCATTTTTGTTTTTGAGATAAGAGTCTTGCTACAGTCAGTTGGGGGTGGCACACACTTTTAATCCCAGCACTCAGGAGGCAGAGGCAGGCAGATCTCTCTAAGTCTGAGGGCAGTCTGATCTACGGAGGGAGTTTTAGGACAGCCAGGGCTACACAGAAAAACCCTGTCTCAAAAAACAAAAAACGTTGGGTGATGGTGGCACGTGCCTTTAATCCTATGCAGGTGGATCTCTGTGAATTTGAGGCCAGCCTGGTTTACAGAGCTATTTCTAGGACAGCCAGGGCTACACAAAGAAACCCTCTCTTGAAATACCCCCACCTCCAAAACAAAAGTCTTGCTACACATCCCTCGATTGGTCTCAAATGTCCCTCCATCCTGGCACCACCTTCCAGGGGCTAGCATTATGAGCATATGCTGCTACAGCTAACTTCAGTTCTAATTTATAAGTTAGAACTGCCTCTGCCTCCTGAGGGCTGGGATGAAAGGCATACGCTATCAGCACCGGCCCAGTCTACTGTATGAATGGAATGACAGGAAGATACAATTAGAATCTATCTACAAAGTGTACAGCCTAGTGCCGGCACATATTTAGACTCAAACCCTTGGCAGTTACCACTGCCATTCTCATCCTCATCATCTGGAGCGTAGCTGCACCCAGCCTGGCATCCTGCACAGGAGTGTCCTGCACACAGGCCGCTCACCTCCTCTGAGAAAGTCTGCAGCTGGTCCTTAGAGTAGACATATTGCCAGATCCGCTCCATGTCATTCCAGTCCTTGACGATGCCGTGTTCCATGGGGTAGCGGATGGACAGCAGCCCTCGGTGTTCCTGCAAGCAGAAGGCACCATCTGTCGCAGCGGTCAGGCTCCACCTGTCAGCCTGCCCTCCCAGGCCTCAGCTGTACAGGCAGAATCCCTCCCAAGGAGCCTCAGCCTCCTCGGGTCCCAGCCTGCGGTCCTCCTCCACCCTGAGGGTAGGCGCCCGTTCTCTACACTGGAGACTGAGGGCTGCAAGCTGCCTGTTCTCTTAGCAGCTGCAAAGCACAAGGTTTTCGCATTGCCATGGCCCCCAGGTGCCCTGTGGCACCCACCTCGGCACTTGGAACCAAAACTGTCAGCAATGACTCTGTAGTTATGCTTCCTAGAGCCTGTCTGGGGGCTCTGCCAGAGCTAGGGTAACCAACTCATACCTAGGGCAGGCCACACTGGATCTCCCCTTTGAGTCCCTCTTGCCAAATATATAACCAAGCCAACCGATCTAACACTGGTCAGGCAGGGACAGGACGCAGAAGGATAGTAAAAGTCCCAGGGCTCCTTCTGCTGGACTGGGGATTACCTCAGCTTTGGGGCCAATGAAGATGTCACCTTCCAGGGCTCCCGCCATGACACGAACATGTTTGGGTCTGCCAACACTAGAAGAGAGAGCACAAAGGGACATTCCTCAGTTTAGGACAGACCAGGAAGGACACAGTCCAGATGCACCAGTGTAATGTACTCCCATCCCACTGTGCCGTCTCTGAGGAGGGAGGGCTCAGTTAACTTCTATTCCCTTTCTTACACTCTTCTGTTTTATAGAAAGAACATGTACTGTTTGAAGTTACTTTCTTTCTTTTTTTTTTTTAGATTTATTTATTTATTATGTATACAGCATGTATGCCTACATGCTAGAAGAGGGCGCCAGATCTCATTACAGATGGTTGTGAGCCACCATGTGGTTGCTGGGAATTGAACTCAGGACCTCTGGAAGAGCAGTCAGTGCTCTTAACCTCTGAGCCATCTCTCCAGCCCCTGAAGTTACTTTCATATTATCTACTTTTATTACATTGTTTTATAAATAATATCTCTGGTTCTTGCATTTTCCCAATGTGTATATAGATGGAGCTTTTAGAAATGGGCAGTGGTGGTGCATGTTTTTAATCTCAGCACTCAGGAGGCAGAGACAAGAGAATCTGTGAGTTCAAGGCCAGTCTGGTCTACAGAGCTAGTTCCAAGATAGCCAGGGCTGTTAAACAGAGAAACCCTGCCTTGAAAAACCAAAATTAATTAATTAAATGAAATTGGAGGACTCTGTGGCTCTCTAAGTCACCAAGGATAAAATTTATGGCATTAGATAGAATCAGAGGGGTTTTTTTTTTTTTTTTGGGGGGGGGGGGTTGGTTGGTTGGTTGTTTTTTGAGACAGTGTCTCTCTGTAGTCCTGATTATTCTAGAACTCACTATGTAGACCTGATTGGCCTCCCAAGTGCTGGGCTTAAAGGCGTGAGTCACCACACCCAGACTTAGGATCAGATTTTTAAAAAGAGGGCCAGCAAGATGGCTTTTGATGTGCAAGCGGGTGGCCTGAGTGTGATGCCTGGGACCACATAAAGGTGGGAGGAGGAAACTGACTCCACAATGGTGTGTTCTGACAGCACACACATGCTGTAGCACCTACTTCCTCCAATTCACACACGCTCATGCTCACAAGCTCTTCAGCGCGTACACACACACACACACACACACACACACACACACACACACACACACTTAAAAAAAAATAGAGGCCTTTTGCTGTGCCTCTCAAAATACTCCAGGTAGTAACAAATTCATTTGCTTATCCCAAACCTGGTTCACATCCTTTGCTTCCTGTCTTGGATACCAAGGCTAACTTGAGAGAGAATTATTCCTCCTCAATGAGGCAGGGCTGGCCACAGGACAAAGTTGACAAGATCCCCACAGTCACAACCAAGCCTCAGAATGACTTACTAGTTTGGAAAGCAGTATTTGGGGATCTGATCACCAGCAAAACCAGCTTTAATCACACCGGATCCCTGGGAAGAGAGGACAAAGAAAAGTGAGAACCACAAATAAATCAAATGGTTACAGTTTGGTCCCATTTCCATTAAGAGAGAAAGCGCTCATATCTGTGTGTGCTGACGGGACAAAGGGGTACACATCCAGGGGGAGAAAGGACCAGAGTTGTGACCAGGACTTCCACTGTATGCTCAGTGAACTGTTGGATGTTTCCGTAGTTTCCTCTTTATTCCACGGAACATACTTTACTTTGAACACAACAAGTGATGTTAATGGGGCTGAGGAGATAGTTTACCAGGCAGAAGCACCTGTCCTACCAGTCTGGTGGAGGAAAACCAACTCTACAGACTGGGTCTCTGCTCCTCATGTGTGCTGTGGGACGTACACGCCTGCACTGTCTACACACATACATGAGAATAATAAGTTTAAAAATATTAAATAAGGGAAGAAAAAGTAAAACAGAAAACATGAGGAACAGCAATTACCGAGAAGCCACAAGTTCTAGTACCCAACAGGGCGGCAGGGAAAGCATGCGTATTTCTCTGTTCGACTAGCAAGGGATGATTTCAACCCAGTTCCTACCTCAAGCCCCACCCTCCCTGGCCTGGGTCTCTAGGACACATCTCACTACAAGTGTCTTGCATTAGAGCTGCCCGAATGCACGCTCCCTGGCTCTTACGAAGGCACAGAAGCACTATACTCTGCAGAGTCTGCTCTTTTTAGAAGTCAGTTTCTTATTCCTTTGCCTCCTGATAGTCAAGAGCAGGGAGGCCTCGATGGCTTGTCTGAGGAGAGAAGACAAGAGGCACACTCCTGCTCCAATACTTGGTTTGTTGCTTGAGTGCAAGGTCAGGAAAGAGACCCCTTTCCCTCCCTCCCTCCCTCCCTCCCTCCCTCCCTCCCTCCCTCCCTCCCTCCCTCCCTCCCTCCCTCCCTTCCTTCCTTCCTTCTTTCCTTTTTTTGAGACAGGGTTTCTCTGTGTAAATGCCCTGGCCATCCTGGAACTCACTCTGTAGACCAGGCTGGCCTCAAACTCACAGAGAACTGTCTGCCTCTGCCTTCTGAGTACTAGGATTAAAGGTGGGTGCCACCACCGCCCACTACCCAGCAAGAACCCTTTTTCTACCAAGCATCATATCTTCCAGGGCCCAAACACTGACTCTAGGCACTGATACCAGCCATGAGCAGGGGAGATGTCAAGACCTGATGCTGTTTGCAAATACAGCCCCACTGTCTTCCTTCTAAACCTAACTACCACCATATCTGACTCCCACGCCCCTCTACCTCACCTGGTCTTCAGTCAACCATTTCTCCTGAGACAGAGCATACCTCCACACTGCATACAGTTAATATGTGAGAGATGCAAGGCAGCCAAAGTTATCTTAGCACCCAAGGCTTTCTGGCACACCCTTGGCTCTCTGGCCCCTCCTCTACAGAGAGGCGTGGAGGTAAGATGGAGAGAATGAGAACAGTCATCTTGGTGTCTGTCTGCCTCTGGCAAGGCTGAGGAGGAGGGTATGTGTGGTGAGAAGTGGAGGACGGACTGGGGAAGCAGTGAGGAGAGGAGAGCAGGAACCTCTGGGGCGGAAGACAGCCAATGGAGATGATGTGGAAACTCACTGGCTGGGCAGTGTGGCAAGGAACCCGGGAGGCTGCAGCTGTGAACTGAGCTCAGAGCCGAGGAGGGAGGGGATTCTCCAGCGGTAAACCCCAGGGCTTGGACAAAGGTACGGATGGATGGGAACGGCACTGTGCAAAGGACCTTCAGGAGCTTGTTAGTTCACGCCTCTAATAATCATTCATTGTCTTCATGGGGTGTGTAACGCCTACAGACTAGCTGGATTTCCTGGCAGGGGTTCCAGACAAAACAAGTGAAGCTGAGCCCTGAGACAGGATTTCATATATCCGATAGGCTGGCCTCAAACTTGTTCTGTAGCTGAAGGTGACCCAAACGTCATCTGATCTCCCTGCCTCTCCCTCCTGAATGCTATGATTACAGGCATGTGCTTCCATGCATATTCTCAGATCTGAATTCTTTTTTCTCTTCTTTTTTTTTCTTTTTTAGGTTTTTCAAGACACGGTTTCTTTGTAGAGCCTTGGTTGTCCTGGAACTCATTCTGTAGAACAGGCTGACCTCAAACTTACAAAGACCCACCTGCCTCTGCCTCCCAAGTGCTGGGTTTAAAGGTGTGTACCACCACCACTGCCCCTTATATTTGAATATTTTACTTTTTTATTGTCTTTTCTTTTCCTTTTTTTTTTTTTTTTTTTTTGGTTTTTCGAGACAGGGTTTCTCTGTGTAGCTTTGGAGACCAGGCTGGCCTTGAACTCACAGAGATCCACCTGGCTCCTTTTTTTTTTTTTTTTTTTTTTTTAAACAGGATCTCACTATGTAGCTCTGGCTGTCCTGGAATTTACTCTGTAGACCATGTTTGCCTTGAATTCACAGAGATCCATCCACCTGCTTCTGCCTCCTGAGTGCTGGGATTAAAGGCGTGCACCACCACCACTGCCCCCTTAGATTTGAATTAAAAAAAAATTACTTAACTTTATTTTATGTACATTGGTATAAAGGTGTCAAATTCCCTGGAACTGGAGTTACAAACAGTTGTGAGCTGCCATGTGGGTGCTGGGATTGAAATCCAGTCCTCTGGAAGAACAGCCAGTGCTCTTAACCACTGAGCCATCTCTCCAGCCCCAGATTTGAATATTTTTAAGGTTGATTTTCCCAGTTGTTTGCTTTGAGTTTGCTAGTACAAGGACAAGAGTCTAGGTAGCAAGGCTGATGAAGACGCCAGGCTCAGCCTTGCATGGTGGTACTTGTCTGTAACACTCCCAATCAGAGGCTGAGGCTATAAGATCCACAGTTCAAGGAAGCTCTACAGCAAGACATTGTCAAAAAAAAAAAAGAAAAAAGAAAAAACAAGTGAGGTGCTGGAGAGACGGCTCAGTGGTTAAGAGCACTGACTGCTCTTGAGAGGACCCAAGCTGGATTCTCAACGTCCACACTGTTGCTCACAACTCCAATTCCAAGGGGATCTGATGCCCTCTTCAGGTCTCCTTGGGCACTGCATGCTTGTGGTGTAAAAGACATGCCGGCAAAACACCTTATACATAAAATATCAATAAATCGCAAAAGAACCCAAAGCCAAGTGAAGCAATGCCAGACTCATCTATTTGTCTTCTAGCAAGAGTATGACAGGCCCAGCTGCAACACTGTGCCTTTCTGACGGATAACCCTGTGATTATCCTCTGTATCTCGCTCACCATTACCTGCACTACGACAAAGCACGTGTCTCACTGCCCTCTGTTAGAATTGTGCTTCCTATTTTTTTTTTTTGGAGCTGAGGATCGAACCCAGGGCCTTGGGTTTGCTAGGTAAGCGCTCTACCAGTGAGCTAAATCCCCAACCCTCTGTGCTTCCTAATTTTCTCTACTTCATCCCAAGTTCGTCAAGATCAGAGAAGTCACACAGCAGTATCTTTCATTTGCTAGACACTCAAAAGAGACTAGTCGATGGAAGTGAAAACCACGAGCCAAAGACTGGCACAGTTGCCAGGGACAGTGGTGCGCACCTTTAATCCCAGCGCTCTAGAGGCAGAGGCAGGAGAGTCGCTGTGAGTTTGAGGCCAGCCTGGTCTACAGAGTAAGACCTTGTCTCAAAAAAAAAAAAAAAAAAAAAAAAATTGAAAAATTGAAAAAAAAAATTGGCGAGTGGAACCTAAATTATAAACCTGAATGGGCAGCCAGAACGGCAGCAAGCAGCCCCAGGCAGAGGTGGTGCCGGGAAGGTAAAAGCAGCATCAGGAAAGATGCATGGGAAGAACCAGCCCCAGCTTGTCCCTACTGCCCCAGCCGGCCTGCCAGGACCAGCGAAGGCTGGACCGAAAAGCAGAGGACAGGAGGTGAGCTGAGGTGCTCTATTCTGCAGACTGTGCCTCAGAGCATGCAGAAAGGCGACATCTACTTCTTTAACAGCATTTCCACGGGAACTGTGGACCTGGCAATGAGCTGCCACCTCGCCACTTGATGCTTCATCCAAGGAGATGAACAAACACCCGGCAGCGCTTCCTGAAAGTGCAGTCTCATGGCATGCTTGACTTCTGAGGACAAAGTCAGCTCCCAGCCACCGATGGCGACTCTCCTAACTCCCTCAGCAGGCTCTCCCAGCACCAGCTGGCTGCGGACTTGTGGCTGGAGCAGACTTTATCTTAAACACTTCAGGTTGCTTGATGTGGTGGGAAAGAGGCTCATGACCTCCCACCTCACAAGAGCAGGATTCCCAGAGCACTGGTTCTAGGACACGGGTTATTAATTGGTCCATTTTGATCCTAAGACTTTTGTTTGGTTCAGAAAGTACTTTAAAGAAAGACAAAAAAACTTACTGAGATAAAATTTACATGGCACATATATAATTTACTAATTTAAGGTATAGTACAATTCAATGTATTTTAGTATGGCCAGAATTGTATATAATCAGGGTTTAACCATATAGCCAAGGCTGGCCACAAACCTGTAATTAATTGAAGAACTTTTTTTATCACTCCAACAAGAGGCCCCGTGCCCACTAACAGTCATTCTGCCTTGATGTACCCATTCTTCCAGCACTTGCAGCTACCAACTACTGTTTTTATAAATCACAACAGACGTGCAGGTTTACTGGCAATGGATACAAATGGAAGACTGCAGGCAAAATTATCTTTCTGCTTTTTCTGGGAAAATCAGAAAACCATCTGGGTGTGATGGTACACACCTGTAACCTCGCCTCCGGACCCTAAGTTTAAGGCCAACTTTGTCTACATAATGAGTCTCCAGGGTAGTCAGAGCTACATAGTGAGAGTCTTTGTAAGAAAAAAAACAGGCTGGGGGCTGGAGAGATGGCTCAGAGGTTAAGAGCACTGGCTGCTCTTCCAGAGGTCCTGAGTTCAATTCCCAGCAACCACATGGTGGCTCACAATCATCTACAATGAGATCTGGTTCCCTCTTCTGGCCTGCAGGCATACATGTATACATAATAAATAAATAAATCTTTAAAAAAAAGAAAAGAAAAGAAACAGGCTGGATGGCTCATCAGTTATGAGCACTTGTTGTTAATTTTCCAAAGGACACAGGTTCAATTCCCAAGCACCAACATCTGCAGCTCACAGCTGTCTGTAATTCCAGTTCCACAGCATTGGACGCCCTCTTCTGGCCTCAGCAGGCACTGCATGAATGTAGTACACAATTTGAGATGTATTTAGATCTCAAAAAAGAAAAAAGAAATAGCTCATCAGTTAAGAGCACTTGCTGTTCTTCCAAGAAACTGAGTCTGGTTCCCAGAATCTATATTGAGTGGTTCACAACTGCCTGCGACTTCAGCTCCAGGGATCCAAGTCAAAGGAGCTGGTGGGATGAACAGACTGCTCCTGCACTGCTAACGTCAAAACAATACTTATGTGACTGTTCTGTGTGCAGTGGGGAGCTGCTCTGGCTATGACGTGAAGCACACCCCTAGAGAGGGAGCAGGTAACTGCTCCACCTGCCCTTGACCTTGAAGTACATCTCCTTGGGGCGTGGCCTCTCAGGATCCTTAAGACCTGAGATGGCACTCATCTCTCCCCTTGTGGTTTTGGATGCCGAGGCGGAAGACCAGCGTGGACCATAGCTCGGCTTTCCAGGACCCTGCGATAAATCTGCTGTGCTGTAGTGTAGTAAGTTTCTATCCCCTAATAAATTCCTTGCCATTTAAACAGACTCCGTGGATTTCTCCCGTTACTTGTGTGTGTGAGTGCAAGTGCCCTCAGAAAACAAAGAGCCTCTGGAGCTTGAGTTACAGACTGTAAGTGCCCTCACGGAAAAGCACCAAGAGCTGTTAGCTGCGGAGCCGTTTCTCCAGCCGCAGACTGATCATTTCTATGCATTTTTAAAATTTTAACAACAAAAAGGTAGATCCAACACACAGAAACTAGCTAGACATAAGTAGCAGTCTTCTCTGGCTATCAGCCTTGAGAATAAGAAGTTACACGAGACCCCGTCTCAAACAAACAAAAAGTGTTACCCGACCATTTACAGTATTATATAGCGGAACCCCCTCATCTTGATTGTTACCCCTCCCCCCGGCCATTTTTTGTTGTCATGATAGAGATCATTCGTTAGTTATTCACCCATGAGCCCACCTAGCCAATGAAAGGCTTTATTTTGTACACTGTGGCACTATTTAGAGTCATGTGGAGAAGGAGAGTGGTGGTGTGCTGGAGAGATTAGTTAAGAGCACTAGCTGCTGCCCTTGAGAAATCCAGAGTCTGGATCCCTCCCTTCACCCCATCCATGTTGGATAGCTCATAACTACCTGCAGCCCTAGCTCTAGGGAGTTTAAGCCCTTTTCTGGACTCCAAAGGCACCAATACACACACACACACACACACACACACACACACACACACACACACACACACGGGGGGGGGGGGGCAGATTATATTGGGCCCTGGGTACGTGTAGAGTGGGATGTAGGCAAGGGACTAATGAAAAATGAAGGATCCCACTCCCCTCCCCACAAGAGTCAAAAAGTCTAACAAACACCTCAAAATAAGGTGTCTCATTTAACTACCTTTGCTCAACCCCCTACCCCCAACAAACAGACAGAGTCTCACGTCTTAGAGGCTGGCTTCAAACAGGACCTTGCATTTCTGATTTTCCTGTCTCCAACTCCCTAGTGCTGGGATTACAGACAAGAACTACCACAATCGGATTTATATACCAGGTCTATGGTGTGCTGAGGATGGAGCACTCCCAGCTGGACCACACACCCCGCCCCCCAGTCTCAGCCTCATCTTTTAAAAGGCAGTTTACAATAAATAAAGCAGCCTTCCTTGAAAGACTGAAGAATTTGGAATCAGATGATTTCAGTGTGAGTCTTGGATCTTCAACTCCTAAAAGTGTGTGGTCTGAAAAACCTTCCAAAGCCTCCTTGTTCCTGTATAAACTGGGGAAAGCCATCTCCATCTACCTATGATGCAAATAAAAGAACCTAGTGGCCGACCCGGTCAGAAGGGCTGGAGCATCACAGTTGCTCTGATAAGGTCAGCCTACGACAGAGGGAACTGGTAGTTTGCCTCAAAGGATGATCTTGAAAGAGCACAGGAAGATTCCGATCAGTCTCGACGGGACCAAATCTTTGAGTGAAATACAGAAACTGAAGACAACTTCCCAGCCTCATAAAAGGTTCTTTCTATTTGTCACTACTGATGCATTTGTGGAGGGGTGGTTAGCAAAGGAATGACATTTAGATAAGGCAAACTTATAGGTCAGCGCTGCGGAATATGACCTTGATCACCTCCATCTTCGGTGTTCATCTGTGAAAGGAGGAGCAAGCTTCCTTCTTAACCATTCACTTTTCGTGAGGCTTCAACTCACATGTTGGCAAAGGTGCCCTGGAGACGCTAGCGCACCTGACAAACACTGCGTCTGATGATCTCCCTGCCTCTCATCTGGGCTCTGCAAAGACGAAAGCACCTCGCCTGCTTTGTCTCTATCCTTTTTTGTTTACCTTTACTAACCATAATTTATAATCACAAAAATAACTGAAATCCCATAGCCATTTCTGGCACCGGGTTATCCGGCCCCACCCAGATACAGTTCACTATGCCGCCCCGCAGGCTCACACCCAAGGAAACTGCCCTTCTCCGGTGGACCAGCCATCGCCTTCCGCACCCTGAGCGAGCCAAGCCAATCCCTACC
Source organism: Peromyscus maniculatus bairdii (assembly GCF_049852395.1). Classification (NCBI taxonomy): domain Eukaryota; kingdom Metazoa; phylum Chordata; class Mammalia; order Rodentia; family Cricetidae; genus Peromyscus; species Peromyscus maniculatus. Next base: position 198,924,346 of record NC_134852.1, read on the forward strand.
GCCCTAGTGCACTGCCCCACCCCTTATAGAAGGGAAACACTATGGAGGCTAGAAGAGCGACAAGCGCGCCAGCCAATAATCGCAGAGTCCTGGTCTAATCCGGCAAAGCCCAAAGGCGGGACCAATAGGCCAAGATAGACAGCAAGAGCACCCAATTGAGTGATGGGAAACCAGGGAGAAGGCGGATGCTAGGTTCTCGGAGAACGGTTAAGGCCCCTTGAGCCGAGGGTCCAAGGACCCTTCTCGGACTACAGCTCTTCCTTTTGTCTACCCTCAAATTCTCCATCACATGGGCGCTGCTGGCCGCCCTGCCTGCAAACTATGGCTGTGAGGAGGACGGGGGCGGCGGCAGCTGAACCCGCCTGACAGGCCGGGCCAGTGACAAAGAGCAGGCGGCCTAGGCTGAAACCTCGGAAACGATCCTCTCTGGAGGACAGCACAGACTCTTTAGAGATAGGAAAGACGCTACTCACGTTGTCGATCACAACAGGCTGATTGGCGATCACATCGTAGGACTCCATGGCAGAGGAATCTTTCCTTCCGAGGAAGGAACTGCCAGCCCGGTCCGCTGCAAACGCCACTGGCACGCATGCGCAGTCTAGTCGCCGGTACTGGGCTTCCAGGGAGCGGCCCGACCTCGCCTCCGAAGAACTACAATCCCCAGCATCCTTTGCCCCGGGGCTGGCGCTCCAAACGGGCCCGAGTCCCGCCGGGTTTAGAAAATTGGACGGTGTATTTCCGTTGTAGGGTGCCATGGGGTTTGTAGTCTCGGTAGATTCAAGAGCCACAGGTTGATGATTATGTTGCATGCCTGGATTTGTAGTCTCCTGGAAGCGTTTCCCAACACACTCTTGAATTCTGAGTCTGGAGTATTTGTGCGTAGTTGAGATTGGATTTGTCAGTAGTTCAGGGGCGGTTGAATTTTACAGATTAGCCCCGTCACTCAGCCATTTCTTCATTTGGGTAATATAACCATTAATAAACATTTCTGGGACTGCCATGTCGCTCAGTGGTAGAATGCTTCTCCAGCATGTACAAGATCCACAGCAGCGCCTGCTGGCAGTGGTGGCGCACACCTTTAATCCCAGCACTCCGGAGGCAGAGGCAGGCGGATCTCTGTGAGTCTGAGGCCAGCCTGGTCTGCAGAGCGAGTTCCAGGACAGCCAGGGCCACACAAAAACTCTGGATAAACAAAACAAACCCTTGAAGCAAAAGCTAACAAAGGTGATCAAAAATACCTGTAGCTGGGTGCAATCGAACTACTGGTCTAAAATTATCTAAAGGTTTAGAAACTGCTTTAATATCTCTTTTCTAGAGCTTAAAACCTTGATGGATGAAAATATTCAGGTGAAGAGAAAGTTGCGTAAATGCTTTTAAAACAGCCAGGCACTTTCCCCTGGAGTATTTCTTTCCCTGCCTCTTCAAGTTGCACCAAGAAATATTAGAGTTGTAATATATTAATAATGACTCACAAATGAATAATGGGGTCAGTTGTCAAGTTTATCTTAAAATTGTGCATCAGCAAAATAATGTTAAGCGCTTTGTAGGAGCTTCTTAACAACTTTCACCGGATCCTAGCACCACTAGGTACCCCATCTCGGTTTAAAATTGGGTTCCTCCTAACACTAGGGGGAGGCCAAGATCCTTGGGACGCTCCCAACCCAGGGGCAGGGAGGCGGGGCCTACTGTCAAGTCACGCCTTCTCCACTTGTGACTGGCAGCGGCACTAGCCAATGGATGTCAGCCAAGGGCACGCCGACGCCCCGCCCCCTGGGGCTCCCCGCGGTCCCGCAGCACCCTCTGGCCGACTTCGCGAAGGCTAGGGCTTGGGCGGACGGCGCACCGTGCGCAGGCGCGGAGTTAGACCTCGCCGTAGCCCCCGTCGCCCCGGGGAGTCTCATCCACAGTGGGTCCGCCGGCCCATCGGGGCGCTTTCCCTCCTCTACCCTCCCGGGTTCCCCGCGCGCCCCACGCGCCCCGATGGCGGAGCTGCGGCCTAGCGTCGCCCCCGGCCCCGCCGCGCCCCCGGCCCCCGGCCCTAGTGCCCCTCCGGCCTTTGCCTCACTCTTTCCCCCGGGACTGCACGCCATCTACGGAGAGTGCCGCCGCCTTTACCCTGACCAGCCGAACCCGCTCCAGGTCACCGCTATCGTCAAGTACTGGTATGCTCTGGGCCTCGGGGGCACGGGGGCCGGCCGGGAAAGCTTCGAGCGCCGGGGACGAAGTAATTTGCAGGAGGGGGAGGAAGAAAACGGTTCAAGTACTTGGGAACCGGGAGCTTCCTGATGCTGGGGAAGGAGTTAAGACAGAAGTTGGGAGTGGGGACAAAGGGTTAACGGATCCCTTGAGTAGAGAGGGGGTAACCGGGATTAGGAGAACTGAGAACTGGGGGTGTATGCAGGAGCGGAGGGGGCACTGAGAGAGGGAACTGTAAACGTGGAGAAAGGAGGGGGCGCCTGTAGTGGGTCATTAGTGGGCTTGGGGAAGCCAGGGGACGGCTGGAGTAGAATGGGGGAGGTGAGGCGGGGCCTGGAGAACATTTGAGAGGGCTCTGGAGGGCACGAGACCGCGTAGTCTAGGGCGATCCGGGGACCAGGACGCCCTGGTGGGCTAGGAGGGAGCAAGATGAGGCCACTGTGCCTTTGATGGGTGAAGAGTTGAGGAGACAGCCTTCTTTCGGGACCCTCCGGGGTGCAGGAGCTTCTGTCATTCAGTGCGAAGCTGTTGCTCTTGAAGTTTGACAGAGCAACTCTTCCAGATAAACTTTTTGCTTACTCTGCACAGTTCTCACTGCAGACCTTGCTTCTGGCGTTGCAGCTGCTTTTGCTTTAGGACGTTAGTTAGGAACAGGCTCAGGGAGAGCCATGCTTCGGCTTGGGAGGGATTGAAGAGGATCGTAGCTTGCACTTACGGTGGGAAGTGCTTGATGGAGACCCTGAGCTGTGAGCAGGGGCAGTGATGTGCAGCCTGAAGAAGCGCTTCCTGTCATATCTTCAGGATTTCAGCCGCTTTCTCTGGGAAGCTCAAGATAACTTTAAAGTGGCTCAGTAAAGGATCCGTTTTCAAATGGACTGGCCTTTCTGATTCCCCCTTCTTGTTTGCAAGCGTTTCTTCAGCCAGCCATCAGACAAAACAGGTGTTATGGGGGCGAGTTCTCATGGACTTTCTGGACCAAAAATAAGCCAAGAGGTGGCCACATTCATGCAGAAACTCAGTGTATTAGGTGACCCCTTTCAGTGGATCCTGGAAGACTCCCAGCTTGGGGTATTGGCAAAAGATGGACCTGAAGGGGGAAGTGGATGTCTTTGCTGGTTACACCCCCTTTAGGGCCGAGTCTTTTTCTTATGTGACATCCTCTTACTGCCTCTGGAGATGGCACTTAGGCTGTACAGGGCCGAGGGTAACTCCCTGTGTCAGTGGGAGGATGATGCAAAGAAAACCGACAGCCCGGAAGGGCCTGGGGCCTGGCCTCTGCGCTAGCAGCCAGGCGGTATGCCCCGGCAGTGCATCTGTGGCAAGCACACTGTTTCAGGATTGCTTCTGGGTGGAAAACAGCTCTTGCTAACCTTTGGCTTGTTTGTTTGTTTGGGTTTTTTGAGCCAGGATCTCACTATGTAGCTCTGGCTGTCCTGGAACTTACTATGTAGAACAGGCTGGCTGGCTTCAAACTCACAGAGATTCCCCTGCCTCTGCCTCCGGAATTCTGGGATTAATGGCGGGCACCACTGAGGCCAGTAGCTCTTGCTAACTTAATCAACCATTTTAATTGCACCTTTCTATTTAACTCTGTTGTGTGAACTTGCCCCATGTTATGAGAGAAAAGAAGCTGGCCTTCCCATGATGTTTGCACTGATCTTAAGTGTGAGGGGAAATCCCTGTGAAGAACAGGGCAGCTGGCTTTATGTCACTACATGGCCATCAAGAGAGTTGTGTGTTAAAGGTATTGGAAGCATTATGCAAAGGACCAAGAGAAGTTACAGCATTTTTTTTTTTTTTTCCTACTGGGAGCTTGTAGTGAGGCAGTATCCACAGAGGTAGACCAGCATGTGATATCAATTGAGAAGGCATGTATGTACAGCACTTTGTGAAATAAGAAATGCCACCTAGATGCAGGAATCTGAGAGGAAACAGCTTAGGGACTGGTTTCCTCTGGGACGGAGAGGGATTTGCAGAATTGAGATACCAAGGTGTATTCATAACCCTTCAGTTCTCACAGCAGGGTGACTGACGCAGCTGCTTGGGTCTGGCTATAGGATTTCTTTGGGGTTTCAGGGGTGGCTTTTTAGCTAGTGGTCCCTGGCTGGCAGGGGTACTCCAGCTAATAGTTGAGACTTTCACAAGCAAGGCAAGGACCAAAGCAGGGAGGCAGAGCCTGGTGCCCTGGGCTCTCTCTAGTTCTGCAACTGCCCTGTAGAGAAGACAGGGTTCGGGAATTAAGGTAAGGGATGCTTTAGGCCATTAGAGCACGTCTTTTTTTTAGTTTTTTTGAGACAGGGTTTCTCTGTGTAGCCCTGGCTGTCCTGGAACCCACAAAGAGCCGCCTGCCTCTGCCTCCCAAGTGCTGGGACTAAAGGCGTGCGCCCCCACCGCCCGGCTCCCTGACACCTCTTAAGGCCTCTTTTTGATGTGATCTCTCCTGGGAGACTGTCTGAAGGAGCTGCAGCATGCTGACAGGTGGAGCAGGACAGCACACAGTGGCACTGCTTGTTACTGGGTGGACCTAGGCTGCAGCAAAGGCTCTTGGGGGGTTCCGGAAGGAAGTTGGAGGAAGTATGGAGCCTGTCTGTTTTAGGGTTCTGCAGCCATAATGGGATCCTTTTCTTTCCTCTGTCCTTCCCCAAAATGTTTCTAAATCCAACTGGTTATGGGTTTAGTGAAATCACAGTTAAAGACAGACATAGAGGCCAGGCGGTGGTGGCACAGGCCTTAGTCCCAGCACTTGGGAGGCAGAGGCAGGTGGATCTCTGAGTTCCAGGACAGCCAGGAGTACACAGGAAAACCCTGTCTTGAAAAACAACAAACAAACAAACAAAAACAAAAGACAGGCATAGAGACTTGTCCCTTTACCTGACCACTCAGGTGAGATCTAAGCTATTTGTAGTGACTTTCTTCCTTTTGAGTTCTATAAATAACTTAGCTTTATCTTTTTCCCCAGAGAGTAAGGATTTCTGCAAAGACTAATAACATCCTGGCAAAGAGGATGAAACCAGACTTACTGGTTTTAAAATAGGGTTTGAATTGCATGGTCCTGGCACACTGGCTGGGATCTCCTGTACCATGTCTTTTATTTGGTTGTTAGTGTTCCCTTAGTAGTTCAGCCTGCTTGAAGTGCGCTCCTGACCATGTTCCAGGGCCAGGCAAAGGTTCTCCAGCCTGTGGCCCATGTGAGGCAGCTCAAATGTGGAGTTCATGGCTCAGGCACACTTCTGCTGATGGTTTCTATTTAGTGTGCTTCTCAAGTCCACTGTGTTTTCCTGTCCGTTCTGAAGAAAAGCGGTTTTGTTTATTGTTTGTTTTGCTTTACTTAAGCACTAATTGCTAAAAGAACTTTTATTGAATTAAATCTTTGGTGAGGTAATGACTAAATCTCTTCCTCAACTGCTTCTCTGTTGGATTTATGGGGAAATTTAATGTGGTCCCTAGGAGCTTCAAATCGGGAACTGTCCCAGCTCTTCCTTTGAGACAGATGCCTCCTGGGATGCTCTTTAGAGTGCAGGTGTAAACAGGGTTCAGCCTGGTTCGAGCTGAGTGCTCTCTGCAGGGCTGAGGTAGCTGATGTTTGGACTTGGTCCCTTTGAAGCGACTAAGTTTTGATCTGTGGATTGCAGGCCAGGATCTGTGCAGACCAGAGGCTTTGGGTGTATTTAGAAGACACAATAATAGAAGGCACAGTGCAGGCTTTCAGGAACTAGCTGTCTAAGAGACAGGTGTAGAATGAAACCTGTACTGCCGGGAATGTCCAGTGGGCATGCTCTGGATAGTCGTTCAACAGAAGCCAGTGGTTAAATATGCTCTCTCTTACCTTGAAGCCTGGCATGCTGTCAGGCACCACAGGAGACTCCATTTGGAGTCAGCAACTTAAAACAGGCGAAAGCAGAGAGTGCACCCAGCAAGTTGAATTTCTAAAAGAGGCCCTGTCTGTTGGAGGGAAGAGAAGGGAATTGGTTGATCATGTGACATCACGTAGCCTCAGCTGCTTACCCTTGGCTCAGCACTCAAGACATTTTTTGCCTCCCTTTAGTTATCTTCTGCTTTAGGTCCTCTAGGATGGGGCGTTTGGGTTCATAGAGAAGAGCCTCCTACTTGCTATTTTCTGGTTTCCAGGTTTCAATTGACACCTTGTGTTTTGTCTTTTGCAGGTTGGGTGGTCCAGACCCCTTGGATTATGTTAGCATGTACAGGAATATGGGGAGTCCTTCTGCCAACATCCCTGAGCACTGGCACTACATCAGCTTCGGCCTGAGCGACCTCTATGGTGACAGCAGAGTCCATGAGTGAGTGTATGACACCTGTCTTTCTTTGACCCTAAGCCTGTTTCTGAGATTTTATTGAACATGTGTGATAATAGTGATTCTATGAGGGTGACACTTTGCAATGTTACCTCTCTGATTCTGCCTTCTGCTTGTGCTGGCTAGCCTGGAATTTGCTATGTAGACCAAGCTGGTCTTGAACTTGTGGCGGAGGGGCTGCTTGTAGAATGACTTAAGTTGGTCTTGAACCTCTCCATCCTCTACTTGAGCCTCCTGAGTGACAGGGGTTGTAGATGTGTGCCACCAAACTTGCATTCAGCTGTGCTTGGATTGCCCCCTTCATTTTTAGCACTGATTTCCTTCTGTTCTCTGCCCTATGCCTTGTAAAATCTTACCCTTTTTGAGGCTAAAGAGATGCTCAGCCCTGGCTCAAGTGATTAAGAGCACTGGCTGCTCTTCTACAGGACCCAGGTTCAATTCCCAGCACCCACAGGGCAGCTCACAGCTGTCTGTAAATCCAGTTCTAGCAGATTCATTGTCTTCTTTTGGCCTCTGCAGGCAATAGGCACATAACTGGTACATAGACATACATGCAGCTAAAATACCCATACACTTAAAATAATGGAATAATTCAATAATTTTCTCTCTTCCCCCTGATTTCTCTTTATAATCACCTAATATATGTTTTAATTCTAAAACATATTTTGAAACCAAGCAAAATATAATTAACTTAGTATTTAATCTTCCAGAATCGCAATTAGAATAATTATAAAAGCTAACATTTTTTAAATCACTGATTATGCACCGAGTACTCTTCTAGTTATTTTGTACATATGTGTCACTAATGAATTTAATTTTCAGCATAACATTGTAAAACTGGTAGATGATAATATGTGCCCCACTATAATGATATTAATTATCATTTCTCAGCAGTGTGAGGGCCAAGATTGATTGATTGATTGGGTGATTGGTTCAGAGCCAGGATTTAGATGTTGACAGCCTGGCTCCACAGGTCAGACTCCTTCAGGATCAAACCCAGGTCCTCAGGCTGTATCATGGAGCTACATCTTCAGTTCAGGTAGTCTATAGGCTGGGTTTTTTTGAGACACATTCTCACTATGTAGCCCTGACATGCCTGGAACTCATTATGTGAAAATATTTAACACAGCAACATGGGCGATATTAAGAACTACAAAAAACTGGGGAAAAGTTATGATCATCTTCATTAACAGATCACCATCTCCAGAGTCGGTGTCTACAGAGCCAGGACAAGAGGAGCCTTGCTCCCTTTCAGTTGGCCTAAGCTGACTACCCCCACCTGGACAGAACGATGGTAGAGGAAGGCCCTCTTGCTACCAGAGTCTCTTGTTACTGCTGTCTTACAGACGAGGAGACCGAATTGCTCAAGCCTCACATCTGGGTTATAAAAGAACTGGAATTTGAATTAGACTGAGTCCCGAGTTTGGACTCTTAAATTACTGCACTAGACCGTACCAACTCCTCGCCCACAGGCCCAGGCTAGCTTCCTCTGTCTTTTGTTGGGCTCAGCAGCCAGGCCTCTTCTCTTCTCTAGCACATGGCGGGAGTGTGTGTGCCTGTTTCACAGCCTTCAGAATGGATCAGCAGACAGAAACCTTGGGAATAGACTTCATCTTGCCTGAGTGGGGACCTGGTTTTTTGTTGTTGTTTATTTTCATTTATTTATTTTTATGTGCGTTGGTGTTTTGCCTGCATGTGTATCTGTGTGAGGGTTTAGGATCCCCTGGAACTGGAGTTACAGACAGTTGTGAGCTACCATATGGGAACTGAACCTGGGTCCTTTGGAAGAGCAGCCAGTGCTCTTAACCACTGAGCCATCTCTCCAGCCTTGGGGACCCTGTTTTACAGTATTTATAGTGGACCTAGAATGATTTTTGAAAAAAATATAAGGAAGTAAGGAGACTATGACTATATTGGTTTGGGGAGACAGACGGACCTCCATCCCCTTGAGCTAGAGCTGTAGGTGGTTGTGAGCCACCTGATGCGGAGCAGGGAACCCAGCTCCGTGTCTCTGGAAGAGCAGGAAGTGCTCTTAGCGACCTTCAGAGAGTGCCAGTGAGACGGTTTAGTGAGTGAAGGCACTTGCTGCCTGCCAAGCCTGATGATAACCTGAGTTTATTCCTGGAATGAAGTTTTTAACTGGAACCCGTGTAAAGATGGAGGGAGAATCACCTCCGCAGCTGCTCTCTGGTCTCCAGACTCCTGACATGGTGCACATGTGCACATTCATCCTCAGACACAGTCTTAGTCGGGTTACTGTGTGATGAAACACCGTGACCAAAAACAGCTTGGGGAGGAGAGCGCTTATTTGGCTCACATATCCTAAATCACAGTCTGTTGAGGCAAGCCAGGGTGAGAACTCCAAACCAGACAGGAACCTGGAGACAGGAGCTGATGCAGAGGTCACAGAGGAGCGCTTTTTCCTCACGGCAGCACCCAGGTCCGCCAGACCAGGGCAGTACCACCCACAAAGTGCTGGACCCTCCCAGGTTAATAACTCATTAAGAAAATGCCCTACATGTAGTGGCACACACCTGTAACCCCAGCACTCAAGAGGACAGCCTCGTCTGTATAATGAGTTCCAGGACAGCCAGGGCTATGTAGAGAGACCCTCTCAAAAAAACAAAATTTAAAAAAAGCTTTTTTTTTTTGGTGTGTGTGTGTGTATGTGTGTGTGTGTGTGTGTGCGCGCGCGCGCGCGCGCGCGCGCGCGTATGAGTATATGAATGTATGGACACGTGTCCATGAAGGCTAGAAGAAGGAGTTGGCTATCCTGGAGCTGGCATTACAGGCAGTTCTGAGCCTTCTGATTTGAGTGGTGGGAACCGAACTGTGCTCTTCTGAGAGAGCATCAAGCATTCTTAACCACTGAGCCGTCTCTCCAGGTCCCCTCCCCTCCATGAGGAGTCAGTACCTCTTAAGTATAGGCACAGAAATTCAGAGGTGTTTGCTATCCAGGTGGTAAAGTAAAAGCCGCATCTGGTGGCACCAACGTCTGTTCTTCGCCATGGTGTCGTCGTCGTCCTGTTTCTATTGTTCCCACCGTGTCTCCTCCTAGTCCTTCTCTTGCCCTCACAGTTTGTTGAGGATGGAGACAGGCGTTTCCTCTTGCTCAGGGACAGGAGGGGGAGCCCTGGTTGATAATCCTGACATGAAGAACAAGTGATTGGCATGGCCATTTCCTCCATGGTCTTTCCCACCTCACATTCAATAGAGGGAACAGGACGAGGACAATTGTTTGCACCCACAATAAGCCGGGCATGGTGGTGCACACTGTAATTGTAGTGCTGGGCAGGTGGAGACAGGAAGATGCCTGGAGCTCACCAGCTAGTTAGTCTTACCGTATGGCAAGCTCCAGGCTCAATAAGAGACCCTGTCTCGCCGGGCGTTGGTGGCGCACGCCTTTAATCCCAGCACTCGGGAGGCAGAGCCAGGTGGATCTCTGTGAGTTCGAGGCCAGCCTGGGCTACCAAGTGAGCTCCAGGAAAGGCGCAAAGCTACACAGAGAAACCCTGTCTCGAAAAACCAAAAAAAAAAAAAAAAAAAAAGAGACCCTGTCTCAAAAAATAAGGGGGGAAGCAATGAAGGCAGACTCCTGTTGGTGAGGTGAGAGGTGGCTGTGGCTTGTTCCTTTGTCTCTCTGATCTGTCAGCATTTACCCCGATATCTAGCTCCAGGTTTTTATTAAGACCAATTAGTATTCGTGCTGCACCTAACATCAACTTGTAGTCCCCACACATGTGCACACTACATGAACATGTGTATACATACACACACACACACACACACACACACATACACACACACACGCATATATGTATATTGCTATTTGGATGCTGAAACTATACTCAGCCCCCCAGTCCATGCTGGGTGCACACCCTACCACTAAACTACACATCACAAGTGTAAAAACATCAAAATTATGTCATGGGATCTCATGGTATTTTGACACATATATAAATCATGTAGTGCTTACACAGCTTCATTTCATGTATTTATAATTTTTAATGGTTAAAACATTAGAAATCCTTTTTTAGCTTCCTGAAAAGTGCAGTGCTCACCTGTTGTTTACAGGCACCTACAGGCACCTGGTGTGCAGTGCACCCCTGGGTTTCTTGAACTCAGTCCCCTAGTTGCCTGCCCAGCTTCTCCCCATTCTGCTCTTCTCCTCTCTCTGTGGCCCCGTTAACCACGGGTCCACTCCGTTTCTGTGAGTGTATCAAAGCGTTTCTCTGTGTAACCCTGGCTGTCCCGGAACTCGGAACTTGCTCTGTAGACTCAGCTGGCCTGGAACTCTCAGAGATCCACTTGCCTCTGCCTCCCGAGCGCTGGTTTGTTTTTATTCTTGACTATTTTTGTTTTTATTTTATGTGTATGAGTGTTTTGCATCCTCTAGAAGAGCAGCCAGTGCTCTTAACTGACTGAGCCGTCTCTCCAGCCCTTGGCTTGGTTTTTGAAGTAGGGTCTCATGTACTTGCTTCAAACTTGGCATGCTGCTGTGGATGACCTTGAACTTGTGATCCTCCTGCTTGCTCTACCCCACTGCTGGGGCTGCAGCTGTATGCTACTACAGCCAGGTTTATGTGGTGCTGGTAGTGTCTGCCTAGCATGCATGAAGCTTGGGGCTCTAGTCTTGTATAATATTAGAGGGACCAGCCTTAATATTATACATCCCAGGGGCTCAGGAGAGAGAACTACTAACGGCGAGGACTATTATCAGGAAATATAATCTCAGCACACCGAGTTCTATAGTCCACTTGCTTTAATTCCTCTGGCATAACATCCTTTAAACACAGCTTCAGTTCTGTTCTCATGTCTAGCTCCTTTCTTGCCTGATTTCTCTCTATATTTATCTACTGTCCCCTCTAGGTTCTATCTTAATTCCTTCATCTAGTTCTGTCCCTTCTAGGTTCTCATCTATCTAGTTCTTTCCCCTATCAGCTTCTCTCTTGTCTCCTTCTCTCTCATCTGGCTCTTCCTCATCTTGTTCTTCCCCATCTGGCTCTTCCTCATCTTCCATCTCGTTCCTCTAGTTCTCTCTTTTAGCTCTTCAATCTAGTTCTTCCCCATCTCAGCTCGTTCCTCTCAAGTTCTTACCCATCTAGTTCTTCCATTCTCTTTTCTCTTCCTCTCTTGTGCCCTGGAAGTCCCGGTATATAAAAAGGGAGGGTCCGAGCTAAATTGTGTAAGGCTATTACTTAACGTCCACCTCTCCTAGGCGGTGTCTCCTTGTGGAATTTACCGTATGTCAGGAGACTTGCATGTGGGCTGTTATCCTTGTTAGTCCACCTGGGACTAACAATGGGCGCCCACCTGGGTGTGTTTCCTGTAGTCCTTGAAAGTGGCTAAGGGAGATAATCTGATTCCAGAGAAAGCCTTTCCCTGAGGCTGTTCTCCAAATTACCTGGAATGTGTATGTCCAGAGAGTGCTCAGTCTACACTGTTAGTCCTTCTTGGGGAAAAGTCAATTGGGAAAGCTATGAAGGCACACATGATTTTCATAACAGAATACAGCTGATATATAACAAGCCAAGTAACACCAAAAACTCCTTGGGATTTGGCTTCCTCTGGAGGAATTCCATGATCCCTCCAGGTAGTGACTTTGCCATAACCAGCTGAGTTCTTATGATATATTCCTGCGGCCCTCAACACTCTAGCCCGAAAGGCTTTGAAGAAGCTGTTTCTAAAGTTGAAGGATAAAATAGATTCTAGCTTGGAGCACCAACAGGGGACAGCAGGAAGGTTTTCTAGAGAGAACGGCTACCCACAATGCCTGCCGTAGAAGAGACTGCCCTTTCCCATTCCCACACTTGGAAGGTGTCAGACATCCGAGCCTGAGCTGCCAAGCGCTTGTCGCTGGAAACCTGCAGCCCTGGCTGTTCCCTTTGTGGCCCGGCAGTTATGGACAGAGTGGGGAGATGTGAGGGCTGTGAAAGCGGTGATGTTGTGCCTTTCTCTGAGGATTTCCGGCAGCTCCTGGGACCTCCAGAAGCCCCCACTAGACAAAAAGTTCCTGAGGCCCGAGGAAGGCCTTCGCGGCTGGCTAACTCGAGTGTGTTCGTGAATGAGGACAGACTTCCAGTGAGAGTCTGTGGGGCAGTCATCTGCTTGAGGTACTGGACTGGTTCCAGAGACTGTCTTCGTGTGGCATTGACCCAAATGTGGCCCTATGGTTAGAGCCACACCTCACCACCATGGGAGAGCTAGGCTGGGCCCCACAAATGCTGACTGGTTGACAGACATGGCATGTCTAAGTGGGTTTGGGGTTGTTCTGGCCTCACCTGAGGGCCGGAACTGTGGCTGGCAAGCTTCCTGGAGCTGCCTTGACTGAGAGGGAGGGGGGGGGCTTCTTTCCTTCCATGGTCTTCTTCACTGGAGTTACTCACTGAAACACGGGACACAGATGAACTTGTCCACTTGTTAGTTAGTGTGGACTCGTCCCCTGAGATTGAGACAGGTTAACTTGCCTTTCTCAAAGCTTGCCTTGTGGGAGCTCTGTGACATGCCCCTTTATCTGCTGGGGTCTCCAGTAGAGACCCTGCTGCCTTGGCTCTGGGTGCATATCTTGGCCTTGCCTCCCTGTGGATCTGGCTTCTCTCCCTCCCTGGAGTGCTTCACAAGACCACCTGCGGGTGACAGTCCCTAGGATAGCCTGGTCCCCAGGGTAGCCCCGCTGAGTTCAGCAAGCTGGAGGAAACGCTTGGTGGGGTCAGCAGAGGGCAGGCCACTCTGACGCCCCAGAGGTGTTTGGTTTCAGGGTGACTGAAATTGAGACAGTCACTGCTAGGGCCAGGGATTCAGACCCGATAGGGTAGAGATCAAGGAGGGCCTAGACCTCTTTTTTTTTTCTTCATTACATTTATCTGGGGAGTGGTGCAGACCTGTACCCCAGTCCGTGTATAGAGACTAGAGGACAGCTTGCAGGAGTCGGTCCTCTCTTCACCGTGTGGGTCTCCAGGTCCAAACTCAGATGGTCGGGTTGACAGCAGGTCCTTTATTCCACAGCCCTCTCATTTCTAGTGACCGTGGTGCTGGGCGTCAGACCCAGGGCTTGTGCATGCTAGACAGGCTCTCTAGAAGCCCAGGTCCCAGACTGAAGTTTCCAGTGCTGACAATTCCCTTTCCCTGTCCACCAGAAAAGCATTGTGGTATTGTGTGTGTGTGTGTGTGTGTGTGTGTGTGTGTGTGTGTGTATGTGTATATGTGTCTGTGTGTATGTATATGTATGTGTGAATGTGTGTGTATGTGTGAGTGTGTGTATGTATGTGTATATGTGTGTGTGTGAATGTGTGTATGTGTCTGTGTATGTATATGTATGTGTGTCTGTGTGTGAATGTGTGTGTGTGTGTATATGTATATATGTGTGTGAATGTGTGTATGTGTATATGCATGTTTGTCTGTGTGAATGTGTGTATGTGTCTGTGTGTATGTGTATATGTATGTATGTCTGTGTGAATGTGTGTATGTGTATATGCATGTATGTCTGTGTGAATGTGTGTATGTGTCTGTGTGTATGTGTATATGTATGTATGTCTGTGTGTGAATGTGTGTGTCTGTATCTGTATATGTATGTGTATATGAGTGTTTGTATATGAGTGTATGTATATATGTATGTTTGTGTATGTATGTATGTATGTATGTATGTATGTGTGTGTGAGTGAGTGTGTGTGTGAGTGTGTGTACATACACTAGCTCGTGGAGGCCAGGACTTGACTTTGGTTATCTTCCTCTGTCACTTATTTTTTGAGGCAGGATCTCACTGTCTTACTTGGGGTAGTTATTGCTGTGATGGAACACTATGACCAAAAGCATCTTGGGAGGAGAGGTTTATTTTGCGTATACTCCCATATCACAGTTCATCATCACAGGACGTCAGGACAGGAGCTGAAGCAGGGCAGGAACCTGGAGGCAGGAGCTGATGCAGAGGCCATGGAGGAGTGCTGCTTGCTGGCTTGTCTCTTAGAGCTTGCTCAGCAGTTTTCTTGTAGAAGCCAGGCCCCCCAGCCCAGGGGTGGTTCCACCCATAATGGGCTGAACCCTCCTACATCAATGGCTAATTAAGAAAATGCCCCATAGGCTTGCCTAACCCCTGATCTTATGGAGGCATTTTCTCAATTGAGGTTCCTTCTTCTCAGTTGACATAAAAACTAGCCAGGACACTCATTGAACCTGGAGTTTGCTGTTTCACCTACTCTGGCTGGTCATTAAGACCTCAGAATCCACCTGTTGCTGCCCCTCACCCCCTCTGGGGCTACAAACTTATACCACTGTGCTCATCTTTTGTGTGGGTGACGAGGATATGATCTCAGGTACTCCTGGTTGCATAGCAAGTCTTTTCCCACTGAGCCATTACCCCAGCTTGTATATCTATCTACAAACTATATATTTTTTTCTGAGACAGGATCTCATGTAGTCCAGGCTGGCCTTGGAGCTATATACCTAGCTGGGTAGTGGTGACACATGCAGTTAACCCCAGCACTCAGGAGACGGAGGCAGGTGAATCTGGGTTCCAGGACAGCTAGGGCTATACACAGAGAAACCCTGTCTTGAACAAACCAAAAAGAAAGAAAGAAAGAAAAAAAAAAAACTTAAGTACATCTGAGGATAATCTAGAATGCCTAATCCTCTTACCTCCACCTCATAAGGAGCCCTGATGAACGATCTCCTTACCCGTTCTAATAACCCTGCACTTTCTGACCTGACTCTCAGACCCAGAGGACTAGGTTGTACAGCACACAACCTATCAAAGTGATATTGAACCCTCTTTAAATTTCACGTCAGGCCAGGCGGTGGTGGCGCACGCCTTTAATCCTAGCACTCAGGAGGCAGAGCCAGGAGGATCTCTCTGAGTTCGAGGCCAGCCTGGTCTACAGAGTGAGATCCAGGACAGGCACCAAAACTACACAGAGAAACCCTGTCTTGAAAAAACAAAACAAAAACAAAAACAAAAATTCCCGTCAGGACCTGGAGAGACAGCTCAGCAGTTAAGAGCACTTGCTGCTTTTCCAGAGGACCTGAGTTTGGTCCCTAGCACTCACATTGGGCAGCTCACAGCTCCCCACAAACTCTAGCTCCAGGGGACCCAACATCCTCTTCTGTCCTCCATGTACACCCACACACTCAGGACATACATTCATATTAATACATACATACACATGAATAAAAATGCTAGTTTCACAACATTGGAAGCTGAAGAGATGGTTCAGTGTAGCTAGAGTTTTCCTGCCTTGCCCACAGTCAGGACAAATCTTTGTCACCCGCCAGTCCCACAGCCGCTCAGACCCAACCAAATAAACACAGAGACTTATATTGCTTACAAACTGTATGGCCGTGGCAGGCTTCTTGCTTACTGTTCTTATAGCTTCAACTAGTCCATTTCTATAAATCTATACCTGCCACATGGCTCGTGGCTTACCGGTACTTTACATCTTCCTTGTCCTGGCAGTGGCTCCAGGCAGTGATTCCTTCTGCCTTCCTGTTCTTTTATTTCTCCTCTCTGTTAGTCCCGCCTATACTTCCTGCCTAGCCACGGCCAATCAGGTTTTATTTATGACCAATCAGAGCAACTTGACATACAGACCATCCCCCAGTACAGCCAAGTGCAGACCATCTCAGACACCTGCACTCAGGCCCGTGGTCCTAATCATCCTCTATGTGGACCTGCTGGGTAAAGCCACGAGGAACCCGAGAACGGGCTCCCACAGGACATACAGAACATCCCACAGCAGTTCAGTGGTTAAGAGAATGTACTTCACTTGCAGATGACCCAAGTTCATTTCCCAGCATCCACAGTGGCTTACAACACAACCACCTATAGCTCCTGAGAACCTGAGTTTGAACCCTGAAACCCACATAAAGGTGGAAGCAAAGAACGGACTCTGTGAAGTTGTCTTCTGATCTGCGCGCAATTATATTAATAAAAAATTAGGTTCTGTGGCCCTGCCCTTAACTGCCCAAGGTGGAGCTTAGCTACTTCATAGAGACCCCACAGATGAGGAAGCTTCTGGGCATCAAATAACGTATTCAGAATCTAGGTGTGAATATAGGTTTTCCTTTTGTTTGAGGGAATAGGTATGTTATGCACACGCTGGATTGTATGGTAAAAGTATAGTTAGCTTTGTGAAAAACTGCCAAATTGTCTTCCAAAGTGATTGCATCGTTTTGCATCCCAACCAGCAGTGAGGACCCCTGCCTATGTCCTCAGCAGTATCCAGTGTGGTCTGTATTGTTTTAGCCACTCAGTAGGTGTGGGATGGCATCTCGTTGCTTTGATTTGCTTGTCTCTAATGAGACAGAGCTGAACCTATTTCCTCTGCCGTCTGTCCCTTTGCTTTTGTGTTAATCTTCTCCCTCTTCTCAGTCCCATACCTTCCTCTCTCGCGCCATGAATTCATGAGGCTGCTCAGGTTTTCTGGCATATCTTCCTTTTGGTCTTCTATTTTATTTTATTTTGAGACAGGGTCTTACGTATCCCACGCTGACCGTAAACTCTCTGTGTCCCACGATGACCTCAAACTCTTGGTTGTTCTCTCTTCTTGAGTGCCATCAACACTTGGTTTATGAGCTGCTGAGGAGCAAACCTAGGCATTTTTCATGCTAGGTAAACCATCTACCTATTGAGCTCTATCTCCAGCCTCACTTTGGCCACTTCTGAAGCCACTGAGTGAGTGAGCTCTGGGAGGATGCTGGGAAGAAGCCCATCTCTGAAGCCTTAGGTCTCTGTTGTAGCTGGAGCTGGCTCATGAATTCTACGCTTTATTTCTTCATTGATAGGGAAAAAGCAATAAAAGACAGCTGACTCTGGGACATGTATCCTCAGTCCCAAGGTAGGTCCCAGGGTGTCCTGAGCATGTCCTCTGGTACAGACTGTAGACAGACCGGATTGCAAACTTGTCCCCTCAGATCCAATTGGGCATAACTTTGCCCTTGGTGAGAAAGGACTGGACTGTGAGGTCCCAGCCCGATCTTAAACTCTCCCTGTCTTAGCTGAACCATCACCAAGAAGACAAAATCTCCAACTTTCCTGGCCTGGCCTTTTCCTGTCCACCCATTGCTGCTAGTCCAGCTTCTTTATGTAAAGAAAACATCATTTTCTCAAAGTTGGAAGTTAGAGCAGGAGGGAGGACCCATAATCCTTCCATCTTTTGTTTGTGATCCTTGATTCTGACCCCTGGGAACAGTTGGCAGTGACTGCTGCCCCAGCTCCGTGTGTCCCTCATGGGGGCCTGACATTGTCCAAGGCTTCCCCGCCACTGGCTCACTCTGTTCTCAACTTTACCTTGCCTACCACTGCTAGAGTCTGAACACACACATGTCTGGGAAGATGGCCTCTTCCTGTTGCCATGGCATCAGGCCCCCGTTCAACTTTCTCCGGGTGGCTCCTGGTGCAGGGTGCTGGAGGTACGTGGATTTGCTGTGTTGTTGCCCACTTCTCAGCTAACACTGGCATCTTTTCATGTGTTAGCTCAGATGTATATCTATTTTTTTCTTTTCTTTTCTTCTTGAAACAAGCTCTTATGTAGCCCAGGCTGGCTTCAGCTTACTATGAAGCCATGGCTATCCTTGAACCCCAGATCCTCTTGCCTTCATGTCCATGAGTGATAGTGTTAAAGAGTTGAACTGCCATGCCTGACTTTTTTTTATTATCATTATTATTATTACTTTTTTTTTTTTTTTTGGTTTTTCGAGACAGGGTTTCTCTGTGTAGCTTTGCACCTTTCCTGGAACTCACTTGGTAGCCCAGGCTGGCCTCAAACTCACAGAGATCCCCCTGCCTCTGCTTCCCAAGTGCTGGGATTAAAGGCGTGCGCCACCACCGCCCGGCTTATTTACTTTTTTTTTTAAAGACAAGGTCTAGGTTATATATCCTGGTGTAATAACTATTTATTAACTAAAACCCAAGCGCTGGGCACACCTGTGAGGGATTTTCTTGATTAAATCATTTCAATTCACAGACATGGGCACAAATGCCGAGGTAGGTAATCCTCTAGTTGCTGAAATAATTGGACTACGTTTTTTGAGCCTTTCTATAGTACATAGAAAATCAAGCAAGTGTTTGGCTTAGAAGAAAGGATGACCCATTGCCCTTTCTGACAGGTCTACCAGGTGTTGGGTAGGCAGGCCCAACTAGTTTCTACCCAACATGAATCCTGGGACATCTTTGGCGAGCTAGGCATTTCTTTACTGCATAGAGTGTCATCGTTGGGACAGGTTCTAGGCCTCAGGTTGGGATGATGAACAACACACCTGGTCCTGCTCTTCACTGCCTGTCTTGGTTGATGTGGCCCTGTAGGGAGATGGACTTGATACCGCCTCAGAGCGTTAGGGCCTCATGGCAACTGACTTTTATAGAGGCCATGCTTTGGGCCTTGAGGAAAAGGAATCAGACGCTTAGAAATGTGATCAGCCTACATTTGAGACTAGGCCAGTTGGCCATTTGACAGTGAGGACTTGGGGTCATAGCAACTTCCTAGAAAGTGGAGCACGCTGTGTAACTCTCAAAGATCCTTCTTTTCCTACTCCTGTTGTTCAGGGCCCATAGTCCCTGGTCTTAGAGTCAGCCTGGCCTCAGCAAGACCACTCAGATCAAAGAACTGTTCGTGATTTCCAGGAGAGACTTTCTTTTTTTCTTTTTTAAATTCTTAGACATTTATTTTATTTTACAATACCATTCAGTTCTACATATCAGCCACGGGTTCCCCTATTCTCTCCCCTCCCACCACCTCCCCTTACCCCCAGCCTACCCCCCATTCCCACCACCTCCAGGGCAAATCCTCCCCCGAGGACTGCGATCAACCTGGTAGACTCAGTCCAGGCAGATCCAGTCCCTTCCTCCCAGACTGAGCCAAGTGTCCCTGCATAAGCTCCAGGTTTCAAACAGCCAACTCATGCAATGAGCACAGGACTTGGTCCCACTGCCTAGTTGCCTCCCAAACTGATCAAGCCAATCAACTGTCTCACCTATTCAGAGGGCCTGATCCAGCTGGGGGCCCCTCGGCCTTTGGTTCATAGTTCATGTGTTTCCATTCATTTGGCTTTTTTTTTTTCAATAATTGAGTAAAACCGAAATTTATTATAAGCCACAGTCATCCTAGGGACCTCCATGCTATATATATAGCTTCCATGGTTCTATGGGTTGTGGTCTGATTGTTCTTTATTTTATATCTAGAATCCACTTATGAGTGAGTACATACCATGACTGTCTTTCTGGGTTTGGGTTACCTCACTCAGGATGATTTTTTCTAGTCCAGGAGAGACTTTCATGCAGTACCTGGTGCTGCTGGGAACCCTGCCTCTTACCTCAGGCCTTCCGGTGTGAGCCGAGAGGTCACAGCAGTGAGAAGAGAGAACTACTGGAGAACAGAGTCTGCCTCAGTCTTGAGGCCCCCGTCCGGCTGGCTGGCTCCACTTTCTGCTGGTTCCAGAGAGGCCCTAAGCACCTCCGAAAGCTTGGCTGGTAGAGGGGGAACCCTTAGTGAAAAGTGACAGGTGACACTCTGGTGTGCCCAAACTCAGTCTCCTCCCTGCTCTGGCATTTCCAAGATCAGGTTGCAGACACTGGATCCCCCCACCCTCCATCCTGGCTCCAGTCTGGAAATTTTTCATTCTTGTAACCAGGGGTTTTACATAGAGAAAGGCCTAGAGGGTAGGCAGCAGCTTGGCCTTTGGAGTTAGTTTTCTAGAAGCCATGGCCATGTGGGCCTGTTAGCATGTCATGTGGTCAGGCTCAGAACCATCTCCGCTCAGCACCATCCAGTGGCTTCCTGTTGGACACTGAGGTAAAAGCCATTGGCCATATGTAGCCTCCAAGGTCCCCGTCTTCCTTCCTTGTGCCTCCTCCTCTGCCGCTCTTGCGCTTCCTCCTTCTGCTCCCTAGTCTCAGCGCTCTGCCTCAAGGCCTCCGCACTGCCTGCCCCTTGGGAGCTCTGCCTGTAGATAGGCTCACCCCGACTCCCTCGCCTCCTCAGGCATTCCACAAATAGCCCATCCTAAAGCCTTCTCTAGCCTCCTCTTTCTTTTCTTCTCTCCTCCTCCTTTCTGCTGTCTTCCTTCTTTTGAGGCAGGTTTCACTGAATAGACCATGATGGCCTCAAACTCACAGAGATCCACCTTTCTCTGCCTCAGCTGCTGGAATTTTCAGACATGCACTATACTGCCCAGCTTGGCCTCTCTTTAATGTGGGAAGTGTGCACCTTATACGTTAAGCTAATTCTTTAAAACATGTAGTCATTACCATCCAACTTAGGTTGCTTGTTGTCTCTACCCACCTGTAGCGTGTTAGTAAATATATATGTATCTACTTTATGCATTGATGTTTCCTTGATGAATCAGTACTCATTGGATATTGAACAAGTACTTTGGAGGCGGTTTTCACTCCACATGTTCAGCTCTTGCAGAAAAACTCTCAGCTCCAGAAAGAATGTGGCCCAGCACCAAGTGTGAGCACTGAGCTCAGGAGAGAGCATTTCTTCCAATCCGACCCAGACTCTGGAGATCAGAAACTCCATGGCCAGGTCAAGCCTTTCTCTGGGGTGATGTGTGATGTGGGTAAAGAAGCCTAAACTTGGCTTAGGGGATTAAACTTAGGTGAGGTACTCAGCATTGTACTCAATATGTGGGGAGCTCTTGGTCTGGTTCCGTGAATTTCTAGGCTACATTATGGAAAGGTTTTGTGCTCTGTTCAGTGCTGGGGTACCTTGGAGAGTCAGGCAGGCAGGGTTCCTGCTCTGCTGAGTCTTAGATTCTCAGAGGAAGACATATGTAAATCTATTGATAGTTTTAGAGAGTGCAGATGCTGGGTTCAAGATAGAGTGGGGACGAAGTGTTGAGAGAGTAACGGAGATAAAGGGGAATGGAGAGGGAGAGGGCACATTTCACAGTGAGACCATTGGTTTGTGTGAAGCTTTGAGACCTAAGTGGCAAGGTGACAGCCAGGGCTGCCTTGTTGTACAGCTCTAGGGACACTGCTCATATTGTCCTGCAGTTGGTGCTCCCTGGAAGGTAGGGTGCTTAGAGCCCTGACCATCCAACTATGTGAAAACCTAGACAGTGAGAACTGCTGCTGCCAGGTGGATCAGGTGTGGCCTGGAGGCGCTCTAGGAACAGAAGGAGGCCCGTGTGGCTCAAGAGGAGGCCAGTGGGACAGGATGAGCATGCAGAGTCTGAAGGCAGTGTGAGAAGTGTGGTAATTAGCACTGGAGAGATGGCTCAGAGGTTAAGAGCACCGGGGTTTGGATCTTAGCATCCACGTGGCAGCCTACAACCTCCTGGATCTCCAGTTCAAGAGGAGCTAATGCCCTCTTCCGGCCTCCTTGGGCACCAGGCATGCACATGGTGCATATACATACATTCAGGCAAAAAAAAAAAACAAAAAACCCTGTCCTTGTAAAATAAAAATAAATGAAGGCTTCAAAAAAGAACACGGTACCCAGGACTGGAAAGGTGGTTCAGCAGGTAAGAGTCCCTGTTGCTCTTACAGAGAACGAGTTGCCAAGCCCAGCACCCACAAGGTGGCTCACAACTCTTCATAACTCCAGTTCCAGAGGATCCAGTGGTTTCTTCTGGCCTCCTCCAGTACTGGGTGCACATGTGGTGTGTATATACACGCAAACAAAACACTCGTTACACATAAAACAATTAAAGTCTAAAAAATAAAATTAAAATTAAGTAACATTTGGAAAAAGAACGTGGGTAAATTTGTGGCTGACTAGTGGGGATACAGGTATGCTGTATGAAGGTAGGAGTGGGGTGTCGGGGAACCTGACAAGCGGGGCCTGCCGAGTTGACGGGATGCAGAGCGGCTCCAGGGTAGCATCAGGAGATGTCTGAAGTACTGTCTGCCGACGTAGACATTAAGAGGGAAGCGAGGGAAGCTCACGGCTCTTTTAGCACTGCTTATCTTGTTTGTTGCTTAATGTCAAGGTCTGATTGTCTCCTTGAAATGATGGGAATGTCATTAGCACTTAGCATTGCTCAACTTGGACATGATGTACCCCATGTACAGCACACACAAAAAGTACAGTCCTTGCCCTTGGGGAAGTGAGATGCTGAAAAGATTGTGTCTTTGAATCACCCTGCTTCAGGTGTCTTGTCTTCTAAGGCACCTGGCTGCTCAGAGCCTTAGGAGATGGTGGGAGGACAAAGGGCCTCTGGGCAGATCGTCTGGCTCTTGGGCCAGCAAGAAGCCCTTGAGTTATACACCTGTGTGCTGAGAGGCACACTTCCTAAATCAGATTGCCACTTGCCATCGTTGGCTTAGCTTGTTGTCTTAAGTTTTAAAGGTTCTGGAAGGTTGTTGATTTAAGTCAGTATGAAGAATGGCAGCCGTCAGAGTCCTTTTACTTTATTTTATTTTGTTTTATTTTGAGATGGGGTTTCTCTGTGTAGGCCTGGCTGGCCTGGAACTCTTTGTAAACCAGGCTAGCCTCGAACTCACAGAGATGCGCCTGCCTCTGACTCCTGAGTGCTGGGATTAAAAGTGTGTGCCACCACCACCCGGTCCATGTCACAGTTCTTTTTTGGGGGGTGGGAGTGGGGGTTTGTTTTTTCGAGACAGGGTTTCTCTGTGTAGTTTTGGTGCCTGTCCTGGATCTCACTCTGTGGACCAGGCTGGCCTCGAACTCATAGAGATCTGCCTGCCTTTGCTTCCCAAGTGCTGGGATTAAAGGCGTGTGCCACTGCCGCTCGGCCCATGTCACAGTTCTTACTAGCTTGCCCCGTTGGTTTGGGGCAGCACCTGGTTTGAGAGCTGCCCTCTGGAAGTGGTTCTAAGTTCAGGGAACAGAGTCTAGCAGATCTTCCTCCAGGGCAGGGCTGACGGAGACTCCACTGCTCTGTGGGGAAGGTCTGCTGATCCTGGCCTTTACTTGTCTTAAATTCCACGTCTTGGTCTGGGAAGCTCTTTGCTCCGTGAAAGCCCAGGGCAGAGTTAAGCTCCTAAAGTATTGAGAGCAGGAAAGTTTGGCTGGATTCTTAGCTGAATCTGTCCTGGGAGCTACTGTTTTTAAACCTGAGGAATGCTGTGGGAATGTGGTCCTTGGCCTCTGGCAAGGCATCTCAGGAAAGGGCTTCTCCAGTGAGGCAGATACATTGCCGTGAATCTGATTGGACAGAGTGTAGCAGAAAGCAAGCATGTGAAAGGCAGAGCTAACATTCTCAGCTCTCAGTGTGAGCATGGTCTCCACGGTCCCTCAGTTCCTTCTCTCCCTTTGCTGGGAACTGAACCCAGGATCCCTGGCCCTATGATGATGGTTTTTCTTTCTTTCCTCTTGGACTCCTGTTTGCCATCCCACCCTCCTTTTTTATTTTTTGTTTTTGAGGCAGGGTCTCATGTAGCCCAGGCTGGCCTTCAGTATGCTATGTAGCTAAGGATGACCTCGAACTCCTGATCTTTTTGCCCTTACCTCCCCAAATACTAGAATTACAAGTTCATGTTGCCATATCCAGCTTCCCTCTTTTTATAAAGATTGTAGAAAATGGTTTAATATAACTCAGAGTTTTAAAGAAGTCTTAATTCAGCTGGGCGGTGGTGGCGCACGCCTTTAATCCCAGCACTCGGGAGGCAGAGGCAGGCGGATCTCTGTGAGTTCGAGGCCAGCCTGGGCTACCAAGTGAGATCCAGGAAAGGCGCAAAGCTACACAAGAGAAACCCTGTCTCGGAAAACCAAAAAAAAAAAAAAAAAAAAAAAAAAAAGAAGAAGTCTTAATTCTAGAAGAATATTGCCATATAAGCATATCTAAAAAATGTTAGGTTTTGTTGTTGTTGTTGTTGTTACACGGAGAAAGCCTGTCTCAGGAGAAAAAAAAAGTCTCAGGCCAAGTTTGAGGGCTCTGGGAGGGGTCCACAGCCAGGAACCTGGACAAAGCTGGTGGACTCTGACCTGTGGTTCTTGAAGGGCTGTGTCCACAGAGCCCCAGAGTCCAGGAGTTAAGGAAACTTGAGGTGTGAGAGGCTGGGAACAAGAGGCTCCAGATAAGTCAGAGATGCTCTCCTGCCTGAGGTTGTGTGGAGAATGTCCTTATCCCAGTGTGCAGATAAGAAACTGGGGCTCCACACAGCTAATAACTCCAGTTCCAACACTCACTTCTGGCTTCCATGGGCAGGTGTGTGTGCGTGCGCGCGCACGCGCACACACACACACACACACACACACACACACACGAACGAATGAATGAATGAATGAATGAATAAAAACCAGCTCCTGTATATAATCCCATCACTGGGAAGGTAGAGGTAGGATGATCAGAGTTCAAGAACAGCCTCAGCCACATAAGAGCATATCTCAAAAAGGGGGAGAGGCACCAGCTGTGCTATCCAGAATCTATATCATCACTCTACAAATGCCAGCTTCCTCAGCTCTCAAGGGTCATGAGTTCTAAGATGGGCTATAGGTGGGATGTCCAGTCTAAACAGGTCACAAGTCACTCATCCTGGTGACTTGCTACCAAGTCTCCCCATTTTTAAAATAAAAAGTACAATAAGAAAGAAAGAAAGAAAGAAAGAAAGAAAGAAAGAAAGAAAGAAAGAAGGAAGGAAGGAAGGAAGGAAGGAAGGAAGGAAGGAAGGAAGGAAGGAAGGAAGGAAGGAAGGAAAGAAGGAAAGGAAGAAAAAGAAAAGAAAAGAAAGAAACTGGGGCTCGCGGAGGTTAATTTGCCGTGGGTTAGCCCGAAGGTGGTGTGGTGAAGACAGTCAGTTCAGCCGGCTTTTGCAGCCTGCATTGGTACTGTTGCCCTTTTTCCATTCGGGTCTCTTACTGGGATCCTGGAGTGGCCTTGGAGTCCACCCTGGGGCGGCCAAGGGCCGAAGAAGCTGACACTGGGCTGTGGGGTGATGCCCTCACTGCCCAGATTTTCTGTTGCTCCTGGCAGACTTGCCGTTCTATCTCGGCCATTGGCTATTTATTTTTAATTTGTTATTGCATTTTGTGTGTGTGTGTGTGTGCGTGTGCGTGTGCATGTGTGTGTGTGTGTACACGTGTACACAAGTGCGCACAAGTGAGTGTGCACTCTCACATACACATCACAGTACCTGTGTGGAAGTCAAGACAACTTAATGGGAGTCAGTTTTCTGCAGCATGTAGGGTCCAGGGATGGAACTCAGGCCATCAGATTTGGTGGCAAGTACCTGTAGTGAATCACCTCACTGACTCCTTAGTTTGAGTTCTTGAGATAGCCCGCTATATGGCCAGGGGTGGTCTTGAACTACTGATATTCCTGCCTCCACCTCCCAAATTCTGGGAATATAGGAATATTCTGCTTTCCTTTTTCTTTCTTTCTTTCTGTTTTTTTTTTTTTTTTTTTTTTTTTTTTTAAGAGTGAGTAGTTGACTGTTTCGTATCTGCACGTTTTTCCATTTACTCACTTTGGCAGTAGGCTCCTGGATTGCCTCTACTGTTAGTGAATCCTCCAGCATTATTGTGAATAATGCTGCTGTCAACAGGAGTGTTCAAGACCCTGTTTTCAGGCTTTTGTGTAGATACCCAGACGTGGAATTACTGGTCATTGCAGTAATTCTGTTTCATTTTTTGAAAACAGCCATAATGTTTCTATAGCAGCTGCTTGCCACAGCCATCTACAAAAGTTCCAATTTCACGACCATTTGACTAGATGAGGCGCCATTTACAATTGCATCTGATAGTTAACAGGAGAGGCTCTATGTGAGGACGCGGATGGAACCTGGATCCACCGTACCAGGTGAAGGCACATAGAGGGAGTCCTTTGCTTCTCAGAGCTCACAGGTCCATCAGTTTCCTGCTACTTCCTGCTAGCCCTGGCTTTTAGTCATGGTGGTGTCCTAATAGAGCACCAGAAACTTCTATAAGCCCCTACTTAGAGAAGACTGGGATTTTATATATATATACTACTGGATATGTTTATGCCAGAGGCTTTTTTCCAAATACAAGATTATTCCCTTATGGTGAGTTTCCAGAACTAGTAACTGCTACGTTACATAATAGCTGATATGGCATAAAAGGTTTTCAACAGGGCTGGTAGGAGGCTCCGTGGTTAAGGCAGCACTTGAAAGCCTGATAGTCTGAGTTGGCTCTCCTGCATCCGTGTGCTGGAAGGAGAGAGATGCCTCCTGCAAATCGTTCTTTGATGACCACATTTGTGCCCGAAGTGTAGTTCCTAACACCTCTGCACGCGCATACACACATAGTGAATAAATCTTTTCTCTTTGTTTGTTTTTTGAGATAGGGTTTCTCTATGTAGCTGACTGTATACCTTGCTCTGTAGACTGGGCTGGCCTTGAACTCACAGACATCTGCCTGCCTCTGCCTTGAGTACTGGGATTTAAGGCATGTGCCATCACCACCCAGTTTGTGAATAAATCTTAAAAAAAAAAGTTACCCAGTGGCGGCGGCGGCGGCGGCGGCGGCGGCGGCGGCGGCGCACACCTTTAATCCCAGCACTCAGGAGGCAGAGCCAGGCGGATCTCTGTGAGTTCGAGGCCAGCCTGGGCTACCAAGTGAGTTCCAGGAAAGGCGCAAAGCTACACAGAGAAACCCTGTCTCGAAAAACCAAAAAAACAAAAAAGATTTAAAAAAAAAAAGTTATGCCTATATAGGACACTTGCGGTGAATGGCTCTTCTAGGACTAGAACTTGTTCTGGCTGAGTCGTGAAGGCCCAGGACATTATGATGCACTACTGTAGACTTTATAAACACTGACATGTAGTAGGCCACACTCAATTTCCAAAAACCATTTTTTTCAATAATTAATTAACCTTAAATGACTATGATATTTTTACTTTATAAACTTATTTTTTGCATATGTATGTAGTGTGTATAGTGTGGGTACCTAAGTATATGTGAGTTGGGGAGGCATGAACGTGTGTGTGTGTGTGTGTGTGTGTGTGTGTGTGTGTGTGTGTGTGTGTGTGTGTATGTGTGTGTGAGAGACAGAGACAGAGACAGAGACAGAGACAGAGAATGTGTCTCATTGCTCTCATGTTTCATCCTAGAAGACATGGAAGACAGCTGTTCCCTTGGAGCAGCTCCGTTCTCTGGTCAGACAAACCCTCTTTGGCAGGAGAAGGAGAAGCCTCTGTATGAAATGGTCCGGACCAAGCCAAGCCCCTTCGGGGAACTTTAAACACTGAATGATCTTGTTGCTTGGCTGTTATTGCCTGCACAGCCTGCTTTGAAAAAGAAATCTGACAGGCCCAGATCATGTGTTTATCCTAAGGCTGGCCCATTCCAAACTCATGTTTCAGAGTGGCGAGGTTTGTCCAGCCGTCCTGGTGGGTGGTAATCAGACACAGGTGGGAGCCATCTGGCTCGCTCTGCCCCTCCTCCTCAGCCAAGTGAGAGCTGGCCTGCCCACCACAGAGCTGGCTTAGAAAGCACCCTGTGTGGAGACAGATGGTGTGCACATGTGTGTGCATGAATGCACACTCATGCATGTGTGTGCCTAGAGCCCTCCTCAGTGAGGAGATGTGGTATGAGCGTAAATGGCTCAGTGGCTTCTCTCTCCACACCCATGGATTCTCTCCATTGTGCGGTCTATAACACATATGTTCCTTTTAGTCTGTTTCTCACGTTTTTGTGGTTAGAAATCATGTGTTTTCCTTGGCCTGAGATGAGAGCCCTGGAACAATGGTCTAATGCACTTTACAAAGCTGTCTCTAATTGGTGGTGCCCTGGTGACCCATCTCCCTGTGTGGAGCTTTGTTTGGTTGATCTCTGAGACAGGGTCTCACTGCGTAGCCCTGGCTAGCCTCGAACTCACTTGGCTCTCTCTCTCCAGTGCTGGCATTAAAGGGTGCTCACCACTGTGCCCCAGCCTTTTCCAGAGCTTTAAGTCAATCTCCTAGAGCTCTGGATTTTCATACTCTTCCAAACCTGAGGCCTCTGGGAGGCAGTGTGTCTCGATCACTAGCTATTCCCGCAGGTTCTGTTCGGTCTTGACCCCAACAGGTCAATTCATCAGGAAACAAATAGTGTAAATAGTGTCACCTTAAGCAATATCTAACCTTGTCTCCAGGAACCCAGGTGTACCCTCTAAATGGATTCTGCATCCACCTGGCAACCAGAAAACTAATCACACCACGCACACTTCCTTGAATGCAGTTGGATTTGACTGTGATGATTCCTGAGGATGCAGCTTCTCAGAGGTGCTCTCTCCCACAGAGGTGCCCCGGGGCTGACCTGCTGGGCCTCCCCAAGCACACAGAGCGGCAGCTGTGGCTCTCGTCAGTGTCTTTCTACCCAGTCTCCCATCCTAGCCTCTTGGGGATGATGACGAAAGATGCGAGGAAGGAGTCCCAGGGTTGAACCCTGATTGTGTCTTCAGCTCTCAAGAGGGAGAAGGAAGGTGTTGGCTGTCATTTTAGTTTATGGTTTGTGTTTGTATGCTGGGGAGTTTACATGTGTATAATCATTGTGGTTCATGTTTGTACAAGATATAATTACTGACAATTACATGTACATATTTTAACTCTTAACCTTTCTCATCCTGGCAAGCTTTGAGGAGCTTTTGTGGACTCCTCCTTGGACACCTCCCTCACCTGAGTAGGTGTGGCATACACACATGCACACACACACACACACACACACCCAACCAGGTTCTGCTCTTGAATAGACATCGCTACCCTCTCTGGCAGTCACCTGTTTCAGGGACTTCCCTGAGACTGCGCTGTTCTCCTTTGGGGTCCAGTGACTGAGGCATGCTCATGGAGGGTTAGAGAGAGTAGTGCTCGCTGACAGGGTGGGTACTGACCTTAGGAAGAGAGTGGGCCCACTCAGTATTTGCAGGCTGCCTCGGGACTTGTCTACAGTGCTGACTTAGGAGACTAGTCAGTGCAGCTAAGAATGGTGTCCCTGGAGGTGGAGAGGAAGAAGGCCACATCTTCCCCGAGCACACAGCCACACCGTTGGATCATAGGACATGTATCCTTAGCAAAATCAATGGGTACTTATTAGCAGTTTGAATAAGTGAGGAACATAAGATTTTCAGTAGTGTTTCTTCTGTCATTTAAAGGGAATGTTCTAGAACCACAAAGTCTGGAACTTATGACTCAAGAGTACCAGTGTAGAAGTTTGGCTGGGCCAACATCATACATGTACACCCTCAGCTCACTGGAGGGTAAAGCAAGCTTTGGAGAGACTTCTTCACCCTGGCATTCCCTTTGAGTTGAGGCGATCCTGTGGAGGCCACCACACAGAGACTTTGTAGACTTTGTCCTGTGGTAGTTAAACTGAAAATGTTTTTTTCAGGTTTACAGGAACAGACGGACCGAGTGGCTTTGGCTTTGAATTGACATTTCGTCTGAAGAGAGAAACTGGGGAGTCCGCCCCACCAACATGGCCAGCGGAGCTGATGCAAGGCCTGGCGCGATACGTCTTCCAGTCAGGTAATAGCCCCGAGGCTGCCTGGTCTGCTGGTCCTGTGCCCATCGGCCTGGTGGGCTTTGGGAGCTTGCAGGTGTATTCTGATGTCTACAGAGTCCTTTCATGGGTGGGAAACTGTGTGGACCTTAGCCGAGACTAGGCCAGTGTCCCAATAACCTAAGGCTTTGTTGCCGTCTCTCATAACTAGCCTGTTCCCTGTTCCCGGTGGCTTGGCCGTCTCTGTGTCTATTTCCAGCCCTCAAGCACATAGGCTAATCTTGGCTCAGCCTGGGAGAATAATAGGGACTGGAACTTGTTCCTTTCCCTCACAGGGTGGAGGGGATGCTAAAATCAGAACTGAGTTAGATTATTCAAATGCCCTAGAGAGGTTGGTTGTCCTTTGCTCCTCGTGCCCACTGGGGACTGCTGCAATGGATCTTGGGTAAGGCCTTTGTGCTGGAAGTGATGCTCTTACTTTCTCAGCTCATTCTGCCAGCCTCCTCCAGCCTGTGAAGGCGCCATAGTCCCGAATAGTTCTCTGTGGCTAGTGTGCAGAGAGTGCAGAGTATTTGTGTGGCCTAGATTTTTCTATCTTTGATTTGGTATGCCCCCCCCCCTTCACTCTTCCTCTCCATCCTTTCCTCAGGATACATGATGGCCTGGACCAGCCTGAGCCCCGCCTCTCAGCCTCCAGATGCTGGGATTACCAGGTCACACCAGAGAGAGAGGGGGGGGAGAGAGAGAGAGAACGAACACATAGGGATTGAATCGGGGGTCTTGTACATAAAGGCAAGAGCTCTGGAACGGACCTGTATCTAGCATACTTTATTCTTTATTTTGACACAGGGTCTCATTAAGTTGTCCAGGCTGACCTTGAACTCACTCTTTAGTCCAATTACAGGCCTCTGCCACCAGGTCTAACTTTGAAAATAGATTTTTTTGTTGTTGTTGTAGAATTTGACCTGCTGTGGGAATGAAGATTCTACTTCTTATTAATATATTCATTTTTGTACCTGCTTAGGTAGATAGAGATAAGGGAAATGTAAAATACATGTTACAAAATACTAATAATGTCTAGTGTGAAGTAATTTTGACATTATAATGCAAATCATTATTTTATTTTGCCTTTTTTGGGGGGAGGAACCACAGAGTCTTATATATAGCCCAATCCTCCTAAACTGGTTAAAATGGATGTCAGGGGCCTGGGGACATGGCTCCATAGGTAAAGGTGCTTGCTACCACCCGGCCACCTGAGTTTGATCCCTGGGGCCCGTATGGTGGGGGAGAGCCAGCTCTCAGGTTGTCCTCTGACCTCCATATGTGTGCTAGGGCATGTGCCCACACACATGTACACACAAATACATGTAGTTAAAAAAATTGTGAGCCGGGCAGCAGTGGCACATGCCTTTAATTCTGGCACTCGGGAGGCAGAGGCAGGTGGATCTGTGTGAGTTCGGAGCCAGCCTGGGCTACAGATCCAGGACAGGTACCAAAACTACACAGAGAAACCCTGTCTCAAAAAAAAAAAAAAAAAAAAATGTTAAGGAGCCGGTGAGATGGCTGGGGGGCAGGGTGCCTACTGCCAAGCTTGACCTTGATCCCTGGACCCCGGTGCCGAAGAGAACCAGCTCCTTCAATTGTTCTCTGACCTCCACGTGTGTGCCATGGCGTCCATTTTCATCCTCAGAAATAATGTGTTAAAAAAAAAAAGTTTTTAGGAGACAGGAACTCAAAGAATCACTCTACAGATTCCTTATTTGTTGATAAGAGGAAGAAGAGGGACCAGAGAGATGGCTCAGTGGTTAAGAGCACTGGCTGTTCTTGCAGAGGACCTGAGTCCAGTTCCCAGCACACACAGGGTGGCTCACAACCTCCTTAACTCAAAGTTCCAGGGGATCCAACTCCCTTTTCTAGCCTCCATGGGCTCTGAGAACTCATGGGTGTACAGACATATGCAGGCAAAATACTCATGCACATAAAACAAAAAATAAATACATTTGAGAGACAGAGAGAGACAGAGGGACAGAAGAACTATCCTGACAAAGGAAGATCAGAGCGGATGTCTCCTTTGGAAGGATCAAGTTCGGTGCACTGATCGCCAAGTGTTACTTTGTAACTGTACATGCTGGACACGGACAAGCCAAGTAGGAGAAGGTAGCTGAGGAACACTTTTCCAAACAGGCTGAACCCAGATCCAAGCAAGTTACAGCCAAATGTGGCCACACGGTGGGACATTCTCCAGTGCACCTTCCTAGATTCCTGTACCCAGCGAGGACTGTCGCCAGTTGAAGGAAACTTGGTGGTTTTCCTGCAGTGTTTGATCCTTGATCCAACCCTGGGAGGAAAAGGTCGTTTGTAGGACAGCTGGGAAAAGTGAATGTGATTCTATGTTAGACACTAGCATTGCGCTATAGTGAAGTTCCTTGTGGGTGTGGTATTGTATACGATAATGTCAAAGGCTGAAATGTCTATGGATAAAGTACTAAATGATTCAGCAAAAAAGGAAGGTGTGTGGGAGAAAGCCAGTGTGGAATGTTGTTTGTGGTCAAGCTGGAAGGTGTCCGGATATCCATTTTACGCCTCCTAACTTCCCTAAGGACAGGAAATGTTTGCGCTGAGTCGCGCTCTTGCTCAGGTGTGTGACAGCTGTGTGCTCTCCAGTCCCCTCTGCACCAGTGGCCTCTCACGGCTTCTCCAGCGTCACTGCTGTCACTTGTGCCTGCAGATCACACCAGGAACTTCAGAACAGCGGGGTGACTCCGCTCTTAAAGTTTTCTGGTTTCCGGACTTTCTATGATAGCGTAGTACTATTTAAGTAACAGGTAAACCAGGTAGTGAGTGGTAAATCACACCTGTCATCCTGGCACGGGGGAAACAGAGGCAAGGAGGCCCTGAGCTGAAGGCCAACTGGGGCTGTATAGTGAAATTCTGCCTCACAACAAAACAAAACAAAACCAACCAAATAAATGGTTAAACAAGTCTACTTTAAGTGCTGTTTTGGAACTTGGCAGAGAATAATAGTGAGTTATTGAAACACAGGAAAGTGATGAGGAGCCAGTGGTCCCTGATTTTAGGCTAAGGCCTAAATGGTGGTGAGGACAAGAGCTGTGCCATTAGTGTGCCTGTGTGCCTCTAACACACAAAGGGTAGCACCCAGTTTTGGCTTTTTGCTTTTCTTTTGTTTTATTTTGTGTTTAGAGACAAAATCTCTCTATGTAACCCAGGCTGAGTACTCGACATTCTCCTGCTTTAGTTTCTTGAGTGCTAGGCCACTATATCAGTTTAAGTACTTTTTTTTTTTCTTTTTCATACTGGGGATGGAGCACAGGGCCATGTCAGCCTTACAGTTGCAGAGGACAACATGGAGAAGGTTAGTAACACGTGTAAGATTACAGCTCTCCTAGGTGTGAAGGCAGGATTCGAGCCCAGGCAATGAACGAAGTACGCTTTACCCCGCTAGTGTGCTGACAGGAACTCTGCGGACATCTGGTCTACCTGATGTCCCAGGCTGTGCAGTGAGAAATCTGAAACTCCTCCCTGTGGATAAATGCTGCTCGTTCGCGTGGCCACTCTGCTCTGGGATGGCTTGTCAGGGTTAGACAGGACTAATGCTCAGCAGAGTGACAGTCTGCAGTTCTTGGAAAACAGAGCAGGGTAAAAAAAGCATTTATTCAATCTCCCAAATCCTCTTAAATATGTATCTTTTATTTTTGAAGCCTTTGTGTGTGTGCAACTGCATGTGTGTGGGTGCACATGCGTGTGGAGTTAGAGAACAACTTTGGCTGTAGCTCCTCAGGAGCTATCTGCTGCATATATTTGATGACTTATTTTTATTTTATGCGTACCTATCTGTGAGTGTCTGCATGTATGTTTGTGCGCCACATGTGTGCCTGGTGCCTTCAGAAGTCAGAAGAAGGCATCCGATTTCCTAGAACTAGAGTGACTGTTGTAAGCCACCATGTTGGTGCTAGAAACCAAACCTCAGATGCTGGGATCAAAGATGTATGCTATCATACCTGGCTGTTCCTTGATTTTTATGTAGTTGATTTGGGTACTTGCCTTGGAAGTCCATAGAGTCCGATCTCCCCTGAAGCTGGGAAAGGCTAAAATCATCCTTGAGGTGCCTCTGAGTCTTGATTCCACAGACCCATGTGAACCTATACTCACACCCGATATACAACAGATTATGTAGCTGATTTGGGACTTGCCTTGGGAGCCCTGTTCTAAATGCACTAGAGTCAGTATGGTATAGGGGGGCCGTATAGTAAACTGTGATGCAGACTGTAGTGTGATTAACTGCTCTCAGAGTGGAGCATGCTCAGCTGCTGGTAGAACCTCTCCTTGTGGTTTGTAGCTATCACTAATCTCTGTGTGATACACTCTATCAGGGTCACACATGATCATATTATACAGAACATGTGTGTTCTTTGCTTGATACATCCACAGATACACCTGCATTGTAAATGGCATCAGAATTCTGTCTGGTGGCCTTGCCTCTCTGTTCCGTCCACTCTAAACCCATTAACTTCATACAGAGCGCTCCACCCTCTGCCCCACCCAGCTGCATGTGAGGGCATGCCGAGCAGTACAGTCAAATGAGCGTTGAGACCTGCTTTTCCGGATCCAAGTGCCAGGCGGTTTTAGCACCAGGCCAGTGGCAAGCAAAGGGAAGAGGGATGGACTCTGGTGGGTGTAGAGTGGGGGGCAGCAAGTGTCCACACCGGGCCATCACACCACAGTAGGCAGCCTCTGAAGTTTGCTCTGGAGTGACTCGGCTCTGGCTGACCCATTGGAAGGTTTGCTGAGCGGTCAGAAGCTAAGCCGGAGAGAAGGGGCAGCAGAAACATGACTCGCTAGGGGAAGGAGCTTCCGTAGATGGCAAAGCCTTCCTGACTCTCTTTGGCTCCGGTAACAGGGACATGCAGGGTTTCAGGGGTGACTTGATATGTGTGCTCAGTGTCTGCTGGGTCGTGGTGCTGTGTGCCGGTCTTGTCTTACAGAATGGCATTTATCAGCCAGGAATGGTAACAGTACTAGTCTACTTCCAAGTTCTTATCTGCAGACCCCTAGGTGGAAGATTTTTTTTCTCCCAACACGTCTGTGTTAGTCCTGGGAAGGGATGCTGCTCAGTTCCACCCGGGTCATTTGACCACCATTGTTGGTGGCAGTGGTCCAGGTACAGCACCAGAGTACACGTAAGGTCCCCTTCGCCCCTACTTCTAACCACGGAGAGTGGCGAGGGGATCTCTTAAGCCAGAGGATAACTACTGGTGGAGGAAGTAGGTGTGGCTCTGGCTGGCCAAATCAGTTGTTGATGGGGCAGGAGAGACAGCCCTCAGCTCTGCAGTGGTCGTGGTGTGCACTGGGAAGTCAGTTATTAGGAGAGGTAGAGTTGGAGCGGACTCCTCCTGTTCTGTCTCTTTGCATCTTATGGGATGTCCTGACAAGATGTGACTAGAGTGCCCGATGAGGACACCTTGTGCAGAGTCACCGGGAGAGGAGCTGGTCCCGCCGGGGTTGGCTTTCAGCGCTCTGGCTGAGGACCTCCTCTGTGGTTCGTGCTCTGCCCTCCCAGGACCTGGTTGCCTTTTTCAGCCGGCTCGCTCCTGTTCTGGGGATGGTTGCCATGGCTCATTCATTGCCCCTCGGGTCTACAAACAGTATGATCAGTCTTTCTTTTCCTTTTGAAGACAGGTCTGTAGTATAGCCGCATGGAGGGACCAGAACCTTCTGTGCCGTCTACCAAAAGAGCAAGCTGTTAGAAAGCAGGGCCAGCCACTCATTGGTCTCCTGCTCCTTCCCCTTATATTTGTCAGTTTCTGTTGCTGTGACAGAGACTTGACAGAGTCACCTGGAGAGAGGAATGGTCTGCTTCTGCTTCGGTCTCCCAGAGGAAGGGAGATGGAGCAGGAACATGGGACACCTTGTTCTCGAGAAACAGCTGTAGGCTAGGACCAGAGGCCACCTAACCCTAAAGGCCCATTCCTCGCCTCCTCTTGCTACCAGCTGGGGACGGTTCACACACAGACGCCAAGGGGACATTCACTCTCGGGTAGCATCAAAGATGATGTACACAGCCAGGAGCCCCTCACTGGAACCAGAACACCGTGGTGTTTGGAGCCTCCGGCCATCACAGTTGTGAGCCTAATAAACCTCTGTGCGGTCCAGGTTATCTAGCCTCGGGTATTTTGCTATAACAACACAAAGAGACTAAGGCGGCAGCAGGGGACAGGCACCAGATGGCCAGAACAGTATCTGCCACTCTTCCCTGCCTGGGGTCAGAGAAACCTTGCCTACTGGTCAGGGCCTGGGACAGTACAGAAGTCCTCAGGAAAGAGAGACTGTTCAGTCACAGGACAGGGCAGCTGTCATTTCACCTGCTCCTGCAGATTTTGAGTCCTCTGGCAGAGTCCTCTGGAATGTCCTGGAAGGTTTTTATGGTGCACACATCAGTACTCATGAATAGACATTTAAATGTCTGTCTTCCCTATTTTGCAGCTAGGTTCTCTTCCTTCCCGTTCACTTTTAACTGTTTGATCAGCCTGTTCTTTCTTCTCAGATGGCCAGTGACAGCTCTCCTTGCCCTGCCCTCTGGGTTTCATTAGGAGGAAGCCCCACCCCCACCCCCACCCCGTCCAGTTCTGCAGGACCTGATTCCTGAGCTGTGCTTTAGATTCCACAGGAGAGGGCGTCTGCTCGCAGTTCAGTCACCGGTGGGTCATAACCAAAGCTTGCAGGCCAGTTTCACTTGCGTTCTTAGGAAAAACACAGTCCCTTCGCTTGTCACCAACACAGCCCGCTGCTGTCTGATGGCAGCCTCGTGACAGTGCAGCCTCGACAGGGACCTTTTCCTGAGCTGCCGTCGGGGAGAGGGACCCATCGAACTGTCTGTGGTCCTGATAGACTGGCACCACACGGTTGGTTTTTAATCATTTCTTCACTGTATTTATAAATGAAGTTACAGCAGCCAGGGCGTGGCAGGCACATACCTGTAACCCCAGCACTTGGGAAGTGGAGGCAGAAGATTCGGGAGATCATCCTTGCTATATAGTGAGTTCAAAGCCAGACTGGGCTACATGAGACCCTATCTCAAAATAAAATAGAGTTGTTTGCTGGGCAGTGGTAGTGCATGCTTTAAATCCCAGAACTGGGAGGCAAAGGCAGGTGGATCTCTTGAGTTCAAGGACAGCCAGATCTACGCAGAGATACCTTGTCTCAGAAAAAAAAGCAAAAAGACAATAAATAGTTGTTGATTTTAAAACTCAAACAGATATGACCTTCAGAATTCTCTGAGGCTCAGCAGCCCCGTGCATGTGCCTCCAAGAATGTCTGATGAGCCCTGCTTCACATGCTGTGGCCTCTTGAGTCTCCAAGGCTCCGAGGGAGGGAGGAGCAGGTGGAAATGAGCGGTTTCTCCTCCTTTGGGTTACTGTACTTGTGTGCCTGCTGTGTGCTGGGGCTCTAAAGATGCTGGGGAAGCCAAGGTGAGAGAAACAGGATCCCATCCCAAGGTGGAGACAAGCTGGAAGATGGAGTGGATGAGAACTGGTTCTGTAGATAGAGAAGAGGGCCAAAGAGCTCCAGAAACGTTGAGGCGGTGGCGTGTTCTAGATCACAGGGTCGGTGAAGGACAGACTGGAGGCAAGAGGGAAGAGAGAGCCATTTTTGGCAGAGGGAAACAACAACATGTGTGAGCCCCTGGAGGGGGGAAAGAGCCTTCCTCAGCCAGCTGAGAGGGAGAAGAAAGGCGCAGGCTGCATGGCTGGAGGTGCGGCCTGGATGGGAAAGTGCTAGGCCTCAGGCAAGTCAGCCTGAGTCTGGATCCGATTCTGGGCAGTGGAAAGCTACAAACGCCTTTTAAGGAGAGACGGGGCAAAGGAGGAGTTTGGAGACGGAAAACCTTGCTCCTTTTAGTGAGATGTGCTTGGATTTGAGGTAGCCGCATTTTGATTTATTTTTAAACATTTTCTTTTCTGTGTATGAGTATTTTGCTATGTTTGTAAGTGCATCTCATGCTTGCTGAGTACCCTAGAGGCCAGAAGAAGGTGTCAGATCCTCTGGACTGGAGTTACATATGGTTGTGAGCTGCCATGTGAGTGCTGGAAACAACCTAGGTCTCTGGAAGAGCAGCCGGCGCTCTTAACCACTGGGCCATCTCTCCAGCCCTGTCCCTGCGTTTGAGAGTGGTTCTCCCCAGAAGGTGATGAGGCAGTTCAAGGTTAAAGCCAAGCCATCACTGCAGATGGCTTGCTCTGTCATCCTTGTCCTTGGGAACCTTAGTTCTGGGAAATCCTTCCCCCAAACTCTAACCACTGAGGCTCTCAGCCTCCCCTCTCTCTAGGTCTTGTGGTTCTCACCATACCTGTGTTCAGCAGCACACCACAAGGTTGGTATTCCAGCTCCCTCCCAAGGGCATCAGGCTCTGCTTCCCCCTCCCCACAGGTGAACTCAGAGTCCAGTCCAGGGAGACATTGCCCTGCCGCAGATCCCCAGCCTCCTTGCTTGCTTCTCCCTGACGGTCCACGTGTTGTGTGCTGTTACTGTCTGGGCCATAAGTGAATTCTGCAAGGAGATGCTCTTACCGAGGAGAGCTGGAGCCCTCTGCTTCCTGACTTGGATAAGCTGCCCTCGTTGCCCCAGTCAGCTAACCAAAGCCAAATGTGGCTGCCATCTTCTATTAGCATCATTTTTCTTCCTCCTAGTCTTTTTGATTTTCCTGACATTTTCTTTCCCTCTGGCTGATTTATCCTCTTTTCTGGTTGCTATGGATCTGTAAAATATTTCCCCTTTCATCTGTTAGTAATACTGACCAACTGCAAGTCAAAACACTTTCTCTGCATTTCCCAGGATTTTAGATTAATAGCTGAAAGATTGCATTCCTATCCACAGAAGGAAAACAGGTCAGTCCTCAGAAATGAGTGTGTGCTCCAAAGTCTAAGTGCTTTAGCCTGAACTAATAAATCCAAGCGTTTTTAGGGAAGACAGAGCAAGGTTGGCAAGTACAGGCGCAGACCGAGCTCGGCTGGCCCCCTGCTGGGCAAGGAGACTGGCCTGCAGTACCGTCCACTGCCCCTCCAGACAGCTGCTTGCGCTGTGACAGCAGAGTTAAAGGTTGAGGGTGGGGTGTCCAGTGGCGGAGCACTTGTTTCACTAGTGTGAGGGCCCGGGTTCAATCCTCAGACTCCAGAAAAGCAAAACAAACAAACAAACAAAAAACATTCCATGGCCTGTGGAGTCCACAAATACTTAATATCTGGCCACTCTCTGAAAAGCCTGACTTTTCAAAACTTGGAAAATGTCTTTCGCCCCTGATAATACCCAGTGCAGAGGGGTCTGCCTGGAGGCTGAGGTTGCTGAGGCTCTGAGAATGGAATCGCCTTAGCTGCCATCTGCGTCCCAGCCACCAGCACCACGACCAAGGTAGTGTAGCCTAGTGCTTCCCTGAGGAGGGAGGGAATGCGTCTCCCGCTGAGCTGCTGTGGGCACGGGGGCAAATTCCTCGGCTTCCAGCTTCCCGGGCCTGTGTCCTACCTGCAGACCTGGAGGACCTCAGAGCTTTAGGACAAAGAAGCTGTTTCACAGACATTAAACTGGGTGGTTCACCCTTAGGCTGGGTCTCATCGCTGGTCTCCTGTGGTTGGCTCTGATGATCATGACCAGAGGTTCAGTGAAGACTGTGGAACAATGTTGCAGCGCCCCAACTGGTGGCAGGCTTCGTGGGTTCAAATCCCAGTTCAACCAGGTGAAATGCTCAGAACCTTAGGTCAAAACCGTATTTCCCCACGATGTGATTACTTCCCCTGAGAAACACAGTTTTAGATATGGGCAACTCCTGGTACACTGCCTGGGAGCACACACACAAACTAATAATAGTGTTTGTGGGGATTTGTTTGGGTTGTTGCTTATTTGAGTTTTTTGAGACAGGGTCCCTTACAACTCAGGCTGGCATCAAGCTCATTGTGTAGTCAAAGATGATTTTGAGCTCTTGATCCCCCTGCCTCCACCTCCTGAATGCTAGGGTTACAGCTGCGTGTTACCACACACACAGCTTGGAAGCACTCTTAAAAGAAAAAGAAGCCAGGCGGTGATGGCATATGCCTTTAATCCCAATACTTGGGAGGCAGAGGCAGGCGGATCTCTGTGAGTTCGAGGCTAGCCTGGTTTACAAAGTGAGTGCCAGGACAGCCAGGGCTACACAGAGAAACCCTGTCTCAAAAAATAAAAAAAAGAAAGAATAGAAAAGAAAGCACAGTACGGTATATCGGTGGGTCCCAATTCTAATAGTATGTCCTCTTGGACAGGTGGATGACTGAAAGAGGGTAGTCGTAGAGGCACGGTAGTGTGATGGAGGTTAGGAGTCTTTGCTACTTCCTTTCTTGTGATTGCCACGTTGAAATGTTCTACTGAGATGTGTTTTGTTATTAGAAAAACAAATAAACACCATGAAAACAAACAAGGACAGCTGCTAGCCTGGTCCCTTTCTTCCAGCTCTCTAGGAGGAAATGACTGGTTAAGCCAGTCACAGCCCTGCCTGGGATCCCTGGAAGTGGATCTCACAGCCGGTCAAGCCTGTCTTCTTGCCTTAGGGGCCAGACCCAGGGGCAGGTATGAGCCTGGCCCTCCAGAGTTCTGATGAGGTTCTGGTAGTATTTCTGACTTATCACAGAGCCCTTTGCAGGAAGCTTGAACCAGAAAGGAAGAAAAGAAGGTGCTTTGGTGCCCTCCAGAGAGAGGGTGCATACATCTGTCCCAGCTACTCGGGCAGCCAAGGGAGTAGGGTCACTTGAGCCCAGGAGTCCAAAGCCAGGCTGGGTAACACTGTGAGACCAGCGGGACTCCACAACTGCTACCGGGGTCCTCTTCTGTCTGGACAGTAGCCCCATGGACAGCACATTCCTGGGGTGCTGCTCTTCTGAGCCCTGGGCCCACCTATCTCCAAGCAAATCTGTTTGGATTTGCTGCCTTAGGAGAAGAGGATGCTGTGTGCTCTCACCTGGATGTACCTGGATCCTCCCATACTGAGCAGTGTGATGACCTGAACTCCAAAGCCTTGGTCCTTTCCCGCAGATCACACACTTGTTAATGTCTGTCTTAGCTGGAGCACTTTAATTTCCCAAATATAACCTGATTGTTGTTTTTGCTATTGCTAAAATATCCAGGTGATACTGGAAACATGAAAAAAAGCAAACCATAGAAAAATGGGTAGAATAGAGTCATAGTTTTGCCTTTAAAAAAGAAAATATGGGCTGGGCGGGGGCAGAGGCAGGCACATCTCTGTAAGTTTGAGGCCAGCCTGGTCTACAAAGTGAGTTCCAGGAGAGTCAGGGCTACACAGAGAAACCCTGTCTTGATACCACCTTTCCCCCCTCCCCCCCCCCCAAAAGAAAGTATGATATCAAGGCCTGAACTTTATCCCAGCCCAGAAAAAAAAAAAAAAAAAGAAATGGGAATTGGATTACTCATCCTCATAGGAAAGTGCAGCTGGCAAGATGGGAAAGGTGTGGACGCCAGACTCAGTTAGATGCCCAGGACCCACAAGGAGAGGACCCGCCTCTGCAGGTCGTCCTCTGGCTGCCACTGCTCGCTCTCTCTCTCTGTCTCTCTGTCTCTCTGTCTCTCTCTTGCATACACACACACACACACACACACACACACACACACACACACACACACACACACACACACATCAATCATTAAGTGCTTAAAAAAAAAAAAACAGTGGACCCAGATGAGGAGTGGGACCAGGAAGAAATGTCACGCCGCTGCACGTCTGTGCTTGAGTCTTCTGATAAGCCGGTAACTGCGGAGTACCTAAACTGAAAATGAGAAGAATGTCATCCAGCACTCGCTCGGCCCCTGGAGCAGTCATTCTATTTGGTTGTCGTCCTCTGAGCACGTCTCTGTACAGAAGCTAATTGGACAGTTTCACTAAGTACTGTATGATGACATGCTTTCTACACCCAGTGTCCTCTCGGAAATCTTTGGTGGTTTTTACTTTTAGACAGAGGATCACTGTGTAACTGAGTCTGGCCTGAAAGTCTCTATGGAGCCCAGGCTG
Source organism: Peromyscus maniculatus bairdii (assembly GCF_049852395.1). Taxonomy (NCBI): domain Eukaryota; kingdom Metazoa; phylum Chordata; class Mammalia; order Rodentia; family Cricetidae; genus Peromyscus; species Peromyscus maniculatus. The sequence goes on from NC_134852.1 coordinate 198,966,243, forward strand.
GCCTCAAACTCACTTCAATCCCCCTTCCTCAGCCGCCCAAGTGCTGGGATTCCAGCTGTGCACCACGATGTCCAGCGTGAGGTGTTTGGAGCGGAGTAAATACAGCTCAGCAGCAATGTTTGTGACAGCCAGTGTGTAGTGTCCCCTTGCGTGGAGTAGCGTGGCAGACCCCTCTCGAGCTTTCGGCTTACACACACACCCCCGCCCCGTGCGCGCACCCCAGTTTAAATGCTGTGCAAGGAACATGTGTGTACAACTTGCAGCTGTGTCCCCTCGCCGAGGACAGATTCCTGCAGGGGGCTGCCATATGATGTGGTCTGCACGCTTTGCGGTTTGGTGCCGGTACCCAGCCGTCCTTTAAGAAGGATGCACTAGTCTTGGTGTTACTGTCCGGGGCTGCTGCTGCTCTCCCACCTGCCAGGAGTCCGGGCACCAAGGAGGTGCTGTGTCACCTTTAAAAGCCGTAGAAGTCACAGGGGTCTGCCAAGTCTTCGGACTTCAAAGCTGGCTCCATCCCAATATTAAGAAAGTTCCCTGAGGCTGGAGACTTAAAGGCTAAACAGACTGGATCTCAGCAAGCTATGCTTCCTGCCTCCGGCCTCAGTCCTGACAAGGAGTCTGCCCAACACACCAGAATATTACCACCAGTGATCTTCCTGCCTCCTCCTACAGTCAGGTTACACCGAGTTGCTTAGCCTCCCCTCTTTCCTTCATCTGAGAGTGGAGGGAATCAGGAAGTCCCGGGGACAGCGGTACAGACAGCTAGGGTCTGGACTTGACTTATTCACCTTTGTATGCCATCTTGGACCCAACAGCTCCTCCCGGGCTCCACCGTCTGCAGAGCATGTTGGTAAACAGAGTGGACCCTCCTGGGCTCCACCTTCTACAGAGCATGTTGGTAAACAGAGCGGACCCTCCTGGGCTCCACCGTCTGCAGAGCATGTTGGTAAACAGAGCGGACCCTCCTGGGCTCCACCGTCTGCAGAGCATGTTGGTAAACAGAGCGGACCCTCCTGGGCTCCACCGTCTGCAGAGCATGTTGGTAAACAGAGTGGACCCTCCCGGGCTCCGCTGTCTGCAGAGCATGTTGGTAAACAGAGTGGACCCTCCCGGGCTCCACCTTCTACAGAGCATGTTGGTAAACAGAGCGGACCCTCCCGGGCTCCGCTGTCTGCAGAGCATGTTGGTAAACAGAGTGGACCCTCCCGGGCTCCGCTGTCTGCAGAGCATGTTGGTAAACAGAGTGGACCCAGACAAGGGCTGCTGTCAGGCTGACACAGCTTCTCTGAGCTGTGCAGTGTGTGAAGAATGGATGGAGAGGCAAGGAAACTGGAGGTATCCCACTTCAAGGAAGGGCTGGCTGAGTGGGGGGCTCTGACCCACAACAGGTGCTTACAAATAAGTGTGGTCTTGCTGTGTGGCAAAGAGTTTGCCTTTTCCTTCATACCCTCCCCCACTTTCCCCCATTAATGGAATTTAACTAGAAAATGGTTAGCTACTTGTCAGGGCCTGGAAACATTTCCTGACATGAGTAGGCCTTAGGAGACCATAAGTAGATTCACCGTCTCAGAAACTACTCTGGTAAAGTCTGGCACTGTCCTGTGAGTTCAGCAAGCTGTGGATGGACTTGCCTGGTTTGGGTACTTAGATGACTGACCCAGAGGCCATTTGATTTTCTGGATTTTTATTTATCTTACTTAATTTTGATGGGTCTCTATGCAGCCAAGGCTGATCTGAAGCTCTCTATGTAGCCCAGGTTGTACCTGAACTCATGACCTTCCTGTTTGAGCCTCCCGAGTGCTGGAGTTACAGGTGTGCGACACCTAGCACAGCCAGCATTCTTTTCTATTCTTAACCTTTTTTAGATTTTATTTTTAATTATGAGGTGGGGGGACAAGTGCACATGAGTGCATGTACCCCCGGAGGCCAGAGGCATCATCGGATCCTCCTACAGCTGGAGTTATAGGCAGATGTGAACCTCCAGATGTGGGTGCTGGGAATTGAACCCAGGTCCTCTGAAAGAGCAGCCAGTGCTTTTAACCACTGAGCCATCTCTCCAGCCCTAGGGCTTGTATTATTTTTTTTTTTTTAAAGATTTATTTATTATGTATACAGCATATATGACTGCAGGCCAGAAGAGGGCACCAGATCTCATTACAGATGGTTGTGAGCCACCATGTGGTTGCTGGGAATTGAACTCAGGACCTCTGGAAGAGCAGTCAGTGCTCTTAACCTCTGAGCCATCTCTCCAGCCCTAGGGCTTGTATTTTTAATGGGCAGGCAAAACATAGAGTGAATGAAATCACTAGGAATAGCCATGGGCTGTGGCTCTTTCAGCAACAGGGGGATTGGAGTGTCCTGCCCGGCCTACAGGAGGTCAGGACCCCGAGTGTCTCTGCTAGTCCTGGAAACTGTCTTTGGGCACAGGCCTCCTTGATGTCACCCACAATTTCAGTACTTGGTTCGTTGGCTATGAAAGGGGTTTACTATACAGTCAGTCCGCTCTCTCTGTAACTGTGGCTTGGTCTGGTTTGGGTTTTTTGAGACAGGGTCTTTACTGTGTAATCTTAGCCAGTCTGGAACTCACTCTGTAGAGCAGGCTGTCCTCAAACTCAAAAGATCCACCTGCCTCTGCCTTTCAAGTGCTGGGATTAAAGGCGTGCACCACCATGCCCTGAGCAATGAAAGGTGTTTGAAAAAAATTCCTAGGGGAACGGCTTTGTATCTCTCCCTTGGTTGGATTTCGAATCTTTTCCAGCTCAGTTTGATGCCCGGCAAAACCTAGAAGGAATACCCTGTGTGTTTCTTTTCTTTTCTTTTCTTTTGATAAAGAGTCTCAAACTGTTCAGTCCTCCTGTGGCTGCATGTGAGTGCCGGGATTGCAGTCTTGCGCACCTGCCCGCCCTTCTTGATCACGTGATGTGTGTGTTCATTTCTCCTCTCAGGGTCTTGCAATCACATTTAGCCAATGAATACCAGGCAGAACCAGTTGGGAACCACAGTCAAATGTACTTTTCTTTTCTTTTTTTTTGGTTTTTCGAGACAGGGTTTCTCTGTGTAGCTTTGCGCCTTTCCTGAAATTCACTTGGTAGTCCAGGCTGGCCTCGAACTCACAGAGATCCGCCTACCTCTGCCTCCCAAGTGCTGGGATTAAAGGCGTGCGCCACCACTGCCCGGCCAAATGCACTTTTCAAGTTTCGGCATTTTCAAAAGGAGGTCTATGGAGTTGGGAGGGGAAATTTTACCATGGTGAGCCAGTTGGAAGAACTTCGTAACTGGCCGCCACCTGCAGCAGCAGCTCGGCTCTGAAGGACTTGGCCTTTTAGACCCAAAAGCCCATTGACCACGCATACAGAAAATCTGCGCGGTTTGTTTGCTTGTCTTGTTCTTATTTCTTACTTCTTTTTTTTTTTTTAATGATTTCTTTATTTTTATTTTATGTGCTTAAAAATATGGAACGCCTCACGAATCTGCTTGTCATCCTTGCGCAGGGGCCATGCTAATCTTCTCTGTATCGTTCCAATTTTAGTCTATGTGCTGCCGATGCGAGCACTCTTTTTCTTTTGCTGTTGTTTTTGTTTTGTTTTCTCTGTGTAACAGTCCTGGCTATCTTGGAACTCGCTCTGTAGACCAGGCTGGCCTTGAACTCACTGAGATTCACCTGCCTCTGTCTCCCGAATGCTGAGACTAAAGGCGTGCGCCGCCGCCGCCGCCACCGCCACCACCACCAGGCATATCCTATTTCTTAAAGAATGGCTTTACCTTAGACCTTCTCTGGTAGTTTGTTTGGAAGTAAGGCTGCTGTGTGTGCACGTGTGTAGAAAGGCAGGGTGCAAGTTTGTACAACCGAAGCTTCAAAGCTCCAGAGTGTCGCGTCCTTTCCTCTCCCTGCGGGAGAAGGTCAGGTGTTAAAAAGGAGAATTAATTACCCAGAACAGACTTTGATTCTGCTCCTTTGTGGTGTGTGCACATCATCAGTCTGTTGCTGTCTTGGTTTCTGATGTGAGCCTTGCTGCAGGACAGAGCTCTGGGCTGTAGCTTGGGGGTGGGCTCTGGGGGTGGGGTCAGGCAGAGACTGTTGAAAACTCCTGTTGAAGCGCTCACTCACAGCTCTATTTGACCCCCTTGAGGGAAAGGGTTAGACTGATTTTCCCCAGCGAGAAGAGATTCTCTTGTCTCTCTTGATGGGTTAGTGCTGCAGGTGGAGGAGGGGTCTTAGGACCCTGGGCCGCATGTAGTACCCTCGGGGTTAGTGCTGGCCCTGCCCTTCCCCAGGGGAGCATTGCGTGGGCCTGTGAAGGGCTGCAGAGGCGTCTGTAGCCTCCTAAAGCTTGGCGGGTGCTTTATTTCTGCCAGAAGACTGGGTATGTCATTCCGCTTCTCTCCCAGCATGGCTTGGAGTAGGGAAACCGACCCAGCCCGAGATGTCAAAATTGGGGTGGGCTTATGGAGAGATGCAGTGGGGGGCAGTTAGGGGACCCAATCAGGATCCAGTCAGGCAGAGCCCAAAGGATTGGCTTTGAACTTTATTCTCTGCGCTGCCTCCTCCAGGCCTGGTTAATTCCGCAACCTCTGGGGAGTCATGATGCTTGTCCCAACCTGTGTGTCTGCCCCTAAGTGGACTGCAGCTCCAGTTTCAAAGGAGATCTTCTCTGGATCCAGCTCCATTGAGCTGTCTGCAACAGCTACAGCAGCAGCTTGGGCCACAGAAGGATGGAGCTGGAAGTTTGCAGATTCTCTGCATGTGCTTTGGTTTCATCCTGGCTCTTCATAGGTGGAGAGCATCCCAATTGGCCTGTCTGCACTCAGCAGTCGGGAGCATGTCCCGCGTATCCCAGAGCCCCCCTCACTGAGTCTTTAGAGAGTGCACGCGGGCATTAAATCAAACTAGAATTTCTGGGACGAATCCCACTTGGTCTTTGTATATAACCTCTTTTCTTTCTTTCTTTTTTTTTTTTTTTTTGGTTTTTTTTCAAGACAGGGTTTCTCTGTATAGCTTTGCGCCTTTCCTGGATCTCACTCTGTAGCCCAGGCTGGCCTCGAACTCACAAAGATCCACCTGGCGTTGCCTCCTGAGTTCTGGGATTAAAGGCGTGCGCCACCACTGCCCGGTTGAGACCCTTTCTTGAGAGACTATGGTTGCTGTGCCATGAGCAGCTTGACCTCAGAACCATCAGGCTTACGTCTTCAGTCTGTCTTGGGCCCCCTCCCATTTTCTTCCTGTAAAACCCCTGCAGACTTCATGCCTGGCACACTTCAGCTGCTTTCTTTCCTTCGTGTGTGCGTGCGTGTGCGTGTGCGTGTGCGTGTGTGTGTGTGTGTGTGTGTGTGTGTGTTTAGTTGGACTTTCTTGTTGGACTTCCTTTGGACCACCAGCCCCCAAATAATGACATGGAGACTTATTAATTATGAAAGCTTGACCTTAGCTCAGGCTTGACCAGCTCTTATAGCTTAACCCATTTCTATTCATCTGTGTTTTGTCACGTAGCCCTTTACCTCTTCTCCATTCTGTACATCTGACTCCCTCCCTGTCTTGCTGGTGAAGTCCAAGCACCTAGATTCATCCCCTGAGTTCCCCTCTCTGCCCAGAAGTCCCGCCTAACCTCTCCTGCCTAGCTATTGGCCAGTCAGCTTTTTATTAAACCAATCACAGTGACACATCTTCACACAGTGTAAAGGAATATCCTGCACAGTGTGTGTATGGTGTGAGTGTGTGTGCGATGTGTGTGTGTGTGTGTGTGAGTGTATATGTGTACGTGTGTGTGTGTGTGTGTGTGTGTGCGCGCGCGCACGCAAACCACACATGGAGGTCAGATAACACCTCGGGGAGAATTGCTTTTTTTTCTCTACCATGTCGGTTCCTCAGGTTTGTTCTACCATTGTCTTGCTCTGATACTGTTCCTGGAAAGCTCATGATCATCCTAGGGTCCTCAGAACAGTACTAGGAGAATGAACATTTGCTCTGCCACACAAACCCCAGAAGGAACACTGTCTTCCTGTCCGCACTGTGGACACCTTACTTGTGGCGGGGAGGGGGGTGGGGAACGGACGACGACACGGGACGGGACATCTTACTTCTGAGGGCCAGGGTGGGGGTGGGGGCAGGAGCAGGGGAGGAGCACCTTACTTCTGGGGGTGGGGGTAGGGGCGGGAGCAGGGGGGAGCACCTTACTTCTGAGGGCTGGGGTGGGGGTAGGAGCAGGGGGGGGCACCTTACTTCTGAGGAGTAGGGGCAGGGGGGAGCACCTTACTTCTGAGGGCCGGGGTGGGGATGGGGGCAGGAGCAGGGGGGAGCACCTTACTTCTGAGGGGTAGGGGCAGGGGGGAGCACCTTACTTCTGAAGGTGGGGGGCACGCTGTACTTTTTCCATGTAGACCAGTAGAACTGTACTTTTACATAGAATACAGGCAGCCCACCCATCATGCTCCAGGATTGGGATGAATTAGGAACCCTTGGAGAATGTATTCATTTTCTTCAGTGTTTCAAAGGCAGGGCTAATTATTTTCCAAACAATACCCTTTCCTGCAATCCATTTCCCTAGATTTTGTTAATGTATTATATCCGGGCCAGTCAGGCTTCAGACCACTGTGACCAAAGCTGAACTCTAGCGAGGTAGGGATGGGATGAGGGTCAGTTTGAGTTGCCCACCAGAGTTTCCACACCCGTTCAGCACTAGGCTTGTAAGCGTGTACACACACACACACACACACACACACACACACACACACACACACACACACACACACACGCAGTTTTAAGAGGTTTCACGGTGAGGAGTTGTTACCGAAGGATGTGCTGTGTGGAGTCATGGGTCCTTTCAAGCAGGGGCAACACTGTCTGTAGCTTTCTTTAGGCTCTCTGCCACCCTGAGTGCACAGTGCTCAGGGAGGACTGAGCTCTGGTGGCTGATGGTGGTCTTTCACGGAGCCTGAGGGCTCACAGGAAGGAAGGAATGGAAACCACTCCCCAGCCCCCACTAGGAATGGCCTTTTACAGACCCCCAGGGATTTCCAATTTCTCTGGGTGAGGAGATTTAGGGAACCAGAGAGGGAATGATCCCCTCTAACCCCTGGCTGGACAGCTGGGCCTCTGACCAAGGCTTTATTAGCATTTGAAAACCCCTCTGAAGGGCCAGAGCTTCCTGGGGCAGGCTCCGAGGCCTAGTGCTGAGACTTGTGGGGCCTTCCTCAGAATGGGGCCAAGCGTCCAGGGCATAAAGACCAGGCTGGACTCAAGAATGAGCCCTTTGTGGCTTTGTCCGTAGCTTGAAAACTGTGACCAAGGCTCTTTCTTTGTTAAGAAAGGCCGTTTCTTGCCACTGCGGACCCTGCCTTTCCCTGGAAGGTTCTGTGAGTGTGTCGCGCTCTACACATTCATGGCAAAGTGAGGCTTTCTGCTCAGCTCCTCTTCATTCAGCAGTACCTTCTGCAGTCTGGACCACACACGTGCTCAGGGTGGAGTGTGTTGACCTTAGAGCTGCAACTTGGCCTGGGACTCCTTTTGCCTCAGGGTCGCTTCATTACTTCCTAAATTAAGCCTGAGCGGAGTGCTATTTGATCATTCTTGTTTAAACAGTCTGGGTTTGCAACCATTTATTTTTAAATCAGTCTCAATAATAGTTAATAAAATGTCATAAACCTTTCCAGCCTTTTCCCTGTGTCCGGTCTAAATCCTTGCCTGCTTTGTGTGGTTCAGACTAGACATCTGAGCAGGAGGACAAGCCTGCAGGGTCTGGCGTCTGCTTGATAAATCAGGGGCAATGGTGCCACCTACTGGGCTCTTGTTTTTACTTCAGGCTCAGTGATGGCCCTGTTTTCTGGCAAGTACGCATTGATGGGGGGCCTGTGGTGTTCCAGCACTGAAATAATGGCACATTGCAGGCCTATATGGAGTCCAGGGCAGGACAAGATTAAACACTGTGACTGGGCAGTTCGCTTGTGGTTACAGCTAGTAAGGGGCAGAGGCCTCCAAACTCCAGAGTTCACCACCGTGCCAGGGTGAACTCTGCCCTTAGAGGCAGCAGATTTTAGATTTTAGTCAGTGACTGACTGGACAGGCCATCCAGTAACAGAAATATGAATAGTGAAGATGTCCTTCTCTTCTAAGTTCTTTAAGTCCTGTTGATTTTGTCTGGGTTTAGTGTGACTTTAATCCATACATAGCATCGTGAACCATGTTTATTTCTGTTTCTCAATAACCTGGCAACAGTGTCAGGTAGACGCGATGAGTTGTTTTCACGGTATTGTCGTGAAGCTGTCGGATATTACTGAAGGATAAGCAGTCCTGATTTCCACCTTATTTTCTTCGTGTAGTAGGATGATAAAAGCGGGGTTTTTTTTAATTTGTTTTAATAAATGTGTTGGGATGAGACTGTTTGGTGGCAGAGTTTGTACCTAATGTGTAAGTCCTGAGTTCCATCCCCAGCACTGAAGAAACGGTAGGTTTGAGTAGAATTGGGTTTGTTTAGGGGCTGGAGAGCTGGTTCAGCTGTTAGAAGTACTTACTGCTCTTGCCGATGGGCCTGGGTTTGGTTCCCAGCATCAGTATGACAGTCAAACCATCTCTGACTCCAGTTCTAGGGTATCCAGCATCTTCTTCTGGTCCCTAGGCACTGCATGCACACGGTGCATGTTACATGCATGCAGGCAAACATGTCAGATATAAACAAACAAAAAATGTTTTTAAAGTTGATGTGGGTAAAAAGTACGTTAACGAGTGTTGCCAGGTGGTGGTGATGATGGCGCACACCTTTAATCCCAGCACTCGGGAAGCAGAACCAGGTGGATCTCTGTGAGTTCGAGGCCAGCCTGGACTACAGAGTGAGATCCATGACAGGCACCAAAGTTACACAGAGAAACCCTGTCTCAAAAACAAACAAACAAACAAACAAAAAATACATGGTCTCCTGTGACTAGCTTTTTGTACCTAGTGTAATTTTTTAAGCTGTATTCATTGATGTGTGCATGTGCACTCAAGCAAGTGTGTGAGAGTGTGTGCTCCTGAACGTGTGCATGTGCCATGGTACACATGGAAACTGGAGGGCCACGGCAGGAATCAGCTCTTTCCTTCTCCCCTATGGGTCCTGAGGATCAAACTCAGGTCCTCAGGCTTCCCAATCTGGGTGCTGGGAATTGAGTCTGGGTCCTCGAAAGAATAACAAGTGCTCTTCCCTGCTGAGCCATCTCTCTAGCCCTTCCTTGTTGTTGGAGACAGGGTCTTTCCAAGACCCTGGAGCTCAGCTTGGCTGGCAGCGGACACTAGAACACTAGAACACTAGCGTGCCTCCGTCTCCGTCTCCCCAGTGCTGGGATTACAGTCACTGGCTGCCACACCCAGCTTTCCCTGGTCCTGAACCACCGAACCCAAGTCTTCGTGCTTCTACAGCAAGCACTTTGAGCCTTCTCCCCAGCCCTGACCTGTCACATTCTCTTAACCATTTTCTCTGGTATGTGAAACAGTAGCATCTCCTCGGGGCTTTGGCTTTGATTTCCTCTTTAAGTATATGAAACCTCCTCTTATGTACTAACTGGCTGTTTGTGTTTCTTCTTTGAAAAAACATTTATTCAGATCCTTTGCCCAATTTTAACTGAATTATTTGTCTCTTATTGAATTGTAAAAGCTCTTTACATATTCTGGATACAACAATGACTTTCTATTTTATGAGCACTTATCAAGTTTTTGGCTTGATAGTATTTTTCCATTCTTTTGGTTGTCCTTTCTTCTTTAATTTTTTGATTTTTGTTTTATGTGCATTGATGTTTTGCCTGCATGTATGTCTGTGTGAGGGTGTCAGAAGCTCCAGAACTGGAGTTACAGACAGGTGTGTTTAGCATGAATCTTAAAAGTTCTTATTAATAAAATCAAACCTGAGGCCAGTTATTGGGGTGAACACTGGAAGATCAGAGAGCCAGAACAAGCCACAGCTACCTCACCTCGCCAGATCCTCAGCTGGTCTTGCTTCCTCATCCATCCAGAATGGGTCTCAGCTGAATTGCTGCAAAAAAAAACTGAATGCTTAACCAGCCAAATGCTTCTAGTTTCTGGTCCTCATGCCTTATATACCTTTCTGCTTTCTACCACCACTCTCTGGGATTAAAAGCTTGCTTTCTGGGATTAAAGGCGTGATGAGTCACCATGCCTATCTGTGTCCTTGACATGGATTTCTGCCTCTGGAATGCTAGGATTAAAGGCGTGTGCTACCACTGCCTATCCTCTATGGTTAATATTGTGGCTGCTATGTCTCTGACCCCAAATAAGTTTATTAGCATGGGCAATATTTGGGGGAATACAATACCACAGGTGTGAGCTGCCATGTGGGTGCTGGAAATTGAACCTGGGTCCTCTGGAAGAGCAGCCAGTGCTCTTAACAGCTGAGCCATCTCTCCAGCCCTTGGATTGTCTCTTTTTAATTGTGTTTAAATATGAATAACATGAAGTGCTCTATCTTAAAACACTTGAGTGGTGCTAAGCCTGTTCACGGTGCTGCCCAGCCATTGCCACCATTCATCCTGAGCAATTTCTCAGCTCCCCAAATTGAACTTTACACCATTAAACCAATTCCTCAACTGCCATCCTACTCAGTCTCTGTAAACTTGACTACTCGGGCAGGTTCCTCATGTGGGTGCAATCGTGAATCAGTTTTCTTTTTTCAACTGATTTCACTTAATATAATGTCTTCGAGGTTCAGCCATGTTGTAGCATAGATTAGAATATCTATCTTTTTACGGCTAAATAATATTTCGTTTTATGCAAATTACCCATTTTGTTAGTTCATTAGTTTATTGATGGGCATTTGGATGGCTTCCACGTTTTTGCTGTTGTGAATAACGCTGCTGTGAGCATTGGCACACGATCGTTCAGGCCCCAGCCTTCGGTTCTTTTGAGTTTGTAGCCCACATTGGAATTGCTGGATCATATGGTAACTCTGTCTCTTAGTTTTTGAAGGCCTGCCACACTGTTTCCATAGCAGCTGCACTCTGTGACATCGCCACCAGCGGGGTCCAAGGGCTCCAATTTTGCCGCATCAGTCACCAATAGTTGTCATTTTCTGGGTTTGTTTTGTTATTGTTTATAATTGCCATTCTAATGGGTGTAAAGTGGGCGTGGTTTTGATTTGCATTTCTTTTTTTCTCTCTTGATGGTAATGTCTACAGCACAAAGCAGTTTTAATTTTGATGAAGTTCAATCTGTCTATCCATTGTTGCTTGTTCTTTTAGTATCACATCCAGGAAACTGTCGCCTAATCGGACACTTTGTTTTAACTAGCACGCTTAGGTCTTTGATCCATTTTGAGTCGTTTTTGTTTATGGTATAAGGAAGAGCTCCAATCTGAGTCTTTGAATTCGGATGGCGGTTGTTCAGCACTGCCTCCTGAAGAGACTGTCCCCCCTTGAGCAGTCCTGGCACCCTTGTCACAGTTAATGGCCCCTGTCCTCCCGGGTGGGTTGTGTTGGGCTCTCCTGCAGGACCAGCCTCCTTGGCTGTGTCCCTTTGGAGCAAGCTTAGCATGGGGGGGGGGGGGGGGCAGGGCTGGGCTCCAGCTCCCTGGTGGAGCACTGGATGGTGGCTAGGGAGGCTGGAGACTGATTCTCCACACTGCGAAGACAGACAAACAATAAAATCAGGGAGATTAAATCCTTTGGCTTTGTTCTTTCCTTTTCCTTGTTTATTATTTGTTTATTTATGTTCAGTTCCAGGAGTTGAGCTCAGAACCTTGTTCATACTTGGAAACCACTCTCCCTCCCTCCCTAAACTACCTTCCCTGCCTCCTTTCCTCCCTCCCTCTCTCTCTCACACACACACACACACACACACACACACACACACACACACACACACACACACATGCGTATGAACAGTTTGCTTGCATGCATGCCTGTGTATGTGCCACATGCATACCTGGTGCCCTCTGAGATTAGAAGAGGGCTTTGGATCCCCTGGAACTAGAGTTACCCATGGCTGAGAGCTACCGTGTAAGTGCTGGGAACCAAACCCTGGTCCTCCAAGAGCAACAAGTGCTCACCCTGCTGAGTCATCATCTCCAGCACCCCAGTGCTCACCCTGCTGAGTCATCATCTCTAGCACCCCAGTGCTCACCCTGCTGAGTCATCATCTCCAGCACCCCAGTGCTCACCCTGCTGAGTCATCATCTCCAGCACCCCAGTGCTCACCCTGCTGAGACATCTCCAGCACCCCAGTGCTCACCCTGCTGAGTCATCTCCAGCACCCCAGTGCTCACCCTGCTGAGTCATCTCCAGCACCCCAGTGCTCACCCTGCTGAGTCATCTCCAGCACCCCAGTGTTCTCCTCCTGATACATCTCAGTCCTTGGTTTTGTTTTGTTTTCTATTAAAATTAGCATAATTGGCTTATTTATTTTATTTTTTTAAATAGGGGTCTCACTATTTTTCCACTCCTCCAGAGTACTGGAGTCCTGGGATTAAAGGCATTCGCCACCACCGCCTGGAGAGACAGTTTTATTATGTAGCTCAGGCTAACCTCAAGCCCTCAATCCTCCTCTTTGGATATACATAACGGGCCTGTGTGACCACACTTACCTGATTCTCTTCCTCTTATTTGTTTCAAAAATTGTTCGTGGCTGTTCTTGACCGCTTGCTTTCTATACGAATTCCAGGATGTTTGTGCATCTCTCTCAAAAAGTCACCTGACGTTCTCAGAGATCTGCACTGGCCGTACAAGATTTGGGGAGTACTGCTCTCCTAACAGTATTGTCCTTGAGAGGATGGCTTTGCGTTTGTGTGGGGTTTCTGTGACTTCTTTCAATAGTGTTTTGAAATTTTCAGCTTATACATTTCTAATTCTCTTGTTAAATAGATTCCAAGTAGTATATTTTTGTGGGTGCTATTGTAAAGAAATGGTTTTTATTCATTTTGTTTTGTTTGTTCATTCTTAGTATCTAGAAATAAAAAGGATTTGTGTACATTGCTTACATACCCTGCAGCCTTTATAAATGTGTGGTAGTTTTTTAGTGCATTCTAAATCCTCCATGTACAAGCCCATGTCATCTATGAGCAGAGGCAGGTTACCTCTTCCTTTCCGGTTGGATGTGTTTTATGCTTTGTGTGCCCAAGCCTCCTGTGGGGACCCTCTACTGCAGTGATGAGTGGTGAGGGTGGACATCTGTCTTGCTCTTGACCAAAGATGGAAATGAGTCACTCATTTACCATCGAGTCCAGTGTCTGCCCGTTTTCAGATGTCTTGGTCAGAGTGGGAACCTTCTCGTCTCTTCCTGGTTGCAGTGTGTGTTTTGTTTAACTATGAAAAGGTGTTGGATTTTGTGACGTTTTCCATGTCTTGGAGACAACAGTGTCGTGTTATCCTTTCTGTTTCTTAATCTTTATTCCTATAGACCGGAACTGCAGCCCGTTAAAAGCTTCCATTAAATGCACTGTGTGGCCCTGATTCTTCTCGTCTTCTTTCGGTTTTTATTATTGTCTATATAATATGATGTCTGTGTGTGTGAGTGTGAGTGTGCATGCGCTGTGGCACACACCTGGAGGGCAGAGGACAGCTCTCAGGCGCAGGTCTCTCTCCACTGTGGGTTCCAGAGATTGGACTCGAGTAGTCAGGCTCACCACACAAGCCTTTCCCACACTGAGCCATTTCACCCCCGAATTTCTGATTTCTTTTACCTCCAAATCCCGTGTGCTGGGATCACACATGTCCAACACCACACCTGGGTGACGCTGAGCATCCAACCCAGGGCTTCATGCTTGTAAGGAAAACGCTATCAACCGAGCTCCAGCCGAGCTCCTATTGTATTGATTCTTAAATCAAATCAAGCTAGAATTTCTGGGATGAATCCCACTTGGTCTTTGTATATAATCTCTTTTCTATGTTGCTGGGTTCAGCTTGCTAATACTTGGTTGGGATTTTTTTTCTATATGTATAAGTGATAGTGGTCCGTGGTTTCCTTTTTCCATTTTCTTAAATTCTCTTGTCTGATTTTGGTATCTGGATGGTAGTGGCATCATCTAATGAATTGAGAAGTGTTTCTTTTTCATTTTTGGAAAGGCTTGTGAAAAAAATCATCATAAATTCTCTAAGTGTCCGGTGTCAGTGGGGTCTAGATTGTAGGGATGTCTGGTGAGGGTTTTTAATTATTAGTTTAGTCTCGCCTGCTGTTTCTTACTTCCAGCAAGTTCATTATAGACATGGCGGTGATGGGAGAGAAGGGTTCAGGAACATGCAAACACTTGAGAAACTTCAGGGTTTCTCACTAGCCCACCTTCTCCTCCTCCGCTTTATTGCTTGGGTCTCCTGGAGGAACAGTCCTCCCTTCCCTCCTGAATGAACACTTCTGAGGTGTAGACAGCTGCCCGTTCCTGTGTCTGCCTGGGGAAGATGGTTGGGTGGTATTAGGTGACACCGGAAGAATCAGAGTTCAGATCAAGACAAGACAGCCAAGGGCAGGAGCTTCCAGGCTTAGGCTGGTGTGTGCAGGCCCGCATGGCGTGTGTGGTGTGTTCTGCCCGCCACATGACGCAGACGTTTAGCAAAGGAGGGTCTCTTCAAGCAGAGGCGAAATGCGCCCTGAGGTATGTAAATGAGTGAAGTGTGGAAAATCAGCTCAAAGGGGAAAATGGAGGGGAGCTGGGAATGTAGCTCATTTGGTAGAGTGCTCACCTAGCATGCACAAAGCCACGTGAAACTGGGTGTGGTCAGGACTAGAGAAATGGTTTAATGGTTAAAAGGACTGGCTGCTCTTCCAGAGGACCCGGGTTGGATTTCCAGCACCCATGTGTCAGCTCACAGCCGTCTAAAACTCCAGTTCCGGGGGATCTGATGCCCTCTGCTGGCCTCCAAGGGCACCGAGCTCCTAAGCGGAGCATGGACATCCATGCAGTCAAAACCCCCATGCACAGTTAAGACCCGACAGCCAAGTGTGGCGCATGTCTACAGACTCAGCACTTGGAGGCGAAAGCAGGAGATTCAGAAGGCTGAATAGGGAATTTGAGGCCAGCCTGGGAACCTGTCGGTGCTCATGAACTGGTAAATGCAGCACACTTTGAGTGCCCAAGACAGGAGTCGGGGTGGGAGGGGCTTAGTGCTGCATGCAGTGTTCCCCTGTGGCTTTGCTGCCGTAAACTCGTTCTATTTGTTTTTTTGTTTTTATTTTTTGAGACAGTGTTGGCAGTTAGCCCAGGCTGGCCTCAACTTTATCATCCTCTTGCCTTAACCTCCTGAGTGCTAGGATTACATGCACGTGCCCATCATTCCTGGCACCTCCCCGCCCCCTTTTTTTTTTTTTTAATAATAGGCCTTTGTGAAGCATAGTACTGAGTCTAGGTTACCGTGTTCTCACAGAGGCAGCCATCCCTCAGCAGTACAGTATACTGAGGTGTGCAAGGCACTGTCCTGACCTCCATTTACCCGAAGTCTCCAGTGTTCCTCAAAAATCCCCAAACCTGCCTGTGGGAAACCGGCAGCAGATCTCCGAGGCTCTCTGAGGTTGAGTGTTCCCTTTCTGCACTGATTCACCAACACAGAAATCCCAGGGACTTTTTCCAAGAATTCCCACTGTTTGCAGCTTTCCTGCTTGCCAGTGGTCCATTGGCCCCTTGGAAAGCACCTCATTCCTGGCCTACTTGATCATGCCCTCCCCCAGCACTGGAGAAGCACAGCACATGTTAGAAGCCTTTGGCCTTCCTCGGCCAAGTGAGCATGCACACCAGCAGGCTTCCAGTGAAGGCAAACACATCGGGTCATCGAGGGCCATTTGGTGTTTTGGGAGTAGCCAAGGCAATTCTTTGCTTGTATTGGGAGTGGGCTCATCGGGCTGTTCTAGGAGGCTGGGAAGCCTCCCAGCCTGGGCTTCTGAGGTCTCAGGGCAGATTCCAGGTCTGGATCCAAATGCTGAAGACCCTCCTGTCTCTCCACAGAGAACACCTTCTGCAGCGGGGACCACGTGTCTTGGCACAGCCCCTTGGATAACAGTGAGTCAAGAATCCAGCACATGCTGCTGACAGAGGACCCCCAGATGCAGCCTGTACAGACCCCGTTTGGGGTGGTGACCTTCCTCCAGGTGAGGTGCTGCCAGAGGCTTCGGACCTCTCATCCCTGTGGAAAAGTCTAGAACAGAGGGGACATGGAGAGGGAAAGTGGCGGGGCAGGAGGCTTCTCTTGGTCTTCTCTTCCCTGCGATGGTCTGTCTCGATGCAGATGGTCTGATTTCACCCTCTGCAGTGGCTGAGGCAAGAGGAACGTCAGGAAGCCAGCTCCAGGCTTCCCTCCCGTGTCCCCAGTGGGTGTGAATCTCCCCAGCACCGCCCATGCTTGCTTGCAGTTCTAATGAGGGCTAGGTGAAGGTTCCACTGGTGGCCTAGAGAGTGACACAGAGATGTAGCTGTTGTGGGAGCCGCTGCCTGACCACCCCTGCCTCTAAATACCTGGACTGAGCGAGGGCCTACCCTGATGTGGCTCAGGCTGCCCCTAGTGTCTTCTGTAGCCAAGAGCTAGGCCTCAGTGCCCATCTGTGGACTCGGGGACCTCCCAGCTAGGGAGCACCTCCTAAGGGAGTCATCATGTTTTGGGAACACCAGCCTAGAGCCACCAACTGTACCTGTGTCCCCCCCTCCTTGAGATGCCCCTGAGAGAGCCTAGCTAGCTAGACATCTAGGAGGGATGGCCACTGAAACACGACGTCTTGTCCTGGGCCGCAGATTGTCGGGGTCTGCACTGAGGAGCTGCACTCGGCCCAGCAGTGGAACGGGCAGGGCATCCTGGAGCTGCTGAGAACAGTGCCTGTGTGAGTACACGTCCCTGTCGGGGCGGCCGGGGCCCGGGGCCCTGGGAACCTGGGGGGCCTTTGCTTTGCTGTTTGGGGCGCTCATTTCTCTAGGGTCCCTGACCGCTAGCAGTGCCCTGGGTGCTCTGGGACAGCAAACAAGAAAGGCTGTTGACGGATGATCAGTCCAGACCCCCAGTTACCACTGTCTCTCCTTGTCCACAGGGCTGGTGGTCCTTGGCTGATAACTGACATGCGGAGGGGAGAAACCATATTTGAGATCGATCCACACCTGCAAGTATGTCTTGAATGAGGAAAACCTTGCTAGCACCCTCTACCAAATAGCACTGGCTTTCATCCTGAGAAAATGGAGGAGCATTGTGTGTGAGCCAAGTAGAACTATGGCACGGTCTGGGACGTGGTCCCTGAATTCGGCATCCCATATAAGAAAACAGATTTCAGCCCAGAAAAGCAAGCCTGGTACATGTATGTGTGCATTGAAAAAGGATGGATTTTACTGGATGTAAATGATGTCTCAGGTTAAAATTAGACCACCACTAACAAAGGAAGGTGTTCATAAGGAATACTGCTTCCTTGCCCTCCTCCCTTTTCCCAGCACACGTTTTCAGGGAGCCATCACCCTATGTCAGGAGCAGCCCAGGCTGTGTTGACCCCACAGGCCAGCTGCAGGGGGAGTGCTGATTGGTCTAATGATCCTGTCATTGTGAAGGCGTCCTTAGGCCCCACTGTGGCTGCCTGGACAGTGTCACTGTCAACTTGGGTGTTTTAGAAGAGACGCTTGTTTGTCACCCAGCTGGATTTTGGAAGCCACAGAGAATTGCTGCACTTCTTGTATGCCGTGCAGGGGCAGAAGCAGCAGACCATATGTCTGCCTTGCGTTTGACTCCTGATCACTGTGCCAGCAGAGTCATGGCCGTCTCTGAACCTCCATGCTTCTGTAAGGCTCCGGCAGGCCACGGCAGCGACTAGGCGTCTCAAGTCCAGCAGTAGGGAGAGGTGAGAAGAGGCATGTGAGTTGGCTGCTGCTGGCCTGAGAGTTCTTGGGCTCACATCCTCTTCACTCACAGATGAGGCTCCTCCACTCTCCGGGTCCCTTTAACCCTGAAATGCTCACACTGCTGCCAGGGTCTTTTGTTATCTCTGCTTTGAACTCGATTTCTGTGTCGCGTCTGCTTCTGCAAGCACCAGAAGCCGTGAAGGCTCCATCCCTAAGCCCGTGTTCTGCAGCCACACCGGGATCCAGCGTGGATACTGCGGCCTCTCTGAGACCCCAGTCAGCAGGACCCACAGCAGTCTGTGCTCATTACCATCAAGCAAGAAGCGAGTGGGAGAAAATACGCCTTGCTTTCCCGATGGCTCGGTGTACTTGCTTATACTTCTCTGGGGCCTGTTTGCCATTAGTTGCTTTGAAAGCTGGTTCATAGTCCTTTGATCTTAGTTTACTACTAACCAGCTGTGTGCCTAAACAGGCCTAAACAGGCAGGCCCTTCCACTACCTTTTTTTTTTTTCTGACACTCGCCGCTAAATCTGGGGTCTCGTGCATATGAGACAAGTACTTTTTGAGATGCTTTCTTACTAAGTTGCTTAGACTGGGCTTGAATTCACTCTGCACCCCAGCAGGCCTTAAATTTACTATCCTCCTGCCTCAGCCTCTTGAGTAGCTGGGATTACCACAGCAGTCAGGGTAAGCTGTCTGGACTAGTGGGGCCAGGAACCGACTATCCTCAGCTCTGCCTCACTGACGGTCTCAGGACAGTCACTGATAAGAAAACTCAGGCCAGGCGGTGGTGGTGCACACCTCTAATCCCAGCACTCAGGAGGCAGAGGCAGGCGGAGCTCTGTGAGTTCGAGGTCAGCCTGGGCTACAGAGTGAGTTCCAGGACAGCCAGCACTGTTTCATAGAGAAACCCTGTCTCGAAAAAAAAAAACAAAAGAAAACTCAGATTCTCCCCCAGCAGACCCTGCTCAGGCCTAGAGCACCTGCCTGCTGCCAGCCTCACCTAGGCTGATGACAGTCCCAGAAGAAAGAAGAAAGGGTGACTTATGGGTAGGAGGCCACCTGAGACCAAGGCATAACAACAATGCCCTTTTCTGGGAGCCCTGGGAGGGAGCGGCTGGCACAGGGACGTGTGGGCTTCTGAGATGCATAGTCACAGCAGGTTTACTTGGCCGACATGGCTGTTTATGGACAGGGCTGCTAGAGTCTTCCAGATGACCTTTGATCCAAAGCCCAGCACCACAGAACTATGTTTTACCAGAAAACCCAGGCATGTTTTGAGTACAACTCTTCCTTGAGGCCATTTGGAGAAAGTTTGGACTGAGCAGTGCCAATATCTACACAAAGGCAGAGCCTCCGGGGGAAGTTGTTCAGCGGTCACTGCCCTTCAGACCCCCCATTTCAGCCCAGGAAATGGAAAAGAACCCCATCCAGAGTTCTTTGCCAAAGTTAGCTGGCCCCTATGGACAGAGCACTTCTGCTCTGGAGCGATGGCCCCCTCTACTGTTATAGTGCGGAACTGCAGGCATGAGTTCCCGAGTCCGGGCAGGCTCACACCCGAACTCCTGTAGGTGGGGTGGGCAGTGACCGTTGTTGGAAGATCAGGAAAAGGGCAAGGCGTATGCCTTTCCTGAGAGAAGTAGATCTTGTCTCTGCTGCATCAGCTCTGAGGGCTCTCAGGGTTGAAAGCGGCACAAAGGCCGTGGTGCTGGGGGCTGATGGGAAAGAAGCCTCCACAGCATGTCCCTTCCTCCTGGCTCCCCTAGTCCTGTTCCCCAGAGGAGCCCAGGGCTACGGAAGCCACTGTGCACATAACCAGAGAACAAGGTCAGAGACCCTGATCTTGAGCAGCTGTCCACGCTCACACCTACAAGGCTAACGCTGGATGGTAGTGGCCGAGTAGGTGCTGGTGAGCGTGGCCTCCGGTCCTCCGAAGGAGCTCTGACTCTTTGGTTCTTTTCAAGCAGGAGAGAGTTGACAAAGGCATCGAGACTGACGGATCTAACCTGAGCGGTGTCAGTGCCAAGTGTGCCTGGGACGACCTGAGCCGACCTCCCGAGGACGACGAGGACAGCCGGAGCATCTGCATTGGCACGCAGCCCCGGAGGCTCTCTGGCAAAGGTTGGGGCCTTCCCCTGCCTTCCTCCTTGCCTTTCAGGACGAGTCTCTAAGTAGACGGTCCACTCTGGTCTATTTTCTGACAAGTGAAGTTTTCCAGTGTGGGTGAACTGTGAGCATTATCGGCCGTTTGTAGCTGTTTCCCGAGTGTGTGTTTTAAACGCACCAGGGGGACCTATGTGTGCACTCTGCTCCTTGGAATCTGAGGTCATGCATGGTAGTGGGAGCCATGGAACAGTTAACAGAGAAGTCCACAGTCCACCTAAAGACAAGACAGCTAATGTCCACCACCCACAGAACTGACACAGGCCCCAGCTCCGGCCAAACGGCCATGCCAAGCCTGAAGATCTCTCTCCTTGGGCCTGTCTGGGCTTTTGATGAGAGTGGTCTGAGTGTGAGCCCCACACTGCCCTACACGGCGGTTCAAGAGGCTGTGGCAGGACGCCCTGCTCCCCCTGTCCCCAGGGAAGGTCTCAGACAAGGAGGATGTGGCTGTCCTGTTGGACGCGCCCCATGCTGGTCTTGGCTACAGAAGAACTTGTGGGGTTTTTTTTTTTTTTTTGCTAAGGCTGTCCTAGCCAATGCCAAGGGGAAAGCAGCCATTTACATCCATGTATGTGAGTCTCCTTCCCTTCTCGGTTCTTCTATCTTCTCATGCTTATTGAAGAATAAGATGTCTCGGCCCTGAGTAAAATACCTGACCTTGTTTGCTTTTGAGACAGGGTCTCATGTAGCCCAGGCTGGCCTCCAACTTACTATGTAGCCAAGGATGACCTTGAATTCTTGATCCTCCTGCTTCCAACCTCCACAGTGCTATGTTTCCAGAAGCACCACACCTGGCTTTCTTTTCTCTTTGGTGCTGGGAGAGAAGCTAAGCACGGACTCTGCCATGGAGCTGACCCTCCACACTCCATGTCGTCGTCATCGTCGTCCGTGTGAGAACACTCATAAAGATCTCTGAAAGGACAACTCAGACTCCTCATGCAAACATCTGACCCCTTCTTCTCTTTCCTGCAGGAGTCTGAGGGGTTCACACTCAGTTCATAGTTGCTTTTGACAAAAGAGTAACTTAAGGCGAGGTTGGCGATCGTGTCCACGGCTGCAATCATAGTTATTTTATTTGTTTACTTATTTTTCAGACAAGCTCTTTCTCTCCATGTGGCATAGGCTAGCTTCTAATTTCCTGCCTCAGACTCCCCAGTGCTGGGATTATAGACATGCCATTATGCTCAGCACTGTTTTTTGTTTTTGTTTTTTGTTGTTTTGGTGGTGGTGGTTTTGTTTTTATCTTTGTTCTTGTTTTATTATGCAGAGGTAGTCAATAGCAGATCACACAGCAAAGCTGATGGTCATGGCTTCCCAACTAGTGCTACCAGCCCACCTTTTCTGCCTTTGTCTGGAGGCAGGATCTTATTGTGTGTAGCCCAGGCTATTCTTCAACTTGTCCAGCTCCTATCTCAGCCGCCTAAGGCTAGGATTCCTGGTGTGTCCCACCACGCCCAGCTCTCCCCAGCATATTGCTGTCCAGGCTCTAGAACAGGCTGCAAGGAAGGGTTGCTGGGAGCCCCGAGGGCTGTCCATCCATCAGGCACCTTCGGGATATCATTGCAGACACAGAGCAGATCCGGGAGACCCTGAGGCGAGGACTGGAGATCAACAGCAAACCTGTCCTTCCACCAATCAACACTCAGCGACAGAACGGCCTCACCCACGACCGGCCTCCGTAAGTGTCCTGCTCCAGAGCTAGGACAAGAGGATGGTATTTCTCCCGAGGGCCATGCCTGGGGATTGCCTGAGAGAGAACAATACCAGGGTCTCTGGGTTTAGTTGGGGGCAGCCCTGGTCCAGGGCACAGAGCGGTGGATTCTGGAAAGGACCTCAAAGGGGCCTCTGCAGACCGTGAATATAAACAGCAGTAAGTATTTACATGGGCTGTGTGAACAGAAGAGAGTCCAGGGCAGGGCGGAACCTGACTGGGGGCCTCTCAGCCTTGTGGGAGCTCATTGTGCTAAGCAGCCCCTCCTTATCTCTCCCTCGGTCAGAGTTGCCCTTCCTTCCTTCCTGGAGCCTGGGCTCTGGCTGATAGCTACAACCCCAGAGGCCTCCTTGTCTGGCCAGCCCTGTACTGCATGCCTGCTGCTGAGGCCCTTCTTCCTGCCTGCCTTTCCTGGGGCCCAGGGAAGGGAAGGGAAGTCCTTAGCAGGCCTCCGCTGCCTGTCTCAGGCCCCTGTAGTCCTTGGGAGAAAGCAGCCAACCCCCGAGGTCAGATCTGCTTCCTGCCCACGTCTTCCTCTGTTTGGAGGCAAGTGGAGAGCAAGGCTAGAGCTGGGAACCCTTCTCATCTGGCAGACGATGCCCAGGTGCTGGCAGCTCCAAGCAGGAACCTTGCCTGCCCGGGAGGAAGCTGTTGGGCCTTAGGTGAAAACGGAGCTGGGCTAATCCTGCAGGACGAGGGTGAGAAGTCTTTACTGGAAGCTTGTTATGTGGCAACCTCAAGCCCTGGGGCCAGCTGGGATACACAGGCTTTCCTTTTGGGGGACCATGAAGGAAACAATGAACTGTTTATGGGGGTGCAGTCTGACTGCACACACAGTTCGTTGGAAATGACCGCAGCTTTGGAGTCTTGCTGATTCATGATCCCGGACACAGGGTACTACAGGAGACAGCAGCATCTGGAGTAGGCAGCCTGTCTTGGAGAAAGAGGAGCAGGGATGTACCCTAGAACTGCAGCTAGCGTGGGGAGCTGCTGAAGGGACCGAGATTGTGGAGCCTGACTGGGTAACACCAAGGATGCATCCTTGGAGCAGATTATGGTGTCAGGAGGGTTGCTCTGGGCACACAGTGCAGCTTACCTGATGTACCTGCTATCCAGAAGCTAGAATTGAGCTCTCGACCAGCATGGGGCGGCTTCCATTGCCACTCAGCAGCCTTTAGCTGTAAGCCAACGGCTTTCTTAAGTCACTTGGGCTTTGCCATGGCAGTAGCAGTTGGCCAAGCTGTGTCATGGGGCATCTGGAAGCTTTCCACCTGCAGCCTGGACCCTGACCCAGGGCTGTACTCCTCCCTAGGCCCCAAGTGTGGCTTCTTGCCCCGGTGGCAGGCCGGAAGTGCCAGTAGGCTTACAGCTTTGAGTAGTTTGCTGGAAATGGGAGACACTCGCCCTCCAGGTGGCCCTCCCACCTCTCAGAGAAGGCCAGGACTCTGACAGAAAGCTCTTGCAGGGCTGCCCCTTATTGCCTCTTTGACCTGAAACATGCCTGGTACCTCATCCCCTTTCTTGTTTATGTGTCTGGCTCTTGTGCCCCTAGACACTGCAAGGGGCACAGACCGGGCTCTCAGTTCCTGTAGACAGCACAACTGGGTAGTAAGGCAGTGGGGATGGGCATTGGCAAAAGGCTGTACCCTTTGCCCCCACTCTCTGCCCTCCATTGGCTGAGATGGGTGAGAATAGCTCAGAGGTACTAGCCCTCTGGAGTCCTCTGCCCCTCCCTGCCGCTCAAGTGCCCAGTCAGGTCCCCACAGTGCTGAAGTCTGGCATCTGGAGGGGTCAGAACCTCTCCGGGGATTCTTGGTCCTTGTTACCAATTAGTTTAACAAGCAGTTTAGCAGTGATTGGCTAAGCCCATTCTCCCGCGCGCACTCAGATCTCCCGGAGCCTAGCTCTCTGTCTCAGACATGACAATGGCCAGCTCAGTTGAGATTAGCAAGCACCATTGTAATATCTGTGCTGCCCACTCTGGGACCTGACCTCGTTTCAGACGCGCCGTAAAGATCGTGACAGAGAAAGCCAGTCCCAAATGTGCTGGCACCACTGTTTGTCCCCCTCTGGGAAGCCGCCGTCGCAGCATGGGCCCTATTTTGTCTGCCTGTCCAGTTTCCCCTTAGTCAGGACTTTGGGCCGGGCAGCTCTGATGCATGGGTCTTCGTGGGTCTGGGTGGGATCTAGGAGGTTACAGAGTGGAGCAGTTGAAAACAGCTGATCAGGCCTGGGCATCAGCAACTGGGTCCTGGCCTACTTGGGGAATTGGGCACTTGTTAATTTCATACATCCATAGCAGCCAACAGTTCGTACCAATATTAACTTAATTCATCCTCGTAGCCACTGTGTGAAGTAAATAATCTTATATATTTTCCTTTTCCAAAAGAAACACTTGAAATGTAGGGAGCTCTAGTTTAGGGCAATCTCGCCAGGCGTGGGCTTTCTTGTCCTGTGCTCAGGGACCCTCCGAGGACCATGCAGGCCATGTCTCTGAGATAATAATGATCTCACCTTGGGGAACTCACGTAACTAACTGGTTGTAGCATGACTAGGGACAAGCTTTCACATGACACCGAGGACAAGCTAGGTCTACGTTAGAAGATTACTGGGTTTATTTAACTGTAAGGAGGACCTCTCATTAGCCCCGATGATTCTAGAAATAATGAGCTGTGTCATAGCTGGCTCATTTATAGCAGAATTACTTTCTGAAACAGGCCTTGTTTTCTTCTTCAGAAACCAACATAGCCCTATCTCTGGCTCATCTCCCACCTCAGGACCAGGGGATTTCTTTCTTTCTGAAGGCCCTATTTCTTGCTTCCCAGAAGGCAGCCCCTCTGGTAACCTGTCCTCCCACCACCATTGTTGGCAGCCTCCTCCCACTGCCTTCCTGGAAGGAACGTCCTGGGCCCTCTTTGGGGCGTCTTCTGCATTTCACAACCCTTGCATTCCAGCCATGAAATTTGTATCTGCCTTTTCCCAAGATGATCAGTTGAGAAAAGCCTCCTTCGGCTTGCTGGCGCCTCCCTTCGCACTGGCTGCTGGGTGAGTTTGGGAAGCAGCCCTCTGTGCCACATGAGACAGCCTGGCCTAGAGCTCTGCCTGCCAACATGTGCTGGGATCCAGGGCGGGAGTCACTGGACATCCCTCGGTCTGAGGTCCCTAGTCAGCCAGACTCCGGCGTTAGCTCCCCAGCCTCTCCGTTGTGATGGTGACAGGCGGGCATGTGTGGTCAGGTGTGTGCACAGGAAGCTCTGTTTCTGTAAACTTCTTCCATGCCCTGTGCCTCACTTAGCCGCTGACTCACTGGGGAGGAGAGTTCCCAGAGAGGGGCCGGCGTCATGTGTATGCACATGGATGTTAGCGAGAGAAGGCTCTTGGGTAGTCAAGGGGCCTCTCAAAAGCAAACTTAGCATCCCTGCTCAGCAGCTCCCTGTTCATCTAGAATAGCACCAGAGCTTTATAAGGATGCCCCCCCCCAAATTTCCTGGAGAATGATGGTTTCATAGCATAAACTCCTCTGTTGTGACAATCCATTTGTAAGATTCCCAAATACACATGTACACACACAGACACATGTGTACACATCCCTCCCAACCTCTCTCTCTCTCTGTCTCTCCCTCCCTCCCTCCTTCCCTCCCTCTCTCCCTCCCTCCCTCCCTCTTTCTTATTATCTATTTCTGCTTAAGGTGGAGTCTGTCTCTGTACCCAGGTTGGCCTGGAACTCACAGTAGCCAATAGCCCAGGCCTCCCGAGTAGTGGAGTTACTCTTACCCCTTGTGGCTCTTTTTTTGTTTGTTTGTTTGTTTGTTTTGTTTTTTGAGACAGGGTTTCTCTGTGTAGCTTTGCGCCTTTCCTGGAACTCACTTGGTAGCCCAGGCTGGCCTCGAACTCACAGAGATCTACCTGCCTCTGCCTCCCGAGTGCTGGGATTAAAGGCGTGCGCCACCACCGCCCGGCTCCCCTTGTGGCTCTTACCCTCAATGCCTGCTCTGCTCTGCTGTGCAAGTCTCTGCTCCCATTTGTTTGGCCTTTGGATGGGGTGACTCTGCTGCCTCTCTCTCGTTCCCGTCCTGAGTAGTTTGTGACCCGGCTAGGGAGTAGTCCTTCAGAGAAGACTGTTTTGTTTTGCTCAGCCTATGGGGCCCGTGAAGCATAATCAGCTCTCTGGTTTTCATCTGCCCTGCCAGTGGATTTGGGTGAAGAAGGTGAGTTTCCTCCTAGGCAGGGCAGCTGGTTGCTGTGGTGCCACTTGGTACAGAGGACAGATTTAGATGACCCTGCCGTCAGGGTTGTGTGTTAGGGCAGTAGACAGCCTGGAGCCACTCTGTCACCGTGGCTTCACTCACAGTTCCCATACTGGCAGAGGACAGGCATTTGCACTGGAGAGCAAGGCCAGAAAGAAAGAACCCTGCTCTCGGGGCCTCTCTGCTCACTGCTTCCTGGACCAGGGTCTTTCTTTTGGGACCCTCATGTGAACGAACCAGGTTGTCATGTTAAATGTCTACTGCCTTTCTCAGAAAACACACTGGAAAGGGCAAAGGACACGGGCCCAGCAAATCTGACGCAGGTCAACTTCTGTTTTGACTCCTGTCTGTGCTCTGTTACTCCAGAGAGACAAAACTGTGGCCATTGTTCAAGGTTCCTGGCCGGAGCTTGGAATCTAGGTGCAAACACTGCAGCCCTCTCTCGAGTTACACAATCAAGAGTATTTTTATCATCCATCCTTGATCCTCAGTGTCGCCCGACACTTGAGCCGTGAGTCACTTCTGCAGGAAAGGGAAAAGGAAGGTTCAAAGGTAAGAGCTGAAGAAGGAAGTGATTCAGAGTCTCAGAACGGAAAGCCAGGGTCTCAGGCTCGAGTGGGCTCACCTAAGACCACGGGGGGCCAGGCTAGAATGGAGTCGCCTGTGCCCACAGCTGTTGATGGATGGTTAGAGAATCTTCCAGAGCTCAGTGCCACAGTTACAGTCTTGTCCTGCCGGCCTCTGCCCTGCCGTCTGACCTTCATGCTCCGTGTGTGGGATGGCCTGTCTAAACATCACCTTCCCTCCTATGCCTGTTGGTGCTCACCAACAGTACTGTGGAGTCTTGTATCGCTGACCTCATTCTACAGTGAATTTGTCAGTGGCAGCGATACACAGCCCTGCGCTTCCCTCCACCTCACACCCTTCCCAATCCTGCCCTGCAGGCAGGCTGACAAGTGGCTCTTTCTCTGGAAAGTTCAGAGCTCCCGGCAGCAACCAGAAAGCAATAGGAATAATCTCCCAGGCAAAAAGCACAAGGCAGAGGTGGGGCTGGGCCCTGCCAGCCAATTGTACTTCACTTCTGATTTGTCGCCAAGCCCGATGTCCTGCTTCCAGGTGTCCCCAAGGAGAAGGTCTCAAGTCATGTGGCCAGTGCAGACGTCATGACTATCACAGGATGAGGACTGTGGCTAACAGGCATTTCGGCTGCTTGGTTCTCCTTCTTCTTCCCTCCCCCGTTGCCATGGCTAGGGAATTGCCACTGCTATTTGGGTGACTGTGGAGAAATTAAGACCTTTCCAGAGTGGACAGAAGTATAGATTAGATTCTGCCAGTCTGCAGCGTGGGTAGGGTGACTAGAGAAGGTACCATAAACCACCCAGGACTGGATCAGGAGTCTTGTCTTGACACTGGAAGGAGAGGGTGTGCTAGACTACGTGAAAAGCCACCTTATCCAGTGAGAAGTGTAAATATAGGATGTGTTATAGACAGGTGGTGACGACTGAGTGAACAGAAGAATTAGGTCCATCCCTGAATTGCCGAGCCGGGCAGAGATAGAGTATAAACCATTTCAGATGCCAGCCCTTGGTGCCCCCAACACAGGCAGAACCCTGGGCTGGACAGTTAGTTCTTGAGGCTGAATAGTGCTTACTATCTAT
This sequence comes from Peromyscus maniculatus bairdii, assembly GCF_049852395.1. Classification (NCBI taxonomy): domain Eukaryota; kingdom Metazoa; phylum Chordata; class Mammalia; order Rodentia; family Cricetidae; genus Peromyscus; species Peromyscus maniculatus. Next base: position 198,993,788 of record NC_134852.1, read on the forward strand.
CACCTGTGGGGGCTCCTGTGCCTCCACTTCACATGGTAGGGTGCTCTTGCCCAGCTTGTAGACATGCAGAGTCAAGCCAGGGCATGGCAGTTCCGGGACACAGGGCTACAGAGACCGACCCTGTCTCAAAAAAGCAACAAATAACTGTCAGGGGGTGGCGCACACCTTTAATCCCAGCACTCGGGGGACAGAGGCAGGTGGATCTCTGAGTTCGAGGCCAGCCTGGTCTATAGAGCAAGTTCCAGGACAGCCAGGACTGCACAGAGAAACCCTGTATACATATATATTTGTATACACACACACACACACACACACACACACACACACACACACACACACACATATATATGTATTTGTGTGTGTGTGTATATATATAATGAGATGGTTCGATGGTTCAGCAGGTGAAATCATTTGCTGCTGAGCCTGATGTCCTGAGTTGGACCCCTGGAACCCACATGGTAGAAGGAGAGATCTGAGTCCTACAATTTGTCCTCTGAGCTCCACAAACCACAAACATGTGCTGTGGTTTGTGTGTATATAGACATATATAATACATACACATACACATAGATGAATGTAGAGGCCTGGAAAATGCCTCAGTGGTTAAGAGCATGTGTTACTCTTGCAGAGAACCTAGGTTTGTTTCCCAGCCCCACATGGTGGCTCACCAACCTCTGTTCCCTCTGGTCTCTACTGGTACCAAGCATGCACATAATTCAGACATCCCTGCAGGCAAAACACCTGTACACATAGATCACATACATACATACATACATACATACATACATACATACATACATACATACATAAATAAATAAATAAATAAAAATACAAAGGTAATGTAATTATTTTAAAGAATTGTAAAACTAAAAAAAAAAAGTTTTAAAATTTCAAAAGAAAAAGAATCTGTGAGGTCGAGGCCAGCCTGGTCTACAGACTGAGTTCCAGGAGAGCCAGGGACACACAGAGAAACCCTGTCTCAAAAAACCAAAGGGAAGAAAAGAAAAAGAAAATAAGAAATAGGGCTGGAGAGATGGCTCAGAGGTTAAGGGTGCTGACTCTTCTTCCAGAGGACCCGAGTTCAATTCCCAGCACCCACATGGCAGCTCATACCTGTCTATAACTCCAGTTTCAGGGGACACCAACACCCATGGCAAAAAACCACAAATGCACATAAAAATAAAATAAAATATATTTTGAAAAAAAGAAATAATTTAAAAAGTTGTAGCTAGAAGTTCTCCTGTGTCCTGGTCTGCCAGCTGTTGGGACAAATCTCTCCCACTCGCATCCCCCAAGTAAACACACAGAGGCTTATATTAATTATAACTGCATGGCCATCGCTCAAACCTTTTGCTAGCTAGCTCTTATATCCTAAATTAGCCTATAACTATTAATCTATGTATCATCACATGTTCCGTGGCTTCACCTGTGTCCCATTACATGTTGCTCCTTGGGCAGCTGGCTGGCGTGGCATCCCGTCCCTGTCCCTGTTTGCCGCCGTGCCCCCCTCCATCCGTCCGTGTCTGTGTCCCCTGTCCCCTCCACACCTTCTTTCTATCTCTCTCTTTGAGTTTCTTGCCTGCCTCTAAACTGCCTTGCCATAGGCCAAACAGCTTTATTTATCAACCAATCAGAGCAACACATTCACAGCATACAGAAAGACATTCCCTCATCATTTCCCCTTTTCTGTCTAAACAAAAGGAAGGTTTTAACTTTTTTTTTTTTTTTTAAGATTTATTTATTATGTATAGAGTGTTCTGCCTGTATGTATGCCTGCAGGCCAGAAGAGAGTACCAGATCTCATTACAGATGGTTGTGAGCCACCATGTGGTTGCTGAGAATTGAACTCAGAACCTTTGGAAGAACAGCCAGTGCTCTTAACCTCTGAGCCATCTCTTCAGCCCCGGAAGGTTTTATCCTATAACTCTCTAGTCTTCAACTACATCAAAGACCCCAGAAGGATATAATATTACCTAAGTAAACAGGAAATGCATTGTAAGCAACTTCCAAAAATCTGGAATTGACAGAGACAGCTGCCTGCCTGGACAGTCACCCAAAGTTCCTCTGTGACTTTAGGGTCTAGTCTCTCAGTCATTTTTTTTTTTTCTCTCTGTGTCCTGTAGAATGTCTGGCAATCTCCTCTGTGAAGCAGGAACCTGAAAGACCATCTCGCCTTGCAAAGTTCAGTGGTCACCTTCCTATGGGTCCTGCATGTCCAGTCAATACAACATTTTGTCAAGCAGTCTAGGCAAGAACAGTTTCTTGCCAAAATGTCTATTTTTGCCAAAAAGAAGATAAACTCCATATAGAGTGTCTTCGATGCCCACCCTCCTCTCTGAAGTAAATCAGTGCTGCTAGGAGCAGATGTGTCTCACTGTCCAGAAAGTATAAATTTTTAAAACATTTTAAATGCCATATTCTGTAGGTCTTTGAAGTGTTTGAAGATTACTTACCTAATTGAATTATATCTGTGTATGTCTAGAAAACAACACGACTATAAGTTTGACTATCATAGAAGACTAATTATTAATCTGTATTTTTTTAATAATTTATTTTTATTTTATTTGCATTGGTATTTTGTCTCCAGATATGTCTATGTGAGGGTGTCAGATCTTGGAGTTATAAACAGTTAATAGCTGCCATGTGGGTGCTGGGAATTGAACTCAGGTCTTCTGGAAGAGCAGTCAGTGCTCTTAACCACTGAGCCATCTCTCCAGCCCTAATTTGTATTTCTTAATTATCCATTACCATTTAAATGAATTACATAAACATAATATCTTAAACAAGAGTAGAAATATATATATATATATATATATATATATATATATATATATATATATATACAGTATAACAAAATTAACTTTAAATTTGTATAAATAAACTAAAATCTATACCAATGTAAAACGTTTTAAACAAGTTACTCTTTAAAAGTAGGTTCGGGTCTGGAGAGATGGCTCAGTGGTTAAGAGCACTGACTGCTATTCCAGAGGACCTGAGTTCAATTCCCAGCACCCACATGGCAGCTCACAGCTCTCTGTGACTCCAGTTCCATAGCAAAACACAAAACACCAATGCACATAAAATAGAAATAAGTTCCCAGCACTCGGGAGGCAGAGGCAGGTGGATCTCTGTGAGTTCGAGGCCAGCCTGGGTTACAGAGCGAGTTCCGGGACAGGTTCCAAAGCTACAAAGAGAAACCCTGTCTCAAAAAAACAAAAAAAAGAAAAAAAGGTAGGTTCAACAATCCATCCTTTTATCCTCTCATATCTATATTTCCATATCAAAAAGTAAAACAGAAAAGGTGAGAAAAGTATAATAACGGATAATATGAAAGTCTACATATGAATGCAGAGTGAATCTGGCATTTTACTTCCCTGGAAAGCCTTGAAGGTACAGGCAAGTGGAAAACGTTTGCCTGGGGTAAACATACTGACCGGTCAAGGAAATCTGCTAGCTAATGTAGTCCTCCTCACTGTGAGTGAGGACGACAGGCGAGGTGTGGGGAGGACTCTTAGTTCCCTTTCTATTGTGACGATTAAGACCCTAACCACAACAATGACTTGGGGTGGAAAGGGTTTAGTTCATCTTGACTTCCGTATCACAGTCCGTCACTGAGGGAAGTCTGGACAGAGCTCAAGGCAGGACCCTGCTAAGAGGAGCTGAAGCGGAGGTCACGCAGGGATGCTGCTCATGGCTTGCTCTCCACCATGGCTTGCTCAGCCTGCTTTCTTATACCACCCGGGGACCGCCCGAGTGGGAGGGGCATCGCCCCAGTGGACTGGACCCTCCTATATCCACATCGGTCATGAATTAAGAAAATGTCCCACAGGCTGCCTTACAGGCCAATCTGATGGGGGCATTTTCTCAGTTGAGACCCCAGCCTCTTCCCAGATGACGCTAGCTTGTGTCAGGCTGCAGAAGCAAACCTAACCTAACAGCCAGGGCTCCAACATGGGGAGGGGGGGTCGGGACCATGCTGAAGCATGACTCCAGGCAACAGATGTGCAGCAAGAACTAAAGGCAAACAACAAGAAGGCAGAGGCAGGCAGATCCCTGAGTTCAAGGCCAGCCTGGTCTACAGAGTGAGTTCCAGGACAGCTAGGGCTACACAGAGAAACCCTGTCTGGAAAAACCAAAAAAAGAAAGAAGCAACGAAAAGAGGCTGGAGCCATGTCCCGGCAGTTAAGGTGATAAATGTATAAGCACTAAGACAGCCGAACGGGAGTGTGGCACCTGACTAGCATGTGTTAGTAGGCAAGGCCCTGGGTTCCATCTCTAGCATCACAGAAACAAACAGTTAGCAAATCCAAAGAGCATACGGAATTGTGTGAGGAGGAGCCTCATCTCTCTCTCCCTTCTCTTCTCTACAGGGAACTCCACTCCCTAGGCTGATTTCTTACATGGGGCTGGCTGAAGGAATGGGTGGTATTCCTTAAGTAGACTGCATGGTTTGGTGGCAAGAAGCATTAATGTAGCCAACCATGGGAGTGTTTGCTGTGGTCCACATGATGGTACCAGGGAATTACTGTCGGAAGAAGTGAGTGGGATAGAAGAGAGCTCAAAGCCCAGCTTCCTTAGTGGAATCCATAGATTAAGCCTAAATAAGAAAGCTGACTGCCAGGCTCCCAGCACTCAAGAGAGGCAGAGGCAGGCGGATCTATAAAATGAGTTCTAGGACAGCCAGGGCTGTTACACAGAGAAACTGTGTCTCGAAAAAAAAAAAGAGAGAGAGAGAGAGAGAGAGAGAGAGAGAGAGAGAGAGAGAGAGAGGAGAAATGCTGGCTATTAGGGCTGGAGAGAGGGCTCTCTGGTTAAGAGCCCTGGCTGCTCTTCCAGAGGCCCCAGGTTCAATTCCCAGCAGCTACGTAGTGACTCACAACTGTAACTCTAATCAGGCAGAGGTAGGCGGATCTACAGGAATGAGTTCTAGGGCTGCCGGGGTTACACAGAAAATCCCTGTCTGGGGGTGAGGGACAAAGAGAAATGTTGGCAATTGAAAATAAAATATATTAAAACCTAGGGTAGCCTTATGTGAGGCAGGTGATCTCTGTGACTTTGAGGCCAACTTGGTATTCATAGCAAGCTCCAGGCCAGCCAGGGCCACATAGTGACCCTGTCTCAAATGTGTGTGCACACGCGCCTCGTGTGTGTGTGTGTGTGTGTGTGTGTGTGTGTGTGTGTGTGTGTCATGAAATGGCTCAGCAGACAAACGTACTTACCCCCAAGCCTGACAATATGACTTCAGTCCCCAGAAGCCACATGGTAGGGTGAGAGAACAGACACCCAAAAGTTCCTCTGCCCTCCATACACAGTACATACAACAGACAGACGTGGACAATAAACTAACGCAACTAGGAGGCTGTCGGGATAGGGCGATGGATCAGCAGTGAAGCGCTTGCTGAGTGCATCTGAGGACCTGCATTCGGATTGGCAGCACTCAGGTAAAAACCAGCCTAGTACATGTCCGTAACTCCAGCCCTGGGCAGCCAGCTGAGGCAGGCAGATCACTGACCGTCAGTGTAGCCAAATCTGTGAGCTCCACGTTCAATGAAAGACCCAGGCAAAGTGAAAAGAGGGAACCAATTATTGGAAGTTTTCTTCTGACCCGTGTATACATGTGTATGTATGTACACACTCCAATAAAAATGTAAGACTTTTTTTTTGAGGCAGGGTTTCTCTGTGTAGCCCTGGCTGGCCTGGAACTCACTTTGTAGACCAGGCTGGCCTCGAACTCACAGAGATCCACCTGCCTCTGCCTCCCAAGCACTGGGATTAAAGGCATGGGCCACCACTGCCTGGCAAAAATGTAAGACGTTTTTAAAAATTTTTGAAAATTAGGTCAAGTGTGGTAGGACACACCTTTAATTACTATATGCTGGAAGAAGAGTGAGTTCAAGGTCAGCCTTCTATACTTAGTAAGTTCAAGGACCACCAGGGCTTACAGTAGACCTTTTCAAAGAAAATAATACAGAACAAGAGGTAGCAGCTAGAAGATGGTGCAGTGGGTAAGAACACATGCCGCCCTTTCAGAGCGGCTCCGGTCTCGAACCCATGGCAGAAGGCTCACAGCCCCTTGGGGCTCGAGCACTAGAGCTCCGTGCCCTCTTCTGGCCTCAGACACTCGCACCCACGTGCACAGACCCATAAGGAAATACACATAATTGTAAATAAAATAAATCTTTTTTTTTTTTTTTTTTTTGGTTTTTTCGAGACAGGGTTTCTCTGTGTAGCTTTGCGCCTTTCCTGGAACTCACTTGGTAGACCAGGCTGGCCTCGAACTCACAGAGATCCGCCTGCCTCTGCCTCCCGAGTGCTGGGATTAAAGGCGTGCGCCACCACCGCCCGGCTAAAATAAATCTTAAAAAGGAGGCATGCTTCACACACCTGTGCTTCCAGAGGCAGAGATCAGGGGATCCATTCACCCCTTTTAGCCAAATCAGCAAGCTCGGGGTTCAGTGAGAGCTGTCTCAACAATAAGGTGAATAGTGATTGAGAAAGACCCCCAACGTTGTCCTCTGGCCTACCTACTCTACATACACACAAGAGACACATATCAAGGAATAGCCGGCATGGTAGCTCATGCCTATGACCCCAGCTCTGGAGGATCAGGCAGGAGGGCTGGTGTGGGTTTGAGGCCAACACAGGTCACAGAGTCAGGGAAGAGCTCAGAAGCATCCACCATGTTGGCTGTGGCAGCACATACCTGTGCTTTTCTGAGGGGACCTGGAGTACTGCGGACTGGTAGGGAGCCTTGGAGGACCATTTGGCTCTTTAGAAGAGGAGACGGTGTGCTGGCACATACCTGAACCAGCAGCTGCCCAGGAACCCTGGAGAGGTTAACCAAAGTGATGATGAGTTCAAGGCCATCAGGGACTACAGTGGTGAGAGTCCCATCACAAAAAAAAAAAAAAAAAAAACACACACACACAAAACTAAACCAAAAGAAAAGAAAAAGAAATACTATTATGTGAGCTATTACAGCTTGCCCTGCCCTTGGAAAGACTTACGACACATTCCAGGTAGAAACACTTTATACTTCCTGGGTGTGGTGGTGCTCGCCTTTAATCCCAGCACTTGGGAGGCAGAGACAAAAAAAAAAAAAAAAAAAAAAAACAATGAAAACCACTATCCTCAAAGGCAAGTCCTGGAGAACTTCAACTTCCCTGGAATCCAGATGAGTTGGCGTGAACATCAGAGAATCCTCTGGTAGTCCTTTAAGAGCGTCTGTTGTGGAGTGAGGGACTCTGGATCTTCTAACCATCAGGAAGTGTAACGAAGTAGGACTGGCATGGCCTTGGGAGGAAGCAATTGGGCATGGCAGAGCTCAGCAGGGGAAACCCTGAGCCCTGTCAGAGTGGCACCTGGCCTGGTCTGCAGAGGGCGTCCCCACAGCCTCGGGGGATTTTGGTGTTCAGTGAAAAGGGATTTCTTGACAAAGGTTGGAAATGCTGGCCTACAAAAAAATAGAAGTAGTTCACTTTTCCTCTGTAGCCCTCAGTCCAGAGTGCCAGTCTTGTATTCCAGGGAGGCAGCTCCTTTTAGAACTCAGGGACCCCTGGTGTAGTGGCACAGGTCTATAATCCCAGTGCCTGAAATGCAAATTTGAGGCTAGCCTAGGCTGCATAGGTAGTTCCAGGCCAACCTTGCCTACATGATTGGACTTTGTTTAATGAAGTCAGCGGAGGCATGGAAAATTGTATGTGCATGAAAGTGTGTGTGTGTGTGTGTGTGTGTGTGTGTGTGTGCGCGCGCGCGCATATGGAGTCTAGAGCTAGACACTGAGCTAGCTGTCCCCTTCTGTCTTAGTGTTTGAGACAGGATCTTTCCCTGAACCCTGGGCTTACAGATTGGCTAGACTACCACCCTGCCCAGTGCTAGAGTTACAGACATGTACCTGTGTCAACTTTTAAAGATTCTTAAAAATGTGTGTGAGCCTGCATGAGGATGTGCAGCACATGAATTCAGGAGAGCATCCAGTCCCCTGGAACTGGAGTTACAGGCTGTTGTGAGCCACCTCATGGGTGCTGGGAACCCAAACCTGGTCCTTCTGCAGGAACAGTAAAAGTTCTTGACCACCCAGCCACTCTCTAGCCCCAGACCCCCAGCTTTCACATGGATGCCTGGGATCCGAACTCAAGTCTCCATGATCGTGTGGCCAGCACAACAGCACTTGACTGGGCCATGTTCCCACCCCTGTTCTTGTTGTTTTGATTTTTCAAGGCAGGGTTTCTCTGTGTAACAGCTCCGGCTGTCCTGGAACCCTCTCTTTAGACCAGGCTGGCCTAGAACTCACAGAGATTGGCCTGGCTCTGCCTTTCAAATGCGGGGATTTAAAAAACCTCCCGCCTCACTGGGCTGTGGTGTTGGCATCGGAAAGAGCTAAGATGTTACTTCAGCTTTTCAGTGCACATTGCATGACTTGGGCTTGTTACTTAAGGTCTCTGGGTTTCCGTTTCTTCAGCTTTAAGGTTAGGGAAGTAACTCCTATTTATAGGGTTGTTATGAAAATGAAAGGAAACGATGTATATGAAGAGCTCAGCACAGGAGAGACACCATTGTCTCCACTCAGTAAAAATCCTCGAGATGGCTCTGAGTAAAAGCACTGGGTGTGCAACAGAAGCCAGGCAAAGGGGAAGAGATCTGCCACAGAGACGCCCTCTGACCTCTCCACGTGCACCATGGCACCCACACTACACAACAAACAGTAACCATTTTAAAAATAAGAGATACCAGTATTCGTGTGAATAGTTCCCTGAAAAGGATACATGATACCTCTAGATACCAGGGTAGGTATGTAGAGAATTAAGTATATAATTCACATTTTTAAAAATCATTTGAATAATAGCTAGAAAGAGAGGTGAATTATACCAGCACAGATGTAAATAGCGGGGCCCAGAAGAGCTGAAATTTTCTGGGCATAGTGGTGCATGCCTTTAATCACAGCACTCTGGGGGCAGAGACAGGTGAATCTCTGAATTTGAGGTTAGCTTGATATACAGAGTGAGTTCCAGGACAGCCAGGGCTAAACAGAGAAACTGTCTCAAAAAAGAAGGAAGGAAGGAGAAAGGAAGGAAAGAAAAGCCAAAAATAAAAGCAAGATTGGCTGGGTATGGTGGTGCATGCCTTAAATCCCAGCAGAGGCAGGTGGATCTCTGGGAGTTTGAGGCCAGCCAGAGCTCTTACAGAGAAACCCTGTCTCGAAAAAACCAAAACCATAACAACAAGGCAAAGCTCAAGTCAAGGACTGGGTCTCGACAGACAAATCATGGCTGGCATAAAGGACTTCATTTGTTTGGAGCAAGAAGAACACCTAGGCTTTGTTGTTTAGACGGAGTAACACTGAGCAGCGACAAAGGAAGCAGAATGCACTGGAGTTGTGTTCTGTTTCCATCTCCAAACAAATGATTATCAACCGTCAACAAGCCACGTGCACAGAAGCCATGCTTTCACTTGTTTGTTTTTCGTTTTTCGAGACAGGGTTTCTCTGTGTAGTTTTGGTTCCTGTCCTGGATCTCACTCTGTAGACCAGGCTGGCCTCGAACTCACAGAGATCGTCCTGTCTCTGCTTCCCAAGTGCTGGGATTAAAGGTGTGTGCCACCACTGCCCGGCTGCTTTCACATCTTGTAGGCCACATATATTGTGCGAAGAATTGGCAGATGAGAGTCATGTTCATCTGGGGAATGGAGGAGATAGGTGCCAGCAGACTGGAAGTGTATAGAAGTTGAGGATGCTGAGAGCATCTTGCACTTTCTGGACCAGTAATGCTTGTTATCACTCTCAGGAAAAGTCTGTTCAGCAAGGAGCTTTGAGTGCTATCGGAAACAACCCCAAGAGACGCAGTCAGGCGTCGTACTCACCTGTCTGGTAAGACGAAAGATGTGCTGTGGCCTGGCCTAGACAGCATTCAGCCAGACATCTTGAATATACTCTGACATCATTCCAGGCCAAGACAGAAATGTCCAGAGAGCATACAGGATGGTGGTGGGAAAGGTGGATTTATTTTTAATTGGTTGGATGGATGTACCCAAAAAGCAGTGTTGCCAATCTATCTGACCAGCCCCAGGTCTGTTTTCAATTTAATCAACTGGATTGAGAATGTCGATAGCAAGTTGATCGGTCATGTCAGTGATGTGAAGTCAGGAAGGAATGCGGAGATGATGGGCGCCAGAGTTCAGATTCATCCAAACTGCCTGAAACCCTAGCTTCTAATAATCCACAGCACACACTGGACAGGAGAGGAGAGGGTAGCCTGTCGAAGAAAACCTGAGTTAGACTCGGTTGACGGAGGGAGTGCTGTATGAGTTGGCAGTATGATGAGGTTACAAAGAAAGACAATTTGATGACAGAATTAATGGAAATAAACTGCTCCAGACAAGAGTGGTCCCAGAGCCTCTGAGCTCTGCACTGGTCAGGCCACATGCTGTATTTATGTCCCCGTGCCGCTTCACTGCCACACGTGACACCAGCTTTGACGAGCTCAAATGAATCCAAGGGAGGGTGGCTTGAAGGGATGGAGGATTTCAGAACCTTGTCAAGAATGTAGTTGAAAGTTAGGGCCACGTATCCAAGAAAAAGAGGCTGTTGATAGGATTCAAGAGCAGCCTCCGGGGTGCGAAAGGCTGCCAGGAAAGATGGATTAAAGTGCCGGGCTGCTTACAGGCTGGTGGTTTGAGAATTGCAAAGGCCGATTGCAAGATGGCTTGGCCACCATCTCCCTTAGTGGAACAAAAGCCTTGAGGGATTTCCTTTGCCTTTAATCCGGCCTTCCCAGAGCACCACTGGTTGACCAGAGTGAAGCATTTACTCCTGGCCCCCCTTTCCAGCCGGTCTCAGACACACCCCCTCTCAAGACCTTTGCTCAGCAGAGGAACCGATCTGGCCAGAGGCAATCAGACTCTGGACCCAGGATAACGACAAACAAGTTTTATTGGCCATCGCCATTCTTGCAGGAGGAGCTGCAGCACCCCATGTACCCCATGCACCCCATGTGCTGTTAGATGCCTCATCAGACACATCTCATTTAAATATGATCGTGACCCTGCTGTTGCATCTAGGAGGGATTGAAGCTTAGGGAAAGCACATGGTGCTGCACATCTGGAATCCCAGCACTCCAGATGTTGAGTCAAGAGGAGAGCAGTGTGTTCAGGACCAGCCTGGGAGTTGGAGAGGTGGAGAGCTGATGCCTCAACAGATAAAGTCAGACCCAAAAAGGCTGATGGGCCTGAGTTTGATCCCTGGGCTCCCCGTGGGAGAAAAGGAGAGCCAACCCTGCAGGTTGTCCTCTAATTCTGTGCACACTGGCATATCTGTGTGCACACACACACCAAATACGTAATAAAATTAAAGACCAGCCTGGGCTACATGGCAAGACCTGGTCTCAAAAAAGGAAAGACAAAGGTTGTCATTTGCCAAGGTCACCTAGGATGTAAACCCGTGATGTGTGATACTCTGCCTCCTAGAGCATGCTCCTGGTCCCATGTCCCTTAGGCCTCGCCAGTGGCTGTGGGTCCAGGAAGACCCTCTCCTTCCCAGTCCCCACCCCCAAAAACTCTGCCTTATCCTCTGTGGAGAGCTCAGGGAGAAGGCCCAGCTGAAAATTCAGGCCATGCTGCCGGGCACACTGCTTATTTCTTTATGACTAAGATTAAGCTGACAACCATGCAAAACATTGCAAACCTATGTCGGCTGCAGATTTAATACCTCACCCAGCCCACACAAATAATTCATGCTTCTGCATCGATGTCCAGAAAAAACAAATCAGCAAAAAGCTGGGCTCCTGCGCGTGTGAAGCCTTTCCATTGAAGCAGTATGCCGGAAATACCCAGGCTCCAGGAATGCAGATCTAGCATTTTGAGATTTTTTTTTTCTTAAAAGATTAAAGTGTGTTTTCTCAAATGATTGAAGGTTGGTGGGAGGTGTAAATGTGGGCACTTGTCACATTAATTCTTCAGATGATTAAGTTCTTTGCCGCTTCTTTAAAGCTGTTTGCAGTTGGGTTTGATGTCCCCGTTCTGGGTGAGTGTGTTGTGGCAGTTACCAAGGTGACTTTAGCTGACTTTCAACAATTTATTTTTCCCTCCAGCTTGAGACTCTCTAGCCCTGTGTACTATGTGATTATTCTCTACCAGCCCCCACCCCACCCCCCATGGCTATTCATCAGCATTTTTGCCTGGCCCACTGAGGCTGGGATCCTGCAGAAGGCCCCACCCCCTGCAGGCCAGGCCTCAGATGCACATGGGAGTGAGCATAAGGGTCACTCAGCGGGGCTCAGGGTGGGACTTGGTGGTAAAGCATTTGCCTAGCATGCATGAACCTCCGCGTTTCAACCCCAGCACCCCCCAAAATAAAACTCCCACTGTGACCTTGAGGTTGTCTCTGCTCACTTTATGTGTAAAAAGGCTAAGAGAGCTTCCACGCTTGCTGTGAGGACCCACTGAGTGAGCCTGTGCGTGTAACAGAGCCTGGCACAGAGGAAGCCCTTGACAAACCTGGCCGCTGTCATTTCTGGTCCTCTGCTCTTGTTTGGGCCCCAGGAGCACCCCCATATCACCTTTGAACCTGTCAGTTGTTTGGGCCCCAGGAGCACCCCCATATCACCTTTGAACCTGTCAGTTGTTTGGGCCCCCAGAGCACCCCCATATCACCTTTGAACCTGTCAGTTGTTTGGGCCCCAGGAGCACCCCCATATCACCTTTGAACCTATCAGTAGCGCCTGGATGAGATGTGGGGTTGCCCTCCTTGGAAGGCCGGCATATAAGGTGGTCGGAAGTCCACGATTCACAAGCTGGCCTCCACAGACATGCTCTTTGTCTGGCTTTGGATGTGTTCCCTCTTTGAAAAGCAAAGAGGTGGATTAAGCAGGTTGAGTTTCTTTCCAGTCTTGAAATACCATGGTCTTCTTGCCCGTTTGTCTCCTTCACAGGTCTTGTGAAGTGCCTGCCAAGGGAAGGGCAGTTCCCAAGGTAGTTTGGGCAGTTGCAGGAGGCAATGCACTTAACAGTGTGACCACTTAACAGTGTGACCGAGTGGTCACAGCTGGGGTGGATCCACCTGGGGAGAGGAGAGGAGAGTGCTGAGCCATCGCCCGCCTGTCAGGGGGGCCCTGTGCTCACCCTCTGTTAGCAGGATGAGGCCTGCTCCTGGGTGGCTGTCCACCTGAGATATCCTGAGTAGCTCCTGCCGGGTGCTTAAATGATATAAAAACAAACAAAATGAATGATCCTCACCTAGTGTTTTGATGGGTACTTGAAGAATTGTTCTGGGCTTCACAGCCCAAACCAGAACCCCCCCTTTTCCTGCTGAGGAAGATTTGGGAGGTCAGTGAGGATGGCTGAATTTGAAAAGCAAAATTTGCCGGGCGGTGGTGGCGCACTCACAGGTAGATCTCTGTGGTTCGAGGCCAGCCTGGTCTACAGAGTGAGATCCAGAACAGGCACCAAAACCTCACGGAAAAAAAAGGAAAGAAAAGCAAAACTTAGAATGACAGGGGACCCAGTAGCCCAGCTGTGGGACAAGCTGTTGGTGGGGAGTTGAGCTGGAGGGAGCATGAGTGACGGTGACAGCTTAGTGTGACCAAGGTCACTGTCAAGAGGGATCTAGTTCAGGGCTTCCACACATGCACACAGCACACACTGAACCACACACACACCACCCCATACACATGTACAGGTGCACACACATGCACGCACGCGCACGCGCACGCGCGCGCACACACCACACCAGTGAAGCTCAGCTAAGTGTCACCCAGCCACATGCATCTGACCCCTAGGGGCCCAGCATTCACCCCTCAGCGAGGATTGTGCTGCCCTGCCTAGAAGAAGACACCGCTGCCTGGCCTGGCCTTATGCAGGAGTGTGCTTGCTCAGAACCCAAAGGTCAGCTAGCAGAAGATCCTGGAGCTGTTGTCCCGTGTCAGACTCCAGGGCTTGAAGATGGGAAAAAAAGGCTCCTTAGAGCTCCTGTTGATGTCACGGGACAAACAAGCCACTGTGGTGTGTGTTGGCCAAGGATGTGGGCTCTAGAACCTGGCCGACTTCCGGCCAGCTCCCTGTCTTCATGGGTTGTGCTACCTGCACATGTAACTTAACCACTTCGGTCCCAGCGTGCCCACCTATGGGCCGTGGGGAGGCATGGCAGCCAGTGAGAAGTGCTGGACACACGCTGCCCCGTGGCTAGTGCCTGCTGAAGGGGGCTGTTACCATGGTTAGCAGGCACCATAGTTGCTAACCAGGAACTCGGCCACAGAGTCCCATGTGCTCCTCCCCGTGTGCTTCATCTGCCCCCTGCTTGTCCACAGGAGCCGCAAAGACAGCTTGGAGAGCGACAGCTCCACGGCCCTTGTCCCCCACGAGCTGATCCGCACTCGGCAGCTGGAGAGCGTCCATCTGAAATTTAACCAGGAGTCAGGGGCCCTCATTCCCCTCTGCCTCAGGTGAGCTGCAACAGTCCATCCCACAGGACCCTGCAGGCCTCAGAACCTCCACAGTCTGCCTGCCCCCGACACAGGCTGGCCTTGAACTCACAGAGATCCTCTGCCTCTGAGAGCTGGGGTAGAAGGTGTGTGCCCCACACCTGGCTTTCTTATCCTCTGGTTCTCCGAGAAGTTTCAAAGTCACACTCCATGGGGAGTAGATGCCGAGAACACTCTTTTGTCCAGAAATGTCCTTCAGCTGTGCCCCCTATTTGAGAAGTCGAGTGACCAAGAGAGTCTAGGATGGCCCCTGCCATCCCATAAACAGGTCACAGGTCATGCTGGGCTGACGGGTGGGAGGGTTCTGATAGGTTGGGCTTTTCCTTCTTTTGCTTGATGCTAGGCAAGCTTCTTAGTCCTTTAGAAAGCCCAGTGACCAGCCCAGCGGCCTCGTTGAGTGACCGGAAGCCCAGCTGTGTCTCTTCTGCTGTGAGAGCCAGAACGCAGCTCTTCAGAACACTGCACTAGGCTGGATCTCTAGCGGCTGGCTTCCTCCAGACCCTTTGGAGTTCCATCCTCACTTGCTAGCACAGGAGGCAGCAAGGATCCCCCTAAACTGGAGGGGACAGTGACAAGGAGGAAGGAATTGCATGGTTTGAACCCTGCCCATGGTTCCAAGAGCCAGGAGAAGTGGGGGAGGAGTTACGATTTGAGCCAGCCTTAGCCGGCTGCCCTGAGCAGCGGGGCAGAGGTATCTGGGCTGGTGAGGGGACCTCCAGGGCCAGCACCAGACTCCCCCATGTCCTCCTAGCAGCCGCTTAGGCACAGCTTGCCCATTTAGCCTGGGGAAGGGTTAATCTGAAGCAGCCGGTTTTACCTCCTTCACCACTTGGCATCCCTGCCCGTTGGGTGCCCCTGCCCGCCCTTCCTCCAAGTATATTTCCAGACTGGGGATTATGGCGACTTCATGCAGTGACCCTGCTTGGCTTCAGCCTTTTGTTTTTGTGTCTTTAAAGATTGGCTCCGAGCCTCTAGGATACCTGCTTACGTGTTACAGGAAAGCCCAGGAACAAATGGAAGGTCCTGCCTGGGCACAGAAGTACCCCACTGGGAGGCAGGAGTCCTTCACTCCGCACGTGATGTTGGCACCCTCTTAACGTCCCTCAGTGTTCTCGCCTGCCCTGAGGCCCGTTGAGCGCTGATCTAGAGTGTCCACTGGCTAGGCACACTTGGAAGGATGCCTTCAGCAGAGAGCTGGTAGGGCCTGCACTAATGCGCTCCAGTGAATGTGTTTGCTTAAAAGTCCCATTAGAGGGCAGCTGGCCCTCAGGAGGGCACCGGCCAGGCACTCCGCCTCAGCGAACGTCGCTCTGTAGCGCCAGCCCCTGGGCTAGGAATTGCGTTTCTGGACCCAGATCCCCACTCTGTCCATGTTCCCATCCCCAGGGGCAGACTCCTGCATGGCCGGCACTTCACCTATAAGAGTATCACAGGTGACATGGCCATCACCTTCGTGTCCACGGGAGTGGAAGGCGCCTTTGCCACTGAGGAGCACCCTTACGCAGCTCATGGACCCTGGTTACAGGTGAGAAGCATCCTTTTCTCCTTCCTTTTTCTGTCGGCTCTTCCCTCGCTGCCTGCCCTCCCTCCCTCCCAGGGCAGCGCCCTGGGGCACCCAGCCTGAGCTGGGCGCTGCCCTGGGGTTCAGAGCCTGAGCTCTGGGTGTGGTTATGGAGAATGGGTGCTGCTGCTGTCCTCAAGCCCCAGGGGTACCTCCTGACCGACCTCCTTCCCATTCCCCGAACGAGGTGCTCTCCTGGCCACTGCCGGAACCACTAATGACAGTGGACATCCGGGGGTGAGGAATAGAAAACTTCCCATGCCCCGGGAAATCAAGATACAAGACATGGAGGGTGAGGCAACGTGGGGATAGTCTCCAGTGACGAGACGGAAACCTCACCAGAATTCATAGGAAGTGGACTCCGTGGCCAGGCTGGGCAGGCCGCAGTGGCTACCCACATGGGCTTTTGTCCTGATGGAAGCCGTTGAGCAGAGCCTGACAGCTGTCCAGAGCTTTCTTACTGTGCTCTCCTGCTTGGAGCAAGGGTCAGAGCCGACGATGCCATACAGTGCTCACCATTAGCTCTTCCCAGTGCCCACCCTGCCCAGGTCTCCAAAGGTCACTTGCTCGGTCTACCATGCTTCTTTTTTGGCTTTTGACTGTGTTTTGGAGTAGGGGGAAAGCAATTACCTTACCTTTCACAAGAATATCAAGGAAAGGAATCAGGGCCAGGTGTGTTGACACACAGCTTTAATCCCAGCACTTGGGAGGCAGAGGCAGGGGGATCTCTGAATTTGAAGCTATCCTGCCCTACATAAAGTTCCAGGCCAGCTAGGGCTACAAAGTGAGACCCTGTCTAAAAAAGAAAGAAAGAAAGGGAATTGGGGCTTCAGAAAGAGAATCTGCCCTCCATCCAAAAGGTAACCACGCTTTGTTTGTGGTGGGTTCGAGAATACACAGAGTTACAGTAAAAAGGAAGGAAGTACACCAGCTTTGTGGGTAGTCCCGTCTGGGGGCTGCCCTCCTCTTAGTACGGTATGTTTTCGTCCGCATGTGTCTGCTCGCAGCTGATGCCCTCCCCTGCTCCCCACCAAAGTCCTAACCCTTAATTAAAACAAACAGCAAACAAAGGGTACCAACTGCTCGTCTCCCACTAAGCCCAGAGGTAGAAATGGAAGCTAGTGCTTTAGGGATATTGTGTCCCATAAATTATCTTGCCTTTTTCCACTGTTGTTATTACATTGTTTCATAACAAAATTACTTTGAACCATAAAGTTATAAATACATTTTAAAAGTCCCACTTGGTAACATTAGATTTCTGTCTGTGCGGTGTTGGTAGTTACTGTAGCAAAAGCTCAAAGTGTAACATTTGAAATGAGCCCAGCACAAGAAGAAACAGCCTCTGGTACCCCGACTCCCAGCCCTAGCCATGTCCCAGACTGCCACCCTGTCTCTACTGACAACCAGAGTCGCCGGTCTCTTCCCCTGGACAGAACTAGTATGGAGGTGGGAGATGGGGACCCCGAAAATCACCCCAGGCACAGAGAGTTATCAGATCATCATTCCAGTGAATGATTTAATGCCAGCAGGTCTTAGCAGAAGTGTCCTGGTAGTTCATGAGTGTGTGTCTGCAGTTGAAGCACATTTGGAGGGAATTAGGAACGGGGGTCTCCCTAGACTAACGAAGAGTGTCTGCCCTTGTATTCTGTCATCTTTTGGAGAACATCTTCCCGGCCCGAGGGCTGGGGTGGTCAGCATCTCTAGTTTTCAGCCTGCTCAGGAACCTGGGCCCCCGGAAGACTCAGCAGATGTCTGGCAGCCCCTCAGTCTTCTGGAAGGAAGCCTCCTGCACCCCACCCAATTCCCAAGTTCTTAATCCCTTGGCTGCTGGTGTTCCCACTCTTGGCACCCCCAGCCCAGACACACGCTGGCAGCCCCTCAGTGAGTTTGGGCATTCGGCACCACTGCCTCCCAGCACTTGGGTCCCCTCCTGTAGGCTGTTGCCCGGGGAACCAGGGAGCGGTGGGAACGAGTTGCTGGCCTCGGCATGTTTCAATCAAGTCGCTGTGCTGGGAGCCGCTTAATCAAAGGACTGTTATGGGCTCATTAGTGTGGTCCACCACGGGCCGCCCCTCAGGAGAGCTCTGGGAAGGCTGGCTCAGGTCCCGCCCTCCAGGCACGCACCCTTGATCACCAAGAGGTTTCTCAGGCTCTTTGCTAGGAGCCCTGGGAAACTCTCCATCTGACCTGCCCCAGCCAGCCGGGTTCTCAGCAGTGAAGCCAACACCCACAACAGCTTTCCTCCCGTCCTGAGAGCAGTCAGCGTTTTCTGTTTCTGACTGCTAGCCTGACTTTCCCGTTAGGGTCTTGCCTCTGTGGTCATAGGCAGCTCCCCAGCTTGTGGGAACTGGGCTTGTAATAACTTGTGGGCCTCTAGGTTGCCTCTCAAGGGCCAGCTGTCTCCCCAGGAGTCTGTGGGACCTGAGGTTCCACTCAAAGTCACAGATCAAGCCCCACTATGCCAAGAAGGAGCCCAGGCCTGTTTGGAGGGAGAACTCAACATCCACAGAGCTGCTTCTCCTCTTCACGGGCTTCTGTCACTCACAGGGTCTGGAGCATCTCCTTGAGCCTTTTGTGCCCAGGCCTATTGATGGCAGAGGAGCAGGGGCAGCGGATGTCGAGACCTAGACTTCTGTCCTTTGGCTGCTGCTTGAACTACCCCTGTGAGTCACCGCTGAAGAGGGAGCGGCAGGGAGACTGTCCTGCATCAGCCTTCGACGTGCTCACTCCCAGCCTTGGCACCTTGCTCTGGCTGCCAGCCCAGGCCTGTTATCTCTTAGGGAAAGGCAAGGCAAGGCATCCATTCTCCCTGTGCTGGGAAAGGAGGACTGAAAGGGAAAGGGAGCCGGACGTTGGTGGCACACACCTTTAATCCCAGCACTTGGGAGGCAGAGCCAGGTGGATCTCTGAGTTTGAGGCCAGCCTTGACTCCAAAGCAAGTTCCAGGAAAGGCACAAAGCTACACAGAGAAACCCTGTCTCAAAAAAAAAAGAGAAGGAAGGAAGGAAGGAAGGAAGGAAGGAAGGAAGGAAGGAAGGAAGGAAGGAAGGAAGGAAGGGAAAGAGAAAGAAAGAGAGGGAGGAAGGAAGGAAGGAAGGAAGGAAGGAAGGAAGGAAGGAAGGAAGGAAGGAAGGAAGGAAGGAAGGGAGGGAGGGAAAGGGAGGCTAGAGAGCCAGAGCCCTTTTTCAGAGCTGGTGGGACGGCCTCAGACAAGCTTCCATACCCACCTCATCCTGGGCTGCCACCTGGACCCTCACTTTCTACCACCTCAGGGAGACCAGGGCCTGAAGAAGAAGGCAGGTGTAGTTGGAAACTGACACATTAGGAGATGCTACAGAGGCAGAAGTCGGCTCGGGCCATACTCATCCGTCCTGCTTCATGTCACCCTCAAGATCATAGAGCCTGGAAGCCAAGTCCAGAGCTCCATGAGAAGGTCTCCAGAGCCTGGAACAGGCCTGCCAGTGGCCTCTCGTGCCCCTAGCATCCCCTCACTAGGGGCTGTAGCAGGCTTCTCCCTTGGCCTGTTGACCCTGTGCTGCCAGTCTTCGGAGCAGAGCCCCGCCCAGAGCTGAGTCAGCCCCTCAGCCTCCCTAGCCAGGGCAGCCTGAAGGCGGGAAGCTTCAGTCCCAGAGGTCACCGAGAGGGCAGATCACCAAAGCGAGGTTCTTTTTTTCAGGCCTGCAATGCTTTCTCAGCTGTGTGGTGTGTGACAGCTCACCCAGGTGGCGCCCTTAGCCCCAGCCACTCCCCAGCAGCCCAATGGGAGGTCTCTGGCTTGGGAGAAGACACCTCACAGCTGTTCCCAGTGGGTCTGATGTCCCAGCTAGGCTGGGAACCCACTGCTAAACTCCCCAGCCCAGGAACAGGCTCCTCGGATTCCTTCAGCCAAGGCCCTGGGTTGCCCTCTGTCCCACGCACCCTTTTTGATGCTGTGTAGAAGGCAACCTGGGAGTCCCAAGCCCAGCCCTGGAGCCCCCTTTCTGATGCCTAGCATTTCTCCTAATGGGGGGGCCTGGCTGTACCTGCCTCCTTTGGAGCCTTCGGCTTGGGTTGTCTCAAGACCTCATTGTCCAGTCCTCTGCCTGTTAAGGTTTAAAGCAAACTGTAATTCCCTGCTGTGTCAACAGCAGGAATCTGATTCTGCTTCTGGCCACCAAAGCCAACTTCTCACCACCCACCCAGAGCAGGAAATGAGTGAGTGCCCCACTGCTCACGGGCCCTCCCGGCCAGCGTGGATGGGAGCGTCCGCAGGCTGTTTTCTGGCCTTTGTCTGCCTGAGGTGGGGGAAAGGGGAACAGCAGACAGGAGCCCCTGCTAGCCCCTTCCTCGCCGCCGCCATCGTGGGTGCCAGAGCTGTTCCTTGGCAGGCCCTGCCTCTGTAAAGAGCACATTTCCTTCCTGGAGAAAAGGAAAGGGAGGGAAGAAAGCCAGGCTTGCTGGGAAGCAGAACAGCGTGTCAGCACAAGGAGCAAACAAGGCCCGAGACAAAGTGTGGATTGTCGTCGTACCGAGGGGAAGGGATGGCATTGTCAGCCACTCAGAAGCCCGCTGACCACAGACCTTGGCATGGGTGCCAGATTTGTAGCTGTCGAGCCCCTGCCTGCAGCGCAGCTGGGCCTGCCCAGGACAGGCACCGACACAAGATCACTTTTCAGGTTCCTTTCTGGAACTTGCTGGAGCCTGGAGAGTTGAGAGGTTGTTGACGATCCTTTCTCACCACCACCAAGCCAGGTTGTCCGACTGTAGCGCACATGGCCTGTGATGTGAGCCCACTGGAGTGAGCTATGGGCCGGGCCTGGATTCCAAACCCTCTCTCCAGTCAGTCAGATCGAGGTGGAGCTGCAGCCGCTGAGGACTGAGCACCATGCTCAGTCCTCCTCCTCTGGACCTCTTTCCTGGCGCTTCCTCCCGCTGTGGTCTCTTGGGGTGTTGTGAAAACTCAGATGTTTTGCATTGCCTTGGGTATACAGTTCTAGAGAATGTGTAGCCTGGCATCACCACATTCTCTGTGAGAGCCCTCCAGGGGAATGTGTTACTCATATTGGTCCAGGGGCCCTTCCCATCCTTAGAGGGTCTTCTCCCTCCGAGGACTATTGGTGCATAATCCTTGGGTTTTGTCCCAGTTCTTCATGCGTGCAAGTAGAACAGTGTGGTAATTGTTGTAATGATGTCATTATCTCTGCCACTCTTTGCAGGGCTAGCGGAGCTGTTAAAATGTGTGGACTCAGAGTGAGGTTCTCTGTCCTACACCTTTAATCCCAATGCTCAGGCGGCAGAGGCAGGAGGATCTCTGTGAGTTTGAGACTAGCCTGGCTTACATAGGGAGTTCCAGGACAGCCAGGACTAAATAGAGAGACCCTGTCTCCAAGAAAATAAATAAATAACGTATGGACTCAGACCAGCAAGAGGGCTCGGTGGTACATAGCGTGCTTCCCTTCCCAGAAGGCTTTTCTGGTTCATTTTTTGTTAGCAGCTGTGTGTGTGATACTCGGGTTCCAGGCCTGTAGTGCAAAGTCTGACTGCTCTTAATAAAAAGCTGCAGTCAGATATGGGGGTGAATGCTGGAAGATCAGAGACTCTAGAGAGACGTATCACCTCTGCAGAATCCTCAGGTGGAAAAAGGAGGCTGAGCTCCAGTCTCCTCCCACCTTTTATTACTGTCTCCACCTCTCTAGTGCTGGGTGGGATTAAAGGTGTGAGCCTCCGCCACCTGGCTGGTCCTCTTTTAGACTGGATCAATCTCGTGTAGCCCTGGGTGGCCTTGAACTGCTGATCTTCCTGTGTCCTCCTCCCAAGTGCTGGGATTATAGGTGTGAGCCACCACTGCCTGGCCTCTATGGCTAACTAGTGGCTAGCTCCACCCTCTGATCTCCAGGCAAGCTGTATTTGTTAGATCAGAAACAAAATCTCACCTCACAGCCCAGTTGAAATGAGAACATATATATTCCTGGCTAAGGTTGAGGGTGCTGTTCTTCCAGGCCATTGGTAAGAGTTACCATTACCTCCCCCACCCCCATCAAAAGTCAGCCTTGATCTGTCTCCAAACAGGAAA
The DNA here is from genome assembly GCF_049852395.1 of Peromyscus maniculatus bairdii. Lineage (NCBI taxonomy): Eukaryota > Metazoa > Chordata > Mammalia > Rodentia > Cricetidae > Peromyscus > Peromyscus maniculatus. The sequence goes on from NC_134852.1 coordinate 199,015,872, forward strand.
AGAGCATGCTCGTTACCCAGGCAGGCACTGCTCTCAGGACCCAATGGTCTGCACATGAGAACTAGATCCCCTGCCTTGCAAGTCCACTAAAGGCTTCAGTGAGGAGATACAGGGCAGCCCTTAGCACAGTCTGCATAGGAGACAGGTACCACTCCTGCGCTTGGTCATTTTCACTGCCCTGCTGCTACTGTGGCAGAGGCTGGCCAGTCCCTCCAAGGGGACATTGAGCTGCAGGAGCTCCAAGTCCTAGACCTGCACAGGCTTTTCCCACAGTGGCATCACAGCAGCGAGTCTGTTCCCAGGGAGCGCTCCCAGGAGCTTGTCCATCATAGCTGCCTATCTCCAGTGTCCTGTGATAAGATCTGTTAACATTCTCAGCTCCAGCCCTGAAATATACGGAGAACAGGGCATGTTTGTTCAGTCCAAGCTTCTAAGGTTTAACTCCCAAAGGAAATTAAATCAGGTGCCTGGAGCTATGACAGTCTGTCGTGTTTCTTTGCTGAGAATGTCACCCTTAATATCATGTGGATCTCATGTATAATTTTTCCCCTTTAATTCTTTTAAAACAATGTGGTTTCCAGTAGAAACCAGCAAATCATCAAAAGTGAAAATGAAGAAACAGCTAGGATTTGTCCTCTTTGGGGGTCTCGTCATCCCCTCCCCCAGCTGAGTACAAAATTAAGTCCACACGCAGATGGTGCCCCACTCGGTGGCAGCTCTGCTGAAAGCCGCCATAACTCACCAGTTCCAGACCTTTGACAGGGGCACTGGCTTAGCACTGGACTGTTGGTGGCCTCACCTTTCCTGTTGTTGAAAAACACCCTAGGGAGTCTCCCTGGGTGGCCACCGTCCTTGGAAGCCCTCCCCCAGCCCATTTTACTCCAGGGCCAAAGTTCCAGACCTATTTACGGTACTGGGTTATTTGTGGGTTAGAAATGAACCCAGCCTGGCCGGGACTGGAGTCATATATATATGTACCATAACTGGGTTTGAGGTATGCTTGTGTTTGCGCTAGCATTTGTAGAGATGGCAACAAGCCCCGGAAATGCCGAAAATATGAATGTGACTTTGTATTACTCAAGCAGACTGGTGATAACCAGTGGAGAAACTTGGCTTGGGGGAGGGGACCCATGGGATAGGAGGAGGAGGACTCAGGCTCCAGGAAGGAAGGCCAGGTGTGACTGGATGTGGCTGAGGACCAGAAAGTGCCAGACAGACTGGAAAGAGCCAGCCAACCCCCTCTGGGGAGCTTGGAGGAAAAGGAATAAGTACCTTGGATGGACACTCCCCTGGATACTGTTATACTGTTTGTTCTCTCTCTCTCTCTCTCTCTCTCTCTCTCTCTCTCTCTCTCTCTCTCTCTCTCTCTCTCTCTCTCTCCCCTCTCTCCTCTGTCCTTCTGTCTCTCTCCCTCATTCCTGGTCAGAGCTGTTTGCTCCTGTTGTGGGAGGACGGGTCCTGTTTCTCCAGGGAGCTGCTAGTTGGGTGGGAAATAGGCTTGCTCCTCAGAGAAGAATGAATATTTGAGTCAGTGTCCTCCACCTAAGAGTCTAAGGCATCAGGTTTTGGGCCAAGACATGACTGTGGTCTTGCTTTGGCCCCACAGTGCAAGTGCCTCAGTTTCCCCATCTGGAAGGAGACTGAAGGAGATAAGGTGTGAAGAGTCAGCATGGTTCTGGATGCCAGAGCTTTCCTCCTCACCTGTCACGTGTGCATCACTTCCTGCCTCCCCTTCTCTCCTTGGCCCTCTGCTCTTCCCTTCCTTGGCCACTTCTCTAGGTCACAGTCCGGAAACTCCTGCCCTTACAGGATGCTCCGCGCGCTCCCAAGGGAAACTTGATGGGTATTTCCTCAAGTTTGGGATTCCCAGCCTGCTCAAAGGGAGGTTTCCCTTCATTTGACTTTGACCCTTTCCTCCCTCTGGGCACTGCCCAGGGTCTGCCCGAGAGGTGGAGAGACCCTATGGACGAGGGCAGGGAGGGTGGAGTAGAACGGGTCAGAATCTGCAAGAAGAGCATGGGCCAGCTCAGCCTGGGCCAGCAGAGCAGCCTGGGGAGCCGTCAGATGAAAACGTGGCCCATCAGCTTGAACAGCTTGACAGAGCTCTGAGCAGCTGTGGACGCCCCATTGGCTGAGAAAACTTGCTTAGGACGGAAGGATAGTGGTTATTGCAGGCAAATAGTGGCACTAGACAGTCCTGGACATCACAGATTTTTTTTTCTTGGTTTTTACCTGCTCTCCCATCCTCCCAGTGGTAGAGGTGGAACCCCGGACTTTGCACGCATTATTAGGCTTGTGTTCCGTCACTAGGGCACATCTACATCCCAGACAGGGCTTGGATTCCAAAGTCAAACAGATTCCTTTTGTCCTACATGGTGGGGCGAAGTGGGTGGGAGTATATGAGCCTAATCAGGCAAGGACCTTGGCCATGGCTCTCCCATGGCCTTCGGCTTTCCTGTCCCCTCTGATGCCCTGCAACGTCCAGGGGGCCGAACAGCCCAAAGAAGTGGGTTTCCGCTGCCTTCCAGCCCCTCCTGAGGCCAGCGCTGCCCACCTTCCAGATGGCATGTCTTTCTCCACTGCCCCACCCCACCTCTCCGCCCTTCTCCAGCCAATATTACAAGCAGGTGGGGGTGGGAGGGAGCCTTGGAGGATGTGCAATTTTTTCCGGAAGCCTCAAGTACTTCCCTCTGTCCCTAGACCCAGTCAGTGGGTCGTCCTTCCTCCAGAGCTAAAAGAAACGTCCCTAGCTTGGCAGTTGGCGAAAGGGCTGTGTTTTTTCACATGACAACCTGCCTTTTGCCTTCTTTCCCAGATTCTGTTGACGGAAGAGTTTGTAGAGAAAATGTTGGAAGACCTGGAGGATCTGACTTCTCCAGAGGAAGTAAGCCAATTTGGTTTCTCACTCAGAGAGGGGTCCTGGGCTCCAGACATGGACCTGTGTGCATGTGTGTGCGCCTGTGTGTGGTGTGTGCCTGTGCACGTGCTCACACTTCTGTGGGCTGTTTTCTGAAGGACAGGGATCATATGGAGAGCGGCCCCTGAGAATGTTAAATGACTTGATTTTTCTTCTGTTTCCGTAACCCACCCCTGCCCGCCCCCCACCCTTGTGAGGACAGTAACCCACCGCTGCCCGCCCCCACCCTTGTGAACCCACCCCTGCCCGCCCCCACCCTTGTGAGGACAGTAACCCACCCCTGCCCACCCCCACCCTGTGAGGACAGTAACCCACCCCTGCCCACCCCCACCCTGTGAGGACAGTAACCCACCCCTGCCCGCCCCCACCCTGTGAGGACAGTAACCCACCCCTGTCCACCCCCACCCTGTGAGGACAGTAACCCACCCCTGCCTGCCCCCACCCTTGTGAGGACACCCAGCAAACTGTCTGAACTGCCAGCTTTTGAGAGCCTCATTGAAGAAGCAGCCAGGGCCTTCAGGCTAGAGTTTCCCCCCAGCCCCTGCTGTTCCCTGGCAGGTTCTGAACAGAAAGCCCCTGTCTGCTGCCAGAGAACATTCCACTGGGGAGTTCTAGTGGGCAGAAGGGGACTCCTGCTCTTGCCTTGGGCCACCCAAGAGCCACACTGCCTTCCTTCTCCAGCGATAGCTTGCCTCTTCTTGGCTAGCTCAGAGCCTGAGGGACTGGCAGACCAGGTGGGGTTGTGCCGCCCCTTGGCTCCTTCTCGGGGTACAGGAATGGAGCCCGTAATCCCCTTTGTTTTTCTTCCTTATTCTGGCCTCCTCATTTGAGGGGACTTACCTCATCCTGGAAAGTCCCCTCTCCTCCTCCTGCCTCCCACTAAGCAGCACCCAGGCAGCAGAGGCAAGCCTTCCTGGCCCCAGTGTTCCACGGGGCAGTGGAACGTTAGCAGGCTTCCCAGGCCTCTGGAGGACCTTCTGGCCCTCCCCCAGCTGCCTGTGGCAGAGCCTGACCCTCCCTCCCTTTGTCCTAATGTGCTTGAGGCAAAGAGAGCTCTCTTACCTCCCAGGGGCCAGCTCTCCCAGGGCCACACAAGCCTCAGACTCAGGGTAGATAGAACTCCTCAGAGCTGGTCACCCGAACAGAACTATGTCTTCCTCCCCCATGGCAGGGATCCAGCTTGATCAATTAATTCATTTACATATTCCAAGGTTATCAAGCACCCAATCTGTGGCAACCAGTCACCCCTACAAGTCACTTCCTCAAAGGCCCGGCTCCCCCATTCAGTCAGGCCAAAGCCAGCTAGCTGCCCAGAAGGGCTTCCGGAGAGGGCCTTGTCACACTGCAGTGGCATCATGCCAGGCTGCTGCTTTGAGCTTGGGTGCGGAGTGCGCAGGAGGGGGGTCCAGGCAAGAGAGACAGGAGCCGAGAGGAGCTTTGGAAAGTAGGTCACTAAAAATGACTTCTTCTCTTCCCGCTCTCCTGCCCATAGGCTATCCCCATCCCCTGCCCAGTCTCCACTTTGTCCTGGGTCTCCAGGCCTCCATGAGAGGGAGGGCAGAGGGAGCCACCAGGAAGTGTCGGTTTGTCTACCCTCAGCCCAGCCCCAGGCAGGCTGGAACATGATTCTGGCCTCCTCTCCCTGGCCCTGAGTTGCAGCCTAGCCCTGAGGCAGTGGGAGGTGTGAGGGCTTCTGCACTAACCCAAGTCAGTGAGAAGGGACTGAGCACCAGTGTGTGCTAAGCTACATGAAGGTTCTAGAACCCAGAAGGAATAAGAAGTCAGTTTCTCCCCTCTCCCAAACAGAAGGCCCCAGGTAAGAGAGAAATTAACTGCAAAGCTGTCTTAGATTTCTGATTTGGACGACCTCGGCTGTCATGTGGGATCACTGAGCAGAGAACCCTGCAAAGCAGGGTGAAGAGGGCGGTGGGTAGTGAAGGATTTCTCCTTCCAGGGATGTACACAAACCACCTTCAGCCTACTACAGGTTACCTCCCAGCAGGGTCACTTTTGGGGTCTGACAGGGGCCGACTACAAACTCCGGCCTTGTTGACTCTTTGACAGAGCTGTGGAGGACAGGTTCTAGAATCCTCCCCACACTAACCTCAGAGAGAGCCCGTGACAAGGACAGGCATCTTCCTGTAATATCTGCCCCCTGCTGGGTCCCTATCCTCCAGCCCCAGGGCCTCAGGGAGCAGATTCCTCACATGCTTGTGGCTGGAGGCAGAACCAAGGAAAAGAGCAGGAGGGAGGTCGGAAGAACTAGAAAAACACGCCTTCTCCAGTCTGATGGGCTACTGGCTGTGTGGGAAGAAAGGAGCACCTGGACCAGCCACATGCACTCACGTTCGTGTACACACACACACGCACACGCACACGCACACGCACACACACACACACACCTGGGTCTAGCATGGGAGGCCTCCAGTAGCCTGTCTTGTCCCCAGCATCCTAGGGACAGGTCTGGCCGGTGTTCTGCCTCTCTCTGGGTACCACTGTCTTAGAAGGCAATGGAGTCCGCTAACCAGAGCATTCAGGCTCTGTGCTTGCTCCCTCCACAGTTTAAACTTCCCAGAGAGTACAGCTGGCCCGAAAAGAAGCTCAAAGTCTCCATCCTCCCTGATGTGGTGTTCGACAGTCCGCTGCACTAGCCTGGGCTAGGCCCTGCAGGGGCCAAGAGGGGCTCAGCGCCCCCAGTGACTTCAGTGGGACAGCTGTGTAAAGGACGAGTGTGAGGAGGACCGCAGAGCGCTGCACCCGCCACAGGCCCCACCTCACCTCCAGCTCAGGGGCCTCACGCCCAGCTGCCGAGCCCACGTGACCAGGCCTCTGTCCTACACGCCAGTGGGTGAGTGAGGCTGCACCTGCAAACCTCCCCACCCACCTGCTGCTGCCGCAGGTTCAACTGACGTGCTCCGAGGAAGGGACAGCCGTGCCAGACTGCCAGTTCAACCCCAGCAGCCTTTGCGCACGCAGTCAGGCTGCTCCAGCCTGTGGAACGATTGCTCCTGTCACGGTTGTTGTTCCTTCCTTAGTTTGTTGTGGAAACCCGACGGTCTTCTTACTGCTCAGCAAAGATGGTCCAGAAGCCATGTCTATAGTGGATTTTAAACAGGACTTTATTTAGATGAACTTTGTCATTCTCTTAGACAGGGGTCTGGGGGCTCTGCCTCCCCCACACCCTCTGCCCAAGAAGGTGCCTGGTGCTGTCTGTCAGCTCTGAGCCCTGGAGGAGCTTGAGCTAGGGAACAGCCTGGGGGCCAGATATGCTATGGCCTAGAAGGGTGCCACTGCCTTCCAAATGAACTAGGCTTCCACGAGGCTCTGAGGACAGTAGGCACTCAAGGACATGGTGGTCCCAGCTTTGTCTTCCAGCCCTTTCTACCCAACCAGGCCTGCCAAGGAGAGGGTAAAGCCCACTGCCCCCATCCTGCTCCTCAGGGCCTCCAGCTCTTTGATTTCCCCGTCCCCTGGATTCGCAGCCCCGCTGGGCTGTAAGGACTTTAGCTTATTAAAAACGGAAACGTCAACCTCTCCTCGTCCCTTTCATGTTAATTCTGCTGACACCGCTCTCTGTGGCCCTCCATCCTTCCCACATCCATTCTTTACTCATTCTTCATCCTTGCCTTTCCCTGTAGCCTGGCCCCTTGTGTGGGCCTCATCCTTTTTTTCTTTTTCGAGACAGGGTTTCTATGTATAGCTTTGGAGTCTGTCCTGGAACTCGCTCTGTAGACCAGGGTGGCCTCGAACTCACAGAGATCCGCCTTGCTCTGCCTCCCGAGTGCTGGGATTAAAGCGGTGTGCCACCACCGCCCAGCTGTGGGCTCGTTCTTTCACCCCCAGAACTGTAGATCTGCACGCCTTCCAGGAGCCAGCCTGTCTCTGGCCACATTGGAGGGCTGCTTTTGAGGTACCCCCCACTTCCGTCCGACCTGGCATTGGCACGCCCCTTTGCTGCATGCCTGCCTTCCCCTCTAGGTCTGGGGTTCTTTCTTCATCCTTTAAGTTCATATCTCTCCAAAGGAAAGGCATTTTGTCTGTCAGGGACTTTGAAAGAGCTCCACCACTCTGCCTCCACCACCTAAGACGTGCGGCCAGGGTACCACAGGAGGCCAAAGAGCTGCCTGCAGGGCCCTCAAGGAACCTAAGCTGTTAACTCCAAGGCCAGCACTCTGAGAGGCTGGCTGCAGGCCCCCAGCAGCCAGGATACCAGCCTCTCTGGAGCAGACACCATGCTGCCGGAGACGTTCCCACAAGGGACACTTCCAACCCTGCCTTTTGAAAGCTCTTGTCTTCTGAAAGTTCGGGCCAAGAGATGCTCTCAGTTTACCTCCATTCCTTCTCCTCTTGACCAGTGTGGTAGTAATTCCCCTCCCCCATTCTCCCGGAGACCTGCCTAAGGGCCCCTGCTGCATTCTGCCCTACCTCCATTGGCCTGGCTTGGGGGCGAGAATGTGAGCTATGAGCTGCCTTTGTCCTTAGTGTGTGTGACTCCTGGTCAACTGCTTGCCCGAGGCCTACAAGGTCTTTGCAGACTGGTGGTTGCCACCACCTGCTTGGTGGCCCTATTGAGGAGCAGGGAAATGGCAGGCAAGCTCCAAAGAGATGTCAACAGGGCCTGAGGTCTCTCCTGCCTCGATCCTGTCAGGAACCTCAGGAATGTCTAAAATCCTGCTGGGACCAGAACCCAGCATTCCTTAGTGCAGTGGCTCTCAGAGGCCTGGTGTGACCAGGCCTCCTTTCCCTTGGGCTCTGGTTTCTTCCAGAGGGTTCTCAGGGAACAGGTTCGCCCACTGGGCTGCTGCCTAGGAAGGAGGGCCCCTAACATCAATGGAGCAAGACCTACCTTGTCATGGCACATGATGGGTGCTCTGTACGGGGGCCTTCCTTTCCCTCCCTGCAGCCCTGTGGGGCTGTTAGCCCATCCTGAGGAGGGGTTCAGGAGTGTACCCCCCTCCCCCTGGTCTTCCTCCAGGCTGTCCCCATCCTTGGACCTTCCAGGTCCTCGGGACCAGAGCTTCCGAAAGGAAGGACCTCTGCCCTCCTGTTAACTAGAGCTCCCCTGGGCCTAGGTGGGCCGTAGAGGGTCGCAATGCCGGCTGCCACACTGGGGAACAGTGTTCTCCTCTTCCAAGTGTGGCATGCTGCCACAGGGCCTGTGGGGGCCTTGGGTGCCCAAAGGGGCCAGGACATCTGCAGTCCAGACCCTGGGTGCTGGGACTGAGTTTTGAGATTGAGTTGAGAGCAGGGAGAGGGTCTGAAGTTTGTGCCCCTATGGGGTGGACCAGCCCATTACTCCCTGAACTGTATTTTTTTAATGTCTTCCCTCCCTGGCTTCCCGGATCTCGGTGCCAGGTGAGGGGTCTGGGTCCCTGTTACAAGTCAGGAGCCCTATAGGGAGACCCCTTCTTTTGTACAGAGATCTGAATGCTGCGATGAGCAGACTTTTGTACATTTTTATATTAGTTTTTAATGTCAGTGGCGACTCAGTTCCTGGGGCTACAGCTGGCTCAGGACTTTTGTAAGACATTTTGAGTGACTCACTTAGATTTTGTTCCCACTTGCCCCTCTTCCTCTGTAATCTAAGTGCATTAAACATATCTGCAGAAGTGTCCGCTTGTGTGCTTCTTTCTGGCATACGAGGGTGTGTGTGTGTGTGTGTGTGTGTAGTGTGAGATGTGAATAGCTTGCTGTTGTGTGGTTGGTGTGTGTGTGAGAGAGAGAGAGATAGATGAGATGTGGATGACATCAGGATTCGAACCCATGGCCTTGCTGCATGCTAGGCAAATGCTCCACCACTGAGTTCTATCTCTAGCCCTCATTTGAGTTGCTGCTTTCTGGATGCCTAAAGTAAAGGAGTGAAATCAGCACCCTGGCAACCACTTAGAAGTGGAATGAGACAGGCGGTGGCGGCGCGCGCCTTTAATCCCAGCACTCGGGAGGCAGAGGCAGGCGGATCTCTGTGAGTTCGAGGCCAGCCTGGGCTACAGAGTGAGCTCCCGGAAAGGCGCAAAGCTACACAGAGAAACCCTGTCTCGAAAAACCAAAGAAAGAAAGTGGAATGAGCCCAAGGGGTGATGCTGGAAGTCCAGGGGTGCCAAGGGGTGCTAAGATTAAACACACACACACACACACACACACACACACACACACACACACACACACACACACACACACAGCCTTCCTTTGTAGATCTTGTTTCCCTTAAGGTCAAGGGGGGTTGGGGCTGGAACCTAGTCTTCCGCAACGGGTGGGTGGGACCTTTTCTCTGCTGTTTCACTACTGCATTCCTCTTTGGATTTCCGTTGCTGCTGCTGCTGCTGATTTGTTTGAGAGGGCTTCTTACTGTATAGCCCAAATTGCCTCAGCCCCCCGAGTGCTGGAATCACAGGGGTGGTGCCCAACCACACCTCTAACTGTTTATTCCTCGTCTTCCCACGTTATCAGTACACTTTTCCCTTGGTTCCAGAGGCATCCAAAGCTGAGAAGAGCAGGCCTTCCTTACCTCCGGTTCTGGGAGTCTTCTCCCTAACAGCTAGCCACTCTCTACTAGGGATCTAAATTCCACCTCCTCTTCAAGGCCTGGGGCTGCACTCAGATCTGGAAAATCTCCAAACCAGATGACGCAGGCCAGCTCCCCCTTCTAACTAGGTAAAGAGGCAGGGTGGTACACCATTCTCCCCCGGGCAGCCTGATGGCATCTGCCTTTTGAGGGCCCTGTATCAATAGAGTCCAACGCTGGAGGAGGGGAGAGCAGCCTAGGCGTGGCAGCATCAGCATCCACACAGGATTCTGGGAACCCCCCCGGAACCACCGGAGGCCTTCCACATTCTTCCCCTTTGTGCTAGGCCTAGTTTTCTGTCCTAGCAAATGGCAGGGCCAGCCAGGCAGTGGTGGCCTACGCCTTTAATCCCAGCACTGGGGAGGCAGAGGCAGGCGGATCTTTGTGAGACCAGCCTGGTTCCAGGACAGCCTGGGCTACACAGAGAAACACTGTCTCAAAAAAACAAACAAGAAAAATGGCAGGGCCTTTCTCCTGATCTTCAGAATGGGCTGGTGGCACTTGGGGGACTCCTCCAAGACTAGTGACAGTCCTGAGACGTCACAAGGCAGAGGGAGGGGGTGTTAAAACCCGTTCCTCTTTTCCTACGACTCTTAACTATCTGGAGACCTTCCCAAGAAGGAAGTCAGTGTCCATCTTTCCCTGTGACATCTTCTCGAACTCTGGGAATGGCTGGCCCCTGAGCAATGGAGTAGGTCGTGCCTGGGCCCTTGGTCCCTCTGGTGCCCAGGACAAGATAACAAGTGGGAGGTGTCTGAGGCCCGATTGATAGGCCCAGGGGATTCCAGGCCATGCCTTTCCTCTTAACTCACCCTCTTCACCTAACTGACCGGGAAAGCCCAGGAGTCAGAGCAGGGAGGTCCCGTGCCGGTGTCTCTGGGAGACACACAGTACCAGGCCAAGGGTGTCTAGAAAGACAGAGACTTTCTGGAGACCCAATCTCTAGAGCAGAAAGCTCATTCTTAAAGACTTAGGAGAGATCTGCAGCATGCTCTTGATGTCTCCTCTAGGAAGACCTGGTTACTGTGGCATCTATTCCGCCTCCTCTGGTCTTTCAGTGGGAGCTGCTGCTCCAGCACCATGGGGCTGACGAGAGATTTGCCAAACTGGCCCAACCACAAGGGAATGCAAGCTGGAAGTGACTGCCCAGCCTGCCAGGCACTGAGGCAGCTGCCGGCACAGAGGGAGGAGGGAGTGGGAGGCTGGGGTGGGGTGAGGGTGTGATTTGCTGAGCAGAATGAAGCGATGGGTTCCCAGCCTGCAGAGGCAGGTCAGGATGTGGTCTGGGAGGGGCGGCCTGGGGGGGGGGGCACAGTGGACCTGAGCCAGTCCTTTGCTGACTCAGGAAATCTGGGAGAGGCTAGTGAGAGGTTTCTGCACTTGCTGCCAAGCCTGGTGACCTGAATTAGAACACCCCCAAACCCACATGGTAGGAGAGAACTGACAACCGTAGTCTTCTAGCCTGACACTGGCATCATGGCATGTGTGCATGCGCACACATAAATATTTAGATTTTTTTTTTTTTTGGAGGGGGGCTGTTGTGAGACATTTTCTCCATATAGCTTTGACATGCCTGGAACCCCCAGTGTAGGTCAGGTTGATCTCAAACTCAGAGAGATCCACCTGCCTCGACTTCCTGAGCACTGGACTTCAATGTACCACCATCCCCCCCCCCCCCCCCCCCCCCCCCCCCCGCACACACACAAAATCAACGATTTTTTTTTTTTTTTTTATGTCTGGGAGAATTAAGGGCAGACAGAATGGGGAAGGGCCCCGATTGCTAGTGACTATTCCCAGGGTGATTATAGCTGAGCCACATGGGGTGAAGGAAACTTTGAGGGGGTTTGAACTAGGGTAGTAGTCTTTTTGAAGTCAGAAGGTCAAGGACAGTGTTTTTGTGGTTTGGCCCACCCCACTCACACCCACCTCAGTCTCCTGAGAAGTCTTAAGGCATAAGAACTGTAAAGCTGAGGAGACAGCTCAGTGGGTCAGAGTAGTTGCTGTGAAAACATGAGGACCTGAGTTCAAGTCCCCAGCATGCATGTAAACACCGGCCATGTGTGCCTATAACCTGAGTGTTAAGGAATGGAAATAGGTAGATCACCTCACTAGTGGTGGCGCACGCCTTTAATCCCAGCACTCAGGAGACAGAAGCAGGAGGATCTCTGAGTTTGAGGTCTGTCTGGTCCACAGAGCGAGATCCAAGACAACCAGGGCTACACAAAGAAACCCTGTATTGTGATATGTATAATATATTATATATATTTATATTAGATATTTTTATATTTATTATATATTATTTAAATTATTGTTTATTATATATAATTATATGTTATCTAATATATAATTAATATATATATATATTATATATATATATTTGTTGTCAAAAAATAAATAAAACCCAGCTCAGTAGGTAAAGGCATTTGCCGCCAAGCCTGACAACCTGAGTCTGATTGCTGGGACCCACATGGTAGAAAAAGAAATCCAACCCTGCAAGCTGGCCTCCACATGCACACTGTGCTGTGCATACATGTGTGCAAATTGGCACCTAACTTAGGTCATATATACACTCATACATACATAAAATGAGTAAATAAATGTAATATTTAAAATTTTTTATCTTTAGCCGGGTGGTGGTGGCACACATCTCTAATCTCAGCACTCGGGAGGCAGAGGCAGGTGGATCTCAAAAAAAAAAGTCTTGAACCACCACACCTGGCCCAACTCTGCCATCCTTTAAAAGCATCCAGTCCAGTCTTCAGAAACTATATATATATATATATATATATATATATATATATATATATCTTATTTATTTTGCTGTGTAGGCCTGTATTTCTGTCTGTGCACCACATATGTGCCTGATGCTCTCAAAGGTCAGAAAAGGACATCGGATTTCCTAGAACTGGAGTTATAGATGGTTATGAGCCACCCCATGGATGCTGGGCAATAAACCCAGGGCTTCAAGGAGAGCAACAGGAGAGCTGACTCATCTCTTCAGTTTGTTTGTTTTCAAGACAGGGTTTCTCTGTTTATCCTTGGCTGTTTGGAACTTACTCCTCACTCTGTAGACCAGGCTGTCTTTGAACTCACAGAGATCTGCCTGCCTCTGCCTCGGGAGAACTGTGATTCAAGGCGTGCACCACCCCACCCCACCCCCAACCCCGGCTCCCAATAATTTTTTAAGGTAGAATATATACAGGCCAGCATTCCTATCACTTGGGGGTGTAAGGAGGACAGTTAAGAGTTTGAGGCCAGCCTGGGCTACATGAGGCCCTGTCTCAAACAAGCAGGCAAACAAGAAAGGAATGTACATGTTCATGGAGATACTGTGAAGAAATGAGGGAGAGTGAGGGGTGCGTTTATGTAGGTCAGGGAAAGCCCGAGGCATAGGTGGATTTGAATAAAGAAGAAGTGAGCTGCAGAGGCCTCTGGGCGAAGAACAGGGTCAGGCTAAGGAAGAGCAGCTGCAGACTGGACTGTGACACGCAGCGTGTTTGAGGAACCTCAGGGAAGCCAGTGGCGAGAGCCGAATGAGCTGCTTGGCCAGTTACGCAGAGGCCAGGTTGTCTGGGGTCTTCTGGACAGCTGTAATTCCCTGGCTTTTTATCTGGGCAGCCACTGGAAGAGTCTGCATGGACATTTATAGTACTTGTTCATCTTATTTTAGTTTTTGGTTTTTTGAGACAGGATTTCTCTGTGTAGCAGTCCTGGCTGTCCTGGAACTCACTCTGTAGACCAGGCTGGCCTCTTAACTCACAGAGGTCTGTCTGCCTGCCTCTGCCTCTCAAGTGCTGGGATTAAAGGTGTGCGCCACCACTGCCTGGCTATTTTACTTTATTTTTATAACTTATTTAATTTTATTTTATGTGCATTGGTGTTTTGCCTGCATGTATGTCTGTCTGTGGGATCCCTTGGAACTGGAGTTATAGACAATTGTGAGCTGCCATGTGGGTGCTGGGAATTGAACCCAGTCTTCGGGAAGAGCAGACAGTGCTCTTAACCACTGAGCCATCTCTCCAGCCCCACTTGTTCATTTTATTTAGAGATAAGATCTAGCTAATGTAACCTGGACTAGTTTTGACTCAGTTTCCCATTTGCTAGGATTACATGTGGGTGCCACTATTTTTGAGAAGTGGTTCATTTTATTTTTGAGAAGCAGTATGTCATGGTTAACATTGTCAACTTGACAGGATCTGGAAACTCCTGGGAGATGAACGGAAGGGCACACCTAGGAGAGTTAGTTATCTAGACTAGGTTAGCCTCTAGGCATGACAGTCAGGGATATCAAGATAAGATCAATCGAGAAGGCCAGTCCCCTGCCCCCCACCCCCAAGTGCCCAACAGCAAACTGAGAGGGATTGAATTGAATGTAGTGTTATCTCCCTCTGCTTCCTGACTGGGCGCAGTGGGACCAGCCTCCTCCAGCTCAGGCTGCCATGACTTCCTCAGTACACTGGACTGTATCCTGGAACTGTGAGCCAAAATGAACCCTTGCTTCCTTCTTTAAGCTGCCTCTGTCGGGTATTTAATGGTCCCAACACAAGAGGAACGAGGCAGGTTCTGTGTTGTACAGGCTGAGCTCCGCACTCTGTGCTTAGATGTTCCTCTTACCTCAACCTCAAGTGGGACCACAAGTACGCGCCACAACATGTGACTGCTGAGTTTTTTGTTTTTCTTAAATATGTATTTTTGTGTGTGTGAGTGTTTTGCCTGCATTGTATGTTGTATGCATGTGCACCACATGCTTGACTGGTGCCCTTGGAAGTCAGAAGAAAGTGTTGGATCCCCTGGAACTGGACCTATAGGTAGGTGGCTGTGATCCATCACATGGGTGCCAGGAATCAAACCCAGGTCCTCTGGAAGAACAGCCAGTGCTCTTAACTGCTGAACCTTCTGAACCATTTCTCCAGCCCTTTATTTTTACTTTCAATCTGTGTGTGTGTGTGTGTGTGTGTGTGTGTGTGTGTGTGTGTGTGTGTGTGTTGTAGGTACCTACAGAGTTGAGAATAGGGCATTGGAGCCCCTGGAGCTGGAGTTACAGGCAATTTAAACCGTCCTCTGTCCCTGATGTATATTTTACGAAGAATATACTCAGCCAGGTATGCTGGGACACACCTTTAGTCCCAGCACTTGGTAGGTAGAGGTAGGCCAATCACTGTGGGTTTGAGGTCAGCCTGCTCTACATAGTAAATTCCACAATAGCCAGGGCTACATAGAGAGACCCTGTCTCAAAAACAACAAAAGAATATCCTCAATATTATGTTACAAATTAATTCCAGGAGATAAGAACAGAAGCAGAAACAGGACCCACTGAAAGAGATTATAATGAAATCCTGGATATTTGAAGCAGTCACGGGCTGGGAGCTGGAGCTCTGGTCGTGTATTGCAGGAGTCAGGGTCTGATATCCAACACCACAAACAATAGAAATAAAAGCAATCAATGCTTTGCTGAGTCAGGCTGGGCTGTAGCTCGATTAGTAGAGTACATGTTTAGTATGCATGAAGCCCCCAGCACCATACGTAAAAAGTCAGGCATGGTGGCACAGGTTTGTAATCTCATCACTTGGGAGATAAAGGCAGGAGAGTCAGGAGTTCAAGGTTAGCCTGGGTGATATATAGAGTTTGAGGACAGCCTGGGTTATATAAGTCCATGTCTCAGAAAAACTAAAATAAATAAGTAAATAAATAAATGAGTGGATTTTCCAAGTCTGGCATCTGGAAGACTATGGCAGGGTCAGGGTTAGGAGAATGCTGAAATAATGTTTTGATGTGTTAGGTTTGAGATCCGTGTAGCTCCCACTTAAAGAAGGCACATGATGACAGAAGCAGGCGGAGCTCTGCAGTTGAGGCCAGCCTGGGCTACAAAGCAAGTTCCAGGACAGCCAGGGCCACATAGAAAAACCCTGTCGTGAAAGACAAAAAAAAAAAAAAAAAAAAAAGAAAAAGAAAAAGAAAAAAGGCACATGAAAAGCTGGTATCCTGGAGGGTGCTCTGAAGAGAAGGATCTAGCTGCAGCTCCTGATGCTGGCGGAGTGGTTGGTGGCGTGAAAGGCAGACATCCTGGTTATTGCTCTCACACCTGGCTGGGCAATGGCTAAGTGTCCCTTGTCCATGGAGCCATAGGAGTGCACCCAGGAGCAGGAGCAGGCTGCAGCAGGGGAGGAATGAGAAGCTCGGGGTCTAACACATGGGACTCCAAAGTGCCTGGGAGAAATCTGTGGTGAGCTGTGTGGAGCTCTCAAGCAGCAGGTCACTAGTTAACGGTCTAGAAAGACTCACTGGGGAGACAGACATAAAGGCTCAGTAGTAAAGGAGACATGTGACTAGGAAAAAGGGGCATGGAGGGCTGGACTCTCAGAACTGTAACATCTCCAACTTAGAAGAGGAAGAAAACCAGAAGAATCTGGTGTCTTCCAAGTCACAGTTGAGAAAATGGGAGGGGAGAAGAATCCTCTAGACTGATCTTCTATAGCTCATCAATAAGGAAGCCAGAGACGTGTCCTCCACCTGCTTCTAGCAAACATGGCTTAGAAGCCATCTTCTCACTGTTCAATCAGACGTGTGTATGCATGAATTCATGGATTCCTTTGTCCACCATATGGCCTCTCACACAAGTGCAGCAGCAAAGTATTAAAGACACCGCTGTCTTCAGTCCTCAAGGATCAGGGACCCAGATGTCATGATGAACAGGATTTGGAACTTAGTTCTGTGACTTAGAAAAGTCTCTGAGCCAGGCGTGATGATGCATGCCTTTAATTCCAGCACTTGGGAGGCAGATGCAGGTAAATCTCTTGTGAATTTGAGGCCAGCCTGGTCTGTAAAGTGAGTTCCCCCAGGACAGCCAGGGCTACACAGAGAAACCCTGTCTCAAACAAACAAAGTCTTTGAAATTCATACATTTAGTACATACTTCCCACTGAGCCTATACATAGATGTACCCCTCAACATTGCAATTAGATATCTGAGCCAATCAAATATAACATAGAAAATGCCTCTACCAGAACTGAATGCTCTTTGAGTCCCCCATTCTTAGTAAGTAGCCACTTACTAAAGTTTTCTTCTTCAGGCCCAACAAGAAACTTCTGGGAGTCATTTAAAACAGTTTCAAGCCAGGCCTGGTGGTACAAGCCTGTTATCTCTGCTGTTCAGGAGGCTGAGGCAGGAGGATTACAAATTCAAGGTCTGACTGGGCTACAAATCAAGTTTAAAGCTAGATTGGGCAACTTAATGAAACCCTGCACCCTATTTTAAAAAAAAAAGACATTTGTAGTTAGAGTTCAGTGATGGAGTACTTACCTAACATCCTAGTATGAGTAAGCCTCTGGGTTTAATCCATTCCCAGACCCAGAAACAAGTCATTGCACATTGTATATCTGTGTCAATGAGTTATCATATTAGAAATTATGAGTATCATCTTGGCTCAGATTTCCATTGCTGTGATGAAATAACCTGACCAAAAGCAACTTGGGGAAGAAAGGGTTTATTTCATCTCACAAGCCTGTAGTCCATCATCCAGGGAAGTCAGGGCGGGAACTCATGGCAGGAACTCGGAGAGAGAAACAAAGGCACAGGTCATAGAACAGAGCTGCTTACTGGCATGCTCAGCCCGCTTTCTTACAGAATCCAGGACCATCAGCCCAGGGATGGCACCACCATCATGAGCTGGGCCCTCCCCCATCAATCATCATCAACCAAGAAAATGCCTCACAGGCTTGCCTACAGGCCATTTTCTCAACTGAGATTCCCTCTTTCAAAATGACTCTAGTTTATGTCAAGTTGACATAAAACTAGTCAGCATAACTATGTATAACTATGATATGTTTTAATTAAGAATTTTAAAAAGGCTGGGCATGGTGGCACACGCCTTTAATCCCAGCACTTGGGAGGCAGAGGCAGGCGGATCTCTGTGAGTTTAAGGCCAGCCTGGTCTACAGAGTGAGTTCCAGGACAGCCAGGATCATTACACAGAGAAACCCTGTCTCAAAACAACAAAAAGGAATTTAAAAAAGAACTTGAGTCGTGAAGGATAGCTCACACTTGCAGGCGGGAGGCTCAGAGTGGACTCCCCAGAGCCCATGTGAAAAGCCAGGCGCTTCTGAGTGCTCTGCTGGGGATGTGGAGACAGCCAACCAAATCTATTTAGTGGTCTCCAGACAAGTGAGAGGCCTGTCTCAAAAGAAAGCAGACATACCTGAGGAACACCACCAATCAACACTGTGCTCTGGGTGCTGTGTGCCTGGGTGCATGCCGCAATGTGGGATGTAGTTTGGCCAAGGTTTGCCTAACATGTACAAAGCTCTGCATCAATTGCCTCCACCACAAACTAGATAAAACATTATGTAAGATAATGGAGGAATTAAACGTGTGTGTATATTCTTAGCAGGCTATACATGATGGTAAGTACATCTCGGTCCTATTCCTACCTAGCCCCTATTGTTATATGGACTCCCCTCCGCCCCAGAGCTAATCCAACAGTAAGTCCTGTTGGTTCTCCTTCCGATATATACCAAGCCCAGCGGCTCACAGCCAGTTTAGAGTCCAAATTCCTTCCTGTGTCTGTGACTGGCAATATTCTGTGTGTTCTGGCCCCTACCTATTTCTCTTGCTCCCATGATGCCTTCTTTCTGCCAGGAACGAGCTTGTGCATTTGTTTTTGCCTTTTGATGAGAGTACTCCTCGCCAGGTTGTCAGTAGTGCGCATTCAGATCTGGGCTCAGATGTCACTTTTACTTAGAGCCTTTGTGTGCCTCTTACTCAGAAATTATCCTACATATACTCATTTTTTTAAAAATATACGTTTTCCAGGAAATTCCCTGGGACTAGAAAAATGTCACCAGTATAAGAGGTCTTTGTTACACTGTATATTCATTGACTGACCAACTAACTCAGGGAGATGGCTACAGTTCTTTAAACATCAATTTCCTTATCCATAGGAAAAGGGATTACTAGCTGGGTAGTTTTAAGCTTCAGAGATGTAGGGGAAAGTATCCAGGAAATAGGGCAAAAGCTCCACGGCGAACCTTTGCAATTCCCTACTCAATTCCTCTAGACACTTGAGCAGACTGATTGACAACCCTTCCTTCCTCTCAAGTAAAAAGAGCTACCGCCAAAGAGGCCAGGAAAAAATGGTCCCACAGGCAGGCGCCTTCATCGCCGTTTTAAGAAGCTCGGACAGAGCCCCTCCCTCGGCACCCAATGTTTAATGTACCGAAGTTGGTGCCAGTCACGTGAGATCACGGCGGTTCGCCACGCCTTAAGGAGGAGGAGCCTCACCCCGAGGACCAATAGCACAAGCCGCTTCAGGAACAGCCCTAATTCCAGACAGGGAAGGGGGCGGGGCCGAGAGCCTAAGCAGCTGTAAGAGCACTTCCGGAAAACACGCCCCTCCCCTCCCCCCCTCCCCGTTCATGTCGCTGGTACCGGGTGGGCTGGACCAGCGGGTGCTGATTAAAGGCGCCGCCGGCCGCTTCCCCCTCCCCCTCCCCGCCTCCCCGCCCCCTCCCCGAGTAGCGGGACCGGCCTTGATGTAGGGACGCCCCCCACACCCCCGCGCTCCTCTCACCTTTCTCCGCCAGCCCTGAGCTCTGCCATCCTCCTGCCTTCCCGCGCCCCCATCTTGCCGGCCTCACTCTGCTTCCAACCCATTGTATGCGGGGCGGCCGCGAACCCGGGCCGGAGCCGGGGGACCCCAGCGAACCCACCCCCTGAGTGGGTGCCGCGGGCCGAGGCCCCTCCTCCACCGTGCTGCCCCGGGCTGGGGCGGGAGAGCCCTCCCCTCGCGGCTCCGGTGCTGGGGGTTGGTGGGCCGCACCCCCAGCCCCAGCGCGAGCCCCCCAGTTCCCTTTCCTAGGGGAGAGCCGGAGAGACCCGAGGCAGGGAAAAGCAGCCTCGAACTGCCCGGCCCGCTGATCATTTTTATTATCGAGATTATTATTAAAAGGGGGCGGGACCCCAGGATGCGGAGAAGGGGGCCGGAGACGCAGCTATTTCTATTAAACAGATTATTCTTGAAATAATACACGCAAGATGGCTGAAGGTGGCTGTGATGAGAGTGTTCGGGCTGGGGGTGGTTTCTATCTTTTTTCCCCCCGTTTTTCTTTTTCATTTTTTTTTTTTTTTTTTTTGATCTGAGGATAAAGCTCTGAAGCGACAGCCGCAGCGGAGACCCTGCCCGGAGTGCCCGCCCTCCTCTCACTTGAGAAGCTGCGGGAGAGGACAAACGGACCCACGGACCGAGCGACGGGCGCGGGCCCGCCCCGGACGCGTCGCCCGGGCAGCGCTGGGGGCCGCAGGCGCTCGCCGTTCTGCCGACTTCTTCCAATTCTAATCTTTTAAAAAGATTTTTTGGAAAGGACCGGGATGGGTGGAGCAGAGGTGGAGAGAAATCAAGACTTGGCATTTTCCTCCTTCCCTCTCTCCTAATTTGCTGGAGGCCGCCAGCCCTCCTCTTGGAGGAAAAAAAAAAAAATCCCACCGAAGGGAGGAGGGGGGGACGCGAGCCGCAGGACCCTCAAGCGCGCGCCCGGCCCCCGGCCCCACCGCGGCCGCTGGGGAGCTCAAGATGGCTGGGCGCTGAGGACGCACCCGGCCCGGCTGGCTCGGCCCGGCCCCGCCGCCGCAGGCTGGCTCCGACCGCAGCCCGGAGCCTTCCAGGCCGGAGCAGAGGCCGAGAAGAAAAGAAAGTGGGGGGGAGGGGTGGGGGGGGCGCAGGGGGAGGACCGGGCGGGGGGAGGGGAGGGCCGGGAGCCGAGCCTCCTGTTCATTAGCAGTTGAGAAAAATTCCTTTCTAGTTTGATCAATCCTTGTTTTCCTCGGCGCAGGCGAGCCGCCCGCCCAGCGCGGGGACGGGGAGCGGGGTCTCTCCGCGGCGGGGGCGCCCTGCGCGGGGCCTCCGGGGAGCGCAGAAGTAGCGACGAGGGGGTCAGGCCGGAGCACCTCCCGGGCTTCTCTCTCCCTCCCTCTCTGGTTGCTTTTTTTTTTTTTTTTCCACTTCTCTCCCTCCCCCTTCCGTTTCTATTTGTGAAGGGAGGAGGAAGGCAGAGGCGGGCTGGTGTCTCTGGCCGGGGACTGGAATTTCATCTGAATGACTGCCCCAGCGCGCACGCAGCGCCCCGGAGTCGGCCCGCCCGCGCCCTGTAACCCGCAGCCGGCCGGCCAGCTGGGGGACGCCCGCGCCACGGCCCGGGGACCGCCGGCGCGCCTCGCTCGTCGGCTCCGGCTCCAGCCAGCTTCGGCGCGGCCCAACTAGCTTTCCGTGCCCCCCTCGGACCTCGGCCGGGAGCCAGGCAAGGAAGGCGCGGCTCGGAGCAGCCGGGAGGGAGCCACCGTCGCCGCCACCGCCACCAAAGGAAGAGTGCGGCTCCCCCGCTCGGTGCGCCGCGGGGCGCGCCCCGATGTCAGCCGCCGCGGGGCCGAGCGCAGGCCGCGGGCCGCCCCTGCCCTAGCCGCGCCGACGGGGAGGCGGCCTGTTATATGGAATTTGGACCACGGCGCTCTCCTCCAGGGCTGGTGCCCCGGCCGCGGCCCTGGCGCAGCCCGCCGCCTCCCGCTAGGCACTCGCCAGGAGGAGGAGACGCAGCCGGCGGCGCGCGCGGCGCGAGGACCCAGGCTCCCTCCTCTGGGGGGCGGGCACGCGGAAGGCGCTGGTGACTGAGCGACTGGCGGGGCCGGCGGGGACCGGAGCTCCGGGCTCGGTGGGTCCCCAGCTGCACCGGACGGATCCCCAGGGGTGGGCAATTCGGGAGGTCTACTCGGGCCCCCTGCCCGCACCCGCCATGGCGGAGAATTGGAAGAACTGCTTTGAGGAGGAGCTCATCTGCCCCATCTGCCTGCACGTCTTCGTGGAACCGGTGCAGCTGCCGTGCAAGCATAACTTCTGCCGGGGCTGCATCGGCGAGGCTTGGGCCAAGGACAGTGGCCTGGTGCGCTGCCCGGAGTGCAACCAGGCCTACAATCAGAAGCCGGGCCTGGAGAAGAACCTGAAGCTCACCAACATCGTGGAGAAGTTCAACGCCCTGCACGTGGAGAAGCCGCCGACGGCACTGCACTGCGTGTTCTGTCGCCGCGGCCCCCCGCTGCCGGCGCAGAAGGTCTGCCTGCGCTGCGAGGCTCCCTGCTGCCAGTCCCACGTGCAGACGCACCTGCAGCAGCCCTCCACCGCCCGCGGGCACCTCCTGGTGGAGGCGGACGACGTGCGGGCCTGGAGCTGCCCGCAGCACAACGCCTACCGCCTGTACCACTGCGAGGCCGAGCAGGTGGCGGTGTGCCAGTACTGCTGCTACTACAGCGGCGCGCATCAGGGACACTCGGTGTGCGACGTGGAGATCCGGAGGAATGAGATACGGGCAAGTACACTTCGCGCGCGCGCGCGCACGCACACACACACACGCGCGCACACACACACACACACATCCCGCCTGGGGGCCACCCATCCCCACAAGCTGACTCTTGTGGCATTAGCCTAGAGGCCCTCTTCTAAACTCTTCTGTGAAAGTTTGGAGGGATAAGGTCCTGAGAAAAAGGGCTTGGCTACTGGGTGCATTCTCACACCTGTGCCCTTAGGGTCCCTTTTGCGAGTCATTTATGGAATCCAGGGAGGCTGTTAGAAGTAGTTTGAATGTGCGTTTCTGTTTTGCGCAGCTCCCTCCCCCAGCATTGTTTCTGTAAGCCCTACGGGAAGTCACCAAGGCAGTGACCCCGGTCCTGCTTCTCCAGCTGCTGTTTATGTAATGAGTGTCCTGGTGCCGCTGCTGTGGCTGACATGATCCATGATGCTGGCATACCAATGAGGAAGTAAACAAAAGCAGCCATGTTAGTTTTAAGCTCTATTGGAAACACATTGGGGGTTGGGGGGAGCTTCCGGAGGTCGAGCCGAACTCTGGTATCTAGCTGGGCCAGGCCTGGCGGTCCAGAGGCGTCCCCGACTGTCAGCTCTTACAGGGCGTCCCAGCGGACGCTCTCCGGGCTGCGGCTGCTCTCTCTACTTGCATGCTGCCTGAGCCTGCATGAACAAACCTTAAAGTATGTGTCTAACCCTTCCCTCCCAGCCCTGCCCTCGTCCACAGCCCTCCCACATTTGGGGAGGGGAGGTGGAAGACGGAAAAAGAATCCTGTGGGTTTAAGGTTGAGCCGCCTTGAAATCTGGTTTCAGGCAGCTGGCTCCCCTGGGCTGCCGGCTGGGTGATTACGGAACCGCACCCCCTCCCATTGTATACACCCTGCTGCAGCAGCCAATGTCAAAACCGCCTTCCCCTCTTAGGCCTCTGGGCCTGGCTAGGGAACTGGACTGGGGCATACTTCCGTCCCTTTCACTGGAAGGGGGCTCCTCCCAGGTTCCTTTCGGGTCCCTTGCCTCTTGGGGTTGAGTCACCCAGAAGGAAGGAGTTGATCTGAGCCATCTGAGCCATCTTGAAAGCTCGGGCCAGGGGGTCTTGTGATAAGAGAGCAAGGTTAGGTTTGGTAGGACTGGGAGTGTGTGTTTTAGGGTGGGGGCCCCCGGAGGCCAGTGGGGCCTCTGCAGTATGAGGAAGCTGGGCCTGTCCAGAATGTAGATGGGGGCTGTTTGCGTGGTGCTAGGGAGGAGGGGACGTAGAATCTAAATGAGTCACTGTGTAGCAATTAAAAACCATACATCTACAACCAACAAAAGGCAGAGGGGCCACCGCGGCTGAGGGCGGGGATAACAAAATTTGCTGTATAATTAGTTTGCAATTGCATGGGCCAGCTCTGGGGGTTTGTGCCAGGAGAGGCCTCTGGTTTCTTAAAGGAAGTGTGGGGGATGGAGAAGAAGAGTCACTCCTCCCCACTAGTGTCGGAAAAGGCCAAGGGCTGGGGAAATGGAGGAGCCCTGTGGTCCTCCTCCTCCAACCCGGGGCAAGCATAGCCCACACTTTACCCAGTATTGAAGCTGCTGCTGCTGCTGCTGCTATTAATAAAGATGGTGGGGCGGAGGCTGGGAAAGTGCAGGGAAGGCTGGAGAAAGGACCGCTGACCGTCCAGTTCTCTGTCTGGGATTGGCTGTAGAAAGTGGGTAGAGGGCACAGAAAAAAAACCGTGACCGAATGGACCGGGAGAGGCTGTTGGATGGACGTGTGCTTGCACCCCTTCAATGCTAGGGAGTCTTGGGGAAGGAAAGAAAACTTAATTATACCTGGCTTGCTGTTAGGGCACCCTTAGATGCATGTCTCCATTTACCCTCAATGGATGTGTCTTGCATGTAGGATTGGGGAGGAAAGGGTGGCATTGGCTTGCAGAGTGTACTGTGGGATTCTTTTCGTCAGGGACTGCACTTTGCCAGCAGCTCCATGATGTGTGTAACTGTCTGCTTGTGTGCTCTAGTGCCTATGGGGGCAAGCTCAGAAGTAGTGAGTTGCATTAGGGCCAGATGTGCAATTCTGTGAGGTCAGCATCTCTGCCCGAGGCTCATCCTCCTCCATACTCCTCCTGGCCATTCTCTCTAGTGCCCCAGGGCACTAGGCTTGGAAACCCTTCCATAGTCCAGTGTCACTCAGTATGAGTCTGACTTATTGAATGCAGAGGTAGGGGTCCCGCCCTGGGGGAGGGCCAGGCTGAGTCCTGAGGAAGCTGAATGGAAGAACCCTGCCTTCTCTTTAGGCTACGCAGGAGGTCTTTGCCTCAGCCAGTTTTTTCCTGTTAGCAGGGGTCTGTCTTAAAGGGCCTTTACCAGTGCTGTGGAAAGGGCACCAGAATTTTCCAAGGTACAGGAGCAGAGGCACAAAGAACCATAAAAATAATCTGTTTCCGCTTGTGTTTCCTCTCCTGCCCTCCCCCTTGGGGTTAGGGTCGAGATCCACTGGCTGGAAATAGTTAACAAGTGCTGAGGGTTTTGAGTGCCCAGAGTGGTGGCCCACAACTTTAATCCCAGCTCTGGGGAGGCAGAGGCAGGAAGGTCTCTGTGAGCTCAAGGCCAGTATGGTCTACATAGTGAGTTCCAGGCCAGCCAAGGCTACACAGTCAGACCTTATCTCAAAAAACAAACAAACAAATCTAACACCAACACCAAAAAAAAACAACTCCCCCCTCCCCCCCGCCCCACAACCACGGCTTAGCCCTTCCTGGTAGCCCCATCCCCAATATTCACAAGCACCTACTTTTATGTGCTTGAGCCAGTGGCCTGGGTGGGGCATCAGGAAGAGGTGGTACTTAAGAGTTAGGCCTGTGCAGGCCAGGACATTGCCCCACTTTGCCTTTGAGAGGACTGGATGCCAACCAGATGGGCCTCGAGATCACTCTCTGGGACATACCTGTATCCTTGAAGTGTTTTCCCTTTGGGCTATAGGCCCAGGATTGAGACGTCCAGGTGGGCTCAGGGTTAGCAATCCTGAATGGACATAATCCCTCCCAGCCTCTAAGTTGTTAAGGGGTTCATCTGAGTAATAGGGGGCTGATGGGAGTTGGGAGCACTCTTAGGAACCCTCTCAACATAGAAAGGACCCAAGAGAAGTCGTGGCCATGTGTGTGAGGGGCTTGCAGATACGGGTGTTTGAGCTGGTGTGGTTTGTGTGCTTCTCTGTCGTGTCTAGGATCCCGGAAACAGGCTGGAGGGGTTGTCCTGGACCCTGTGCCTTACATCCTTCCTCGCACAGAGGAGAGGTGCTCTCTGGGGAAGGGAACCCCACTGCTGGGATTTGTAGTTCCTTGGAGTGAGGGTACATGCCTGTGCAGGAAGGGTACATGGGAAACCTGGGAGAGGGAGGCCTGTGGGTCTCTGCTAAGCTGGGGCTGCGGTTACAGCCTGATTCAGGCAGGTCAGACCCACTCTCCCTCTGCTAATAGCAGACAGGGTGGAGAAAATGTGTGTGTGTTGGGGGGTGTGTAGTGTGAGGGCTGTGTGCTGTCCTTTCTGTGATCTCCTAAATCCTTAGAGAAGAGGCCCAATCCCCTGCCTCTACCCCAGGATCCTGCTCACAGCCTGTCATACACTCCCTATTGATTACTCGACCTGCTTGCAGTTCTGGGCTCATTGTGTGTCTGTGTCTGTCTGTCTGTCTATCGTAACTGTTGTTTTTCCCCACATGAGTATCTTCAAGAAAGGGTGTGCTCATGGCTGACTAATTAGGCACTGCTTTCCTGTGTGGCTGTGGCGTTGGGGACAGAAATATGCTCATGTGTTTGTGTCTGTGAGAGAGTGGATGTCAGGTGAGATGGAGGGGTGCAGAGCGGGGTGTTAGTGAATTTCCTGTCCTTTGCGGGGAGACTGCCACTTACTAAGTGCTTGCTCAGGTAATAGGTGGGCTGGGGCCTGCCAGGGGGCTTGTGACTTTCTTGCCTGGGGACCTTTGGGAAGGGATTCACTTCAGGGTGAGCTGCTGCCTGTGCAGGTGTTGGAGATGAGAGAGCCCCAGTGGGTGCTGGGGAGTGGGGAGAGTCTGGTCGGGCAGCCCCACTTGGGCCTCTGCCCTGGGCTGAGCAAGCAAGCCTGACCAGCCTCATCCCTGGCTCTGGGAAAGCCTTCCTCCCTGGCCGGCCTGGCATTCAAACCCAGACAAAGGGGGGCTTTCTCTCTCGTCTCTTTGTTCTGCTGCCCCAGAGGCTGCTCTGTGCACAGCAAAAGCTAATTCGCCTCTGCAGCTGGGAAGCCCTCTCACGCTGATGGCCTGTGGGGATCGCTGAGGCTCCAGCCTTCTCTTTGCCCTGACTCCTGTGCCCGCCACCGCTTATCTCTGCTTTCCCTAGCTTGAGGCTTCACATGCTGGTCCAAAGCAAGCACTGTGGCAGGGGAGGGAGACTTTTGGAGGGGAGAGGAGAGAGCTTGTCCCCTGGAGCCAGGTCAGGTTTGACCCTGGGACAAGGGCTGAGGTGGGGCCCTAAGGACAGTCACAAAAGCTTAGGAAGAAAGTCCCACACGGTTCTAAGCAGAGTCCTGGAGCCAGTGCTGGCCTGACTTCCCCCCCCCACCATGGCCACAGGGGCTGCTGGAGCCAACCTCGGCCTTGCCTGCAAACCTAGGGCCTGCCTCTGCCCTGGCCCTCAGCCCATTCTCCCCTGACCTTCCTTTTCTTCAAGGTTGACTTGAGGGTTTATTATTATTTATTAACTTTTACACAGCCCTTACTCTCCAGACCTCACCCGTCTGCCTGGTCTAGTTTGGCAGCAAAATACCAACAGGGCCTAGCTGGTCAGGCTCCAGAGGCACCTGAGATGGCAGAGCAGAAGAGAGACTCTGTGAATATACACTCTTGGTTGGGTGGGCAACAAGGCCTGGAAGCAGGTCTGAGATGCATGGCACCCTGGAGCCGTGGCGGGCATGGGAGTTCTTCACAGGCCCAGTCGATCCCAGAGTGCCTGAGGCCCACAATTCTAGGGCATTCACTCTGGGGACTTCCCCCAGAGTCCTTGCTCCCTCCATTGCTTCTGGACTGGACATGGTTCCCCTCCCACACACTTGAATGGGCCACAGTCCAGGAAGCTTATGGTGGGCCACTTTAGAACACCACTGCTCCCCTGTCTTGGGAGGCCTCGAAGCAAGCTGGAAAATGGAGTCCGGCCTCAGCTGTGTGTTTTTCCCAACTGGGAGATGTGATTCCCTGAGAAGGCCCATAGAAGCTGGGCTAGTGGGCTGCTGGAGGAGAGGACAGGCTTCTGTTCCTGCCTCCTCAGCCCTGGGCCTCCAGCATCTTCCTAGTTGGTTGGTTTGGTTTTTAATTTTCTTAGTTTTTGGGTTCTTTTGAGACAGGGTCTCACTATGTAGCTCTAGCTTTCCTGGAACCCACTCCATAGACCAGGCGATCTCCAACTCACAGAGATCATCCTGTCTCTGCCTCTCAAGTGCTGGGGCTAAAGGTGTGCACCACCATGCCCAGCCCCTCTGCATGTTTTGATCTGGTAGAATTGGTGTGGAGAAGAGGTGGTAGGTGGGTATTTTCCTCCCACCAATCTCAGTGAGCAACCTCCCGCCCTCCCCTGGCTGCAGGAAGCTGGGGGAGGGGCCTTCCCAGCCCTACCTGCCTTGCAGGTCTCCTGGCAGCTTCCTTCCCCTTCCTGCCCTCTCCTCTTACAGCAGACTGGAAAACCAGGGGCCTCTGAGGTGGTGGAGGGGAAGTTAGACCCACCTACCTGTTGGGGCTACTGTTTTCACTAGGCCATGGCTGGACCCAACATCGCCCTGCTGGGGATCTTAGACTCCTGAAGCTAAGGGCAGGCACTAGGATCCCAGAAGAGGGGTGCTTCCTGGGAATGCCTAAGAGGAGAGGAGGCTGAGCCACACCAGGACTAGGCAGGAGTTGGGGGTGCGGGGCAACCATAAACTAGAGGGCCTCAGTTGGGGTGGGGGAGGAGCCCTCACTGGCGGGCTGGATAAGAATCCTTTCTTGGGAACCTTTGACCTTATCTGTCTCCTTCCCCTGGGACTCAGCCTGGCCGCTCCCTCATCTGTTCATCCATGACTTGGGCAGGCAAATTGGTGAGAGGTATGCAGTGGCGAGGGCCTGGACCCTGCCTGCTTCCTATCTCTGGGGCGCTTTGTGCCAGTGGGGTTCACCTACGCCCGTACGTTATAGGCCACCAGCGTGCTGTGTGAGCCCCGTTTGTTGTGTAGGAGAGGGAGCAAGGTCTTGTTCACAGTGAAGGTTTTTCTTACATCTTGTTTTGCCTGCCTGTGTGTAGGTGTACTATGTTATGCGTGTGCAGTACCCGCAGAAGAAGGTGTTGGAACCCCAGGAACCTGGGTTACAGATGGTTGTGAGTCTTTTAGTGCTGGAGAGCAAACCTGGGCCTCTCCGCCCAAGCAGCTGGTGCTCCTAACCCTGAACCATCTCTTCAGTCCCCAGGAAAGCCTTCTACTCAGGCCCCTTCATTGTCTGGGGTCTCCAAAGATCCAGCCTTACCTGTATAGGGCATTGGGTGCAAGTGTATGTGCACTAGGGGGGTTCAGGGCCCAGGCTGGAGAGAGAGAGAGAGAGAGACAGAGACAGAGAGAGAGACTGCCCACATATAATAAGCTGGATTGTCAGTCTGATCCCTCTGGCTGACAAGGGCAAGGTCTGCTGGGTCACTGAAGGGGAAGAGCCTGCTAGGACTTAGCTAGGCTAGGACTCACCTACTAGGACTCTTAGCTCCAGGCTTTCTTAACCTAGAAGAGCCTTACCCTCCACCCAGCCCCTGCCCTCAACATCTCGATTCTTTGTTTCTAGGCTAGCAACCTCTGTAGAGCAGGTTTGCCTGAAGTCTGGCTGGCCTTGGTTTTCCCATCTATGAAAAGGGTGGGTGTGGTGTGAGCAGGGGTCATGTGGCCCCCACAGAGGAAGAGAAGCACCCCTTGCTGGTGGACACTTCCTCGAGTATCTGAGAGCCGCTTTGCAGAGCTTTGTGCTCAACTCCTGGATGTTTCTGGAAATGTATTCAGCAGCAACCAGGTCCTCAGGCCTTTGAGAGACCCACCTGTGAAGGGAAGCAGAGGACGGTCCCAAAGCCTTTTGGTTTTGGTTTTTGAGATAGGGTCTCTCCCTATGTAGCCAAAGATGACCTCAAATATGGTGATCTTCCCTCTTTGTCCCCAGAGCAGAAACTAAGGCTTGCACTGTCAAGCCTTAGGGGTTTTTTTTTTGGTTTGTTTGTTTGTTTGTTTTGGTTTTTTAAGACAGGGTTTTTCTGTGTAGCTTTGGTACCTGTCCTGGATCTCGCTCTGTAGATCAGGCTGGCCTCGAACTCACAGAGTGCTGGGATTAAAAGCGTGCACCACCACCACCCGGCTCAGTTCTTATTTTCTACCACACCACCCTCTTCTCCCCTTTTCCCCTTGTAGTCCAGACTTGCCTTGAACTTATGGTGATCCTCTTGCCTCAGCCTTCCTAGTGCTGCTATTTTGGGTGTGTGCCACTATCCCAAGCTAAAGTTGAGTTCCTTAAGAGGGTTGGGATTTGTGGAGAAATCAGATCATGGTCTGTGAGTCAAATACAAAACCCCAGAATGAAGAAAAAAAAAAATAAACAGGATAAAAAAAAATAAAATAAAATAGATAAAAAAAAAGGGGGGAAGGGGAGGGGGCAGGAAGTGGGAGAACAAGGAAATCTGTGGCTGTTATGTAGAACTGAATAGTATTGTAAAATAAAAGAAAAAAATAAACAGGATAAAAAAAAATTAAAATAAAATTTAAAAAAAACCCAGAATGTGAGGTAAAGATGTGGTTCAGTGGTAGAGCACTGGCCTAGCATGTGGAGCCCCTGGGTTCCAACAAGTGTTCTAAAACAACATGCCTAGCCGGCCTGGAGATTCTGGGACAGAGCTGTAGTATAGCTTCCTGGGAGTTGCAACATGTGTCCATCACTTGCTACATGTAGCCATTAGTCACTGGAAATGAGCGGTGCAGCTGGAAACCTGAGGCTGTGCTCAGTTCTCTCTCTCTCTCTCTCTCTCTCTCTCTCTCTCTCTCTCTCTCTCTCTCTCTCTCTCTCTCTCTCTGTCTCTCTCTCTCACCCGCCAGGGGGTCTTTCTCGGCAGCCCATCATGCTGGTTCCAGCTCCCAACCCTCCTATCTCAGTTCCACATGCTGGGATTACAGGCGGCTACTGCCATCTCTGGTTTAGTTTATTCTGTATAAACTTCAGTGTAAAAAGTGGCCACTCTGCTAAAGAACACAGCTAGAGTAGGGCAGGATGTGACAGCCCATCACATGACCAGGATAGGAAGGGACCTGCACCAACTCAGAACAAACAGGGGTCATGGAAAGTTCCTCAGAAAGCAGACAAAGGAGCTGAGGCATTGTTGGCTCCCAGAAAATGACAGAAAGAATTGAAGTGCCCTGGTGAGCACAGTCCTGGATGCGGAGGGTCACAGAACCTTCTAAAGGCACATTGAGATCCTGGCCCAGCCAAAAAATCTTACCTTGTACTTAGCTTACACTCAAGAGGCTGGAAGTCATGTGTAAAAGATCATTCTTGGCCATGCTGAACTATTTAAAGTTGGCAGTCATCTTGAGCAAGAGAGACCTTGTTTGAAGAGGTGTGTTTGGGGCGGGGGGGGGGGGGGGGGGGGAAAGCTGTAGAAATAGGAAATCAATAGCATCTGGCACTCTGGCAGAGGACCTGCATTCAATTCCCAGTACCACATGGTGGTTTGCAACCAACCATAATTCCATTTCCAGGGGAGCCAACGCTGTGACCTCTGCCAGCACCACACACACATACCTTGTGCACATAGGTACATACTGGGATTATATTTAATGAGCAAAGGAATTTATTTGGGGATTAACTCAAATAAAGACAAGACAGAATGAAGGAATTTGTCACAGAATCTTGGAAGGGTGAGTGAGGCACAGTCCAATGCTGTTCTCTGGCGAGTTCAGCCCTGGTCCATTCCAGCGTCCAAAACCACAAGATAGCAAAGAGAGAGCACATTCCAGGTCTTAGGAGTCCTCCCAGGGGCATGTACCTCAAGGTCATAGGCAGGTGTAACAGCTACCTGCTACCTCACTAGGGGCGGTACTTCAGGGCGTGGCTCAAACAGCCACCCACTACAGATACATACAAGCAAAACACTCACACACAAAATAAATATAATTGATGAATTAAAATTTTAAGGAAAGACCTTGGAAAAACAGCTTGGCCTGGCAGCAGATCACTCTTGGGAGCAGCAGGGTCTCTCTTTTCCTGGTCTCACTGAGGGACATAAAGAGCAAGGACTTGAGTCCTGAGGCCCGTGCTCAGCCTCGGGAACAAGGAAGGGGTGGGCTGTGTTGCTGTACCATAGAAAAGGGCAAATGTAAGGTGAGGCCAAGAGCCTGGGTCACAGGCTGTTTGACTCTCTGCACCTTAGGGTGTTCTACTCAAGATGGTGCCCCGAGGGAGAAGTAGCCTGGCTTGTTACCTGGTGTGTGCCACCTATTGGCGATACAACTTCCAGGATACATACTTACTTCTAATTGTGTGTGCGCATGTGCCTGTACGTGCCTGCAAAGGCCAGCGGAGGCAGACTCCCCTGAGACACCTGTGAGCTGCCTGACGTGGGTGCTGGGAACCATATTCTGGGTCCTTTACAAGAGCAGTAGGCGTTTGGAAGCGCTGAGCCAGCTCTTCCCTCCATTGGCCAGATGGTCTAACCTCTCCAGGCCTCGGTGTCTTCCTTTGTGAATGAGGCTCTTAACACAGTCCTTACCTCATGGCTGTGGGGTGATTGGATGAACCCCCTTCTAGATGAGACGAGGGATGTATAGAAAGCAGGGTCTACAAGTACTCAGTGTGCGTGCTGGCAGAGCCTGCCCTGAGAAGAAGGCCCAGGGTTTGAATACACACGGGAAGCCTCTCTGTTTCTCTTTCTTGAAAGTAGCTGGTCCTGGGGCTATGTGAGGGCCAGGGGAGGCTGGCCGGTAGAGGTTTTAGGTCACCTGGAGTCAAAGGACCTCTGAGAAGAATCTGTTACCAAGAGGGAGGTATGGGGCTTGGCTGCACCGCGTTCTGACACCACCGTTACCTCGTGTCCCTGCAGAAGATGCTGATGAAGCAGCAGGAGCGGCTGGAGGAGCGAGAGCAGGACATCGAGGACCAGCTCTACAAGCTCGAGTCAGACAAGCGCCTGGTGGAGGTAGCGGACCCTGAGCCCCTGGCGGGTTGGGGGGATGCAGGCTCTTAGGTGAACTGAATAGGAATCCCACTGCTTTTAGGAGGGGCTGGCACAGAGCCCAGTGCTGGGCATGGGGAATTGGCAGGTCACACGTTACCCTCAGAAGCCAGGAGGCTCAGGGTCCCAGACCCTACCTAGCATTAGCAGTGGGGGTTGGGATAGTGCCATCCGCCTGAGGTCATTCCGTGCTCATGTGCCTGCCCACCCTCGCCTCTCTCTCCAGGAGAAGGTGAGCCAGCTGAAGGAAGAGGTGCGGCTGCAGTTTGAAAAGCTTCACCAGCTGCTGGATGAGGACTTGCGGCAAACAGTAGAGGTCCTGGACAAGGCGCAAGCCAAGTTCTGCAGCGAGAACGCGGCGCAGGCGCTGCACCTTGGGGAACGCATGCAGGAGGCCAAGAAGTTGCTGGGCTCCCTGCAGCTTCTCTTCGATAAGACAGAAGATGTCAGCTTCATGAAGGTGGGGCTGGGGGCCACTGCACAGCTGTTCCAGCTGCTTCCAACCCAGTGTGCTCCCCTGCCTTTGCCTTCTGCGTGGGCCAGAACCTGTCATCCGCTCTGTCGTAGATGATTCCTCAGCCTTCACATGTACCAGTCCACCATCCTTTATCTATTATTCCAGAATTTTTAAAGTTAAAACTTAAAAAAACAAAACAAAACCAAAGTTGGGCCCTCGTTGAACAGCAAACACTGGGTAGAACTGACGTGGGCAGTTAATGGTCTTTGTGTTTCACATGGTAGAAAAAATTCAAACAGAGCCGGGTGGTAGTGGCGCACGCCTTTAATCCCAGCACTCGGGAGGCAGAGCCAGGCGGATCTCTGTGAGTTCGAGGCCAGCCTGGGCTACCAAGTGAGTTCCAGGAAAGGCACAAAGCTACACAGAGAAACCCTGTCTTGAAAAAAAAAAAAAAAAAAAGATTGCTGTAGAAGTGTTAGGTTGGACTGTGGTGTCCTTTTGGATCATATGTAATATATCATATGATGTGATATAAACACCATTGCTCCCTTCTGAAATCCAGATGTAGCCAGATTTCAAAGGCCTGTTGGACTGGGTGGCGCACACCTTTAATCTCAGCACTCAGAAGCAGAGGCAGGTGGATCTCTGAGTTCCAGAGCAGCCTGGTCTGCAGAGTGAGTTCCAGGGCATCTAGGACTACATAATAGAGAGACCCTGTCTCGAAAAATAAAAAGGAAGGGGCTTGTGGAGCCCTCTCCCAGACACAGTGGCTGCAGAGAAGCAGCAGTGCCTGGTGGGAACGTGTGGAGCCCACAGGCAACTCCGGGCTTGGTCTTCAGCACCATATGCTAGGCTCCTTGCCACACTCCTGCAGTTCTGCACTGGGGAGTGGGGGCAGGAGGATGGTTCAAGGTCATCCTAATACTTCATTCTAGGCCAGACTGGGATCCATGAGGCCCTGTTTCAGACAGACCTCCGAAGCCAGGCCAGCATAGCAGGTCCTGGGTAAACGGAGCCGTTTTGCCTTCCCTTCCCACTGACTGACTGTTCTTCCCTTGCAGAACACCAAGTCTGTGAAGATCCTAATGGACAGGTGAGCTGATAGCCCAGCCCCCACCCCCACCCCCACCCCCGTCCCGTCCCATCCTGTCCCATCCTCCCGAACCCAGCCAAGGGAGGGCAGAGAGGGCCATGCCCGCTGGTGGGGAGGTAGGGCGGGCTCACGGGTGACGCCTCCTCACAGCAGACACCCCGTCCACTGCCCCCAGGACCCAGACCTGCACGGGCAGCAGCCTTTCTCCCCCTAAGATCGGCCACCTGAACTCCAAGCTCTTCCTGAACGAGGTGGCCAAGAAGGAGAAGCAGCTGCGGAAGATGCTGGAAGGTGAGGGTGAAGCCTCTGGGCAGGGGTGAACCATCGCCACGTCCAAGAGGCAGTGTAGCTTAGCACAGGCAGACCTGTGTGCACATCCGCCATGCCACTTCTGGCGTGGGACCTTGGGCAAGTGACATTGCGTCGCCTCCTCGAGCTTCAGCTGTTTTGTTTGTGTTTTTTCAGCTAGAAAGTGAAAGTAGTAGATGTCAACCAAGATGTCACATATTCAGACCCACAGAGGTTCAAAGCCTGCATGGGAAAGGAAAAGGGTTGTTTGGGCTGGGCGCTTCAGCAACACTGACTCCAGACTCTCCGCAGGTTCCTTCAGCACGCCGGTGCCCTTCCTACAGAGCGTCCCCCTGTACCCTTGTGGTGTGAACAGCTCTGGGGCAGAAAAGCGCAAGCACTCGACCGCCTTCCCGGAGGCCAGCTTCCTTGAGACGTCATCCGGCCCTGTGGGCAGCCAGTATGGGGCGGCGGGCACAGCCAGCGGCGAGGGCCAGTCTGGGCAACCCCTGGGGCCCTGCAGCTCCACACAGCACTTGGTGGCCCTGCCAGGTGGTGCCCAACCAGTGCACTCGAGTCCTGTGTTTCCCCCATCGCAGTACCCCAATGGTTCCGCCACCCAGCAGCCCATGCTTCCCCAATATGGCGGCCGCAAGATTCTCGTCTGTTCCGTGGACAACTGTTACTGTTCTTCCGTGGCCAACCATGGTGGCCACCAGCCGTACCCCCGATCCGGCCACTTCCCTTGGACAGTGCCCTCACAGGAGTACTCACACCCACTTCCACCCACACCCTCCGTCCCCCAGTCCCTCCCCGGCCTGGCAGTCAGAGACTGGCTCGACGCTTCCCAGCAGCCTGGCCACCAGGATTTCTACAGGGTGTATGGGCAGCCGTCCACCAAACACTATGTGACAAGCTAACGCCAAGCAGGCAGTGGACGCTGGGGACCCTCCCCCAGCCCCGGTGGCTCGGGAGTTATGCATCCAGAGACCTGCCCTTCTCTCTGCCCTCCTCCCCGTCCTCCATTCCTCCAGGTCTTTTTTCCTTTTGGATTTTGTTTTATTTAGGGCCTTTTTGGATTTTTTTTTTATGCATCTCCTGGATGAGGAGGTGATGGTGGGAGCTGGCCTGGGTAGGGGCTGCAGGTGGCCCTGGAGGTGGGCAGTGTCTCAAGGCGCTGAGCTCTCTCCCTCCCTCCCCCCCTTCTCTCTCATTCTTTTTTAAAGCTCTCTCTCTCCCTCCCCTTCACACCTCCCATGGCTGGAAGAAGCCTTGGGGTACCCACTCTCCTCACTTACCCTGGGAGATGGCCCAGTGCCCACTGGCCTGTTTCTTCTCCCTCCAATTTTTCTTCTGGACAGGTTGATCACTGATGGAGTAAAGAATGACCTATAGATTGTGGAGGGTTTTTCTGTTTTGTTTTTTAATTTTTTTAAACCAAGAATGATTTCTTCTGCCTCCTCACCATCTTCCCAGACGGAGTTCAAGGCCACATCTCAAGCAGCTTTTGGCACCTTCAGCCTGAGTGGAACCTTTCAAAGCCAGGAGCCCCAAGTCCAGGAACGTTGAAAAAAGAACTTTGCCAATGATAGTGACCACAGCGAAAGCAAATAATAATAATATTAATAATAATAAAGAGAAATAAAAGAAATAATGAATAAAACAGCACAGCCCTTGTTGAGGTCAGTGGAGGAGGGTGGCCCAGATTTGGGTCCTACCTGGATTTTGATAGCGCTCCTTCCTATAGTGAGCACCTTGTATGAATCTTGGACTTCTGTTCTCAAGAGACAGGTATTTATTCTGTAATCTGTCTAGAGCACACACACACTGAAATCCAACCTTCTAATAAACATGATGGCGCAGCCCTGCCCTGGCCTTGCCTATTACCCACTGGCACCCCAGGCCTAGAATCTTTAGGCATTGGTATGGCAGGGGCACTCTACGGCTGCTGTCTCAGCTCTGCCTTCCTTGATTCTGCCCTCCTGGGTCTAGACAAAATTCCAGACCTGTAAATACCACTTCCTCAGGCACCAAGTACATCTGCTCTTCACCTTGGGTTCACTTGAGAAATATTTGCTGAAGGCCTCCCAGGCCACACAAGCCCCTGGCATCTCTTTGAGGTTCTGCCAATGTGCTTCTAGCTAAGATAGGTGAAGGAGAAACTACCTTTGAGTCTTGCAAAGTTTACCTGCTTTCTAGCCACAAACTTTGAGCATGTGATATGTGCTGGGCACTGTACAGGCTGCAGGCTCAGACAAAGCAGGCCCTATTCTGGGGAGAGGGGCCACTGGGTTCCTTAGCCTTGGACTTGACCCTGGAAGGGATAAAGGGATAGTATGATTTAAAGGGAGCGGGCACCTGAAAACCCAGGCGCTTGCATTCCTGAATCTGCTGGTAATTACAGACACCAGGGTTTGAGGAGGGCTCTCCACTTCTCAGTATTTCCTTGAGGACACACCAAGGCAGCGTTCTGATGTTAAAGACTAACCAGCCTGAACTGGAAATTCCCCTAAGCCCTCCTGGGTGCTGGAATTACTGGCTGGTCCTCTTATGAAAGGTTCTCTGCTCAGCTGCCTGGTTGGTCGGTTGCTTTGGGGGACAAGGACTCTATGTAGCCCTGGCTGTCCTGGAACTCAGAGATCTGCCTGCCTCTGTCTCTGGAGTGCTGGCATTAAAGCATGCACTACCATGCTTGGCCCAGCTGCCTGTTTTGCATGCATCCTTTAAAGTGAACTCACACCTTTTTTTGCATGCTAGTAGGAGGCAGGCCTTTGCTGGTACCTAGTCCATCTGTCCATCCCCTCCTCCACGCCACCCCAGTCTGGGTGGAATCAGGAAGTCTGGTACAGTGTGGGAAAGGAGCCTTAGTGTAAGCTTGTGAACTATCTAGACCTTGCTGACCCATGACATTCCACCTCTCGGAAGGGGCCCTAGTGGGAAGAAAGGATCCGGCCATTCCCCTCCAGCGTCGTGTGCTGTTCAGGAGAGGGGACTTTAGAAGCTTACCTCCCCATGGCTTCTCCCTCCCTAGGCTGGCTAGAAGCCAGAGCCAGGAGCAGTTGTGACGACAGTTAGCCGCCCAGGTTCCTGCACCTGTTTAGGGCTGAAGGGAGGGGACAGATGTCTGAGGCAGGAGGATACTGGTGGCCAGATAGACACTTGACACACATCTGCTCCTGTCTCACTGTCTGGTTTGTCAGGAGCCCTGCTACATCCTCCATGCCAAGAGCTGGAAGCCAACACAAAGCTGCCTAATTTCTTTCCCACTTGGCCCAGTTTGTGCTGGCTGACGGGAGGGGTCTTTCTCCAGGTGCACCCATCAGATTGAGACATGGAGGAGACACCGCTGAGGGTAAGTTAGACTGGAACGCCACTCCCACCCCCCTTTAAAGCCACCCCAAACAGCCAGCTGCACAGCTGTAGGCCCACAGCCTGTTTGGGCAGCCGGAGAAGCAGGGAAAACTCCATCCAGCTGTCCCTAGCTACCCAGCTGTCCTGGCTTTGTAGAAGCAGCTGTCATCCACCTCCCAGCAGAATGAGGGGCAGAGGGGGCCCAGAAAGGGCTTAAGTAACCCCCTCCCTCCAGGACGCGGGCCTGCTCGGGAAAGCAGGAAGGAACCTTTCCTGTGGTTACCTGGAGGGACAGGCAGAGTCCTCGGGTTCCCACAGGTGCACTGCCCCCTAGGCAGGCCCCTGGGCCCCTCACCCTCACCCCTTCTCAGACGCCACCGCACCTCCCCTTTCCAGGAAGGGCTGGGAGGCGACGGCCTCCCCTCACCCCACAGACCGGGGGCGGCGGCTCCTGTGGCCCAGATGTGCAGAGCCGCGAGGAGGCCACCAGGAGGGGGACTGAGGTGGGGGGGAGGTTCCTCCGCCACCCTGGTCTGCCCGGGCTCTTTCATGTCACAACCCTCCCCCGACCCTGCCAGAGCCAGCAGCTGGGCGGGCTCCCGCCCCCTCCTGCAGCCTCTCCCAGCTGTCTTTGGGGTGGGGCTGGGCAGCTGGAGAACAGCTGCAGGGCAGGGAGCGGGGCTTGCAACTGCCAGAAGCATCTCGCCTCGGAGTGAGCTGGTCTGGGGGCAAGGCCCGGGGCAGTCGGTTGCTCCGCCCCTCGTCCCGGAGCATTTGACCCCCAGACTCAAGATTAAAAAAAAAAAACAAAAAACACAAAAACCTCTTCCAGCTTCACATGACACCTGGGGGCCCAGGGCACCCTGCGAAGAAGGGCTCTCTGCCATCTCAGCATCTTTCCCACGTGGAGACTGTCATTCTAACTTCACTTCTGAATCCCTCCCAAGCCCAGTTCACACCCTCCCACTCAGAGCTCAGTCATCAAACCGGATCTCAATCACCTCTCCTGGACCGAGGGTGGGGGTTAGTGGTTAGTAACTTCAGGAAGGCCCCAGCCCCTGGGAGATCCCCTGTCCGACCTCTGCAGCCTGTAAATTCCTGGGGAGGAGAGCCGGCAGGGAGGGACCGTTGAGAGTCTCCTTTACCAATAAAGGTTACCAGGAATGCTGAGTGCCAGGAGGTGCAGTCTGCAAACTCAGGGGCTCTTGGATAGACCGTCCTGGACCAGGGGGTGCCTCCATGGCTTTGGAGAACTGTCCTTGGAAGTGCTTGAGAAAGACTTCGCTCCAGAGATGGCCTGGTGGAGGAGCTTGGACAGACAGGAGGATCCAGCAGAATCTACCTAATGGGTGTCTTGGAACCAAACAGGACAAAACAATAAAGAAGGAGGGCCAGGCATGGTGGCGCACGCCTTTAGTCCCAACACTCAGGAGGCAGAGTCAGGCAGATCTCTGAGTTCAAGGCCAGCCTGGTCTACAGAGCGAGTTCCAGGACAACCAGGGCTACACAGAGAAACCCTGTGGGGGTGGGGGTAAGGGTGGGGTGGGGGGAGGAAGAGAAAGGAGGAAGAGGAGGGCCACTAGAATAAGAAGGAGAGACCCTAGAATCCTGACACTGGTTCTAGAATCTTCTGAATCGCCCTTCCCCCTTCTTTCCTTCCTTTCTATCCCATTTTATTCTTTTCCTTTTTTTTTTTTTTTTTTTTTTTTTTTGAGACAGGGTTTCTCTGTATAGCTCTGGCTGCTCAGGAACTCTGCAGTCAGGCTGGCCTTGAACTCCAGAGATCCTCCTGCCTCTG
Source organism: Peromyscus maniculatus bairdii (assembly GCF_049852395.1). Classification (NCBI taxonomy): domain Eukaryota; kingdom Metazoa; phylum Chordata; class Mammalia; order Rodentia; family Cricetidae; genus Peromyscus; species Peromyscus maniculatus. The sequence continues at coordinate 199,054,913 of NC_134852.1, forward strand.
CCTACCCTAGTGAGAGCCACCACTCCTAATTTTTTTTTTTTTTTTTTTTTTTTTTTTTTTTTGAGACAGTCTCTATTGCCCTGACCTGGAACTCACTCTGTAGACCAGATGAGTCCCAAACTTGTGAGACTCCTCAGCCTCTCTGCTCAAGCGCTGGTCCTGGTGTATGTCACCATGGCCAACCCTTTCTGTTTTGAGAGACAGGGTCTCACTATGCACAATCTAGGCTCTGCTTAAACTCACACTTCCCCTTGCCTCAGCCTCCCAAATGCTGACAGGACAGTTATTCACGGCCTCACAGGGTTGCAGCCTGCCTGGTTCCTTCCAATTAAGAGGGCCAGCTGGCGGGGCCTGGTGGTGCACGCCTTTAGTCCCAACACTCAGGATGCAGAGGCAGGAGGATTTCTGAGTTCGAGGCCAGCCTGGTCTACAGAGCGAGTTCCAGGACAGTCAGGGCTACACAGAGAAACCCTGTCTTGGAAAACAAAAACAAACAAACAAACAAAAACAACAACAAAAAGCTATCATTCTAGAATTGTCTTTGGAGGCAATGGGAAACATCAGGAAGTGGTGTAGGGGCAGTTAGGGTTTAGAGGTGAGAATAAGGGAGGAATGAGGCCAAACCAAAACCTGGCCCCAAGAACGTTCATTTCTTCCTCAGGTTTTTCTCCCTCCCTTCAAGCTGCACCCATAAGCCTTCCTTCTCCTTCAGAGCATGGTGTATTCCAGAATTCCAGTAGTCTCTGAGGAGCTCACCTCGGCAGACGGCTGGCAGCCCAAGACATCCCTTCCACAGTGAAAGTAGAAATCCAGGGAGTAGACCTGTGGGCATCACACTCCGAGTCGGGGAAGCCTTTGCGAGCCCAGGGCTGCTTTTGGCCAGGCAGTGGACTGACTCCAGAGTGCCGCGCTGAGGGTCTTTGCCGGTTTCCTCCACGGGAGACCAGTTTTCTTTAATTGCTATGTGCTTAATTTCTCTCAACTGCAGCAAACTGGGATATTTATGACTTCTCTTTGCATTAGATCTTCAGTAATTGGGTCTTTCTTGGAAGGGAACCCATCTGCTCTGTGCCCTGGGTTACTTTTCATTATTTACACTGAGGCAAGAAGGGGTGATATGTGGGATAATGTATCACCTATAGAATGGAGGTGGGGGGCTACACAGACACCATGTCAAATTTCAGGTCAGGACTAGAATGGGGGAAGGGTTTCCAGGAGCTGAGTGTTGAGAGTGATGTGGACTTCCGGTCTACCCAGAAAAAAAAGATGGCAGGGAGTCATTTGACACATAGATGTCCTGGTTGTCAATTGGATGTTGGTATCAAACACTGTCCATATGTGTCCCTGCTGCAGGGCATCAAACAGGAGTAGGCATGGATGCAAACGGACAGCTTGTAGCCTACTGGGGATTTATCAGTTAACCAGCCCTGCCAGCTGCAGCTCCCTGGGTTCTACCCATTAAACCATACACTTAGGATCAGTCTTCCAACAAACAGTCCACATGGCTGCATGTCCCAGTGGCTTGGACATTAGACTCTTCTGGGTAGCATCACAGTTTCATTTCCTCTGTGTAGCTCCACCGGCCCCATTTCCCCAAGACCGGGATGGAGGGGTGATGGGATGGTCCTGTGAGCTGCCAGAGCTGCTGTGGGTCTAGCCAGCTTTCAGGTGCTGGAGATATCACAGGTTCCTGTTCCTTTGGGCTAACCAGACTCCCACGCATGTGCCTGTCTTCTTTGGTATTCTAATTGTGATTCACAGAGGTAAAGAGATGGCTCAGTGGTTAAGACCGAGTACTGCTCCTCCAGAGGACCCAAATTCAGGTCTCAGCACCCATGTCAGGTGTCTGTAACTCTAGCTCCAGGCCACAGTCTCTGCATGTGCTTATCCATAATTCAAACAAACAAACAAACAAACAAACAAAAACAAACCAAAGCCAGTGGTGGTACATGCCTTTACCCAGTACTCAAGAGGCAGGGGTAGTGGTGTCTGTGAGTTTGAGGCCAGCCTGGTCTACAAAGTGAGGTCCAGGACAACCAGGGCTACACAGAGAAACCCTGTCTCCAAAAACCAAAAAAAGAATCTACTTGTAGTTTACACCTCAGGCACAGGGCTTACATGTCTAACATAGGATATGACTCTCCGTGGAAATATGCGATATTAGTCATCTTTTATGTTTCAGAGTCTAGCACCGTGCCTTGTTATCCATTCATTCATTCATTCATTCAGTCAGTCATGCAGCAAATATCCACTGAGAGAGATCCTTTTGGTGTTGGGCATCACTCCAGTGTTGGAGCATGTAAGTGAACATGAACTCTGTCCATCTTAGAGTTGATAGCCTCATGAGGAAGGGACAAATGACAACCAATAAATAACCATGGTGACAGATACCACAAAAAAAAAAGCAAGTGGGGGAGGGGAGGGGATGTGAGAAGGATGTGGGGGTTCTTATATAGGGAGAGGGGTAGGCTTTACCAGGACGGTGAAAGGGGAGCCGAAAACTTCAAGAATGTGATGGGGCAAGATCCGGAGATATTTGGAGCAACGGCGGTACACACAGAAGGGATGAGCACATGCTTTCAGGAAGAGCCGGGGTGGAGGCGAGTGTGGTTGGCAAGCGTGGGGGAGGAACAGGGTCATGGGTGATGAGGTCATCCAGGCGGTGGGGGCGCAGCACCAGGACCAGAGGCCACTGGAAGAGCTTGGCTTCTGCTCAGGAGCTACTTGCTCAACAGTAAGGGTGTGAAAAGCACGTTCCTACGTTCAGCCGGTGTGGACCCCACCTCCTAGGCAGGTGGGGCTGGATCCAGCCCTAAAGGAGAGATAAGAGAGACGCCAAGGAGGGGGGCAGCGACCTCTGGAGGGCTTCGCTCTTAGAGCAGGTGTGGGAGTCCTAGTGGGGGCAGGGAGGAAAGTGCCTTTAGAACAGAAGAAGGGCTGTATGAAGTCCACAGTCAAAAGTCTATAGAAGAACAAGGGACAGAAGGCTGTTGGTGCGTGTCGGTAAATCCAGCACTTTCCATATTGACACAGCAGGATTGGGAGCTTGAAACCAGCCTGGGCTATATAGGGAGACCCCGTCTCAAACAACAACAACAACAAAAAAAGATAAACGCTTGTTTTGAGTTGAAAGTCCTAGGCAAGGCCTGGAGAGCAGGCTTCTGAGCAGGGGACTGCCTTTTGGCACAATAGCTCTGGCCCTCCCAGGAACGTGGGGCCAAGCAGCAGGAGGAAGGTGGCCAGTGTGGGGACCGAAGGAAGTAAAGCCAGCGTGGATGAGAGAGCTCAGAAAGGACCAGGGTCAAGGGTGGAAGCCTGGATCAGGCTTTCTCTTCCTCGCTTGCCAACCCTGGGCCCAGAGTCAGCAGAAAAATCTCGGCTCCAGGGAGGAGGCAGCACGGAGCCCCAAGCTGCTGAGGGAGCAGGGCAGCAAGATGCCATTGTGTGCCCGCAATCAAGAGGCTTCAGAGAAATCAAAAGCACCAACTGGGGAATGATGTGTGGATGTGTGCATACTGTCTTTCACTTGCTCTCTCTCGCTCTCTCTCTCTCTCTCTCTCTCTCTCACACACACACACACACACACACACACACACACACACGCTGCCTCTAAATGGGTCAAGTGAAGGCTGTGGGTGTGGGTTGGAGAGGGAAGGCTAGGAAGTGGGGTGGGCGGGGGACCCGGAGGAGCCTGAGCCCTGGTGCCCACTCATTCTCCTGGCATAGGAGCTGGCAGCAGCTGCAGGGTGGGGTGGGATGTGAGGATAAATATACACCTCCCCATGCATATGGATAATGCACACAGCTGCCCTGCCTGCTTAGTGTTCATTAGGACCAACTGTTTCAGGAGCAGTTTGGGCAGGCGGGAGGGTGTCGTGCCCATTCACAGACTCGGGGCAGGGGGCTGCCTGCAGCTGTGCAAGCCCCGCCTCCTGCCCGGATCAGCCTCGCAGCCATCGAATGAATGCTGCTTCCTCCCACTTGCTCTTCGCTCGACTCACTGCCCTGCTAGTTCTTGGAGGTCTCAGGATGGGGAAGGGGCCCATGAGTGAGTCAGGAGGAATTGTAGACTGCACCGTGGGCGCTCAGTGAACTGGGGGGAAGAGTTGGGCTGGATTAAGTCTTTTGGCTTCGAGATGGGCGACTGGGGACGTGCAAAGCTGATCCCCTCCTTTCCAAAACCATCTTCGGAAAACTGCTTTAGCCCTGTCATCTGGGAGCTTAAGGGAAGTCCCATCCATATTGGAAAGCCCCCGATCAGCCCAGCTTGCTCTGTGTATGGGTGCTGTTGTGGTTCGAATCTTCTGACCTTTTGATACAAGTGAGGCTGAGGAAGGGAGGCTGATGGGCTCCAGCCCGGAAGAAGAGTGTACGGAGGTGGGACTAGAAAACGGGTTGGGAATGTCCAGTTTGTGCCTTGTGGATGGTTTGCATCCTAGCCAGCGTAAAATCTGTCCAATGTGGGTCCGGAGGTGATAGGAGGAAGATGGGGACAGATGGCAAACTTCCTGGGCTTCAGTTTTCAAGAAGGCTCACAAGGAAGAAGCTGTGGGCGTTTGGAGGGGCGTGTCTGTCCTGCAGGCTGCCCTCCTCCTCTGCCCTCAGGCAGTCAGAGTGGACTCTGGGGCTGGTCTGGAAGGGAGGCGACAGATTTAGGCCAGATCGCACTCACAGGTGACCCCAGCTGCTTTCTTTTAAGGGTGGGGCTGGGTTCTATTTGACGCCTGCGCACGTGGCCTCAAGAGCAGCAGCCAGGGGAAGTCCAAAGGCGAAGAGTGAGGTCACCTCTGGCCCACCTTGCCGTGCCTTGGAGGCCCTCCTCCAGCTGCTCCTAGTCCTGATGGAGAAAAAGGGCATCCAGTCCTGGACTCAGCAGGAATCCAAGCCACATGCGTCTCCTGGGGGCTTCACTCTCCTCATCTGGGACCTCGGATGACTACTGATGCCTGTTCAGCAGGATGCTCAGCTAATCCCTAGAAGGGCCATGGTCCCAGCCTTGGGTACCTCAGCCAAGGCTTCTGCCCGCTCCTGCGCCCCATTGCTCTCTGCAATTGTCATTAATATTTAATTTCTTTAGCAAGGGCTTTTTGTCCCTGGAACACAGCTCTTCACACTAAGAAATCACTCTGTATTTCTTTGTGTAGGAGATTCCTGTGTTTTTTCTTTTGAAACAATTTTTTTTTTTTTTTTTTGGTTTTTCGAGACAGGATTTCTCTGTGTAGCTTTGCGCCTTTCCTGGATCTCACTCTATAGACCAGGCTGGCCTCGAACTCACAAAGATCCGCCTGGCTCTGCCTCCCGAGTGCTGGGATTAAAGGCAGGCACCAGCACCACCCAGCAACAATTTTTTAAATTACTGTTTTTATTTACATATATTAGTGCTTTGCCTGTGCGTATGTCTGTGGTCCACGTGCACCCGGTTCTCGGCAAGAACAGCAAGTGCTCCACCAGCTCTCCAGCCCCTTCCTGTGCTTCCAAGAGAACAGCTTTGGAAGTCAAAAAGGTGTGGTGTGGTGTGGTGTGGTGTGGTGGCGCACGCCTTTAACCCCTGCACTTGGGAGGCAGAAGCAGGCAGATCTCTGTGAGTTCGAGGACAGCCAGGGTTGTTACATAGAGAAACCCTATCTTGAGAGAAAAAAAAAAGTAAAAAAGAGCCAGCTAGTCCCACCACAGAGGCAGGTCTATGGATTTCAGGCCAGCCAGGATAACATAGTGAGATCCTGTCTTTAAAAAAAATCAAAAAGAAAAGAAGTATCTTGGGATTAGCAGCCCAACAGGCCTGGGTTCAAATTCTGCCTATGTCATCTTCTTCTTGTGAAATCTTGGACAAGTGACTGACTCAGTGTCTCCAGTTAATAGTGTCCTTGCGAGGGTTAAATAAGATTTAATAAACGAGATGCTTCTGGGACAAGAGAATACAGCCTTAACCATTTCTCAGCTGACCCTGACACATGGAGGTCTAGTTGCTGGCTGCAGACTGTACCTCCACACATCCATGCCTCTGGCTGGCTGGCTGGCTGGTGCTTGCGCGCGCGCGCACACACACACACACACACACACACACACACACACACACACACACACACACACACCCCACACTGCACTCGTATCTGTATCCACCAAGTGCTGGACCAGCAGATGCTCGGTAGGGAACAGGAGCTCTCTCCCTCCTCCCTGCCCTGCTGGTGGTGGCTGCAGCGTCTCTGTGTTCTGCAGTGTTGGAAAAAGAAATTACAGAACAGATTGCAATTAAGGGGGATGGGGGGGGGCACAGAGGCCCTAAAAATGCAGCTTGACTGAGCGCTAAACTGTGTTTTTGCCTGGAGCCGATCAGGAGTCCCTGACAAGAGCCTGTTCCCACTTACAGATCTAATCGCAAGAGGTGTGGCTGGGGCGGCCCTGGAGCCTGGGGGGTGGGGTGGGATGGGGTCTGCTAGCCCTCAGAGAAGGCTGCTGGAAGACCTGCTTGTGTTGCTTGGAGAATCACAGAGCCACACAGAAGGAATGGAGGGGGGGCAGAGGTCTTGGGGGCCTGGGAAAGTCGGCCATTTTTTGTAGTGGCTGCAGAGTTCACATACACCACACACTGTGTACCCGTGCTCTCCAGTGTCTGCATCCTCCTGGTGAGCGGTCCCCTCTTCTACACACAGGAAACTGAGGCACAGAGTGTCTGCTCTCTGCAGAGTCAGTTCGTTCCTTCGAACTTTGTGTGGGTTCTAGGGATTGAACTCAGGTTGCCAGGGACGGAGGGTAAGTAACTTTACCCTGTGAGCCATTGTCTTTCCTTTCCTTTTTTTAAAGACAGATCTCACTATGTAAGCCAGGCTGGCCTTGAACTCACAGAGATCCACCTGCTTCTGCCTCCCAAGCACTGGGACTAAAGGTGTGCACCACCACAGCCAGCTCTTTCCTGTTGGTTTTGAAATAGGGTCTTGCTATGTAGCCTGGGCTGCCCTTGAACCTGTCAGCCTCCGGGTGCTGGGATGACAGGCCCGTGCCACCCTGCCTGGCTGAGGATACATGTCTGTGGCACTTCACTAGGGCTTTATTAGTCCTTGGAAGGAATATCAGGTTTATCAAAAGACAAAGAAAACAACAGAATGGCAATTAAATCTGAGTATTACAGCAACGTCTCAAATATGGTGTGGAGTATATGCGAATTAAAAGCCAGCCTTTATCCCAAACTCAAGCTGAACTGAATGTCCTGTAACACATCTAGGCCCTACGCCTCTATCTCCTCCCACCTCTGGGCCCCACCTCCTTCCTGCCAGCAGCTCGCCCTGCAGGTTCTGGTCCCTAGGGTGGAAGGACCGACCTTAGGAGTACATTGACAAAGAGGATGAGATCTTTGGCTCCAGAAGCCGACTCCTGAGCTTCTGCTCAACAACCATGGGACTTTTCACAAGTATCCCCCATGCCACTTCCGGGTTTTTGAGATGAGGCTTCAGGTAGCCTAGGCTGCCCTTAAGTCCTGAACTTCCTGCCTCCACCTTCCAAAGGCTGGCATTCTTTTCTTCTTTTGAGGGCTTCCTGCAAGGGGACCCAGTAGCAGGCAGCAAGGATCCCCGGTAGCCCTAATGTCCTTGATGGCTTCTCTCTCCTCTCTTTGCTGCCCACAGGGCTGAACCTAAGCAGAGGAAGGTAAGAACCCTGTAACTTACTGCTGTGACAAGAGGACTTGGCCCCGGGGACCCAGAGTCCAGGGGCAGTGCCATCAGAGGAGACACTTGGTGCAGAGGGACGTGAGGAGGCAGCTGCTGGAACTGCTGGGAAGTGAGCTGCCCTGCTAGTTTCTGTTCTTCTGAGACAGCAGGGGACCCAGGGTTCAGGCTCCAACAATCCTGAACGGCCCTGTGATCCCGGCAAATTCCTTAACCGAGGCAAATGCCTCTGTTTCTTCAACTGCAAAGTGGGGCTAATGCTGCCTAGTTATGCAGGAGGCGCATAATAAAGGCTTGCTGTCCCAGCTGCTGCCGTGCCTGGGGTGGTAAGCGCATTACCTGGCGATGGTATGCACGCATTTTTCTGAGAACAGCCCTCCCTTGAGGAAAGCTAATCTCCAAAAGGGCAAAGCCACTTGGGTCCTGTTGGAGGCTCGGCGAAGAACACAGGCCGCTGCAGACTGCCTTCATTTCAGCTACATTTTATTTGTCGCAGTTTTGACAGACGTCTAAATTATACATTGAGCTTTCCACATGACCAAACACCACGTCCCTTCCTTTGATTATCATTTTCAAAAGGGACTATAAAAAAAGAACCTTTCGATGGATCACACTGAACCCTGAAACCACATGGAGAGCAGAGCTAAAAATAAAGGAAGAAGCGTCCCGAGAAGGAGAGGAAGGGGAATCAAAGCATACTGCAGATGGGAATGGAGGCCTGGGTCCTGGTGAGGGTGACATGGTGTCACCCTCCAGGCCAGGCCGGAAAAGGAGCGGCCAACAGTGAGGGTGGGGCACAGAGTGGCATTAAAAATAGCCACCACTTTAGTCCGGAGGGGCATAAAGAAATCGTCAAAGCCAGGGGACAGAGGAGGAGGAGGAGGAGGAGGAGGGCGGACGCTGGCAAGATCGTCCTTGTGTGCAGCATCTCAGGCTGCGGACTTTTCTACCGGGCCGAGCTAAGCGCCGGCATAATCGCTGACTTTCAGCTGCGCCGACATGTTCCCCAGCTCAGCCCACATCAATGACACCCTTGTTTCCATAGTAACCAAGGGAGAGCGAAGGGGAAAGGGTGTACTGCACTGGGCGAAGGGAATCCAGCCAAAAGCAGCCACACGGGGAGGGTGGGAGGAGGGCTCAGTTTTTCCCACAACTGGTTTAGTAGACACTGTGGACTTTGCCTGCCCTCTGGCCTCAGCCCTCGCCCCCTGCACATTCAGACGCAATGGTGCGCAGAGCAAAAGTCTTACCAGGGCTCACTGGGATGGGGGAGGCACGGGGCTGGGGGATCCCCTTTCCAGATTCAGAATCTGTCCTCTGGTCATGGCCACAGGGGCACGGGTGGCACCGTACAGAGGAAAGGGGACTTCACAAACATTTTGTTTTTACAAATGGGAGCTTTCAAACTCTGCATTTTCCAGGCTCCTCTCATCTATCCCGAGCCCCCGGAGGGTTCAACAGGGTTCACAGGCAAGATGAAAGCCTGTGACAACCACAGTTGTCTCTGGTGTCTCTGGCTGAAAAGCAATGTGGACATTCACAGCGGCTGCCATCAGAGCAGAGCAAGCAGCTCTGCCCGCTAGCTGGGGCCTGGGGACAGCTGCTCTTTAGAACAGTTCCTTCAGTTGGTGCTAAGAGACCAAACACCTTTTACAGATCCTGCTCTTCCAGAGTCAAAGTCCCCGCTGCAGCATTCCAAAACTAGACCTCAAAGCAGGCATGCAGCCCTTCAGATAACATCCTGGGGGCACTATTTGGAAGGAAGAGCAAGTCTCAAGGCCAAAGCTCCATCTGGAGGCTGGAGAAAGGGCTTTTCTGATTCCTTATAGCTCTGTCTGCCACCCTTCAAATCAGAGAAGTCGCTGGAAGAGGTGGCAGGCCTAACTAGCCTAGGTTTAACCCCCTCATCTTCTTCTTCTTTTGTCTTGCAAGCCCTCACAGGCCTGTCCGCGGCTACCACAGCCACCACTCTCCCAGGCTTTGTCAGACTTTTCATCTCAGCTGCCTTTCAAACTCTACAAGCTTCTCCCTCCCCAGAGTCCAGAATAGCTGGGTACCATGGGGCAGGGGCTTCTGTGGCACTTTCTGTTAGCTCACACATCACGGGGGACTTGGAAAGGGCCACCTCCCAGGATGAGAAGGCAGCTGGCCTCCTTGGACCTACCAGGCATTGGATAGTCTCTTATTTATTCTCTGAAAAGCCCTGAGCTCATGCCCAGAACAGAGTTTAATTCAGGAGCAGGCGATGCTCTGGCCTGCTTTTGGGGTTTGAGGCTGGGATTTCTGAGGGCTCAGGGAGACGCGCTCCTTTTGCAATGGGGGAAGGGCAGGGCTTCTGCACCGTTCCCTATCAGCCAACATGTTTTGCTGGAAAGAAGCAGAGGAGACCAGCACGGGGTGAGTGGCTTCTCTGGGCACAACCCCTGCGATCACACCCCATGTTCCCTGCAGCAGATGCTTCCCATCCGGGAGCTTCCCACACCACCGAGTGCCCGCACTGTAAAAATTGATCTCTTCTCAAAATCGATCCGCCTGGCTTTTCTCAGTGGAGCAGGTTCATGGCAAAGCTGCATTTATTTTTAAAATCTGATAGCATCGGCCTATTGTGATCATTTAAACACAGAATTCTTTGAGCTTTAGAAATCCCCTCTACAGGACTGCAGTGGAGAAGTCGGCGGCGAACCTGGAGTCGACTGGCCCTGCTCCACTGAGCTGGAGAAAGCCTGTTTACGCTAGCCTGAGCTCTCCATGTGAGTGAGGGCTTTTTAAGGACCTTGTAATTTTTCTGGAATTAAACCTCCCACCTCTTCTTACATTCCAGATGTCATTACAGTCAAAAGTCATAAGAATCTGCTGCCGTGCATGGCTGGCAGGGGTGAGGGCTGGGGGGCTGGAGTGGGGATGTTTCTGTAGTGACCTGTTTGCAAGGATTTTTTTCTTCTGCCCATAAAGTGGGGATTACATCCAGTGTCTTACCTACCTGACAAGATGGTTTCATCATGTGCTATCCTTTGCCTCCCCAAGCAGCGTCCTGCTGGATAGACTAAAGCCCTGGCTGTTGGGGATGAGGACAAAAAAAAAAAAATCAAATCTCTGCCCAGCACCGCCAGGCATGTGGTTTCCAAACCCGAAGGGAGTGAAGGGACAGGTCAGTAAATAAAGGGACGCAGCGCAAGCAGCAGCTTCTTCTTCCTTTTTTTCTTTTTTTTACAAAAAGCTCACTGGAATTGTCTAAACTGCAGCGCAAGCTCTTACCCTTTCCTGATCATGTGCTCTGAGACATTTAATACTATCGCAATTAAGCAGAGGAAATAATATAATTCCTTTATTTGAAAAACGATACTGAACCTTGGAGATCAGTTAAAACCTACGGCTGGAGAGGGGTTCTTCGGAAGCTCTTGTCCCTCTCGTCACACAGCGGCCGCTGTGCAGATGAAAAAGCATTTGGTCAGAAAACAGCAGACCAGTGCTCTTCGGGCCAAACGCGGCTCCTACAGCTCCTGCAGCTCCACGGCTCTAGACTATTTCTTCTTCGCGGTGACGTTCTTGCAGACCCAGTTCATGCCATCCTTTGAGGGAAACGGGCAGAGAAAGGCAGTGTTAGTTACAAGAAAGACCCCAAGAGCTCAGGCTGGAGGGCACTGCCACCACCGACTCTGTGGAGTTTGTTGCCCCTGAGGCCCAGCAGGCTGACCAGGGCCGCGACCTCTTGGGAGGGTGGAGGGGGTCTCTGAGCACAGGCGGAGGCCAGCATCTGAACTTGAGATTCGTTCTCAGGAACTCCCTCTGAAAAAATAAACACACCTGCCCAGGTCCAGGGCTTGACTGAGGAGCTATCAGGAGAGAGTCCAGCCATTTTTGGCTTTTTCTAAAAGCTGACCTTTGCTAGGGCATTAATTCAATGAGCTACCCTTCTCGTGCCCCAGCGTGTTTACAGTGTGACAGTGTACACTCGCGTTAAATTAAATTTCACTTTGGAAAAACAACCCTCCGCAGTGGGTGTTAGTCCACACATGCAGGAGCGGTACACACTTATGTCTGCAGAGAGGTTTAAAAGTGGCCTCTTGTTGCTTTAAGCCCTACTACGCAGAGGGACAGAGAGGCAAGGAGAGAAGGTCCCCTTAAAGGCACAGTGACCTTGAAAGTGTCCTTTTTTATTTAGGGCTGGAGAGGGACTGAGGTTAACGCGCGCGCGCGCGCGCACACACACACACACACACACACACACACACACACACACACACACTGCTGACGGCCACCTGGTAGGCAGCACAGTTCCTCACAGATGCAGGCCTGTCAGACATGACCTCCTTTCCAACCCCCTCTGGAGCATACCTGGACACACACTCCTCCCCAGAGACGCCTGACCTTCAGGCATGTGCAAGCTCCCTCAGGAGCACAGAACAGAACTCAAGGTGGGCCCTGAAGGGCATCTTGCCCAGTGTCTGGGTCTCACATACGTGTGCTATCACACACACGCACACACGTGACACCCCACACTCTAAACCCCACGTTTCTGGTGGCTGTGAATCTGGCCGCTGAACCGGAACAGCTAAGACAGCTTATAGCAATAAATATCAGCTGACACCCTTGGCCACCGGGACATTAATCCCGTAAACAATACATCACTGCAGAACAACCAGCAGGTCCCCTTCTCCTGGCTAATCTGATGGTCACCTGCATTTACAGTGATTAAAACTCCACCAGCTGCCATCAGGGCACTTGGGCAGGAGAACCCGATGATCTGAGGGACGTTCTGCTTTGCCAAGATGAGGCCTGGGCCTGGCAAAGCTCTCTCCTTCAGGTGGAGAGCACCTGGCTGCAGCTGGGCAGCGGAGGCCTGGGTGAGGGGACCCCAATGCATCCGATTACAACTGGGTCAGCGGCATACCCTGAAAAGCCGAACAATTTTAACGCCGTTTTATGAAAAGGATTCATTTAAAGAGAGCACGTTTAATTTTAGTAGCTAATTGGTTTCTAGGAAAAAAAAAATGATCACCTGCCAGGAGACAAAAAGGATTTTTACACATACGAGAGGGAAGAATACGATAACCATCTTGTCTTGCTCCAAAGCTGACGAGCGCGGCACACGTGCAGCGTGAACACCCAAAGGTGCCGTCGCAAGGCCCTCCTGTCCACAGACCTGTTTCCTCAGACCTGCTTCTCTGGGAACGGCAGTGCCCCCCACAATGCCGGCCCGTACTGCTTTGTCTGTTTCCTTGGTTTATGACTGGTGAAGAGGGGTTTCTCTTATTATATCTCACCGCACATAAGTGCATGCAGAGAGACAGGGACAATATTTACTCAGCTGCAGGCACTCAAAGCAGAAGGTGGAGGGAGCCTTACACTGTGGAGGCAGAAGGGGCTTAAAGGGCGCAGCCTGCCGAGGGGTGCTGTCCTGCAGATGTCTGAGAATCTAGAGGTCGGCCCACCACGGTCTCGTCAACAGAGGGCGCTCAGGGGCAGCATCCATGGCTGCCCCCAGCCCCTGGTGACATCCTGCAGCAAAGCCCGGGGCCTCTGCAGGGCTTGGGGAGGCTCCTTTGAGTCACAGCATTTGGGGGCTGGAGGGGAGGGGGAGGGGGAAGGTCACAATCCTCTGTGACAATACCTCATAAATCAAGTAAAGGCAAGCTTTGTCAGGTAGCTCACTGGAAAGGAAAGATAATAGTGTTATCCAAAAACCAAGATGGGCGGGAGGGTCTAAGCAAGGGACTAGTATGCTGTCTGGCTTAATATAGTCCATACTTAGAGTTCTTAAAATTAATTCTCATAACCACCCAGTGAATGTATTATTGTTTCCATATCGCAAACAAGAAATGAAGAATAGAATAATTTGGGGCAGAGGTGGGCCTTGAAATATGCTTATCTTCCCACTGAGAACCATATACTATTCAGCATTTCTCCGTGACTGCGGGTGGCCTAGGAAGAGCCCTGCATCTAATCACTGAGGAGCTGGGAGGCCTTCGAAGGCAGGCAAGAAGGCCATTCTAGTGGGGTTTTTCCCTCATGGCTCCCTTCAGCTGAATACAGGGCAAAGACTGGAGGTATCCCTGTCGAGGAACCCTGCCTACCTAGCCACAGCTCTAAAAGGGACCAGAAGATTCCTAGTCTGCCAGGATGTAGGCCTGCAGAAGGCTGGACACTTGTGACCTGGGCCACATCCTCCAGTGGTTACAGGGAGCCTTCTGCTTCTGTTTTTAAGTGAACGGTGGGCTTCTCTGTGTTTAAGTGGATGCTGGGCTCTGCTTCTCTGAGAAGAGGTGATTGCTTACTTAAAGGAGGCGACTCTGCTGTCCCTGAAGAAGGAAATGAACTCATAGGTTTGTTTAATGGTCGGACGTTTTATTGTTAAAAACTGGTTTGACCGATTTCCTGCACATTTGATCTCCATTATGGGAATGACTATCTTTGGTGTGAATAGTCTCCCCTTTCCTTTCCGACCAATCTGGCTCAAACTGAATTTGAATTGATTAGTTTCAATTCAATAATAGAGACTAAAGAGAGACAGAGACCCTCAAACACTGGGCTTTGTACAGCTTCCTGGAGAGGAAATAAATGTCTGTGTGGCAGGAACATCCCCACCGTAACTGTGGGTGGGGGAGGTGGGGCAAGGCCGCCCTACAATATGGTGGAAACCTACTAATCCTAGCGCACAGCCTGAGGTTCAAGGTGCAGGACCTGCCTAGGTAGAGCTGGCCGCTGGCTCCACCACTCTTTCTAATGTGATCTCAGTCCTGGGCACCCTTGGAAGGAAGCAGTGGTGGCTATGGTTGGGCGGGCTGGTTTTTAAAGCTGGGCTGACTATGTGGTCACTTCAGTAATTGCTTTAAGATGACAGGGAGCTTAGACCCTTGCTGAGCAATGCGGCAGGCCTGTCCCATCCCATTGTGCCGTTAGGCCCCCGGGGTCAAGGAGCAGCTGAACTCAGCATACATAAAATATGGCTTGCTGTTCATATTTTTCTGGTGACAAAGGGCAGCGTACCAGGGAGGGAGCAAATCACATGCCACAGGCTCCCTTTAGTTCACAGAGGTCTGCAGATATAAAACTCAACCTGAGGTCTGAATGACAGATATGCAGGTCCAAACAAAGCTGGAGTTACCAACTGATCCCAGGCCTAGAAAGAAGGACTGGACGTCATTTTTTAAACACTGAAATTCAGGACTGCTCAATGCAGCAGCTCCACTGTACAATAAGGGCTTAGCATAAACAAGGTACTGGGTTCCACTTCTAGTGCCCCCCACAAAGAAAAACCAATCAAATTCTGTTAGCAGACTAGGAAAGACTCCCCTGGATCAAGGAAAATGAAGCAGAGGCATGAGGCTGGTTGGCTGCCCACTGCTGACCGTCTGAAGGAATCGATGGTGGAGGAGTCTGTGACCTGATCATCCTTCCTGTTTGCAGACGTGGGGGAGGGAACGGGGTAGATGCCAAGTGAAAAGGTGGCCTGGAGGTGGTGGCCTGGAGGTGGTGGCCTGGAGGTGGTGGCCTGGAGGTGGTGGCCTGGAGGTGGTGGTCTAGAGAGCAACACCTGTGAACACTGCCCGTTCAAAGCCATTGGTGCAGGCAGGTGACCGTGGTGACGAAGTCTAGAGGCCAAGTTCAAACTGCCAACTTCTGCTTTAAAAGGAAATCCAAAGCCAGAACAACCACACACACCGTGTTTCAGAAAAAAATGTCTCCAACCCTGAAAGGACACCACCAATTACAAGCACCCTCGGGGGGTGGGGTGGGGTGGGGTGGATTCCGGCCGCAGGTGTGGGGGGGGACTCCGGCCACAGGTGGAAGCAGGGCCTTTTCTCTAACTGAGCCAGAGCCTTTGTATGCCACCCCGCCTTTTTTCTTCCATTTCCTTGATGCTCATTCAGAAGAAAAAGGACAAGAGGCCCAGTGCTGAATGACGGATCCTAGGAGGCTCTAGCAAGCAGCCTAGCCTCGAAAGCATGGAGGGAGATTCCTCCCCATGCTGGCAGGGCCTGGCTGAGGGAGTTTTCGGTAATCCCTCTCACATTTTTCACTTCTCTCTGCCTTCACCTTCTTGACGTAACTGGTCTCTTCCGACCACTCCTTTGGACTACAGTCCTCTCAGCAGGAAGGAGTCGCCAAGACTGACCCTCTTCTTCAGTGTCTGTCTGGTGACCTTTACTGTTATCTACTCACGACAGTTTCCCATGAAAACCCACTTGAGGGCTGGAGAGATGGCTCAGAGGTTAAGAGCACCGACTGCACCGGGCGGCAGTGGTGGCGCACACCTTTAATTCCAGCACTCGGGAGGCAGAGGCAGGCGGATCTCTGTGAGTTCGAGGCCAGCCTGGTCTACAGAGCGAGATCCAGGAAAGGTGCAAAGCTACACAGAGAAACCCTGTCTCGAAAATACAAAAACAAAAACAACAACAACAACAACAAAAAAAAAAAAAAAAAAAAAAAGGAAAGCACTGACTGTTCTTCCAGAGGTCCTGAGTTCAATTCCCAGCACCCACATGGTGGCTCACAACCACCTGAAATGAGATCTGGCGCCCTGTTCCATATACATAATAAATAAATAAATCTTAAAAAAGACCTGTTCCAGCTCTCTTGATGTCCTCAACACTCTTTCTATCCACAGCTGAACTCACAGTGTTGTCCTGTGAAGACCACACAGGCGTGCCTTGACAGTATCAGGTACAAACTCCACCCCAGGAATTCCATCCCTGGAGTCACCAGCTCCCACAGTCTCAGATCATGTGTTCAAGCCACTTAACTAGCAGAAAGTAGCGTACCTGCCCTGCTTGGCACATCCCTATCTGATTGTGGCTGTTCTCTGGACCAGACCACTTGAAGGTCCTTGCTATTGGTCAGTATGACACACTTCTAGATCTGCTTTTTGTTTAAAATGTTTTACTTTTCATTCATTCATTCATTCATTCATTCATTCATTCATTTTTAATCTCTCTTCTTCTCCTCCTCCTTTTTTTTTGAGACAGGGTTTCTCTGTGTAGTTTTGGGGCCTTTCCGGGAACTCACTCTGTAGACCAGGCTGGCCTCGAACTCACAGAGATCTGCCTGGCTCTGCCTCCCGAGTGCTGGGATTAAAGGTGTGCACCACCACCGCCCTTCAGGCTTTTCTTTTTTTTTTTAAAAAAAAAAAAGAATTTATTTACTTTTGTTTTATGTGTATTGGTGTTTTGTCTGTAGGTATGTCTGTGTGAAGGTGTGAGATCTTGGAGTTATAGACAGTGTTAGCTGCCATGTGGGTGCTGGGATCTGAACCCGGGTCCTTTGGGAGAGCAGTCAGTGCCCTTAACCGTTAAGCCATCTTTCCAGCCCCTTTCTTTTTTCTTTCTTCCTTTCTTTTTTTAAATAATTTATTTGTTTTTATTTTATATGCATTGGTGTTTTGCCTGCATGAATGTCTGTGTGAGGGTGTCAGGTTTTGGAGTTACAGACTGTTATGAACCGCCATGTGGGTGCTGGGAATTGAACTTGGGTCCTCTGGAAGAGCAGTCAGTGCTCTTAACTGCTGAGCCATCTCTCCAGCCCCTCATTCATTTATTCCTTCAGACATTGTGTGTATGTGTGTGTGTGTGTGTATGTGTGTAGTTCGGGTGGCCAGGTGAGCCATGGCATGGGTATGGAGCACAGAGAAGAACCCACCAGAGTTGGTTCTCTCCTTACACCATGTAGGTTCCAGGGACTGAACTTGTATCTTCAGGTTTAGAGGTGAGTGTGCTGAACCTTCTTGTAGGCTACCAGGTATGTTTTGATCCAACACCTGTATACACGCCCAGGCTAGATGGCGGGATGCCTTCAGCCCCACAACTACAAACAAATCCTGGACCCTCGCCCCTTTCCCTTTTTCAGACTTTCCTGCTTTCTTTCTGGGTGTTAAAGAGGTGGTACAGATGTCAGCAGCCCAGCCAGTCGGGCAGTTTCTGGGGAGGTGCGGCGGGAAGAGGAGAACAAAGCTGGGATTTGGGGAGCTTGAATCATTACGATACTGAATTCCTACCTGAAAGTGAACCCCAAATGCCTGGATTACAGTCATTTTCCTAGCAGAGTTCTTCATTTTTAGGGATATTTTAGGCCTTAATTAAGAGCCATGAAAGGCCTGTACTTTAGTCATACAACCCTGGAAGGAATTACACCGAGGTGATTCTTTTAAAGGTAAAAAACCAGGGAACTGGCTGAGTGGACAGAAGTGTAGGTCAGCGGCATCACCTGAGGGAGGAACATGGTCAATGGCCGCTGATGGTGAAAAATGCTTCCACAGAAGGTTCCATGGCCTTTCTCTGGTCCCCAAAGGTTACCATGGAAGGACAATAGACAGTAGGTTCCCTTCTTAATTAACATTTTTATTAAATAACCCATTTCAAATAATGGTTAAATTCTCTAAATTTATATCATTCTATTAACCATAATCTAATCTCATTAACCTTGAAATCCCAGTCTTAACTATCCAATTCTGTACACCCTGGTACTATCTATAAACTAATTAAGTGACCTTCAAACTATTTGTCCTCCGTACAAAATCATTTTCTTTGCTCTCAGTTCTTTGCTGGATCTCTCTCTCTCTCTCTCTCTCTCTCTCTCTCTCTCTCTCTCTCATTCATTTGGTTTCAATTTGATTAATTAATTAATTAATTATCTGTTGTGGGTAAGTCAGTGGACAACTTTTGAGAGTCAGTTCTCTCCTCTTGCCCTGTGGTCCTGGGGATCAAACCCAGGTCATCCATCAGGTGAGGTGGCGATCCCCTTTATCCACTGAGCCATCCTGCTGCCCCTGGATCTCTTCTGATGTTGCTTCCTGTGCCCATGGCTCCTGCAGGTCCCTGATTAAAGAAGCACTTTTTTTTTTTTAAGAAATAATAATAATCAAATTACTGTAATCTCACTTTATCCAAACTGGCTCGTTATTTAACGCTGTCCTTGCTATTCCCGCCCACACTGTCCCACTGCCTGGGAGCTTATTGTCTTGGCCGAGGGGTTCTACAAAGGAGGCTGGGCTGGAGCTCACTGGTAGAGAGAGCACTTGCCTATCATGTTCACTGCCCTGGGCTTGATTTCCAGCTTGGATCAAAGGAGAGGGAGGGGAATGGAAGGGAAGGGGCCCTCCCTGTAGGGGGCGCTGTGAACCTGTGTGATTACCCAGCCAGGAGCTCCCTGGCTGCCCTCAGGTTCCTATGGTGACCTTGACTTCAAGGCCACTGTGCTCAGAAGTGACTCTACAGCACTACCCTGGTTGCCCCTTTCATAGCCCAAGGCAGGCTGAAGAAGGAGCCTCACTGTGAATTTGGGCTTTGCTTTTTCATGCTTTCTCCACTCGGGCCAAGAGAGAGGTCACAGGACCACGAGCCCACGCTCTGAGGAGTGTGGCATACAACCTGCCTCCTCTCTTCAGCCATCTTTCCAGCTCCCAACACCAGGATGCCCTTGGCCTCCTAACACCTGTGTTCTGAGCCATGGAGAGGGCAGAGTCCACACGCTGGAATGTTTTCTAACAGGGAAGCCTCTCCTGGCCTGGGGCTGCAGCTCGGGAGGTACAGCGCTCGCCTTAACAACCTGGGCTCCATCGTCTGTGATGGAAAACCAACAAGAAGGCAAGCTGCCGTCTCTTGACCTGTGCACAGACGGGAGGCACGTGTGGGCTCAGATGACTCCATCTTTAGAGAGGGTTGTAATCGGACGAGGTTAAATAAAACTACACAGCAGCATTTACCTATTACCAACATTCCATGTCATAGCGCACTTGGACTAGGCTGTAAATTACCCTGAAAAACGTAGTTAAATCAAAGGCCTGATAGACAAGCTCATATACATAAATAATCACCTATGTGGGAGCAATTTCATAAGGAAGAATCTAGAAGAATGGTAGTTAGTCCCTTTATAGAGCAGGACTTAGGAGCAAGAAAATAATTTTTTTACTTACTTTTCAGACAATCTCACACAGTCCAGGCTGGCTGAGGATGGCTTTGAACCCCTGCTCCTCCTTTACCCCTAGGAACTGGGATTGCAGGCTTGTACTGTTGTGCCCACTTTCTCTCTGTATTTTTTCTTTTTATTTATTTATTTAAATTTAATTATTTATTAGGTATACAGTGTTCTGTCTGCACATATACCTGCATGCCAGAAGAGGGCACCAGAACTCACTACAGATGGTTGTGAGCCACCATGTGGTTGCTGGGAATTGAACTCAGGTCCTCTGGAAGAGCAGCCAGTGCTCTTAACCTCTGAGCCATCTCTCCAGCCCTTCTCTGTGTAGTTTTGTGCTGCTAAGATGAACTCAGAATCCTGTCCATGTAAGACAACCATTCTACCACTGAGCCATGCCCTTAGCCCACATTTTTTTCAACTTTATAAGCTTTGACATGTTTACAAACAAGGAAAAAATACATGCTTGAGATAGGATCTATGGGACAAGACTAGAACTCAGGACTCAAGGGATCCTCCAGAGCGCGGATGCATGCCACAATGCCCGATCTAGGCAGAATCTAGGAGAAATGAGATTTACAGCTGGGTGTGGTGGCTCATTCCTGTAATCCCAACACTCTGGATGCTGAAAGAGGAAGGTCAGGAGATCAGACTCAGCTGTGCAGAGTCTGAGACCAGCTTGGCTACAAAACACCCTGTTTTGGGGCTGTAGAGATGATTCTGTAGTTAAGGGCATTGGCTGCTCTTCTAGAGGACTGGAGTTTGAGTCCCAGCACCTGTATGGTGGCTCACAACCATCTGTGACTCTAATTCCAAGAGATTTAACACCCTCTTCTGGCCTTCACATACATAGCACACATGAAGGGTACACACATACATACAGACAAAACACCCATATTCATAATATAAAATATTTTTCCCCCTGAGATAGAGTCTCTCTGTGTAGTCCTGGCTGTCCTGGAATTAGCTCCGTAGACCAGGCTGGCCTTGAACTCACAGAGATCTGTCTGCCTTTGCCTCCTGAGTGCTGGGATTAAAGACATGTGCCACTGGTTCCAGCTTTGAATTTTTTTTTTCTTACTATCTAAAAAGAGATCCTGTCACAAAACTCTAAAACACCAACTCTCCAAACTTAAACCTCAGACTGCTCTAGACATTTTGAGAATTTTACTGTGGTAATCCCTGGATTTCAAGGAACCCCAACATACACATATTCATGGAGAAATTCTGGGGTGCAGGTATGAGCAGTCTGAGGAGGGGACACCTGTCTAGTGCTGACTGCACTCAACTCTAAGGCCACACAGAAGCCAGCCATGGCTAATTTTTGTTAAAGATTTATTTATTTATTACATATATAATGTTCTGTCAGCGTGTATGCCTGCATCCCAGAAGAGGGCACCAGATCTCATTACAGGTGGTTGTGAGCCACCATGTGGTTGCTGGGATTGAACTCAGGACCTCTGGAAGAGCAGTCGGTGCTCTTAACCTGTGAGCCATCTCTCCAGTCCCGGCTATTTTTGTTATAAAAGCAAAAGCAAAACAAAAACCATGTAGCAAACATATTAGGACTAACACAATTCTAGGATGTGGTTATTTGCTTGGGATAAACGCAATCAGACCATCTAAAGACAAGTGGGTGTTAAACGTCTGAGGAGAGGCGACATCAGACGGGAGAAGCGAATGGAAAGGGGCCGTGGGCAAAGGTCGGGAATCAAACCTCAGGTCTGCAACCAACATGCCAAGTCGGGAGAAAAGCAAACTGTCATGCCATTATCGACATACCACGTGGCAAGGCGGGAATCTATGTCCTGGAGCAGTACGGACCAGTCCTCACAGTACGGTTGCACGTCCTGGCAGATATACAGGACACTTGAAAAGAGGAATGTGGAGGACTCTGGGTCATCTTAAAGGGCTGGCTATGGAGTGTCACTGAGTTGATGATGCTTGGCAGGATGCACCTGAGTTGGAAGTGTGTGACTTTTCTTGAGAATAAAGTCTCTCGGATGACGGGGGCAGGGCTGTGTTCTGCCCTAAATTAATATTAAAAAAGGGGGTGTTCAATCTCTGGTGTACAGTTCCTCAGTATAAAGCACAGGGCTTTGTGTCCATAGAAGCCTCCCAGTGGGAAATCAACACCAGTGGCTGGGAACAGATACCAAGCCCGGGAGCAGGGGAGAAGTCTTTGGAGGCCAAGCAGCCCCTGTGTGGTGGTGACGCAATCACCGTGAGATCACAGGCTGTTAGCGTCCATAAAATATTATGGATGTAACACAGAATGCCAAGACAATTGTCAAACAATTCCAGAGTTAGAACAACCTCCAGGTCATCTCTCCAGCCCTCCTCCACACAGGGAGAATATGCTGAAGGTGCAGGGCTATTCCTTCCTTGGAACACTTCATGGTATCTGGTTGGTTTCTAGCAGGGTTATTCCTTCCTTGGAACACTTCATGGTATCTGGTTTCTAGCAGCAAAGCAGCAACCTCCTTCTGTGCCCTTCACTTTCTAGAATGGTTCATCTGCCAATCAAAGGCCATTTGCTTCAAATCTTTTTCTGTCTAGAGCAGTAATTATCATTCTTCCTAATGACTTGACCCTTTAATACAGTTCTTTAATAATGTTGTGACCCCCAACCATAAAATACTTTGTTGCTACTTTATAACTGTAATCTTGCTACTGTTATGAATCGTAATGTAAATATCTGTGTTTTCTGATGGTCTTAGGGAACCCCTATGAAAGGGTCATTCAACCCCAAAGGGGGCTGTGCCCCACAGGTTGAGAACCACTGGTCTAGATCAACCCTACCAGCGAGGAAGGCTGCCTTGGTGAGCTGCCATGTTGACAGGAACGGAACCTTGCCAAGGTCTCACCTGGACGCCCTCGCCTGTGAGAGCTGAGCAGGACTGGATCTGCCAGACCCGGTCCCGGATGGTGTGTAGATTCAGCCCTTCTGCGATCTCGGAGGCGGGGGCTGCCGTGAGTAGGTCCTGCTTGTTAGCAAAGATGAGCACGGGCACACAACTCAGCTTTTCTTCCTCCAGTAATTCTGTTAGTTCCTGGACCATTTTTTGGGAAGGAAAGAGGAGAGGAGTTTGAGAACTGTGACATTTAAGCCACACACTTGGACTGACAGCACATTTAGCAGGTAAGTTCATCAGCAGCAACTTTCAAGGCAGAGACCCTCAGGCTGTAACTGGGGGAGATTCCCTAGCAAATTTCTGGGCTCCAGCTAGGGGTGCTGACTGCAGAAAGCCAGAGCCAGCGCCCAGGAAGCACTATTAACAGACTCCCCAGGCGATTCTGTTGTAAGCGACTCACAGGCCACTGAGAAACACCCGAGAGCCACTGTTTAAAGAAGAAGGTAGACAGTGGCTAGAGATCTCAGACTTATTCAAGCTTACCACCTGCAAATATCTTTTTCATTTTTCCTCTGGTGCTGGGGATTGAACAAAGAACCTTACACATGCTAAGCAGGTGTCCCTCATTGGGCTGGACCCACCCCTACAAATGCATGTGTGTAGGCGCAAGTATGCATAGAAATGAAAATGACAATTAGAGATAATTGTGTCTATTAATCCCTATCTCCAAAGCATGCACTCATGCATCAACATCATCAAACTCTCATCCGGAAAGAACCAGAAGGGACTAGACCTTCACTGGCCCTCCAGGTCACAGGCTGGTGCTACAGTGATGCTAATTCTGTCTGCAGTAATTTCAAATGAGTAGATACACTTACCAAAAGGACAGGCTCCGCCTCGCTCCCTCTAAGCTCACATTTTAGCTATTTTAAACATTCAGCTTTCAAAATAAACCCGGAAAGCTGCAGGTATGGTGACGCACGCCTTTGATCCCAGCACTCGGGAGGCAGAGGCAGGTGGATCTCTGTGAGTTTGAGGCCAGCCAGGTCTACAGAGTGAGTTCCAGGACAGCCAGGGCTACATAATGAGACCCTGTCTCCAAAACCAAAACCGAAAAGACAAAAAGGAACCAGACAGCTCAAGAGGCAGCTAACTCCGAGGACACCCCTGCCCCAAGCTCACGTGCAGCCCGGGCTCAGCGCAGCGATGACCCAGAAACCACTGGGTGTGGAGGGGAGCAGCGCTGTCTCCAGGAGTCTGCAGACTCCTCCGCCCGCTTGCCAAGCAAAAGGAACAGAAACATGGGAACTTCCGCCTTTGGAAAGAGGCCAGAATTTCTGCAGTGAGATCCAAACACGCCTCTCTGGGGACTCCCTTCCCCCTGTTACTCCTGCTGGTGACCTCACTCCGACCTCAACGGCCCATGCCCAGCACGGCTCTGCGTATGACTGAGCACACAAATCACACCATCTAACCACGTTGACATGTGGCCTGCAGTTGAAGCCGTGCTCGAGTTCAAGGTTGACCTTGTCTCCTGGCTTGAAAATGAGGAGCTTAGTTCTGGCTTGTATGTATGTTTCTTCTCATCCTCCTCAATTTGCCAAAGTTACTCTTGGTCAATTAAGTATTGAAAAGTGTAAATACCGATGGTGGTGGCACGCACACCTTTAGTCCCAGTGCTCCACACCTTTAGTCCCAGCGCTCGGGAAGCAGAGGCAGAGGCAGGTGGATCTCTGTGAGTCTGAGGCCAGCCTGGTCTACACCAGGACAGCCAGAGCAGTTACACAGAGAAGCCCTGTCTTGAAACAAACAAACAAACAAACAAACAAACAAAGTGTGAATAGAAAAGCTAATTGTAGTGTTCGTGAGTTCATTTCTACAAGGTCTGGGAAAAAATCAGAAGGACTTTTGGGTGTGGTACGAAGTTCCATTTGCATATATATATATATATATATATATATATATATATAAAAGATTTATTTATTTATTATGTATACAATGTTATGTCTGCATATATGCCTGTATGCCAGAAGAGGGCATCAGATCCCACTAGAGATGGTTGTGAGCCACCATGTGGGTGCTGGGAATTGAACTCAGGACCTCTGGAAGAGCAGCCAGTGCTCTTGACCTCTGAGCATCTCTCTGACGCCATCTACTTATGTCTTATATATTAAGCTCGATTAAGCTAAAAGGCTTTCATCAAAAGACAGTGTAAAAGACTCGAAACCACTCTCTCTGGACTGCTGGTATTTTTGCCTCTTGGCTAGAATGAGCCTCCTCCTTGAACTGTAACAAGAAGTCCCCCTTTCCTCACTCATACTTCAGGTAGAGTCACGAATGCCCGGTGTTTGGGAAAGAGTTTGACATAACAATCATTTACCTGACCCGTCTCTTCAAATCTTTTTCTGTCTGCGCTGTCAATTACATATATCTGCAAAGGAAGACAAGAATTACTTCAACAAACAGACATAGAAAGAGAAGGGGCAAGTTTTGTGTTTTTTTGTTTTAA
This sequence comes from Peromyscus maniculatus bairdii, assembly GCF_049852395.1. NCBI lineage: Eukaryota > Metazoa > Chordata > Mammalia > Rodentia > Cricetidae > Peromyscus > Peromyscus maniculatus. The sequence goes on from NC_134852.1 coordinate 199,079,848, forward strand.
AGATCTATTTATTTATTACATATACAGTGTTCTGCTTGCATGTATCCCTACAGGCCAGAAGAGGGCACCAGATCTCATTACAGATGATTGTGAGCCACCATGTGGTTGCTGGGAATTTAACTCAGAACCTCTGGAAGAGCAGCCAGTACTCTTAACCTCTGAGCCATCTCTACCACCCAGAGAAGGGGCAAGTTTTACAAAAGGAACAGAAGGTCCTCAGAGAGTTCGGATTAACCTATCATATGGGAACAGATAGGCAATTCTCAGTTCATCTGGGGAACCAAAATAAGCGAATTAATTACTTAATTAACTAACTAACCAAGGATGCTGAGAAAACACGTCCAGGGAAACTCTAGGCCAAGGAGGGTAAAATCCCTGCATTCTGTGGGGCTCTGGTCTTTCACTAGTGAGTGAGGCTTCCTAGTCCACTAGTTCTTCCTAGAGCTCCATGAGACAGACACACTATTCTCCTATGTGGCACATAAAGACACATAAAGTCTAAACAATAACCTGCTGGGGATGCTGTGAAGGTGTTGCTCTGATTGATTGATAAATAAAATGCTGATTGGCCAGTAGCCAGGCAGGAAGTATAGTGTAGGTGGGATAAGGAGAGAGGAAAATTCTGGGAGGTGGAAGGCTGAGACAGGAAGATGCTGCCAGCCGCCGCCGATGAGTAGCAAGATGTAAGCTATCGGTAAGCCACGAGCCACATGACAAGGTATAGATTAATAAAAATGGGTTAATTTAAGATATAAGAACAGGGCCGGGCGGTGATGGCGCACGCCTTTAATCCCAGCACTCGGGAGGCAGAGGCAGGCGGATCTTTGTGAGTTTGAGGCCAGCCTGGGCTACCAAGTGAGTTCCAGGAAAGGTGCAAAGCTACACAGAGAAACCCTGTCTCAAAAGACCAATATATATATATATACAGTTAGCAAGAAGCCTGCCACGGCCATACAGTTTATAAGTAATATAAGTTTCTGTGTGTTTCCTATGGGACGCTAGTGAGAGAGATTTGTCTGTGGGCCAGACAGGACCAGGAAAACTTCAGCTACAAATGGCGCCCAAGTTACACCCAGTATGTGACAAAGCCGGGATTCAAACTCAAGCACACCCGACAACGAACTCCACAGCTGCTCTCCCATATGCGTCTGTGCTGCCCCATGTCCCCAGAACAGGACAGATGGGAGGGACTAAAGGTGACGGCATCTGCAATCCTACACTCCTGGGACCTCATTTCTCTAAGAGTACTACCATTAATTCTATGCTGACTTTGGGGTGAGACAAGAGACAGTTTCCTCCCATCTCTTTCATTACCTTCCCAGGCTGCTGGGACGTCAAGACTGAAGACTAGAAATAGATGGGTAAGCTACACTAGCAGATAATGTTTTTGTTTGTTTGTTTTGAGACAGGGTCTCATATAGTCCACGGTGGCCTTGAAGGATGACCCTGAAATTTTGATTCTGCCTGACTTGCTGGGTACAGGTGTGTTTTATGGGGTCCTGGGGACTGAACACATGGCCTCACATGAATGCTAGGCCTCAGTTACATCCCCAGCAGAAAGAAAATTTGAGACTCATTGTAAGTTATACATTTGAAGCTTCCCTCTCTGCCATGAGTTTTCGTTACTACAGAAGTAACTTTGCATAACAGTAAGGGAAATAAAGTTGAAAAGGGAATGAAAATCACCTACAGCTACAGCTTCTAAACACATCAGCTATTTAAATTTCCTACAGAAGGCTCTACCCAGCCAGGGGTGGTGGCACATGTTTGTAATCTCAGCACTTGGGAGGCTGAGGCAGGAGGATTGCTATGAGAATGAGGCTAGTCTAGGCTAATTTCAAACTCGCTCTGTAGTGAGACCCTGTCTTGAAGAAAAGAGAAGTTCTTTCCTAATTCTTCATAGGCAAATTTAAGAAGAAAATCAGAAATAAAATTATGTACTTTTAAAACATTTTATTTATATGTACGGGTGGGTATTTTGTCTGCATGCATGTCTGTGTATCACATGTGTACCTAATATCCACAGAGGCCAGAAGAAGGTGGTAGATCTCCTAGGATTGGAGTTATAGATGGCTGTGAGCCACCATGTAGGTGCTGGAAAATGAACCTGGATCCTCTGCAAGAGCGGTCAGTACTCCTAACCACTGAGTCATCTCTCCAGCACGTCCCCACCCCCCAGACAGGGTTTCTCTATATAACAGTCCTGGCTGTTCTGGAACTCACTTTGTAGACCAGGCTGGCCTTGAACTCAGAGATCCATCTGCCTCTGCCTCCTGAATACTGGGATTAAAGGCGTGCGCCACCACCACTGGGTATATTTTTAAAATGCTTTAAAAAATGAACGATGCTACTTGGTGAGGTTGGTGATAACACACCTGCAATCTCACCATTTGGGAGGCTGAGGCAGGAGGATTAAGACTTTGAGGCCAGCCTGGGCTACATACACAGTACGTATTAAGTTTGAGGGCAGCCTAATTATGTAAGACTTTGCTTTGTTTCAAAAAAAGAAAAGAAAAGAAAAAGAACTTAACATTATTATTATTGAGCTAATAGTGTAATGGAAGGCTCTCTTTAAAAAAGCACATTCAGTTAAAAATGGAAACCAACCTCTCCATCCCATAATTTAAATTACAACATTGGATTCTGCCATGCACATAGCATTGTTGTTGACTCAGATTCTCTGTCTCACTGAAAGCCTGCTCTCTTGTGGAAAAGGAAATGATCATTTCTTTGCATAGAGTTCTTCCCCTCAGTCACTAGCACTCACTATTACAGCAGAATCCGAGTTTACGTCGTCTCTCAAGAATGGCCTATGTTTCCACTTGGAGAATCACAGGTGTGTGTGTGTTGGGAGGCGGGGGGGGGGGGGGGGGGGGGGGGGGGGAGAAGATGGGATTTCAATATTCTTTTGCTCATCAGACTCAGTGCTAGTGAATGATCAGTAGATGGTGTCCATGTCACAGATGTTCTATACCTGATGTGACAATAACTCACTAGGCAAAGCCCATGTGGCCCACGTTATTTTTGCTTATTTATTTTTAAATTAAATAAAATTTAAATTTATTTAGTTATGTATGTTGGGGGGCTCAGGCTTTGTTGTTTTGTTTTTGAGACAGGGTTTCTCTACATAGTCCTAGCTTTCCTGGAACTCACTTTGTAGACCAGGCTGGCCTCAAACTCACAGAGATCCGCCTGCCTCTGCCTCTTGAGTGCTGGGATTAAAAGTGTGCAATACCAGGTTCCACCAGGCTTCTTTTTAAAATAAAAAAATTTTAATCATGTACATATGTCTGTCTGCAGGCCATGTGTGTGGGCGCCTGGGGAGGCCATAGGTGTGATATCCCCTGGAGCTGGAGTTACAGGCAGTTGGTGAGCCTGCTGACGTGGGTGCTGGGAATTGAACTCAGGTCCTTCAGCAAGAATAATATGTGCTCTTAACCCTGGGGCCACCTCTCCAGCCTGGGGCTCACTGATACTGTAAATACAGATTTAGAAAGAATGAATGTGCTGGGAGGACGCTCTGGAGTCAGGCAGCAGCCTGAAGGGTGTGTGCATGGTGAAGTTGGAGTTCCGCCCGATAAGGGAGAGAAGGGACCCCACAGGCGCGCCATGGCAAGCGTGTACCCAACAAATAAACGTAAAGGAAAGCAAAAACAGACGGTCAAGACAGGCCAGCGAGCAAAGGAAAGGTTAAAAGAGCCGACCGTCCAAACACCAGGAGTCCAGAGAACAGTTTCCACTGACCAAGCGTTTGCCGTTCTTACTGGACATGAAACTTCACCTCGTGTTTCCATACCAGGTTCCAAAGGACGGCTCTAACCACACACCAGTTCTTTCTCCTACTTAGCTTTTGTCTGTATAGAATTTAAACACTGCTACAAAAAAAAAAAAAAATCAAAAACCAAAACAAAACACCTAGGATCAAGTCTAGAAAGTAATTACCACACTTAAGAGTCTCTGGGGAAAAATGGGGTTAAGTGGCCTCCAAGACCCTCCCGCGTGAGCTTCCTGCTCTCCCTCTCCAGGTAGGGTCGGCTTCCTCCCGGAGCTCTTCTGTCTGTTTGTTCTGTGCCATGGGTACGTCCCGTGTAGTCAGGGTTCATTCCCGTGTAGTCATGGGTACATTCCTGTATAATCAGGGTATGTTCCAGCGTAGTCATGAGTATGTTCCTGTATAGTCTTGGGTACGTCCCGTGTAGTCATGGGTACATTCCCGTGTAGCCATGGGTACATTCCCGTGTAGTCATTGGTATGTTCCAGTGTAGTCATGAGTATGTTCCCATATAGTCATGGGTACGTCCTGTGTAATCATGGGTACATTCCCGTGTAGTCATAGGTATGTTCCCGTATAGTCATGGGTATGTCCTGTGTAGTCATGGGTATATTCCCGTGTAGTCATGGGTACATTCCGTGTAGTCATGCAACAGTTCCTTTTCTTGATTACTTTAAAAAAAATTTTTTTTGTTTTAATTCAGAACAAACTGATCATTAATATTTTTTTTTCTGGTCTCTAGCCAGGAAGTATCAGAGAAAGCTAAGTACGCGTGCTTCTGATTGAAAATGATAACGCCCTTCCAACAGCAAGTCATGAAACCTGTCTACAGCAAGGCTGTAATCCCCAGCACCAGGAGGCAGCTGAGGCATCGAGGCACGGTGTTCTGATCTGTTTGTTTCCGGAAGCTGTCTCTGAGAACCGGAGACAGTTCTTCTCCCTCCTGCCGCCACCTTTTGGCCATTTTATTGCTTCTGGTACTTCCCCACCAGAGGGCAGGCAGGAAGAGGTGACAAGGGAGGCAGGTGGCTGTCCTCACAGCTGAGGTCTAAGAGGACAAAGAAACGGATAAATCAGATAGCTGTAACTCGGTTCTCAGTCGCTGGTGTCTTCTGTCCTCCAGGAGCACCAATACGGAAGTAGGGAAGAGCTATTTTAAAACATTTGACATCCATTGCCCTGGAGGGCCTCTGTCTGTCTGTCTGTCTGTCCTTCTCCCTCTTCTTTGAGACAAGGTCTCACTCCAGAACCCTGGCTGGCCTGGGTTTCTACAGACCATGCCTCTGCCTCTGCCTCCCGGAGTGCACTCCACACCTGGCTATCAGCGAGAACTGGAAGACTGCTCTAGCTCCCTCTTTCCATCTTATTTCAATGTTTCTTTTTTAGTTGTTTCCCTACATTCCTCAGCAGAAGTCAGATGTTCTCAGCATCACTGTCCTGGAGAGTAACTCTGACCTTCCAACTTCATGTTCTAAAGCGAGGGAGGCAACTTCTGTGAGCATCAGAGTTTTGTGGCCCATGCAGTCTCTGTCACAACCACGAAGCCAGGCTGCTGCAGCGAGAAAGCAGCTGTGGAAACGCAGGAGCAAATGCTGGCGGCTGGGTTCCAACAGAACTGCATTACGGACGCTGGGTTTAAATCTCACATCATTCCCAGGTGCCACAAAACAGTATTTTCCTTTTGATTTTTTTTTTAACCTCTTCAAAATATAAAAACCATTCTAGCTCACAGGCTACACAAAATAGGATGCAGGCCAAATCAATCTGTCTATCTCTGCTCCAAAGCTAGATTTTACCACGGCACTCCAGAGAGAATTGAAAAGATTTAACCAGGCAACGCAAAGTGTCAGGCCTCAGTCCTACTCCTGTAGCAGTATGGCGTCCAGTGTAATAGGTCTCTTTCAACTAACAATGGAAGATTATTAAACCCAGACAAACACAGAATCCATCAATCTGCTCAGGGCTGCTATGAAACAAGCAGGCAAGCAGAGCTGAGTCTCAAGGCTGTAGACTGGAACCCCAGGGGAGGGGGAGGGGGGAGGAGCATGGTTCAGCTGCTTTCCAAAACCTGCTCAGTCTCGAATGGCGCTGGACAATAATGAGGTTGACTCTCAACCCTGAGTATTATCTTGTACTAGTGCACACCGTGGCCAAAGGCTGCTCTCATGCTTGCTGGGTGTTGCTATTCCTGGGCACTCACAGCTCCTGAGAATGTGAGATCCAGGGCCCTACCATGCTGCAGGCCACCTTCAGGAGGGTAGAGCTTATGTGCAGACCAGAAGCTCTGAGGCCTTCTGGAGCTTCAACCATTAATGTTCTTATGTACTGCTCTTCTCCGGGCACTTCATCTAAAGCAGCTTTGCCCTTTTTTTCCAGTTTATTTTATTATTATTATTATTATTATTATTATTATTATTATTATTTTGATTTTTTGAGACAGGGTTTTTCTGTCTAACAGCCCTGGCTGTCCTGGACCTCACAGAGATCCTCCTCAGCCTCCTGAGTGCTGGGATCAAAAGTAGTATGCCACCACACCTGGATAGTTCATTTGTTTAAAGACAGTGTCTCACTATAGCTCTGGCTGGCCTGGAACTTGATCTGGTCTTGAACTCACAGAGGGCTGTTTACCTCCCAGAGTACTGGGATCACATCCAGAGTTTTTTGTTTGTTTGTTTGTTTTGAGACAGGGTTTCTCTGTGTAACCCTGGCTGTCCTGGAACCCGCTCTATAGACCAGGCTGGCCTTGAACTCAAGAGAAATCCTGCCTCTGCCTCCCAAGTGCTGGAACTAAAGGTGTGTACCATCATGGTCAGCTTGCCCCCCCCTTTTTTTTGAGGCAGGGTCTCATGTAGTTGAGGCTGGCCTTGAACTTCTGATCCCCCTAGCTCTAAAGTTTACACTACCACAAGTAGCTTGGTGGGCTTTATTTTTACATTTTGTGTATGTGAAATTCTGCATGTGCTACCAAGTGTCTATGCAGGTCACAGGACAACTTGTGGGACCGATTCTCTCCTTCTACAGTGTGGAGCCTCATGAAGACCCTGGGTGGTCAGGCTTGGCAAGCAAGTGCCTTTTCCTGCTGAACCATCTCTTTATCATTGAATAATACCCCAAAAATGACGGATTCTAGTTTGCTATTCATTCACCTATTAAAGGACATCTTGAGTGCTTTTAGTTTTTGACCATTGGGAGTAACACTGCTACAAACGTTTGCATACAGGGTCAGGGCAGGGTAAAAGTTCTCAATGAATTTGGATACTCGGTTGTTGCGCTGTATCTGTGAGGCTGTTCGGCTCTAAATGAAACTACCAACGGCCTTGCGGAGGGACTGCAGAGCCCTGCACCCTCCAGCAGGGAATGCGTTTCCACAGCTCCAAGCCCCGCCAGCATCTGTCCTGGGTCCAGGTTTCGGATTTTAGCCACTCTAGGAGGTGGCAGTCACATCTCTCTGATATTGTACTTCACAATTCCCTAAGGACACAAGATCAATTATTTTCAAATGTTTATCCATCATCTTTGTCTTTTCTACTGAGCTGGTTATTCAGATCCTTTTTACCTATTAGTTTATTTAATTAGTTTATGGTTTTGAGACAGTTTTATTTGTCTAGTTGGCTTCAAACTTGCTGTGGTATTCTCTTCTGCCTCAGCCGCCCAGAAATTTGGGGGTTACAGGCACAAACCATCATGCCTCATTGCTCTTTTGCTCATTTAAAAACTTGGGTTGTTGGGGCTGGGAAGATGATTCAGTGGGTGAACGTGCTTGTCACATAAGCTGACACCTGACTCTCATCCCTGAAACACATGGGTGAGGTGGATGTAGTGGAGCATCCATAACCCCAGTGGCAGAGATGGGGGACACACTGATAAACACCTATAACTTCAGCGGCAGAGATGGGGGACACACTGATAAACACCTATAACCCCAGTGGCAGAGATGGGGGGACACACTGATAAACGCCTATAACTTCAGCAGCAGAGATGGGGGGACGACACACTGATAAACACCTATAACCCCAGTGGCAGAGATGGGGGGATGACACACTGATAAACATCTATAATCCCAGTGGCAGAGATGGGGGACACACTGATAAACACCTATAACTCCAGCGGCAGAGATGGGGGGATGACACACTGATAAACATCTATAACCCCAGTGGCAAAGATGGGGACACACACATTGATAAACACCTATAACCCCAGTGGCTGAGATGGGGACACACACACTGATAAACATCTATAACCCCAGCACTCCTCCCTGCCAGGCAGAGATTGGGGGGCACACATTGATAAACAGGTAAATTATCAGGCTGTTTTCTTATTATCAACCTGAGTTCTCTGTATATTTTAGACATAAGCTTCTTTTATCAGATATGTGTTTTATAAAGATCTCCCAATCCACAGTGTGTTTTCTCATTCTCTATTTTTTTATTTTTTGTGTGTATGTGAATGCAAGCTGGTGCCACAGTGCATGTGTGGAGGCCAGAGGACAGCCTGTAGTAATTGATTTTCTTCTCCTACCGCCCTGGGATCCCAAAGAGTGAACTCAGGTTGTGTGGCTTGGTGGCATGTGTCTATACCAGCTGGGCTGCTGCTGTGTTAACAGGCGCCTTCAAGTTTGAAACGTTCCATCCTGCAGGGAAGCTCCTTAAGCAGGAAGGTAAACAACTCAAAAGAGCATCAGGAAGTCCCTGAAACTGACCAGATTCACTAGGTCTGTCCCTGCCATAGCAAGCAAAAGCCAAGGGTCCCCCTTTGAGGAGAGGAGCTGAGCTGCAGAGAGGACTCTTAGCCAAGGTTTCAGAAGACTCTGTGACCAGAACAGCTGCCTGTGAGAAGCAGAAGCCAGCTGTTTTTGAGTCATTTCTGCTCCTGTAAGTAATGTAGGGACTCTGGCCAGCCCAGGCCTGGAAAACATGGCTCTGGAGGCCTTACCCTTCTCCCCATTCCGTCTGCCTTGCTAAAAACTGTTAGATTCCATCCCTAAAGCTGCCACCAAGGTCTATTCCCTTATGTGGCCACTTCCTCCTCCTGAGGCTGACTACCGAGTCCAAATATCAAAGCATTGAAGTCCAGCAATCAAAAGCTCTCCCTGACTCACCTAATTAACATGTCTAATTAAAATGAAACACCTCATCCTAACATGGGGTTTCCTCCTTACCTCTATAAACCATCATTTGCCTGTGGGCCACGTCTCCTCTATCCAAAGGCAGTCCTTTGCCCCTCCAGGACAAATATCCCTTCTCCCTCATCCTCTGTTTCCTGTCTTTGTCTCTTATTCCTGCCCTCTGTCCCTCTGGGGAAAAAGAAATCTTTGTGCTAAGAACTTGGTCTTGGAGAGTCCTGAGCCGATGCTAATCCTTTCAAGTAACCCCATGCCCATATTCCTGTAAGTAACTTCAATATAACTCATTAACCTGACTTTGGTGGTATCTGTACTTTGGTCAGTCATGGGCTGCCTATCTGGGGCGAGCAGATGTGTGTGTTGTATCTCTCCAGGAAAAGTTTTGTCACACAACATAATTGGCACCTGAACAGGGACACGAAAGAACCAAACACGAGTTGGGGAGGAGTGCACGGTCCTGACCGTGTGCAGCAAGATATGCAACCGAGACTGAGAGGCCTGAGTGGAGGCGTCTGTGGAGGAAATGCCAATGTAGTCGCCGTTTCCCGGAGGGTGTGTGTTAGCGTGTCTGTGCTGCGACAGCAGCTGCATGGTTCTCGCTGGGGTAGTGAGACGTGGAACTAAGGCTGAGCCATCAGGATTAGGAGTGTGTGGCGGGGGGACGAATCCCAGGATGGCAGTCCTCATCTGTGTGGTGCGGGTGCCATGCCTGCTTGATGAATACCAGGTGAATACAGAGCTGCCCTAAAAACAGTTACGGGTTAGAGGAAATGTTACAGTCCTGGATTAATGCACAAGGGTCGAGTCTGTCTACGAGCAGCAGCCGAGGTTGCTCGGCCACAGTGGTGTGCAGTCAGAAGTGCATGGGGCTGGGATGGCAGTCAAGCCAGAACTCGTGTGTGTAAAGGAGGACGTGCAACAAGAGAGGGAGATGAGGCAGCGTCCTCCGTGCCGGCCTCTGGTGTGGCAAGTGGACTAGATGTGGCAAGAGGATGGGATGGAGGTGTGGCTGCTACTTCTTAAGGATGGGGGCTGGAAGGAAAAGAGAATGCAAGTTAGATCCATGCTCAAAAGCCCTTCCAGGGACCCAAGAACTCAGAAACCACGGAAAGATTCAGAGGGTGAAAAACCAAAACAAAATCCAATATAAAAGCAATAAAAGATAACCCAAGGGGCCAATCTTAGAAAGAGAGAAAGAGAGAGAGAGAGAGAGAGAGAGAGAGAGAGAGAGAGAGAGAGAGAGAGAGATTTGTGATCCAGCGTGTTGGGGGTAGCTCACAATGGTTTGGTACAAGAAACTAGGGTAATCAGGAAATGCTCAGCACTTGAACTGCTGGAATTAGGGAGGTTTAAACAAGCAACGAAAGAGTCTGTCTCAGCATGCCTGTGAGGCCGTGGGACATGGGAGTGGACGGGATCAATCAGGAAACCCAAGTGAGGTAAACTTCCTGTTCCTTAGGGCACAGGCTGCAGAATGGAGACAGTGTGAGGGAAGGTGGCTTATGAAAGCCACCAGGAACACTGGGGGGGGGGGGGGGGGCGACACAGGATTTCTCTGTGTAGCCCTGGCTGTCCTTGTCCTTGAATTCAGAGATCCTCCTGCCTCAGCCTCCCAAGTGCTGAGATCAAAGTGCATCACTACACCTGGCCAAGATTTTTATAAATAAAAGGCGTTGACAGATCTAAATGACAACACATAAGGAGAGTCCGGGAGGTGAGAGAACAGCCTAGAGAAACATTAAAAAAGACAAAGCCATGAAAGAGGTCTGTCTGGGTTACTCAGACAGATGGGCACCATCTGTGTCGAAGCTCCGAAGGACGAAGTGTGCGGAGGAGTCCTAGGAGCCCGAGGAGTGGACCTCCAGGATACAACACAGGTAAAGACAATCAAGCCTGTCCCGGGGTGGCTAATACCCCCAGAGGAAGAAGGGAGGGTGCATTTCCCTCCAGTCAAAGGTCATCCTAAGGACAGAGATGATTCATCCAGCCAGGAAGTCTCCCAACAGTCAGGTACGGTAAATGGGGGGTCAAGAGCTACAGTGCAGACCCAGGGCCACGCTGATACAGAGTCATCAGGTGCAGCAGGGGACAGCAGGGCCACATTCACCCGTGGCCATGAGTAGGTCTGAGCAGATTAAGTCAGGCTACAGAGTTCATTAGGTGTGGAGAAATGTAGGGAGGCTCCCTGGAAGAGCTCCAGGATATGGAAATGGCTCAGAGAGAATGACTTTGGACTCCTGGGAGCTAATGACGTAACACCTCCTCTTTGTGCTGTGTATCCAACCTTGACCTGTGGAGGAAGCAACTGGTACAAACGATGGAACCTCTCCTGCTGTATTAGAGCTGATTATGTTTGACTTCCTGGTTGTGAACTTCTGGGGTCACCTGACACCCGCTGAGAACAGGGGACAGCTGACTTTCAGAGCCCTTCCCTAGGTTATCTTTGTAACCCACTATCTGTCGTGTGGTTCAGGATGTTGCCCTGCCCATCCCCTGGAAAGGTTTTGCTATATAGATGACATAATGCTAGCCTCTGAGTGCAGATTTGGAAAACCACTGGAGAGACAACCACGTGCAGTGATGGCACTTCCACTTACCTAACCCCGCTAACTAGTTAACTCAGTTAGTTAACTCAGTTAGTTAAAAGGAAAGAAAAAACATCCCTACTTGGGTGGAAAAGAACACTCCCAGAGGCCATAGGTTACTGAATGAAAACCTCAGTGCCAAGGGTGGGTTTCCTCGGGTGAGTCCTGGCCAGGGAAGTCCCTGGGGCCCCACAAACCGTCAAGGACACTCTCCACCCTGTTGAGCTGCCTGCAGCTGAGCAGTGTGCTCCACAGACTGCACCCCAGCTTTCGTGAGCTGTCACCATGCTGGGGTGACTGGTGATACATCATTTCTGCTCCTGAAGTAACCCCTACTCATACTTCTGTAGTGACCCCAGTAAAACTCACTGGTTCACCAAGTTGGACGCTGGTGGTATCTGTACTGTGGTCTGTCGAGGGCTGCCTATCTGGGGTGCATCTCCCCTGAAGTTTCTTTTCACAACAGCTGTCTCACTGGTGTCCCCATTCTCTTACTAGAGCCGTTCATAAAACAGAAGGCTTAAATGCTTGTAAAGCCCAGCTTATTTCTTTCTTTCACGGACAGGAGGCAGAGGCAGGTGGATCTCTGTGAGTTCAAAGCTAGCTTGGTCTATATAGTGGGACTCTATCTCAACATACTCCTCCAAAAAAAAAAAAAAAAAAGGGTTCGATTTTGAGTTTTTATGGAGGGGTAAAGTCTGTGTCTAGACGGTTCTGTGTTTGGTGTGTGGATGTCCCCTGGCCCAGCACCATGTGTACTAAATACCCTTCCTCCTCTGAACTATCTCATTCTCTTAGTGAGCACGCTTGGTTATGTTCAGGGGTGGCCTGGGGGTGGGGATGTGGGGGGTCTAGCTTTGTGTCTTCCATTCACACCACTGACGAATTCTTATATTCTTCCATGTGCTGTCTGGATTATGCTATAGCTGTAGACAAAATCTTTTTTTTTTTTTTAAAGATTTATTTCTTAATTTATTTCTTATGTATACAAGTTCCTGTCTGCATGTATCCTTGCAGGCCAGGAGAGGGTACCAGATCCCATTACAGATGGTTGTGAGCCACCATGTGGGTGCTGGAAATTGAACTCAGGACCTCTGGCAGAGCAGCCAGTGCTCTTAACCTCTGAGCCATCTCTCCAGCCTCTTTTCTGGTTTTCTGAGACAAGGTCTCTCTATTATGTTGCCCTGGCTACCTGAACTCACTATGTGGACCAGGCTGGCCTCAAACTCACAGAGATTCACCTGTCTTTGCCTCCTAAGTGCTCAGGCCTTACGTGGACCCACACTGGGAGTCATGTGTAACGAGTCTTTCTCTGTCCCACCAGCCACCTTCCAACTAACAACATGGAGACTTCTTATTGATTAGGAAAGCTTGGCCTTAGGTTAGGCTTGTTTCTAACTAGCTCTTTTTTTTTTTTTCCGAGACAGGGTTTCTCTGTGTAGCTTTGGAGTCTGTCCTGGATCTCACTCTGTATCCCAGGCTGGCCTTGAACTCACAGAGATCCGCCTGCCTCTGCCTCCCAAGTGCTGGGATTAAAGGCATTTGCCACCACGGCCCGGCCTAACTAGCTCTTGTAACTTAAATTAACTCATTTCTCTTAATCTATGTGTTGCCACGTCGTGACTTGTGGCTTACCTCTCCCCTGCATGTCCTGCTTCCTCTGCCTCTGGCTGGGGACTCCTCCTTTCTTTTTCCCAGAGCTCTCTCTGTCTGGAAGTCCCACCTAAACCTCCTGCCTAACTATTGGCCGTTTAGCTTTCTATTAAACCAACTGCAGTGACATCACATCTTACACAGGTAATCAAATACCTCGCAGCACTGGGATTAAAGTGTGTGCCACCACACCTGGTTCCACACAAAGACTTATGCCCAAGTTTCACATCTAAGTGTTCCATATTTTGGATGCTAAGTCATACTTTGTTTTTAATTTTGAGATCAAAACAACAAACACCCCCGCCCACCCCATTTATACTTTTTTCCACATATTTCAAGTATTTGTGAAAAACAACAACAACATAAAACAAACCCTATAGTGCCTGAGATTTGTCTTAAAATAACTAAAAGTACAGTGAAACAAGATTGTCCAAACCAGGGCTGGAGATGGTTCAGTGGTTAAGAGCACTGGCTGCTCCTAGAGAGGTCCTGAGTTCAATTCCCAGCAACCACATGATGGCTCACAACTCTCTACAATGAGATCTGGTGCCCTCTTCTGGCCTATATGAATACATGCAGGCAGAATACTATATATAATAAATAAATATATTTAAAAAAATTGTCCAAACTGAACAGAATAAAGCTGAGTTGAATGTCATTTTTTTTTGGTTTTTTGAGACATGGCTTTTCTGTAATAGTCTTGGCTGTCCTAGAACTTGCTTTGTAGACCAGGCTGGCCTGGAACTCACAGAGATCCACCTGCCTCTGTCTCCCAAGTGCTGGGATTAAAGGTGTGTGTCACCACTGCTTGGCTGAGTTTTATATTTTGGGTTTCATTATACTATTTTGTTATTGAGCTTTGTGTAAATCTAAGAAATTTAAACTAAAAAACTAATTCCATTTGTACAGTGCTTGTCTAGTGTGCTGGCTAGTTTTATGTCACCTTGACACAAGCCAGAGTCATTTGGGAAGAGAGAACATTTGGGGGGGGGGGGGGAAGACACTTGAAAACATGCCTCCAAACAGACTGTATCACTCTCTTCTGGACATAGGTAATTTTTGACTAATTTGGGGTGACAGAGCTAGTTCAAGCTCTTCTTTCTTCCTTTGCTATTCATACCATTGTGGTGATTAATAAACATTTTGCTGAGGTGAGTATGGGCACAACACTGTCACAAGTGACAGCCAAACATCTTGTACAAGGATATTTTTCACACGCTTCAGCCCTCTGCTGGCCTTGCTCACTGGATCACTGTTAGCAATGGAATTACTGATGGGCACATCAGGATTACTTACAAGAATATCCGTATTTTCAAAATAGCTCCTCCAGTATGGCCTGATTTTCCTCTGTCCGCCAATGTCCCAAACATTCAGTTTAAACCCTTGTGACTGTACACTTTTGATGTTAAAACCCTGAAACAGATGGGGGTGGGACACAAAAAGACCAATTAATTCTTGCAGTTACATTTAATAGCTCACAAAAACTGGGGAGAGAGCCTGGGCTTCAGGTATACAACACATAGGATGCACCACTAAGCTATACTGCCAGATACTTTTATTTTCTTTTTAGGGTTTTTGAAACAGGGTCTCACTAAACAACTCTGGCTATCCTGGAACTCTACCAGGCTAGCTCCAAATGCCTGCCTCTGCCTCCCAAGTGCTGGGACCACCGCCTGGCTAAGGCACAGGAATCTTTTTTGTTTGTTTGTTTTGTTTTGTTTTTCAAGACAGGGTTTCTCTGTGTAGTTTTGGTGCCTGTCCTGGATCTCTCTCTGTAGACCAGGCTGGCCATGAACTCAGAGATTCACCTGGCTCTCCCTCCTGAGTGCTGGGATTAAAGGCGTGAGCCACCACTGCCCGGTCAACATTAGAATCTTTTTTTTTTTTTTTTTGGTTTTTCGAGACAGGGTTTCTCTGCGTAGTTTTGCGCCTTTCCTGGAGCTCACTTGGTAGCCCAGGCTGGCCTCGAACTCACAGCGATCCGCCTGGCTCTGCCTCCCGAGTGCTGGGATTAAAGGCGTGCGCCACCACCGCCCGGCCAACATTAGAATCTTAATAGCTACTTTTTACATTAGCTCTGAAGTACTTTGCCATATAGGACACAAAGTGATACTGTTAATATTCCAAATGGCTTACTGTGATAATAAAGAAAACATACTTACAAATGTTTATTACATTCAGTGGAATCGTTGTTAATAATATCAAAGCTAACAGGCTACTTTTCTTTCCTTCTTTCTTTCTTTCTTTCTTTCTTTCTTTCTTTCTTTCTTTCTTTCTTTCTTTCTTTCTTTCTTTCTTTCTTTCTTTCTTTCTTTCTTTCTTTCTTTCTTTCTTTCTTTTTTCTGAGTCAAGCTCTCCATGTAGTCCCAGCTAGACTAGAAGTTGCTAAGTAGCACAGGATGGATCCCTGTCTTCCTGCTTCCCTTCTCAAATACTGGGATTAGAGGTGTGTGCTACCACACCTGGCTCACAAGACAGGGTTTCTCTGTGTAACAGCTCTGGCTGTCCTGGAACTTGCTTTGTAGACCAGGCTGGCCTCGAACTCATAGAGATCGGCCTGCCTCTGCCTCCCGAGTGTTGGAATTAAAGGCATGCACCACCACAGTCCGGCTTATATTTTTTATAGTAAGTAATACATATACTAGGGCTGAGGTGTGGCTTGGAGGTAGGGAGCTTGCCCAGCATGCATGGGCCCTAGGTTCCACCTTTCCAAAGGCATAGAAAATACATATTATGTATATGTATACCTGGATATTGCTAAGGATAGTGCGACATGAAATTACCTATGATCAACACAGACCCCTCTGGATATGATAAGATAAAAAGGGAGATTATGGAATCTACTTTTAAAAAGGAACTACTTGTTTTAAATAAGATAAGTAATGAAAATTTTTTGGTCTGAGTTTATCAGATGTTACTGGACTGGACATTGTTAATATATATAATGGAGTTTGAATCTGTCAAATGTTAATGGACTAGACATCATTAATGTAATTTTTGTCTGTATATATTGTATATACTTATTAGATAGTTTTTCTTGTATTAGTTATAAGCTTTTTTAATTTTAGACAAAAAGAGAGGAGATGTGGTGGTATTGTGTTCACCAAAATATTGTGTACCTTAATAAACTAACCTGGGGTCAGAGAACAGACAAGCCACTAGTTAGTGATAGCACACACCTTTAATCCTAGCATTCCAGAGATAGAAATCCCTCTGGATCTCTGTGAGTTCAAGGCCACATTGGAAATAGCCAAGCATGGTGACACACACCTTTAATCCCAGAAAGCCAGCCTTTAATCCCAGGGAGTGGTGGTAGAAAGGAGAAAGAAATATAAGGCGTGAGGACCAGAAACTAGAGGATTTTGGCTGGTTAAGATTTTGGCTGGTTAAGCATTCAGCCTTTGGAGCAACATAGTTCAGCTGAGACCCATTCCGGATGAGGACTCAGAGGCTTCCAGTCTGAGGAAACAGGACCAGCTGAGGAACTGGCAAGGTGAGATAGCTGTGGCTTATTCTGTCTCTCTGATCTACCAGCATGGACCCCAATAACTTGCCTCAGGTTTGATTTTATTAATAAGAACTTTTAAGATTCATGCTACACCCCTCCCTATGAGGCCTTCAGGATGATCAGTTTAACAGGATACTACATGTAAGTGACAGAAACCAGAAGGTAAAGTTAAAGACAAGAGAAAAGAACAGACACTAAGTTTAGAGAGAGGCACGCACATCTGGAGGATCAAAAGAAATGTCCTCCTCGGTCAACAGGAGGACAGGGGGCTGGGCTGAGGCTACTGTAGGGTAGCTGGGTTGTAGCTGGACCGTGAGTGGAGTGAGGAGGTGGGGTCTTCCACGTGGGGCCTCAACCCCAGACTGTGACGGAAACAAACAGGTACTCATCTGAAACTACTTTAGTAGGACCTTGGATGAACCCCAGCAGAAAAATTTCTGCCAGGCTTGGTGGTGCATGCCTTTAATTCCAGTACTCAGAAAGCCCTGCGAGGCAGGAGGATTGCTCCAAGTTCAAGGCCAGTATGGTGGGCTGCTTGGTGAGTTCAGGCTAGCCAGGGCTATAGATTAAGACCCTATCTCAAAAAATAAAATGGATAAATTAAATAAAAAGAAAAAAGGAGAAAGGGAAAAAAATCTTTGTTTTTAGGGCAGTTATTTAGAGTAAAACTTGAGGAAAGCAAGTCATGGCAACTGGGAATTAGTGGAGGGAAAATAGCTAACGAGACCTTTGGGGTTCAGAAGGAAGGTACTTTATGAGCAAGAGGGGAAAAAATCCTCTTGCAAGAATGATAAAGGGAAACCAAGACTTGAAGTAGTTGATCAACACTTTGCTACAGCGTAAGTACATTTCATCCAGAGTAACCGGAGTTATGTGGGTCTGGGGATGCCTCCAAAAACATCTGCCTCGCCTGGCAGCATGCCAGCCCTGCAGCCTGGCACACCAGGCCCAGCCTAGGGCAGTGGTCCAGGGAACACTGCCACTCAGCTCCACGGAGGGACATTCACAGAAGACAACTGGGGACGGTGCTGACTAGCACTCTCCTGAATCACCCATGACTGAATAAACGAGCTGCTCAAGAACTCTGAGGGAACGGCTTAAACTCATGAAGTGACAGTGGCTGATTCACGGTGCCTTGCTGACAGGACAGCTTGTGAGTGTCTGAAACATTCTCTCTCTTCTACTTCTTACTCTTTTTTTTTTCTTTCTTGAGACAGGATCTATGTAGTGCAGGAGAGCATTGAACTCACTAGAGTGGCTGAGGATGAGCAGGAGCTTCCAATTCTCCTGCCTCCATTTCTTTTTTTCTTTTTCTTTTTCTTTCTTTTCTTTTTTTTCTTTTTTTTTTTGTTTTTCGAGACAGGGTTTCTCTGTGTAGCTTTGTGCCTTTCCTGGAACTCACTCTGTAGCCCAGGCTGGCCTCGAACTCACAGAGATCCGCCTGGCTCTGCCTCCCGAGTGCTGCGACTAAAGGCGTGCGCCACCACTGCCCAGCACCTCTATTTCTTAAGTGCTGGAATTATTGGAGTGTGTCACCATGACCAGCTATAATTTGAAAATTCTATTCCTCAACAATGCTATTTCCTTCTTTCTTTCTTTTTTTTTTTTTTTTTGGTTTTTCAAGACAGGTTTCTCTGTGTAACCCTGGCTGTCCTGGAACTTACTCTGTAGCCCAGGCTGGCCTCGAACTCACAAGAGATCTGCCTGCCTCTGCCTCCCAAGTGCTGAGATCAAAGGCTGCACCACCACCGCCCGGCAACAATGCTCTTTCTATAGACTCAAGTGACATCAACCCCTCTCTGAAGCAGAGGATCAGCAGCAGTAAACTCTGTGATGTGACCACATGCATCAACTCCTTCAACTTCTGCTTCTGTCTGTTTCTTCAGTACTAGGGATCAGAATCAGGGCCTTGCACACACCAGATAATGCCTTAAACATAAACTCCATCCAGTGAGATGGATGGCCCAGCTAAAGGCACTTGCCACCAAGCAGGACACCTGCCTCTGCCTCCCAGGTGCTGGGATTAAAAGTGTACACCACCACCACCTGGTTTCCAAGGCAACTCTTATTAGAGAAAGACTTAATTTAGGGCTTGCTTACAGTTTCAGAGGTTTAGCTCATTATCATGACAGGGAGCATGGTGGTAGACAGACATGGTGCTGGAGATGGAAGGGGAGGGGGAGGGGGAGAGACTGGGCCTGATGGGTTTTTGGAACCTCCAAGCCCATCCCCAGTGACACACTTCTTCCAGAAAGGCCACACCTCCTAGTCCTTCTCAAATAGTGCCACGCCCTGGTGACTAGGCATTCAATATATGAACCTATGGGGGCCATTCTTATTCAAACCACCACAGGCATTATAAATATTTTCTTTTTAATTTCTAAAAAATTTCTTTCTTTGTGTGTATGTGTATGCTGTGTGTGTGTGGGTGCTGTGCCTCATGCCTGAACGTGGAAGACAAGTTCTCTCTTCACCATGCAGGCCCAGGGACTGAACACAAGTTGTCAGGTGTGGCAGCAAGCACCCGTGCCCACTGAGGCATCTCAACAGCACTATCTTCTCCAGCTTCTCAACCTTGCTGACTACAGTAACAAACATCTAATGTCTTCAAATATTAAACAAAAATAGAGTAAGAGTGTTTTTGGAGAGTCAGTGAAATCTCAGCACTATAAACCAGCCATCTCCGGTACATCAAACAAAGCCTGAGGGGTGGCGCAGAACGGCGGCTCCAGGCGAGGCCTGCCCTGCTCTGCCCCGGCCTCCGAGGCAGTTCTCGGGCAGAGGCAGGCTATTGCTAGAACTAAGCCCCTAGCCCTCCTCCTTCTGGCAGAGATCCTGACACACTAATATGTGTTTTCAGCCTTGTAGGCTAGACTGCTGTAATTTGCTCCTCCTTGGGCTATACATTAAATTTGTTCAGAGGCTGTAAAATTGTTCATTTGGTAGCAGCTGAAATGACTTTTCTGCAGAGTTGCGAATCGCTAAGACTCACGGGCCGTGAAGTGCACACACCAGCACAGCCGCCGCTGCCGGCAGCAGCCCCGACCCCAGGGCTTATCATAGCTGGGGACAGAAAAGGCTAACACTGGTGTGCTGGAGCCTCCAATGCTCACGCGTTTAAAGGCTCTGTTGACTGACAGGGCTTAAGCCAAGTTTCCTCAGGCTTCCTTACCGGGACCTGTTCTTGAGTTCCCAGGCTGTGAATACCACACTTTATCCTTTGCATTTTGCTTGCTTGCCCCCTTAGAAAAGAGGAAGGCTGATAAACTTGGATTTAAAACCAACAAACGAAGCCAGGAGGTGGTGGCGCACGACTTTAATCCCAGCACTGGGAGGCCGATGCAGTAGGGTCTCTGAGTTTCAGGCCAGCCTGGTCTACAGAGTGAGTTCCAGGACAGCCAGGGCTACACAGAGAAACCTTCTCTCGAAAAAATTAAAAATTAACTAACTAAATAAAAATAAAACCAACAAAATAGTTTTTGTTTTGTTTTTTTTTTTTTAATTCGAAAAACTGGTACATGGCTGGGCACCATGCTGTAGACCTGTAACCATGGCACTAGGGAAGGAGCAGAAGGAGCCTGAGTGGGAGACTAGCTTTGGCTATACTTGAGTTCAGGGGCAGCCTGGGCTATATAGCAAGGTGGTGGTGGTGGTGGTGGCGCATGCCTTTAATCCCAGTACTCAGGAGGCAGAGGTAGGCAGGTCTCTGTGAGTTCGAGGTCAGCCTGGTCTACAGATTCAGATTCAGTTCCAGGACAGCCAGGGTTGTTACACAAAGAAACCCTGTCTTGAAAAAGAAAAAGAAAAAAAAAGAAAAAGAAAAAAAAAAGAAAAAGAAAGAAAAAGGAAAAAAAGAAAAAAAGAGGAATAAGCAAATAAAACATTGATTAAGTTTCTTTCAGAATACTTTTTCTTCCTTAAAAAATTATTTTTTTAAAATTTTATTTATTTTTTTTAAGATATATTTATTTATTATGTATACAGTGTTCTGTCTGCATATATGCCTGCAGGCCAGAAGAGGGCACTAGATCTCATTACAGATGTTTGTGAGCCACCATGTGGTTGTTGGGAATTGAACTCAGGACCTCTGGAAAAACAGCTAGTGCTCTTAACCGCTTAGCCATCTCTCCAGCCCCTATTTGTGTTTATTTTTATGTAGAGTACTTTGTCTGCATGTATACCTACAGGCCAGAAGAGGGCATCAGATCCCACTATAGATGGTTGTGAGCTGCCACGTGGGTGCTGGGAATTGAACTCAGGGCCTCTGGAAGAACAGCCAGTGCTCTTAACCTCTGAGATTTTTATTTTTATTTTTTTATGTGTACGGGTGTTTTGTCTACATGTAAGCCTTTGTACCACATGCATGCAGCATCCAAAGAGGACAGGAGAATGAACTGAATCTCCTGGGACTGGAATTTCAGATGGCTGTGAGCCTGCCTCCATGTGGGTGCTGGGAGTTAACTCAGGTCCTCTGCAAGAGCATCCAGTGCCCTTAACCATGAGCCATCTCTCCACCCCCTTTTATTTTCTAATATACTCTTTGTGTTCACTTCATAACTAAAGATAAAAATCTTTTTGGTTTTGATGCTGGGCCTTAAGCATTTGAGGCAAGTATTCTACAACTTATCTACACTCCTTGATTATGACCTTTGTTTGTTTATTTAAAATTTATTTATGTGTACTTGGGTGCCTTCATGATTTTATGTGCACCACACACATATGTGTAGGGGCTGGTGGAGCCGAAGGTGGCATCAGATGCCCTGGAACTGGAGTTACTGGCACTTGTGAGCTGCTGTGTGGGTGCTGGGAACTGAATCCAGGTCCTCAGAAAGATCCAAAGTGTTCTTAACCACTGAGCCATCTCTCCAGCCTGAGATTTTATTTTTGGCTCTTTGAGATAGGCTCTCAGTGCCCTGGAGCTCATTATATAGACCATAATAGCCCAAAATTATAGTAATCCTCCTCCTTTTGCCTCTTAGCTACAGATGTCTGCCATGATGACTCCTGGCTAAAACTTTTTTTTTGAGACATTCTCTGAAGCCCATGCTGACCTAGAATTTACTATGTGATCAAGTCTTTTTCAATCCTGATACTCCTTCCTTTACCTTCCATGTGCTGCAATTACAAGCATATACCATCACACTCCATGTGCCATGCTCTGGGTTCCATCCTTAGCACAATTTAAAAAAAGTGTGTGTGTGTGTGTGTGTGTGTGTGTGTGTGTGTGTGTGTGTGGTGTCTAAGTAATGATGATTTAGGCCTAAGAAAGATGATTGAAATGTGTGTATATATACACTTAAAATTGTGGTAGGATATACATGGCATAAAATATACCTTTGTATCCTTTGTTTTTTAAGACAAGGTCTCTCTTCAGACTTGAGTTCAGATGAGTGCTGGTGGCGCATGCCTTTAATCCCAGCACTCGGGAGGCAGAGCCAGGCGGATCTCTGTGAGTTCGAGGCCAGCCTGGTCTACAGATCGAGATCCAGGACAGGCACCAAAACTACACAGAGAAACCCTGTCTCGAAAAAAAAAAAAACACAAAAAAACAAAAACAAACAAACAAACAAACAAAAAGACTTGAGTTGTCCTAGAACTCACTATGTTTCTGCCTCCCAAGTGTTGGGATTAATCATTTCATTTAATTTCTTCTTCTTTTTTTTTAATTGACCATTTTAAAATGTAAAGTTTGGAAAGCACATTTACATTGTTTGCATCTACCCCCAGAACGGTTCTCATCTTACAAAACTTGTCTCTGTACATTAGGCAAAGCTCGCTCTTGGCCCATTCCCAGCTCCAGTAACCATTGTTCTACTTCCTATCTCTGTGAGTTGGACTATTCTAAGTACTTCACACGCATGGACATTCTTGTATATGTATTTGAAATCCGATTATTCTTAGACAATATAGACTTTTCTTAGAAACAAACCTCAGCAATGTATACATTTCTATCTCCCACAGCTGCTGTAATGGTTTAATAGTCCACTTGACATATTCTAGAACCACCCAGGAAGAGAGTCTCAATGAGGGACTGTCTGATCAGGTTGGCCTATGAGCACATCTGGGGGGTCTGTTATGATTACATTAATTAAGGTGGGAAGGCCTGCCCTTTGCGGCTCCTGAGTTTGGGTCCTGCACTGTGTGGTACAGGGAGGGAGGGGCTCAGCACAAGTCGGCCCTCTCCAGCCTCTGCTCGCTCTTTGCTCTTGACTGCAGATGGGACTCCTGCCTCATGTTCTTGCCTTTACTTCCCTGCGATGATGGAGTATAACCTGGAACTGGGAGCTAAAATAAACGTTCTCTCTCCCAAGTTGCTTTCAGTCAGGGCATTTGATCACAGCAGAGACACGAAACTGGGACAGCTATTTCCATTTCCTTGGGTGGCGGCTCCTGGAGCCCCGCAAATGCTCACCTGTGTAGGTGTGATGTGGCTGATGTCTTCAGATGCAAGCTGCTTCAGCAGGGTCGTCTTGCCGGCATTGTCCAAGCCCAGGAGAAGGATTCGCACCTCCTGGTCTGGTGCACTTTTCAATTTGCGCAAAATAGAGAGCAAGCCCTTGAACAATCATGAGAGAGACGGATTACTCGGGGCAGTGACTTCGGCGTTAGTGGACATCAGAATGACTTTTGAACAAGGTTCGCGGCTATGGACAGCTTCTTTCTTTCCACTCTAATGTTGTTTGTTCCACCTGCTCCTTCCTTCCAAGTTTTAGCAGAAGTGTAGGAAGATGCAGCAATTTGGTAAGCAGCATGGCTTATTCCTGCTCCTCCCACAGTCGGGCGGAGCTGTCATCCCAGATCTTCTGCAAGTGTGAAGTGCTACCCACCCGTGCTCCTCAAGCCCTCGATGGACACTTAGACTAGCACGATTATCGTATCAGACCAGGTCACTGCTCACATTTCCCCATTACCAGAGCGAAGCTTCTTGCCACACAGACAGATACCAGAATTACATGCCCAAGTTAATACAGGACTCTAAGGTTGTGATTGTACCAACAGGGCTCACGCAAACATTATGAATGTCCCTGAAACCCACTGGACTCTCCAGGACTGTGTGGCAAGCACCATCCCCACAAAGTGACAGGATAAGAAGGGCAAGGGTTCTGTGCTGGGGAGAGTGATGGGACGACAGGAAACAGATGCCACCAAGGTGGGCAGACCAAGCCCGTCCTGAGCAAGAAGGCTTCAACTACAAAGAGCACTGTGCTGAAGTTGAGCTCCTAGAGCGCCACTGTAGATCAAAGAGAACCCTGGCTATGAATAGAGATTACAGATTGTGAACTGGGAGGTGGTTAAGAGGAGAAAGGGCTAAGTGATGCAGATCAAAGCCCAGTTTTTAGGACGATGGTAAGATCACAAGAGTCTGGTCACTTGAAGAGAAGATTTTCGAGGCAGGGTTTCTCTGTGTAACCCTGGCCATTCTGGGACTCCCTCTGTAGACCAGGCTGGCCTCAAACTCACAGAGATGCGCCTGCCTCTGCTTCCAGAGTGCTTTTTTTTTTTTTTTTTTTTTTTTTTTTGGTTTTTCGAGACAAGGTTTCTCTGTGTAGCTTTGCGCCTTTCCTGGAACTCGCTTTGGAGACCAGGCTGGCCTCGAACTCACAGAGATCCGCCTGGCTCTGCCTCCCGAGTGCTGGGATTAAAGGCGTGCGCCACCACCGCCCGGCGTCCAGAGTGCTTTTTAAGGTGCTGTGCAAAGACACAAACAGGCTGCATGAAGCAGTAGCTGCACGCTACACTTAGGCTCTACTTTTTACAATTTATGTTCATGACTTCATCTTTACAGGACAGATGTGTAGCATAGATTATCCCTGTTTTTCAGATGAAAAATCAGATGGAACAATTAGGGAATTATAAAAGGCATTCATGATTATGATTTTTTTGTAAGTTTTTTTTTTAATGATTTATTTATTTGCATTGATGAGTCTGTGTAAAGGTGCTGGATCCCCTGGAACTGGAATTACAGACAGTTATGAGCTGCTATGTGGGTGCTGGGAATTGAACCTAGGTCTTCTGGAAGAACAGCCAGTGGTCTTAACCACTGAGCCATCTCTCCAGCCCCTCATAATTATGATTTAATCAGTATTTAAATATTATTTTTTATAATTTATTTTACTTTTTGAGATAGGGTTTTTCTGGCAGTCCTGGAATTCACTTTGTAGACCAGGCTGGCCTCAAATTCAGAGATCTGCTGGTCTCTGCCTCCCTAATGCTGGGATTAAAGGTGTGTACCATACATTATTATTATTATTATTATTATTATTGGTTTTTTGAGACAGGGTTTCTCTGTGTAGCTTTGCACCTGTCCTGGAACTCACTCTGTAGACCAGGCTGGCCTCGAACTCCCAGAGATCCGCCTGCCTCTGCCTCTCAAGTGCTGGGATTAAAGGCGTGCCCCACTCCTGCCCGGCCACACATTATTTTTACTTATGTGTATCATCGTGTGTCTGTGCATGAGCATGTGGACATGAATGCAGGTACCTTAGAGGCCAGGAGAAGTCAGATCTCCCACAGTTTACCGGTTATTTATGTGGGTGCTGGGAACCAAATCTGGCTCCTCTCCAAGAGCAGTCAGTGAACCATCTCCCCATCAACACTATTTCTTTGGTACTGGGCACTGAACCCAGGGCCTTGCCCATGCCACTGACATATTTCCTCAGCCCCAGCTCTGTTTTCTTATGAAAAGATAAGAAGAATTGTATGTGCTATTTATGTGTTCCGTCCTGCAGCTGACAATCCCAGACCAATACGGCACGGGGCTCAAAAAGAATCAAGGTGTGTTGATGCACACCTTTATAATCCCGGCACTCAGGAGGCAGAGGCAGGCAGGTCTCTGTGAGTTCAAGGCCAGCCTGGTCTACAGAGTGAATTCCAGGACAGCCAGGGCTACATAGTAAGGCCCTGTCTCAAACAAACAAACAAACGAATCAAAAGATGGCAGTTTTATGTTTTATTTTTTATTTTTTTTAAATTTATTTATTTATTATATACACAAGAAGAGGGCACCAGATCTCATTACAGATGGTTGTGAGCTACCATGTGGGTGCTGAGAATTGAACTCAGGACCTCTGGAAGAGCAGTTAGTGCTCTTAACCTCTGAGCCATCTCTCCAGCCCCAAAAGATGGCAGTTTTAAGGGGATATAATCTAATCTCCTAGCCAGAGTAGAAGTCCCTTCAAGCTGAGTCTTAGAATTTAGAATTACATAAAATGACTGTGTTTGCTATTTCCACTGCACCAGGCAAGGATCCAAGCCAGTTTGTTGATAAAGATCCAATAGTATTTCTGTGAAATACTTCTCAGCAGCTATATGTTTGGACAATGACCTGGAAATATTCAGGCAGATCAGCAACACCCCCCACCCCAGGCTCTGTTCCCTTGTGGCCCCTGGGCTGACCGCTGAGGCCCACATTAACTTCTCTATGCCTCCATTTTTTCAACAGTAAAAAGGAAGATTTAGTCTAAGACAGACAAAGGTTATTCTCAAGGTTTAGGACAAAAGCTGTATCAATTTGGAACTAACAAAAGACAAGTAGTATCTGTGATGTTATTTATTTATTTATTTTTAATCTGTGATGTTATTTAAGGAAGGGCGTATTCTTGCTTCTATCTTCATCTCACTTAGCCCTGGTTACCTTGACTCCAGCCCCTCCTCAAGCCGTGTGTATGAGAGTCTCCCGGGTAACTATTGGCTCAAAACACTCGACCCTCATTAACTGTTGTAAGAACCTGACCAGGAGAGTTGCAGAGTACAGATCAGTTGTCTCAGAGAAACCAGACAGCAGAGAGGTTGGGACACTGGACAAGGCATTCATAATCAACATCTAAACAAAGCTGTTTCTCTATTTTTTTATTAGCTATACTGAAATCATTCATTTATAACCCACCCTTCAGATCCTTCTGGCCTGGGATATAAAAGGACCAAGAAGAACAAGGGAAAACATTGAATTATTCATCCTGAGTCCCTGTCTGGATACAGGAAGGGTCTCATTAGCTCCGAACATACACTCAAAAATGGGAATTTATCAAATTAACACATTAAATGCCACAAGTAAAACTTTCATGCATTACCCCTACTGCAGAAATTGTCAAGGAAGAAACCTGTTATCTTTTTATAGAAAACACATTATTATTTACAAAGTATAAAACGAGCATTTTCAGTTTTTCAGCAGCTGCCTCTTCACTGAGAAACCATTGAGTAAGGCCAGAGGTGGGTCAGAGCTAAGAGAGTATACCGCTCTTGCAGAGGACCCAGGTTCAAGTCTTGCACCAGTGTGGGTTGGCTTCAAACTGCTCATAACCCTAGCTCCAGCAGGATCTGATGCCTCTGGCCTCCTAGGGCACTTGTACCCATGCATATACCCACATGGGGGCATATACAAACCCACATAGTTAGAAAAGCAAAAACTAAATCTCTTTCGTTTTGTTTTGTTTTGGAGACAGGGTTTCTCTGTGTAGTTTTGCACCTTTCCTGGAACTCACTCTGTAGCCCGGGCTGGCCTTGAACTCACAGAGATCCGCCTGGCTCTGCCTCCTGAGTGCTGAGTTTAAAGGTATGCGCCACCACCACCACCACCTGGCTGCAATAACTAAATCTTAAACATGGAAGAAATCACTAGATACCTATACTGTTGCCTGGAGACCAAGTTTTCCTTACCTACTCCTAACATCTGAAACTGGACAACTAAGCAAAGAACATGGATTCTTTGTGGCAGCATCCCACTGAAATGAAAGCACTCTCCTCTTCCCGTGAGAGGCTGGACCAGGGCTTTGCACATGTTAGTTGGGCATGCTACCGCAAACTTCATCCCTAGTGCATCCTTTCTTTGTTTTGTTTTGAGAGGGGGTTCACTATGTAGCCCTGGTTGATCAGGTTGACCTCGACAGGGATCCTGCCTCTGCCTCCTGGGTGCTGGGATTAAAAGTGTGCACCACCACACCTGGCCCTGGCTCTCCTAATTCTGTTCCTTAAAGGAGTACGACACAGAGAAGAAACAAGTCTTTCTAACTATAGGCACTTTTCCCTAACCTAATGGTACAGAATATATACTGTTTTTTTTTTGTGAGTTTTTTTAATTAATTTATTTTTATTTTACGTGCCTTGGTGTTTTGCCATGGGTGTCAGGCCCCCTGGAACTGGAGTTACAATCAGTTGTGAGCTGCCGTGTGGGTGCTGGGAGTTGAACTCGGGTCCTCTGGAAGAGCAGTTAATACTTTTAACCATTGGGCCATCTCTCCAGCCCCACATACTTTGAATTTCTAATGTATAATCTTCCAGTAGCGTCAGATGCCTCACCCAGAAAGGAAATGACACAGAAAGAGAAAGTTCATCTAATATTTTCTTCCTTCCAGTAAAACGGTAAACGGCTCTCAAGCTGGACCCGGGAATACAAGGGCTAGAGCAGCAGTGCACTGTATCAGCCCAAGCATCGAGGACGGGATCACAGGATTACGGGGCTTGATAAATAGGGAAGAGGATATTTATAGCCAGCAGGGTTCTCCCGAAAGGTACAAAGTAAGAGGATTTAAGAGGCTAGATGAAAGAGAGCTGAGTAACTCCACCCTGTACTTGTACGTCTCCATGCCAGGCTTTAAGTGTCAAATGAAAAGATGCATTCATTAAAAGTTAATTTATGATGAGGATGGGTTCTACTGCATAAAGACAATGAAATTCATTTTTACAGTGTAATTTGGATCCAAACAACCATTCATTCAACTGCCATTAACACCTATAATGTTCTCCAAGCAGAAAAGTGAGCAAGAGAATGAGCTCTAGGTAGGATTTATACTCCTAGGACACTGAATGCAGGTAGTGAGAAACAAGAACTCCAGTCAACTGTATGCATATGTGGCCAGCTTGGGCATGTACAAGTAAGTTTTCTGTACTCGGTGGGGGAGCGGGGGAGGGGGGCAGAAGCACTCTGACTCAGGCACAAAACATTTAAACAAACTTTTCTACAACCAGATCACGAAGAGGTGTTATGGACTATATAGTTTATTTATTTGTTTGTTTGTTTTTTTAAGATAGATCTCTCATGTAACCCTGGGTGTCCTGGAACTTACTCTGTAGCCCAGGCTGGCCTGCTTCTGCCTTCCAATGCTGGAATTAAAGGTGTACACCACCACACCTGGCTTGGACCACAGAAATTTATCTGCCTCAAAATCTGTTTAAACTCAACTCATGGCAAAGGCATGGTGCTCTGACCCCAAAAGACACAAACTAGGTCATTCAAAGAAACCAAAGTGGGGGAGAGGCGTTAGAGGAATGTGCTGAACTATGGAAAACATGTTTAGCCGCGAGGAACAGCTAAAGTTTAAGTACAAAGCTGTCTAGCACATGCACTGCCTAACTGGCTTAACTGGACAGATTTCCACTTCATTTCACCTCTTAACAGGATCCTATTGATGTGAAAGGGAGAACCTCAAATTCTGTCTTCTTTTTTGCAATTATTTTTTAAAACTGTATTTGTTTACTTATTTCATGTGTGTGCATGGGTATGTGCTTAGTACAAAGTGCTTGTGCAAGTCAGCAGAAAGGTAGTGTGAATGAGTGCACTCCTTCCACTATATGGGTCCCGGGATCCAACAGCGGTCTGAGGCTAGCCCCTTTACCTACTGAGCCATCTCATCAGCATTCACACCTGTTTTCTTTCTCATCATCTTTCTACTAAACAGAGACAAAGATTGCTCCTCCTCAGGAGTCAGCCCCTCGCAGCAGAGGCCTGATGAAAAGGGGGCTGCCTCTAACTTCAGACTGGACTCAGCGGCCCCGTGACAGAAACCCTCCCCAGGATTTCATGTGGAAAATGAGCACAGTGATCAATCTGATGAGAAACACTAAGATCATTAAACAAGGTGATGTTGTAGGGCAAGGCACACAGAAGCCACTCAAAATAATGGTTGAAAAATTTGTTTTTAAATGTATAGAGCTTGGGATAAACACTGCCAGTCGTGTGTGTGTGTGTGTGTGTGTGTGTGTGTGTGTGTGTGTGTGTGTGTGTGTGTGTGGTGGGGATTATGTGTGCATACACTAGGGACTAGCTGGGCTTGGTGTGCTCACCTGTAATAACCCCAGCACTCAGGAGGCAGAGGGGATCTTTGTGAGTTTGAAGCTAGCCTGGTCTACATAGTGAGTTCCAGGACAGCCATGGCTATGTAGAGACCCTATTCCCCAAAACAAATTAATTAATCAAAACAAAAACAAAAACAAAAAAAGAAACAGCCAGATAGTGATGGCACACGCCTTTAATCCCAGCACTCAGCAGGCAGAGTCAGGTGGATCTCTGTGAGTTAGAAGCCAGTCTAGTTACAAAGTGAGTTCCAGGACAGCTAAGGCTACACAGAGAAACCCTGTCTTGAAGAAAACAAACACACAAACAAACAAACAAACAAACACACCAAAAATCAAACACTAGAGATTGAACCTTGAACATCCTAGGCGAGAACACTACCAGTGAAGTATGTTCCCATCCTTCTCAAAACTTTTTTATTTTAGGAAAGGACTCACTTGTCTAGGCTGAAGTTAAACTCAGTCTTTCCTTATCAAGCTTCACAGAGCTAACATTACAGGAATGGTCCACCAGAGTGGCCATGAGTGTATTTTCTCTCTTTAAAGAAAAACATTTTGGGAGGAGAGGAAGGGGGGATCTGTGGGTGGTATGTGGAGTAGAAAATTTCTTAATAAAGAAAAATAAAAGAAAAACATTTATCTTATGTGTATGTTTGTAAGCCTGAGTATATGGATGGGCACCACATGTGTGCATGAAGCTGCAGAGGTCAGAAGAGGGTGTCCGTACCCTTGGAACTAGAGTTAGAGGTGTCTGTGTGCTGTGGTGTGTCTGTGTGTGCTGTGGTGTGTCTGTGTGTGCTGTGTGTCTGTGTGCTGTGGTATGTCTGTGTGCTGCTGTGGTGTGTCTGTGTGTGCTGTGGTGTGTCTGTGTGTGCTGTGGTGTGTCTGTGTGTGCTGTGGTGTGTCTGTGTGTGCTGTGGTGTGTCTGTGTGTGCTGTGGTGTGTCTGTGTGCTGTGGTGTGTCTGTGTGTGCTGTGGTGTGTCTGTGTGCTGTGGTGTGTCTGTGTGCTGTGGTGTGTCTGTGTGTACTGCTGTGGTATGTCTGTGTGTGCTGTGGTGTGTCTGTGTGCTGTGGTGTGTCTGTGTGCTGTGGTGTGTCTGTGTGTACTGTGGTGTGTCTGTGTCTGTGGTGTGTCTGTGTGCTGTGGTGTGTCTGTGTGTGCTGTGGTGTGTCTGTGTGTACTGTGGTGTGTGTGTGTGCTGTGGTGTGTCTGTGTGCTGTGGTGTGTCTGTGTGCTGTGGTGTGTCTGTGTGTGCTGTGGTGTGTCTGTGTCTGTGGTGTGTCTGTGTGCTGTGGTGTGTCTGTGTGTGCTGTGGTGTGTCTGTGTGTGCTGTGGTGTGTCTGTGTGTGCTGTGGTGTGTCTGTGTCTGTGGTGTGTCTGTGCTGCTGTGGTGTGTCTGTGTGTGCTGTGGTGTGTCTGTGTGTGCTGTGGTGTGTCTGTGTGTGCTGTGGTGTGTCTGTGTGTGCTGTGGTGTGTCTGTGTGTGCTGTGGTGTGTCTGTGTCTGTGGTGTGTCTGTGTGCTGTGGTGTGTCTGTGTGTGCTGTGGTATGTCTGTGTGTGCTGTGGTGTGTCTGTGTGTACTGTGGTGTGTCTGTGTGTACTGCTGTGGTATGTCTGTGTGTGCTGTGGTGTGTCTGTGTGCTGTGGTGTGTCTGTGCTGCTGTGGTGTGTCTGTGTGTGCTGTGGTGTGTCTGTGTGTGCTGTGGTGTGTCTGTGTGTACTGTGGTGTGTCTGTGTGCTGTGGTGTGTCTGTGTGTACTGCTGTGGTGTGTCTGTGTGTACTGCTGTGGTGTGTCTGTGTGTGCTGTGGTGTGTCTGTGTGCTGTGGTGTGTCTGTGTGTGTGCTGTGGTGTGTCTGTGTGTGCTGTGGTGTGTCTGTGTGTACTGTGGTATGTCTGTGTGTACTGTGGTGTGTCTGTGTGTACTGTGGTGTGTCTGTGTGTACTGCTGTGGTATGTCTGTGTGTGCTGTGGTGTGTCTGTGTGCTGTGGTGTGTCTGTGTGTGCTGTGGTGTGTCTGTGCTGCTGTGGTGTGTCTGTGTGTGCTGTGGTGTGTCTGTGTGCTGTGGTGTGTCTGTGTGTGCTGTGGTGTGTCTGTGTGTGTGCTGTGGTGTGTGTGCTGTGGTGTGTCTGTGTGTGCTGTGGTGTGTCTGTGTGTACTGTGGTGTGTCTGTGTGCTGTGGTGTGTCTGTGTGCTGTGGTGTGTCTGTGTGTGCTGTGGTGTGTCTGTGTACTGTGGTGTGTCTGTGTGTGCTGTGGTGTGTCTGTGTGTGTGCTGTGGTGTGTCTGTGTGTGCTGTGGTGTGTCTGTGTGTACTGCTGTGGTGTGTCTGTGTGTACTGCTGTGGTGTGTCTGTGTGTACTGTGGTGTGTCTGTGTACTGTGGTGTGTCTGTGTGTGCTGTGGTGTGTCTGTGTGCTGTGGTGTGTCTGTGTGTACTGTGGTGTGTCTGTGTACTGTGGTGTGTCTGTGTGTGCTGTGGTGTGTCTGTGTGTGTGGTATGTCTGTGTGTACTGTGGTGTGTCTGTGTGTACTGTGGTGTGTCTGTGTGTACTGCTGTGGTATGTCTGTGTGTGCTGTGGTGTGTCTGTGTGTGTGGTATGTCTGTGTGTGCTGTGGTGTGTCTGTGTGTGCTGTGGTGTGTCTGTGTGCTGTGGTGTGTCTGTGTGCTGTGGTGTGTCTGTGTGCTGTGGTGTGTCTGTGTGTACTGCTGTGGTATGTCTGTGTGTGCTGTGGTGTGTCTGTGTGCTGTGGTGTGTCTGTGTGCTGTGGTGTGTCTGTGTGTACTGTGGTGTGTCTGTGTCTGTGGTGTGTCTGTGTGCTGTGGTGTGTCTGTGTGTGCTGTGGTGTGTCTGTGTGCTGTGGTGTGTCTGTGTGCTGTGGTGTGTCTGTGTGTGCTGTGGTGTGTCTGTGTCTGTGGTGTGTCTGTGTGCTGTGGTGTGTCTGTGTGTGCTGTGATGTGTCTGTGTGTGCTGTGGTGTGTCTGTGTCTGTGGTGTGTCTGTGCTGCTGTGGTGTGTCTGTGTGTGCTGTGGTGTGTCTGTGTGTGCTGTGGTGTGTCTGTGTCTGTGGTGTGTCTGTGTGCTGTGGTGTGTCTGTGTGTGCTGTGGTGTGTCTGTGTGTGCTGTGGTGTGTCTGTGTGTGCTGTGGTGTGTCTGTGTGTACTGCTGTGGTGTGTCTGTGTGTACTGCTGTGGTGTGTCTGTGTGTGCTGTGGTGTGTCTGTGTGCTGTGGTGTGTCTGTGTGTGTGCTGTGGTGTGTCTGTGTGTGCTGTGGTGTGTCTGTGTGTACTGTGGTATGTCTGTGTGTACTGTGGTGTGTCTGTGTGTACTGTGGTGTGTCTGTGTGTACTGCTGTGGTATGTCTGTGTGTGCTGTGGTGTGTCTGTGTGTACTGTGGTGTGTCTGTGTGTACTGCTGTGGTATGTCTGTGTGTGCTGTGGTGTGTCTGTGTGCTGTGGTGTGTCTGTGCTGCTGTGGTGTGTCTGTGTGTGCTGTGGTGTGTCTGTGTGTGCTGTGGTGTGTCTGTGTGTACTGTGGTGTGTCTGTGTGCTGTGGTGTGTCTGTGTGTACTGCTGTGGTGTGTCTGTGTGTACTGCTGTGGTGTGTCTGTGTGTGCTGTGGTGTGTCTGTGTGCTGTGGTGTGTCTGTGTGTGTGCTGTGGTGTGTCTGTGTGTGCTGTGGTGTGTCTGTGTGTACTGTGGTATGTCTGTGTGTACTGTGGTGTGTCTGTGTGTACTGTGGTGTGTCTGTGTGTACTGCTGTGGTATGTCTGTGTGTGCTGTGGTGTGTCTGTGTGCTGTGGTGTGTCTGTGTGTGCTGTGGTGTGTCTGTGCTGCTGTGGTGTGTCTGTGTGTGCTGTGGTGTGTCTGTGTGCTGTGGTGTGTCTGTGTGTACTGTGGTGTGTCTGTGTACTGTGGTGTGTCTGTGTGTGCTGTGGTGTGTCTGTGTGTGTGGTGTGTCTGTGTGTACTGTGGTGTGTCTGTGTACTGTGGTGTGTCTGTGTGTGCTGTGGTGTGTCTGTGTGCTGTGGTGTGTCTGTGTGTACTGTGGTGTGTCTGTGTACTGTGGTGTGTCTGTGTGTGCTGTGGTGTGTCTGTGTGTGTGGTATGTCTGTGTGTACTGTGGTGTGTCTGTGTGTACTGTGGTGTGTCTGTGTGTACTGCTGTGGTATGTCTGTGTGTGCTGTGGTGTGTCTGTGTGTGTGGTATGTCTGTGTGTACTGTGGTGTGTCTGTGTGTACTGTGGTGTGTCTGTGTGTACTGCTGTGGTATGTCTGTGTGTGCTGTGGTGTGTCTGTGTGTGTGGTATGTCTGTGTGTACTGTGGTGTGTCTGTGTGTACTGTGGTGTGTCTGTGTGTACTGCTGTGGTATGTCTGTGTGTGCTGTGGTGTGTCTGTGTGCTGTGGTGTGTCTGTGTGTGCTGTGGTGTGTCTGTGTGTGCTGTGGTGTGTCTGTGTACTGTGGTGTGTCTGTGTGCTGTGGTGTGTCTGTGTGTGCTGTGGTGTGTCTGTGTGCTGTGGTGTGTCTGTGTGTACTGCTGTGGTGTGTCTGTGTCTGTGGTGTGTCTGTGTGCTGTGGTGTGTCTGTGTGTGCTGTGGTGTGTCTGTGTGTGCTGTGGTGTGTCTGTGTCTGTGGTGTGTCTGTGTGCTGTGGTGTGTCTGTGTGTACTGTGGTGTGTCTGTGTGCTGTGGTGTGTCTGTGTGTGCTGTGGTGTGTCTGTGTGCTGTGGTGTGTCTGTGTGTGCTGTGGTGTGTCTGTGTGCTGTGGTGTGTCTGTGTGTGCTGTGGTGTGTCTGTGTGCTGTGGTGTGTCTGTGTGCTGTGGTGTGTCTGTGTGTGCTGTGGTGTGTCTGTGTGTGCTGTGGTGTGTCTGTGTGTGCTGTGGTGTGTCTGTGTGTGCTGTGGTGTGTCTGTGTGCTGTGGTATGTCTGTGTGCTGCTGTTGGGTGGCTGGGTTCTGGGAACTGAACCTGGATCCTCTGAGAGAATGGTGAGCTCTCTTTAACTATTGAGCTGTCTCTCCAGCTCATTTTCTTTTCTTTTTCCATTTCCTTTTTCTTATCATTATTATTATTGGGTTTTGGAGACAGGGTTTCTCTGTGTAGCTCTGGCTGTTCTGGAACTTGCTCTGTAGACCAGGCTGGCCTCGAACTCAAGAAATCCACTTGCCTCTGCCTCTCAAGTTCTGGAATAAAGGGATGCACCACCACCGGGCTTTTATTTGTTCAATTTATGTGTGTGACTGTTTTGCCTGCACGTGCGCAGTGCACCACCTACCTGCTGAGCCCTCTCCAGCTCCTTTTTAAAAACTGTGTTTTTTTCACTTACTATTTCTGACCCCAAAACATAAATATGGCAACACTCATCAAAAGTTGTACGTGTAGCCGGGCCGTGGTGGCGCACGCCTTTAATCCCAGCACTCAGGAGGCAGAGCCAGGCGGATCTCTGTGAGTTCCAGGCCAGCCTGGTCTCCAAAGCGAGTTCCAGGAAAGGCGCAAAGCTACACAGAGAAACCCTGTCTCGAAAAAAAAACAAAAAACAAACAAACAAAAAAAGTCGTACGTGTATAATAATTACACATAAGTAGGAAGTAGACCATAAATAATTACTGAATTGAGTTCATGGTAAATAACAGTGATTAGTATGTGCCAAATTACCATCATCTTGTATCTTATCAAGAATGGTAGAGCACTTGCCTAGAATCCTCCAGTGAGGGGCTGGAGAGACAGCTCTGCAGTTTAGAGCACTGGTTGCTCTTTTTTTTTTTTTTTTTTTTTTTTTGGATTGATTGATTGATTGATTGATTGATTATGTATACACTGTTCTGTCTGGA
Organism: Peromyscus maniculatus bairdii; assembly: GCF_049852395.1. NCBI lineage: Eukaryota > Metazoa > Chordata > Mammalia > Rodentia > Cricetidae > Peromyscus > Peromyscus maniculatus. The sequence goes on from NC_134852.1 coordinate 199,115,387, forward strand.
GGCCAGAAGAGGGCACCAGATCTCATTATAGATGATTGTGAACCACCACCTGGTTGCTGGGAATTGAACCCAGGTCCTCCGGAAGAGCAGCCAATGCTCTTAACCCCTGAGCCATCTCTCCAGCCTCTGTTGCTCTTTCTTGTAGAGGACCTGGGGTCCATTCCCAGCAGACAGATGGTGACTTAGAACATTCATAATGCTAGTTCCAGGGACTCCAACACCCTCTTCTGGCATGCAAAAACACTTATACATATAAAATAAATCTAAAAGAATGTGATTCTAAGACCAGGGTAAAACAACTGACCCTAAATGTTCAGGGAAGCTCAGAATGTTTTTTGTTTCAGTCACCCAAATTTATAAAGAGAGAAAAAAATTGGTCACAGCTGAAATTTTAAACGCTCACTTTCTTTTCTTTTCCTTCCTTCCTTCCTTCCTTCCTTCCTTCCTTCCTTCCTTCCTTCCTTCTTTCTTTCTTTCTTTCTTTCTTTCTTTCTTCTTTTTTTTTTTTTTTTTTTTTTTTGAGACAGGGTTTCACTATGCAAACCAGGCTGGCCTCGAACTCATAGAGATCTGCCTGCCTCCCAAGTGTTGGGATTAAAGGGGTGTGACATTATGCCCAGCACAGCTCACTTTTCAATTGTACGGTTAACCACAGGACTCGTGGGATACTATATGAGACACATTTAACCATGACATTGACCGTTTAAACTCAGTGTTCTACTTCCAGTTCTAAGAATAACTTACATTTTTGAAGAAAAAAAAATGGATTTGTAAAATCAGATAATCTCAACTAATTTGTCCTAGTTTCTTTCTTCTTCCTTTCTTTTTCTTTTTTCCAGATGGAGGGGTCTTACAATATAGCCCCGGCAAGCCTGAAACTCACTATGTAGACCAGGTTGGCCTCTAGTTCAGATAACCACCTGCTTCTGCCTCTCAAGTGCTGGGACTAAAGGTGTGTGTCACCACATCCCACAATCCTAGTTTCTTATTGTTTACTTTTAAAAAATCTGTTTGGGGCTAGAGAGATGGCTCAGTAGTTAAGAGCACTTGTTACCCCTGCAGAGGACCTGGGTTCAGCTCCTAGCACCTATGGTCATTCACAGCCATAACTCCAGGGCTAGGGGATCCGACGCTCTCTTCTGACCTCTGAGGTTAGCAAAAATACATGGTACACATACATGCATGCAGGCAAAATACACACCAAATAAAATGAATAACTCCAATAAAAAGTTTTAAATATGTTTTGGAGCTGGAGAAATAGCTCAGTGGTTAAGAGCACTTGTTGCTTCTGCAGAGGACCTGGGTTTCACTCCCAGCATCCACAGGGCAGCTCACAACCATCTATAACTCCAGTTCCAAAGGATCTGAAGCCTTTTTCTGATTTCTGAAGGCATCACAAACTCATGCAGTACATATATACACATGCAGGCAAAATATTCACACATAGAAAATAAAATAAATAATAAAAAAGCACTTGTTGCTCTTATAGAAGACTGGGTTCGGTTCTCAACACCAACACAGTGGCTCACAACTGACTGTAGCTCCAGGGGATCCAACATCCTCTTCTGATCTCCTTGGGTACCAGGCATGCCCAGAGTGAACATACATGCTCTCAGGCAAAACACTAAGACATGCTGGGTGGTGGTGGTGGTGGTGCAGCCTTTAATCCCAGCACTCGGGAGGCAGAGCCAGGTGGATCTCTGTGAGTTCGAGGCCAAGCCTGGTCTACAAAGCAAGTTCTAGGAAAGGCGCAAAGCTACACAAAGAAACCCTGTCTCGAAAAGAAACAAAACAAAACAACAAACAAAAAAAACCAAACCAAACCAAACAAAACACTAAGACACATAAATTTTTTAAAATTTAATTTTGAGTATTGACTACTTTAGTGGTATCTAACAATGTTATACTCGCATGGCCAATTTGTTATACACTTACATATAGTGCCAATTTGCACCTAGAAACATGACCAGTGGTTCACTTATTATGACCTATAATTATTAATATATTAATTAAATAATAATTAAACAGTCATGAAATCATACAGCCCACTCAATTGATAACCTGAAGAAAGTTAGACAACTCTCCTGTTTCTTATTCAGAACACGTCTCATTTGCTCTTGGTTTGGCTTGTGACTCTTTCTTTAAAGGATGGCAACTGGGGCAAGGTCTCTCTCTAGCTGAGGCTGACCTGGAACTAACTGTAGCCCAGGATGGCCTCTTAACTCATGGTGATCCTCTTAACTGAGCATCTAGAGTACTGGAATTACATGCATGACCCATCACACCCAGCCTGGCATGCCTTTTTAATTGCAGTTCTAATTATTTTCATTAATTTTATTTTATTATTATTTTTTAAAGATTTATTTATTTATTATGTATACAGTGTTCTGTTTGCATGTATCCCTGCAGGCCAGAAGAGGGAGCCAGATCTCATTACAGATGGTTGGGAGCCACCATATGGGTGCTGGGAATTGAACTCAGGACCTCTGGAAGAACACTGGAAGAACAGGCAGTGTTCTTAACCTCTGAGCCATCTCTCCAGCCCTATTTTCATTAATTTTAAAATAACCTGTTTATTATGAGACAGTCTCATGTAGCCCAGGCTAGCCTTGAATTCTTGATCCTCTTCCTTCTGCCTCCTGAGGGCTGAGGTTGTAAGTGTGAGCCGCCGTGGCCACTTTCTCAAATCCATTTGTTTTCTACGTAAATATTTATATCTGTACTCATTTGTTAAGATAAACTTAGCCTTTAAATGGACAGCTCATTTATAAATAATAGAAAGAAAACACTTGTTAAAATCTGTTTAGCCTGAGGTTAGAAATAACTGTAACTGTAACAAGTGTGAACTGTGATTGACAACCTTAGATTAAATAATTCTACTTAACAATCTGACAACAAAATTTATTTATTTATTTTTGGTTAAAATTCACTGTTCAATAATTTGACCATGAGTTTGAGGCCAGCCTGGTCTACAGAGCTAGTTCTAGGACAGTCAAAGCTATATACACAAAGAAACCCAGTCTCAAAAAAACAAAACAAACAAACAAAACTGACCAAAAGTAGATGCGTAATTCTCCTCCTGGACATCTATTTTTTTCTTTTTTTGAGACCAGGTGTCGGTATCCCTAGCTGGCCTAGAAATCACCATGTAGCCCTTGAACTTCTGATCCTTCTGCTTCCATCTCTGGAGTGCTGAGATAGGCAGGTACAATCACATTCTGTTTTACGCAGGGCTTCATGCCTGCTAAGCAAACCTCGATCAACTGAGCTATATCCTAGCTTTTTCTTCTTAAGTCAACAGAAGTAGTTCAAGATTTTCACAAAAATACTGAGGGGTAGGGGGAAAGCAACGGTAACTGGTTCATACCAGTCAGTAAGCCAACCAACCAACCTGCTCTAAATGCCTTAAAATCTAGTTCTCCTCGACTAGCTCTAAAATATTCATTTCTCCTAAATATTAGTTTTACTCTCCATTTACCACATACAAATCAACAAGGAGGGCTGGATAGATGCTCAGCAGTACTGACGTTCTTCCTGAGGAACAGTGTTGACGTCCCAGCATCCACGTGGTGGCTCACAGCCATCTATAACTCCAATTCCAGGCAACCAAAGCCCTGTTCTGGCTTCTGCAGGCACCAGGCACACACGTGGTACAAAAACATATGCAGGCTAAACACCCATACACATTACATAAAATAATAATTTAAAATATCAACAAGGAACTGAGCATCGCCGGTTAAATCTGTCACATACTGTAACTTACAATTTGGAAAAGCCTTAATTACGGCTAATGGAGAAAAGGCTTGCTTCAAACTGATGCTCAGTCTATAGTTTCTCATTCTTTTTAGTTTGAGGGGCCTAACTGGAACGAAAACCTTTCCTGTGGCCACATGCAAAAGGGCGCTGCAACAAGTTTGAAGGAAATGCTACGACACGGGAGGCTAATTTGCTTCTATCAACATGGAATAAATATGGGAAGAAAAATCGCTCATCAACAACCATTAGACCTTGCAGAACTTTCGGCGAATTAAGTTGGGACTGCAGGCGCGTACCCACCACAGAGACGTGAAATCAGGCATCCATTCCCAGCGGTACCGCTTTTTGTCCGGGGACTTACTCCCGGCACACCTCACTCAGAGACGCGAGCATCCAGGAAAGCTAGGTTACATCTCCCTGGTGCCGCCAGGGTGATCTCAAAGACCGCAGCACCGCGCCTCTCCCACTTCTGGCTGGGTTTCAGACGGACTCCACAGTCCCGAGGAGCCGAGAGGTCGACTCCGCAGGAAGATCTAAGCCTGTGTGCCTGGCCTGATCTCTGCAGCTCCCCGGAGCCGCCCTCATCCCAGTACCCAGAATGATGATGGAGCCCAGGCTTCTCCCCCGCCAGCCAAGCACTCCGCAAGTCACTTCCCCAAGCCTCTGACCCACCGCAAATCCCTCCTTCCTCCCCAGGCCTAGGCCTCCCTCCAGGGCCCACCTTTGGGGTTCCCCCTTCATTCCCGAAACCGATCTAGAACCCTAGAGAGCAAGGCGAGCGCCATCCCACGTCCCCCTTGGCTTTAAGCGCAGCGCCCCGCCCTGGGCCTGGGGACAGGAGAGGGGGGTGACTGGCCAGCTCCAGAGGGACCAGGGGGCCCCCACACTCACCATCCTCAAGCCGAGTCCCTCCTCCTCCTCCTCCGCCTCCGCCTCCTCCTCCTTCTGCCTCCCCCGTTACCAGGGGTAACTGCTGCGGCGCCGCCCCTGACGTCCCTGGCACGCAGCGGAGGAGCGGAGCAGCGGGATGGGGCGGGGTTCTGCTCCTCTTTACCCAAAGTGCGCAAGCGCACCAAAGCGCCCGCCCACTGCGCAGGCGGTCTTGGGAGTGGCGGAAGGCTGGGGCGGGCTGGCGTGCGACCCAGAGGGAGGGGCAACATCGCCCACGTGGCTGGCGGGAGCCTGAGGCCTGGGATTGGTCAGAAAAGGGGGCGTAGTGCGAGGGGGTGTTCCCCGGCCTAGCGGCGGTACCCCGTTCAGCCTTCCGAGTCAGCTACGCCTGGTGGCTGTCTCCGCGTGCATCCCTCCGGGAGCAGGTAAGGGGCCTCAAGTGCAGGCCGGTTGCACGGCTCCTTCTAGTCTCCGCGTCTCCGAGGGGAGCCTGCCTCTGCTCTCTTGGGGCTGCCAGGCACTGCGTGCCGACTTCCTCCTGCTGAAGCCGCGTGGCGGGTGGGACGGACCAGGGCTCCCATGGATTCCTCGCTTCTGACCCCGGTTGTCTTCGGCTGCCAGGCTTTGGAGTACCGGAGTTATGGGCTGCGCCTCTATCTCCACAGTCCCGTTAGAATCCGGGATAGGTGATTTCCGCTGGGTTCGGGGAGGTCGCCTGAGAGACGGCGATAAGGGAGATCGGGGACCGGTCCCTAGCATCGAGGTTAGCTGACAGCGGGAGTGTTAGATTGTCTGGGATCCCCTGGAACTCCTCTCATGCACAGGACCACTGGAGAGTTAGTTACCTTTGCCCCTGTGCCAGGCCAGGTTCTCCACACTGGTATAATCTGCCTTCGCAGAAAGTGTGTTCTTCCTAGTGGAATGCTTCTTACTCAGAATTTATTTCCGTACAACTCTAGAAGTCAGTTGTTGTAGGTGACTTGGGACACGAACTAATGTGTAAGCTGTTTGTTTTACAGTGTTACTTGTAAACACTTTGGCCCAGGTAGGAGTGCCAGGAGTTCATTGGGGAATGAACCCTGAATGCAGGGCCTTGTGCAGGGCAGGCAAGCACTCTACCACTGAGCTACACTGTATCCCTCCCTCCAGAGTAGTTTATATCTATTAGTAAACAGAGAACTTTTGTAACAGCTGGTAGTCTAGATAGAGATGGTACCTCTGGAAGTTTGCTAATGCACGTGTACCTGTTATCTATGTCAAGTACACAGAGCATTGCCTGTCACAAGGGAAGTGCTGCTGTTATTAATAGTTTAATCTGGGCTCCAGGCTTCACCCCTCTTCCTACCAACCTAGTTAAGACTGAAGCGAAGGCAGGTTTTTCTTGAGTGGGTTTTCAGGGTTTTGTATTTGTTATGTTTTGTTGTTTTGAGATAGAGTCTCACTATGTAACTCTGGTTGACCTGGAACTCACTGTACACCACACTGGCCTTAAACTCACAAATCTGCCTGCTTCTTGGGTGCTCCTGGGTTTAAAGCATGAACCACTATGCCCTGTTCGTTTTCAGGTATTTTCAGATTCAAGTAAAGTACTTTTTATAAAACCTTAAAAAAAAAAAAAACAATCAAACAACTATTTTATGTGTGTGAGTGTTTTGTATTGAGTTAGCTTGGTACTCTGGAGCTGGGGTCAGCCATCATGTGGGTGCTGGAAACTGAATCCAGATCCTCTGTGAAAGCAAGTGCTTTTAACGCTGAGCTATCTCTCCAGCCCCCAAAATTTTAAAAAATACCAGAATGTAATTTTTAACGGGGGACCCCCCAAAGACCACCATGGAGACCGAATCCCACATGTAAAAGCAAAGAGCCTTTATTTCAAGCTCCAGAGCTTGGTCCCTCTGTCTGTCCGACACAGGTGAGAGCAGAGAGCCCTGAGCTCAGGTGGGGCAGAGTTTTTATCATAACAGAGATTGGGGTGAGGGGATTTCCAGGGTCCAGGACCCTGATTGGCTGACAGTTGTCTAGGGGTATCTGTAAAACAAAAAATAGGTGTGTGCTAGACTCAAGGATATCTGGCCACTTTATCTAATGGTTAGAATGTTTGGGATGTCAGGTACTTTCTCACCCCTGGATAGATCCCTGGGTGGTATCAGCTTAAGGTTTTTCCTGGATCTGGGTGTTGCCTGCCAGTAAGCCTGTCACAGAAGCTGTGTCTAGGCCCCTAAGCCTATCATGGCTGCTGTGTGGTCAAGCTATTTTGGGGCCCCTTCACAAGAACATCTGCTACCTGCATACTTGCATCAGATCTTTGGGGAAAAAAAGTCAATACTGAATTTTGACTAAAATGATGAGCTAGGCGGTAGTGGCACACACCTTTAATTCCAGGCACTCGGGAGGCAGAGGCAGGCAGATTTCTGAGTTTGAGGCCAACCTGGTCTACAGAGTTCCAGGACACCCAGGGCTACACAGAGAAACCATCTTGAAAAATGAAGAAAAAAAAAAAAAGTACAGGTGAGTGGTTAGAGTACACACCTCCTACACACCCATCCCCCAAATCTGGTTTCTACACTGTGGGCCCTTCTGTGGGAAGAGGCGTGCTCAGATTTCCTTCTGGAGGTGTGGCGTCTGTCATCACAGTTGCCTTGGAGTCCGATGAACGTCTGTAAGCACGGGCCTGGGCCTGCTGGTTTAATTATTGCCGCCGTTCTCCAGCTTGCTCCCGGCAACCTTGACAGTGTTCCACCACTTCAGTGGTCTTTGGTCTGGTCTTCTGGAGTTTTGAGCTGGCCTAGATCTCCCAAGGCCTGGTGCCTGCTGGGCAAGTCCTCCAGCTCAGAACTCTGCCTGGGGTCCCTTTTCTGGGCTCTGGTACCGTTTGCTAGAGGAGATGAACATTCTCTAGGAAGAAGGATCACTGCTCTTCTGCTTCACTTGTTTGCTCCTCTCTCTTGTTCCACTGTCTCTCTCACAACTGCTGTCTCATTTAAAAAGAAAAAAACTAACGTTTCTTTACTTGTGTGTGTATGTGGTGACCAAGTACCATGTGTATAAAGTGAGGACATGACCACTCATGGTGGTCTGGTTGAGGAGAAGGTTTTTTGTAGATATGAGAGAGTACAGTCAGAGACATCTGGAAGAGTCCAGAACAGGGGAGAGAAAAAGCAGAATGGACAGCCATAAGAGGAGAGTGAGAGAGGAAGACAGAGGACCAAGAGGGAGGCGGGCCGGAGAGTGGATGGCTGAACCAGGAGCAGGGAAGCCCAGGAGCTGGAGTGCACCACCACCGCCCGGCAGGAGTAGACTTTTCTTGTGCGCCACTGCTCGTGGCCCCTTTTACCTTATGTGTGTACCTGTATATATGCGCACTACATGAGTGGTGCTCACAGAGGTCAGGAGGCGTTGGATCCCCTGGAATTGGAGTTACAGATGATTCTGAAAACCACCATGTGGAGGCTGGGAACTGAACTCCAGGCTCTCTCTGTTACCACTCAGTCATCTGGTGGTTTGAATGATAATGGCTGCCACAAACCCATATTGTTGGGGGATATTTTGATCGAACTGTGACACTCGGGCCAGAGCTAGCAACTAGCTGACCGGAATTAGCCATAGAGACACCAGCAATCTGGATAGAGAAGATGCACAGGAAGGGAAGGGCAGGGACTAGAGTTTGAGCTTTCTTCTGGTTCTGGGTCGAGGCAAGAGACGCTTCCTGTCATATCTAGGAAGGGAACCCTTTTCCTCTACCATGAGTGCTGTTAGATTCAGGGAAATACCTTTGGTATTGGAACCATCTCGCAGGAGTCAAGTAGAGCGAGAGAGGCAGAAATCAGCGTTCTGCAGTGCACACCTGCAGTCGTTCCTGCCTCCTCCAGAGGTTGCCACTTAAGGCGCTGCATTTAGGGCCAGGCACAGGCGCTGGGGGCACTGTGGGTGCTGTGGGTGCTGTGGGCACTGTGGGCGCTGTGGGCGCTGTGGGCACTGGGGGCGCTGTGGACGCTGCGGGTGCTGTGGGCGCTGGGGGTGCTGTGGGCGCTGTGGGTGCTGGGGGCGCTGGGGGCGCTGGGGGCGCTGTGGGCGCTGGGGGTGCTGTGGACACTGGGGGCGCTGGGGGCTGTGGACACTGGGGTGCTGGGGCTGCTGTGGGCGCTGTGGGTACTGTGGGTTGGCCTTTTCTCTTCAGTTTCTTGCTGCTTACAGACTGGCTCCCAGTGTGTCAACCTCCTGCATCAGGCTTCCCAGCCTAATAACCACACACTCTCCACACACTGTCGAGCTGACCTCCATTCTTCCTTCCCCCATGCTGCCCCCACCTGCCTCCCTCTCCTGCATTCTTTCCCATCTTTTGAGAGAGACGGCCTTTCTTGGTTTGCCTCTTAAATACAGCGCTTCTTCCGGGCTTACTTAGCCTCACCTCCCTCTCTCTTCTGAGTAGTCTCGCTAGAAAAATTGTCACTTAAATGGCTTCAGTGCTCCAGACACAGTTCTTTCCTTAGCCTACGCATCTGTCCTTTCAAGCCCTCATACTTTCCTGCTGGCCAGCTGGACTGTCCCCCAGCAGACACTAAATACTCTGCTAGGCGTCAGGACAATCATTGAGCAAATTGAATACATTCCCCAACTTTACAGGTGACTATTTAATTAAGTAAGGTGGTACTTTAGGGAAAAAAAGGCAAATGACCCTTGTGACAGCTAATCTTCATCATCAGCTTGCCTGCATTTAAAATCGCCAAGGAGACCTCCTTCTGAATCAGTCTCTGGGGTGTTTCCGGAGCGCTTTAACTGGGTAGGAAAGACCTGCCTTAAATGTGGCATAGGTCCTAGACTGAATGTAAGAGGAAAAGGGAAAGGGAAAGCCAGCTGGGCACCGGCATTCATCTTTCTGTGTCCTGGCTGCAGACACCGCGTGCCCAGCCGCCTCACTTTCCTACTGCCATGTCTCTTGCCGTGATGGGATGCATTCTTTGGAACCGTAAGCCACAATAACTCCCCTCCGCCTGCAACTTTCATTGTTTGTTTTGTCATGGCAACAAGAAAGTGTCAGTACCAGAATTGTAAGGAGAAGGGCTGTTGTTGTGTTAGACCCCATCGTGTGGTTTGCAGGCCTGTGGTTTCAGGAGCAAAGTGGAGGAGTTTGGAGCCATGGCTATAAAAGCTCTCAGATGTTATAAGCAGAACCTAGTGGGCCGTTTTGATTGGCGTTTGGAACCCAAGAAAGCCCAGATAATGCAGACAGTGGTAGCCTGCCTGGTGAGCTTCCAGACGGGAACAAAGACCCCACTGGGAACAGGGCTAGAAATCATTCATGTTCCATTCTGGCAATTAATATGCATTCTGCGCATATCTTGAAAGTTTAAGTGAGGCCAAATTAAAAGGTAGTTGACTAAGTTATTTGGAGAAATTTCAAGACAACATAACATCTAGGCTGTGGCATGGTTACTGCTCACTGATCTTAGAACTACAGTGAGAAAAAACACAATGATATGAGGAACAGGGAGACAGGGTAGATTCGAGAAAGCATCTAGAGTTGTTAAAGAGACAGTGCCATTAAAGAGAAACCCCTGCAGGCTGGAGAGATGACTCAGAGGTTAAGAGCACTGGCTGCTCTTCCAGAGGTCCTGAATTCAATTCCCAGCACCCACATGGTGGCTCACAACCATCTGTAATGAGATCTGGTGTCTTCTTCTGACCTGTAGTCATACATGCTGTATACAAAATAAATAAATAAATCTTAAAAAAAAAAAAAAGAAAGGAAGGAAGGAAGAAACCCCTGTTCTTTTTCACTGGGATAGTAAAAGAGGTTTACCTATTCACAGCTCCACTTGGTGAAAATGCAAGTTCATTTGAAGGGAGAGAGCTGTTTAAAACAATCACCTGTGGACTTGCTTTCCCAAGTTTGGTGCATGGGAGGAGCCGGACTGAGTCTTGAACCTGTAGTAGAGTTGGAATTGTCCTTGTGGATTTTCAGGCATCCGAAATACAGGAGTAACAGGGCCGTGAATGCTAGCTCCAAAGCTTTAGAGAGCCACTGAGGTCAGACAAGTGTCTGGTGTGTCTCTAGCTGGCCTCGCCCTGCACGTCCCACAGATGTTTCTAGGGCCCCACTCCTCAGCCCCGTAGGAGACTGGACACCGGTATTCACCCTACTCTGCCTCCTGACTGCAGACACGATGTACCCAGGCACCTCACTCCTTCTCCTGTTGCCATGTCTTCGCTGCCATGGTGGGTAGGCTGTGGAGAAAGACTTTCTCTGGAGGCAGGCCTGGTGAAGAGCCGAGGGCTTCTATTTCAGAACGGCCACTTTTCCTGTCTCCCTTCCAGGAGTGCTGGGGGATATTTTGCTAGTTCGTGGTGATCTCTCATTCCGTAGTCAGACTGAGCTCCTCTGGAGCAGATACTGTCTCCCTAGTGAGAGGTTGATGGCCACTAACATGGACCCAGGAAGCACTTGCTTAGTTTGATTACCATTCACAAGGGCCCCCAGATCATCCCAGGGGGTGCCTAGGGTCTGGTGAAAGCAGGCAGTCTCTGTCTGCCAGGCTCTGGGGCAAACCGATTTAGGGGCCAGCTCTCACTCTCTTTGTTCCTTAAGTCTGCAGGAACAATATGGAGGCTGACCTGTCTGGCTTTAACATTGACGCGCCCCGCTGGGATCAGTGCACGTTCCTGGGGCGTGTGAAGCACTTTTTTAACATCACGGATCCTCGCACTGTCTTTGCATCAGAGCAGGAGCTGGACTGGGCGAAGGCGATGGTGGAGAAGAGCAGGTGAGCGAGTGGCCAGGGGCGGGGCTCTCTGAGGGAGGGAGAAACCGAAGGTGAAGGCTTTGGCAGAGGTCTCAGGAAGGAAGAAGAGCAGGGAAGACTAGGAGACAGGGATCATCCGGTCAGGCGGTCACTGCTGTTGTCATTGGGGGACAGGATGGGACTTGTGCCCCCTGGCACTCAGGTGGAGCAGCTGCTGTATGCTAAGAAGCTGTACGACTCGGCCTTCCACCCTGACACTGGGGAGAAGATGAATGTCATTGGGCGGATGTCCTTCCAGGTCCCCGGGGGCATGATCATCACAGGCTTCATGCTCCAGTTCTACAGGTGAGTCCTGAGACCGAGGAGGGAGGGGCAAGCTGGGTAGGGACCCTTGTGTTAACAGACCTCTGGGCTAGTCGCTTACCAGATCCCGGGCACTGCTGAGTTCTTTGCATGAATGGACTTTTCCCTCTCAACAGCCCTACACACAGGTGCCGTTTTCATTCCCCTTTGCTAGATGGGAGTCTAGAGGCCAAGTAACAGTTTACGACCACAGTCAGAGCTGTGGGTCTGCTGCCACTGGAACAGACCTAATAGTCAATGGGCTAGCCATCCTAAGCTTTTTGTTATTATTATTATCATCAGTATTATTTTTTAAAAGATTTATTTATTTATTATGTGTAGTGTTCTGTCTGCATGTATGCCTGCCGGCCAGATGAGAGCACCAGATCTCATTACAGATGGTTGTGAGCCATGGTTGCTGGGAATTGAATTTAGGGCGCCTGGAAGAGCAGCCAATGCTCTTAACCTCTGAGCCATCTTTCCAGCCCTTCATCATTATTATTTTGAGACAGTCGCATTATTTAGCCCTGGCTGGCCTAGAACTCTATGTAGAGTAGGCTGACTCTGAAATCACAGAGACTCAAACTGCCTCTGCCTCTAGAGTACTTGGATTAAAGGATTCACTCCTTCTCTCTCTCTCAAGACAAGCTTTCTCTGTGTAGTCCTGGCTGTCCTAGAACTCACCCTGTAGACCAGGCTAGCCTCAAAATCACAGAGTTCACCTGTCTCTACCTCCTGAGTGCTGGGATTACATTTGTTTATTTTAGTGTGTGTGAGTGTGTGTGTGTGAAGTGGGGGTACATCTGTGTGTGTGTGTGTGTGTGTGTGTGTGTGTGTGTGTGTGTGTGTGTGTGTGTGTGTGTGAAGGTCAAAGGACAACTTGACACAAGTGGTTTCTCTTTCCACCGTGTGGGACCTGAGGTAGAACTCGGGCGTCTTTACCCACCTTACCATCTCATCAACTTCCTAAGTTCTTTGTTGTTTGTCGTTATTGTAGTTTTCGTTTTTTTTTTGTTTTTTTGTTGTTGTTTTTTTTTTTTTGAGACGGTCTCCCAATGTAACTCTGGATGGCCTGGAACTGGCTATGTAGACCAAACCTCAAACTCAGAGAGATCCACCTGCCTCTGCCTCCAAGTGCTGGCATCAAAGGCGTGCACCATCATGCCTGGCTCTTCCTAAGTTCTTTTTTTTCTAATAATTTTTATTTTATGTTCACTGGTGTTTTGCCTGCATGTATGTCTGTGTGAGGGTGTCAGATCCCCGGAACTGGAGTTAGAGGCAGTTGTGAGCCGCCATGTGGGTGCTGGGAATTGAACTCAGGTCCTCTGGAAGAACAGTCAGTACTCTCAACCGCTGAACCATCTCTCCAGCCCCCTCTTCCTAAGTTCTTAAAGTAAGAATTCCACAGTTGATTTATGCTTTGAATGTGACTTCCAGATGAAAAACGAAGGGGCCCCTTTCTTGCTCTGCTTGGTTTGGAAGGGGTAAGCTTCTGATGTATGACTCTCCATCCCCCTGTCTCCACCCCTGTGTATTCATTTAGTTAGTTGTTGAGCTGAGCCTTGGACCAGGTGCCAGGGATGAAGAAGGACTTTAGGCTCTGTCCTCCAGGAGACACAGAACAGAATGGAGATTGGGAAGTGGAAGGTTGGGGGAAGACTTTTGAGTCATGGGAACAGGACACATGGAATGACTGTCTCAGGAGCGGGAGAGGAAGGGTCAGAAAATTCCAAGAAGAAAAGCATCTCAATGGGGCAGATCTCACCCGGTGTAAGGAAGAGGGGCCATTCCAGGCAAAGGCTCGTCCCATCCAAAGTCCAGGGACATGAAAAAGAGTGGGGATCGCTTAGGGAGCTGCAGATGCTCTGGTGCCCAGCACACCCCAGGCCCTCTCTTCCATCGTTCCTGCCTACCCTTGCTTGTAGGACCATGCCTGCGGTGATCTTCTGGCAGTGGGTGAACCAGTCCTTCAATGCCTTAGTCAACTACACCAACAGGAACGCGGCTTCCCCCACGTCAGTCAGGTAGGAGACCTGAGGTGAAGGCTGTCCTCTTCCTGCTGAGTGGCCCATTTGCTTTCGGACGGACAGACGGATGGCATTCCTTACTGGGTGGGGCCCACTCTGGCAGGTGCCTGGGCTGCCCTTTCCCAGTGTTTGAAATATTCAGACCAACCAAGAGTATCTTCTGCCCAGACTGTTTTCAAAAGTCCATTCATTTGACTACTATATTCTTTGGTTTTGGTTTTGGTTTTTTGAGACAGAGTTTCTCTGTATAACTCTGGCTGTCCTGGAACTCACTCTGTAGACCAGGGTGACCTCGAACTCACAGACAGATTCACTTGCCTCTACCTCCTGAATGCTAGAATTAAAGGTGTGCACCACCATTGCCCAGCTTTTTTTCTTTTTCTTTTTTTTAAAGATTTATTTCTTTTTACTTTTTAGATTTACTTTATTTTACTGTAGGAGTCTTTTGCCTGCGTGTATGGATGTGCACACCTGGTGCCACGTCCATCCTGGTGCCTGCGGAAGTCAGAGGAGGGCATTGGATCCTCTGCAACTGGAAGCTACCATGTGCTTGCTCAGAACCAAACCTGGGTCCACTGCAGGAGCAGCAGGAGCTCTTGGGCTTTAGAGATGGCTCAGTAGTTCAGACCACATACTGCTCCTCAGAGCCCCCAAGTCCCAATCCTAACACCTGTGTCGGGTGCTCCAGCTCCAGGGGCATCTGACCTCTGGCCTCTATGGGCATGCACACATGAATATACACACACATAATTTTAAAATAGAAAAACAAAAACCACGCTGAGCAGAGTAGCTCACACATTTAATCTCAGCACCCAGGAGGCAAGGGCAGAGAGAACTCTGTGAGTTTCAGGCCAGTCTGAGCTACAGAGTGAGGCCCTTCTCAAAAACAAAAGAAAAAAGTGCTCTTAACCACAGAGACATCTCTCCTGCCTCAAGGTTTATTTTTATTTGTGTGTGTGTTGTGTTTCTATTCTCCACATGTGTAAAGATGCCTGCAGAAGCCAGAAGAGGGCGTTAGATGCCCTGGAGCTGGAGTTATGGGTAGTTATGAGTCATCCCACATGGGAGCTGAGAATCAGTCCTGGAAGAGCAGCAAATCCGCTTAACTACTGAGCCATCTTGTCCCAGCACTTTCCCGAGTGTGTTGTGTGTGCCAGGCAAGGTTCTAGAAGCTTGAGATACCTGATGAGCAAGACAGCAGGCCTGTTTGAGATCTTTTAACGGGCTGGCAGGCAGACCTCTGAGTTCAAGGCCAGCTTGTTTTGTATAGCAGTTCCAGGACTGCAGACTGAGGTCCTGTCTCCAAATCCACCAAACCCAACGTGCAGAAAAGTCTTCTAACCAACAAACACAGTGAACTCGGATTGCGATGCTGTTGTCAGATGAATGGGTGACAGGGCAGCGCACAGCACTGCAGCTCCTCCAGACGGGCCCTGGGGAAGCCCCTTCTGTAGAGATGACAGCCAGCTGGGCCCTGAGAGAGAAGGGCGGTCACCATCATGCAAAGTAACTTGGGGCCGGGCAGTGGTGGTGGCGCACACCTTCAATCCCAGCACTCGGGAGGCAGAGCCAGGAGGATCTCTGTGAGTTCGAGGCAGCCTGGTCTACAGAGTGAGTTCCAGGACAGGCACCAAAACAACACAGAGAAACCCTGTCTCGAAAAGCCAAAAAAGAAAGGAAGAAAAGTAACTTGAGGAGGAAAGGGTTTATTTTACCCACAGTTTGATATAACAATTTATCATCGAAAGCAGTGAGGGCAGGAGGCAGGACCACCAGCCCAGAAATGGCCACACCCACAATGTGTTAGGTCCTCCCCTACCAGTCACTAATAAGAAAATGCCCTAAGCTGGGCAGTGGTGGCTTGCGCAGGCAAATCTCTGAGTTTGAGGTTGTCCTGGAACTCGCTCTGTAGACCAGGCTGGCCTCGAACTCAGAGATTCACCTGCTTCTGCTTCCTGAGTGCTGGGATTAAAGGCGTGCACCACCGCTGCCTGGCTGGAGGCAGTTTCTTAATTGGGATTCCCTTCTCTCAGAAGATTTCAGCATGTGTCAAGTTGGCATAAAACTAGCCAGCATAAGGATTCAGGCGTGCAGGAGCCCAGGGATGTTCTGTAGACAGAGAGCAGCCGTATGCATGGGTTCTGAGACAGGAAAAAGTGTGATGTGTTTAAGGTACTGAAGAGGACCAAGGGTGCCAGGCACTGACTGATGGAAACAGGGAGTCTGAGATGGCTCTGGAGACAGCCAGCACAGGCCTGAAGTGCCGTTGCTAGGGTTTCCCCTGGCAGCCCCGGCCTTGCCTCGACCACTGTGGACACCACTGCAGAACCTGCGCACTTCTCCATCTGGCGTTTCTCCTCCTCTAGGCAGATGGCCCTCTCCTACTGTACAGCCACTACCACTGCCGTAGCCACTGCAGTGGGCATGAATATGTGGACAAAGGTATGTATGGCTGGGCTGCTGTGGGCGCAGTGGCCACCAGAGGGCAGCAAAGTTCGAGAGACAACAGCTTTGGCTCCTTGCAGGAGTTTGAGGATCCCAGAGTGGATGTCTGGACATGTCACTAGCGATGCTTACCTGCCTTTCTTCCTGTATAATCCAGAGCCTTTTCTACCCCGACCTTCGCATGAGCTTGAATAACTTCCATTATTCCCTGCCCCCAACAGAGAGCCCCACCCTTGGTGGGCCGATGGGTGCCCTTTGCCGCCGTGGCTGCAGCTAACTGTGTCAATATCCCGATGATGCGACAGCAGTGAGTACAGGGGCCTCGCTCTTCTTCTCCACCCAAGGGTGGCTTCGCCGGGGAGGGAAGGAGCCAAGGCAGGGAGCCACTAGCTTCCTGGGACAGAGGCAGGCCTGAGAAGACCAATGGGCCCAGCCTCTGAACGGTCCTCAAGGGTGGCCGTCCTCTGTGATGGCCCAAAGAATGGTGATATAAATACAGTGTGTCGTGTGTTAAGTGAGGCGATTGAGCATGGACAGATGGACAGGATATTTTTTATTGGCGGGGCTGGGATTGAACCCCGTGCCTTGTGTGTGCTAGGCAAGCGCTCTATCCCTAATGCTGCACCCTAGCTTAGATCCTGTCAGAGCCGTGAACTCTGTCCCTGCCCAAGCTCTCAGACTGCTGATGGAGGGAAAGGGGAAGATCAGCTAATGCTGGAACAACCGGGTGCTCGGAGAAGCCGTGAGGAGGTAGCCGTGCCCAGGAGCCGGCTCAGCTCTCCTCAAAAGGGAATGCAGAAACGGCTTCTGTCTTACAGTTCTGTCTTCTTTCAGAGGTTTTTTTTTAAAGAGAGGGTCTCACTTTGTATCCTCAGCTGACTTGGGAGCTCGATCTGTAGATCAAGCTGGCCTTGGACTCACAGAGATCCATCCGCCTCTGCCTCCCGAGTTCTGGGATTAAAGGCGTGCACCACCACAGCCTGAAGATTTTGTTTTTAATTATGTGTATGTATGTGTGGGTGTGTGCACATGAGTGCAGGTGCCCACAGGGATTGGACTCTGGTTCAAACTCTCCTGGAGTTATAGGCAGTTGTGAGCTTCCTGATGTGGGTGTTGGGAACTGAACTTGGGTCCTCTTTAAAAACAGTAAGTGCTCTTGACCTCTGGGCCATCTCTCCAGGGCTATTTTTGTTTTTTGAGACAGGGTCTCACTGTGCAGTCCTGGTTGGCCCGGAACTCACTGTGCAGGCCAGGCTGGCCTTGAGCTGCATTGATCTCTGCCTCTGAGGCGCTGGGGCTGTGGCCGTGCGCTGTAGGAATGGCTTCTTCTTTTTTCTCTTGGCCACGCTGGGTGTTGAGCCTAAGGCTGACTGTGGAGCCGCATCCGCAGCCCACCTTCTGTGTCTTTGCTTTTGCTTTGTACTTTTCTAGAGAATAAGTGACATCGGGACGGGTTATCTTGGACGCCACTGCCGTCACTGTCTGCATCCGCAGCCACATTTTGTTGGCAAATGGGGCTTTCCCACAGCAGCCCCTGGGGAGAGAGCGTGCCAGAATCATGGCGGCACATCCTTCCACTCTGCCGTCCTTTCTCGGCTGCCTCGCTCTCCAACTGGGGAGTCAGGGTCTTGTCTGAGAACAGAAAAGCTACTCTCTGGGGAGTGGATACCAAGTCGGCACTGGACTTAGAGCTTGGCCAGTAGCTCATGCAATTCTCATTAGGTTCCATGAAGTAGGTGCCAGGATTATCCTCATTCTCCACATGAGGGAAACTGAGGCTTTAGAAGGGTAAAAGACCATCCTCAAGGTCACACCTATGACCAGCAGCTTCAGGAGTCCTCCAAGGCAGTGGAGCTGGGGATGTACCAAGCACAGGAGTGAAGAAGGGAGATTCTTTTTTTTTTTTAAATGTATACAGCGTTCTGCCTGCATGTATGCCTTCATGCCAGAAGAGGGCACCGGATCTCACTACAGATGGTTGTGAGCCACCGTGTGGTTGCTGGGAATTGAACTCAGGACCTCTGGTAGAGCAGCCAGGGCTCTTAACCTCTGAGCCATCCCTCTAGCCAAGATGGGAGGCTGAAGGGCCAGGCTGCAGGAGGGGTTTCCTAGAGCTTCGGTTCTTGATGTGGGAATTATGCCAGATGGATTCCCAGCAATTACTTTCTAAAGTCCAGAAACTTCTGTTTGTCTAGGGAACTCATCGAGGGCATCTGTGTGAAGGACAGGGACCAAAATGAGCTTGGCCATTCTCAGGTAAGCAGAGGAGAGACTTTCCCTGGACTTCCCCTGTCCCCTCCTAGGTGATCTCACATGTGACCTGGGTGCCATTATGAGTTTGAGAAGACCTTTCCTGGGCCCATCCTCATTTTCTCTTAAATCCCCCCCCCCCATTTCTTTGTTCAGAACAGGCTTCCCGCATCATTTCAGGTGGGAGGGTTGGGTAAGGACATGGCTCCTGTGGAGCCATCCCACCCCCTTTACCTCGTCAGCCTTGGCCGTGAACCCCGACTCTGCAGTATAGCCCACTGTGTGTGTGCTTCCTGACATCCCTTCTCTGTCCTCAGAGAGCTGCGGCTGTGGGCATCGCCCAAGTGGTTGTTTCTCGGATCACGATGGCAGCCCCTGGCATGAGTAAGACGGGAAACACATCCTATCTTGGGGGAACCCTTGCGTACCTGATAGAGGCCTCAGTTACCTCAGCTTTCAACTGGGAGGTGGGACACCTTCTCAAGCTGTTTTCCGTGAGGGCTGCAGGCCCAGGGACGCACACATGTTCTTAGAACATCAGTTCATCGGATTTGGGGGAGCAGGTTAACTTCATTTAGCTGATATTCACTAAGCAACAGTGGGGGTGTCTGGGAGACCGTGGTAGAAGCAGAGACTCTCAGCCCCCATGGTTTTCAGCAGGGGCGTATGCACAATAGGATACACAATTCGTTTGCACAGCCTGCACAGCAGTTTTGATTCTGAGAAGGACGAACGAAGTGTGTCTGCCTTCTGTTGCTGGTGAACACATTTTTGGGAAGCACGCTTTCTCAGGGACTTGGGGGAGAGTCTGGGTAGCAGTGCCCGCGCAGTCTCTGGTTTCCTGGAGCTGAGGTCTGTGATGTGACTGCAACATTGGGGCTTGGGGAGAGTCTCCCACCCCTCCCTCAGCTGCCCTGTCTCCTCCAGTCCTGTTACCAGTCATCATGGAGCGGCTGGAGAGACTCCGGATGATGAAGGTAGGAGGGTTCTCCCTGCCGAGAGCCCCGGAAATGGCCTCCCTCCTCCCCGACAGCCACCACCCCATCTTCCTCCAGTAGAGCCCATGTCAGATGTGAGAACAGGGCTTCCTGACCTTGTCTGCAGAGAGCCAGGGGGTGCCGTCTCCCCATCAGGGCAGCAGGGCCCGGCCTGGCTGCAGAGAGCCAGGGGGTGCCGTCTCCCCATCAGGGCAGCAGGGCCTGGCCTGACTGCCAGCTGGTGGGCTAGGAGGGGTGGGGTAGGAGGGGTGGGGTAGGGGGGGTGGGATAGGAGGGGTGGGATAGGGGGGGTGGGGTAGGGGGGGTGGGGTAGGGGGGTGGGGTAGAAGGGTGGGGGGAGTGGGGGGTAGGGGGGGTGGGGTAGGAGGGGTGGGGTAGGTGTGGTGGGGGGGGTAGGAGGGGTGGGGTAGGAGGGGTGGGGTAGGTGCAGGCTGACTGCAGGTGTCTGAGCCCTGTGGGGGTCTCTGTCTGTCTTGTTTGTGCAGAAGGTCAGAGTGCTGCATGCTCCCCTGCAGGTCTTGCTGTGCGGCTGCTTGTGAGTACATGGTTTTGTGGTTTGGGGTCTTTGCTGGCTGGAGCCCCGGGACCTGTCTTCAGAAGTGGCCAGGCTGAGCACAGTGGCTCATGTCACATCCTAGCACCCAGATGGCTGAGCTGAAGTTCTTCCCAGGGCCGCCTCTCCCTCAGGTCTAGAGCAGTTTTAGAGAAGATGTAAGAACGAGGAGGCAGAGGTTGGCTGGGGCTCTCAGGCCTCCCGGCCTCACAGACAGGAAAAATGACCTGTCATGCAGCGTTCTTAGGGACTCGGCCATTGACCAGTGCGTTAATCGTGCCCTCCTGGCGATAGTCCCTTTCTTTGCCTGTGTGGCACAGGTGACTTTGGCGTCTGTAGTCTGCCATTCTTCCTACGTCATTGTTTCCTTCGCATGGAGGAGGAATATGGGGTGAGGTGGAGGTTGGCGGAGGAATATGGGGTGAAGTGGAGGTTGGAGTGCGGAAGGGACACTGATTTTATCACCAGGTCAGATGAGTTAGTTTTCTGGACCATAGCTCTGTGGTAGAGTGCTTGCCTAGTATGTACAAGACCGAGTTCAATTCCCAACGGGGGTGGGGGGGGTGGGGGTGGGGGGGTGGGGGATGGCACACAGTATGTCATCCCAATAGAGGTAGGAGCAGGAGGATCAGTGTTCAAGATCAGTCTCGGCCTCCGCTGATCCTGCCCCTGGACTACATGACCCTGTCTTAAAACAAAACAGGGCATAGAGAGGGCTGGAGGAAGGCAGGTCAGATGTGTGGGCTCAGGGACAGGGTGTGGCCAGGCCAGGGACATGTCCCTAACACTCTTCTCCTTTCTTGCAGCCTCCTCTTCATGGTGCCGGTGGCATGTGGGCTCTTCCCTCAGGAATGGTATCTGCCATTTGTTGCCTGCTCTGTCTTATCAAACGCCCTGCTTCTGCTCCCACGCTGACTTGCTGAGAGAGGGATGCACAGGAAATAGATGTTCCTAAGGACAGCTGCCCAGCCACCTCAACTCTGGCTTTGTAACGCTGTGTGAATGGCACTCCAGCCAGGGCTCTGAGGAGTTGGGGGAGAAGCCAGGATTAGAGTTGGTCCCGCCCAGTGCCTTAGAGAGATGCTGGGGGGGCAACAGGAAACTTCTTGTCCTGTTGGTTGAGGGTGAGGAAGGTCACTTCTGGCTGGCTGAACAAGGCGCTTATTCTGCTTCTTCTGGCTCACCTTCGGGTCTGTGCACGGACTTGTACTTGGCGGCTTCCTCTGTGTTTCCTGGAACGGGGGGGGGGGGGGGGGGAGGGTGGGGGTGGGGGGTGGGGTAGAGATGATGGGAAAGGGACGTCAGCCTGGGGTCAGCTGGAGGCTGGTTCCAGGAAACAGGTGTAGCTGGTGTATGACCTGAGATAGTAGCCATTCCCCTCTGTATGGGTTCTTTGGCCACCTGCCAGTCACCTCCTGTGTCCTAAGCACCATGCTTACAGACTTGTGAGAAAGACAGACGTTTAGACTAAGAACTTTAGTCCAGGGAGAATGATGTGGAGGTGAGATGTAACGTTTATTCTGACACATAGAGGCCGATAGTAATTTTGGCTGGTAAAGTGCTTGTCCTGCAAGCCCTCGGATCTGAGTTAGATCCCCAAAACCACATACAAACCTAGCTGTAGTGCTATGTGCTTGTAACCCCAGTGTTAGGGGGGCAGAGACAGGCAGATCCCTGAAGCTCATTGGCCAGCCAGTCTAGCTGAATTGGTGAGTTCCAGGTTCAGTAAGAGATCCTGTCTCCAAAAAATGAAACGGAGGACAATTGAGAAAGACATCTGAAGTTAATCTCTGGCCTCTGTACACACGCGCGCACACATACACACATGCACACGCACATGCACACGCACGCACACACGCACACGCATGTACACGCATGCACACGCACACACAGAAGGGTGTATTTTAAAAACCAGAATGGGCTCTGCACTAGTCCCATTCTGCTGCTGTGACAAGAACCATGACTAACAGCAGTTTAGGTGAAGGAGGATTTGTTCCTTTATTTTTTATTCCCGTGTCTGTCTGTGTCTGCTGGTGTTAGCAAGGGTCACGAGGGCCTTGGATCCCTTGAAGCTGGAATTATGGGCAGGTTGGAGCTGCCTTACATGGGTGCTGGGATTCGAACTAGCATCCTCTGGAAGTCCTCTCTCCAGTCCCTTTCCCCCTTTTTTAGTGAAAAGCAGAAAAAAAAAATACTCAGTGTGGTCTCCCTGGGGGAGGAACAAGGGGATCGGTCACCCCTCAAGTCCGTCTTTAGGGTTCTGCAGTGAGAGACGGAGAGGCCGCGGATGTGCACCTCTAAACAGTGCTGCTCTCATCCTGTGGAACTGTAGGAAATCTCTGTCAGGGAGACACGTTCACCAGGGAGCAAGGATTTATCTGGCTTGTACCTGTGTGCCCAGGCAGGGCAGGGGTCAGAGCAGGATCTCCAACTGGAGCTTGAATCGGAAGCCATGGAGGCATCCTGTTTGCTGGCTTGTTCACAAGGCTCATGCTTCACTTTCTCACAGAGCCCAAGGCCACCTGCCCAGGGAATGGCGCCACCCACAGTGGCCCAGTGGCCCACATCAGTCAACAGTCAAGACAGTTCCTCACAGGCATGCCCCGAGACTGATCAACTTGATAAAGACAGTTACTCAGTTGATACTCTTCTCAGGTGATTTTAGGCTGTGTCAAGTTAATAGTTAATGCTAACTAGGATGTGCTTCCTAGAGGGGACATGGGGTGGGCTGTTTTCTCAGGGTGAACTGCTGATTGTGTTGGGTAACAGCATCCTCATAACTCCCTTTTGGTTTTCTTTTCAGCAAATTAGCAGTTTCCTATCTAGAACCAGAGCTGCAGGACACCATCAAGGCCAAGTATGGAGAACACGTCCTCTTTGCCTACTTCAATAAGGGTCTCTAAGTGCGCCATGCCTTCAAGGACCAATCCCTGCCCTGTGTGGACCAGCTTTTCGCTGGCAGCTGTCCATATTCCTCTTTGAAATAAGGTCTGGAAGCCAGGCTGGATTGGGAGATGGAGTGGGTGGGAGGGGAGATAGTTCCTGTTTCCATATAAACAACCGGGACAAAAATTCAAATGGGGATCAAGGTGGTTGGGGATGTAGCTCAGTTGGTAGTGTTTGCCTGGCATCCACAAAGCCTGGGATTTAATCCTTTAAACCATGTGGTTCAGGCGTGATTGTACATGCTTATGACCTTGTTCTTGGGAGGTGGAGGCAGGAGGATTCGAAGTTCAAAGTCAACCTTAGGTATGTGGGGAATTTGAATCTAGTCTGAGTTAGAGAGAGTGTCTCAAAAAAGCAGGGGAGGGAACAAGGACAGAGGTTTCCTGTCTGCTTTGTCCTTGACCCTGTCCTTTGGGAGCAGAGGCTGCTGGTATCTGGGAGTGATTAGGAAACCTGTGACTCTTCTCCAGTCAGGACTGTAGATGTACTGAGTCCTCCTCCTCTATCCTCCCACTTCCTCCTTCCCAAGCAAGGGGAACGTTACCCGTGTGAGTCTGAAAAGGCTTTTGATCACTTTCCTTTTATTTTATGTATGGTGTTTCCCTTCATGTGTGTCTCTCTGCACGCAGTGTCCACAGCGGTCAGAGGAGGGTGTCAGATCCTCTGGGACTGGAGTCACCACTGTGAGCCGTCACGTGGGTGCTGGAAATCCAGCCCAGGTCCTCTGGAAGAGCAGCTGCTGCTCTTGCCTGCTGAGCCATCTCTCCAGCCCCTGTTCAGGACAGAAAGTCCTCTTGGGGACTCATCTCTACCCTTCCCCTCTGTGCTCTGCCTGGGATGCATCCTTGGGAATGCTGCTAGACTAGAGTTCTTCAGGCCGTGAGAGTTAGACTGGTGTGTACCACAGGAAAAGGAAGCTGTGCTTGGACACCCGAGCACAGTTCAACCAGCACCAAAGAGCCTTAAGCGTGTACAGCCAGACTGCCATTTCACCCAGGTTATGTGGGGCATCAAGTTCTATCCCTTTGATAATGACTTTATTTTGTCTGAAAATCATGTCTAGATCTATGTCTGGGACCCTTATTCTGAGAGAAGTCTCTTCTTTCATTGCCTCCCCTGGTTTACAAGTCCCCCCGTGAGTGAAGGCACCTGCCACACGTTTTAATGGGAATGATTTCCTGGTGGCCTCCCTTCCTGAGCCCAGTAGATTAAATACCAAAGAAAGACTGGTGAGTACTGGTAAGACAGGGGAGCTGTACTTGGAC
This sequence comes from Peromyscus maniculatus bairdii, assembly GCF_049852395.1. NCBI lineage: Eukaryota > Metazoa > Chordata > Mammalia > Rodentia > Cricetidae > Peromyscus > Peromyscus maniculatus. The sequence goes on from NC_134852.1 coordinate 199,139,600, forward strand.
ATCCCTGAGAGGAAGTCAACCAGGACCAAAGAGAGCACACAGCAAAGGGCCGCTTTACTTCCTGTCTGTTCCTGGAGCCCCCTGGGGACTGTAGTTTACCTGGGGTCATTGTGTATATGAGTTTTGTCTGGTAAAATCTGCTGATTGTGTTCAAACGATGCCATGAATTGAATAAACGATTTGAAAGACCATGAAACATTGTCTGCAAATCAAGCTTCTAATTCCTGATGGAAAGCAGGGCCTGTGGTCTGACTTTGGCCTGGGCATGCCAGAGGATGTCACAGCTGTAAGGGGACCTGTCTGGTGTCTGGAGACCATTGTTCATTTCCCTAATAAGGGGGCAGAATCCACCCACCTGTATTGATGCTCCACTGGTCTCCAAGAATGGGATTTGTGCTGCCTTAGGGCTGGAATTGGTGGACCATAACACAGCCAAACTTTCACCTGTGCGCTCGCCCTTCTCTCTCTCTCTCTCTCTCTCTCTCTCTCTCTCTCTCTCTCTCTCTCTCTCTCTCTCTCCACTTGGAAACTAGAAATGGTTTTACATCTCTTAAAGAGTTAGAAAAAGAGAAAATTAGCCAGGCGGTGGTGGGGCACGCCTTTAATCCTAGCACTCGGGAGGCAGAGGCAGGTGGATCTCTGTGAGTTCGAGGCCAGCCTGGACTACCAAGTGAGTTCCAGGAAAGGCGCAAAGCTACACAGAGAAACCCTGTTCTGTCTCGAAAAACCAAAAAAAAAAAAAAAAAAAGAGAGAGAGAGAGAGAGAATCTAAAACATGTGGCGGAGACTTTGTATATGTGTCATATAAAGTTTTAACATAAGTCTCCCCTACCCTGCAACTGTGGCTCTTAGGAACGTATAGTAGGCCGGGCTGGGCACGCCTTTAATTCCAGCACTTGGAAGGCAGAGGCAGGTGGATCTTCGTGAGTTTGAGGCTATCCTGGTCTACATAGCACATTCCAGGCCAGCCAGAGCAACAAAGAGGAAAACTGTACCCCAGGGTCTCCTAAAGATGCTGAGAAACACAAGCGGAAAGGCTCACCCCAGCTTCCAGTTCTGTGGGTGGAGCCTGAGGATGTGCAGGTGTGCTCATTGTAATGCTGGTCATGTTGATCTGATACCACACGGTCCCACTGGAGGACAGTGCGTCCTTGATGCCAAGATTGCAGCTGCAGTTAACTGCACACCCATTTTAAAATGTAAAATGTAACACACACACCATGAAACTGATCTTTCCTTTTCTTTTTCTTCTTTTGGTTTTTCGAGACAGGTTTTCTCTGTGTTGTTTTGGCACTTGTCCTGGAACTCACTCTGTAGACCAGGCTGGCCTCCAACTCCCAGAGATCCTCCTGCCTCTGCCTCCCCAGTGCTGGGATTAAAGGCGTGCGCCACCAACGCCTGGCCTGATGTTTTCTTTTGGATGGAGCCCAGGCTGTCCTGGACTCCTATCTTTTCTTCCACACCTAGCCAAATTGATCTCTTAAATTATATGATTTAAAGCTGAGCAGTGGTGGCGCATAACTTTAGTCCCAGCAGGCAGACCTCTGTGGGTTCGAGGCCACCCTGGCCTACACAGAGAAACCCTGTCTCGAAAAACAAACAACAACAAAAAATTGTATGATTTAGTCCTTTCTAGTCCAGTCACAAGTTGTACAGTTGTTGCTACTGTAATTCAGAGTACTTTCATTATCCCTCCTCCAAGAAACCCCAAGTTCATTAGCAGTTACTCCTCATTCCCTCAGTCCCATCCCCTTCCAGCTCATCATCTGTTTACTGTCTTCAAATCACACTGTGGCCTTCTTTTCTGTTTCTGGCTTCTCTCACTTAGCATGTTTACAGGTTTCCTTGTTATAATGGGAAGTTTGATATTGGCTGATACATGGTATGTGAGCAGGAAAGTCTGTTTTCCAGCCAACTTTTTTTTTTTTTTTTTTTTAGATTTGTTTATTTGTTATGTATAATGTTCTGTCTGTATGTGTGCCTGCGGGCCAGAAGAGAGCATAGATGGGTGTGAGCCACCATGTGGGTGCTGGGAATTGAACTCAGGACCTCTGGAAGAGCAGCCAGTGCTCTTAACCTCTGAGCCATCTCTCCAGCCCATCCAGCCAGCTTGTTTTTGGGGGTGGGGGTGGGGGGGTTCGAGACAGGGTTTCTCTGTAAGTTTTGGTGCCTGTCCTGGATCTCGCTCTGTAGACTAGGCTGGCCTTGAACTCACGGAGATCTGCCTGGCTCTGCCTCCCGTGTGCTGGGATTAAAGGTGTGCACCACTGCCACCAGGCTTCCAGCCAGCTTTTTAAAGATGGGAGATTTGGTTTCAGCTTTTCTATTCCACAGACATACGAGAAAAGAAACACTAGAACTTGAGAGAATTTTCTCTCTGTATTCCCTGTAAAGATCAGCTTTCCTTAGCTTTCAGATCTTCAAGCCTCTTGGCATGCCTGTTCTCATAGATAGTTTTTGTTTTTTCAGAGACAGGGTCTATGTAGCCCTGGCTGCCCTGGAACTCACTCTCTAAACCAGGCTGGCCTTGAACTCGCAGTTATCCACCTGCTGAGTGCTGAGTGCTGGAGTTAAAGGCGTGTGCCCCCACCGTTTGGCTACCCGTATTTCTTCCCTTTCTCTTTTTTTCCTTATGGCTCACACTGTGGACTCAACTCAGGGCCTTGCCCATATGGGCAAGCCATTTTACCACAGAGCGGTACACCCCCCACCCAGTGGGATGAGCGTTGTCAAAGGGGAGGCTGCTACATAGTAATGATTGGGTTTGTGTGGACTAGTAATGTCGACGTGGTGTGTGGCTGGGACCTGAGAGGGTGGAGAAGCCGCTCCTCTGCCCGGCATAGGGAAGCCATTTTCAATTAGCCAGAAGTTAACATGGCTGAAACGATGAGTGGTGGATATCAGAGCTGTTTCTGAGTAGAGTCCTAAGAGTTTTGTCCTTAGGACAAATTTGGGATGGCAGAGCACTGTCTCTAATAGAGTTACTATCTAATAGATAATTCAAATGGACCTAAGCTGCTGCTTGGTTAATGAGATTGGAAAAGGGATCCTGATAATAGCCTGTACTTTAATACAAAAGGGACCAGAAACTTTTAGATTGCAATTGTTTTACTCTTTAGAAGTACCCTTTAGAATCATGTTTCACCACCTCTTTTTTTCTTTTCCTTTTCCCACCCCCTAACTTGGAACCTAACACTTCCGCCACACTCAAAATGGCTACATACGGTAAACCTTTTCAATGCATCCGGGTGGTTTCGTCGCCGGGCTCTCGGTACTTCCGCCACTCTCTGCGGGGCGGGGTGCACTGCACTTTATGCACCTCGCAGCATTCAAGATGGCCCGGCTTCCTCCCACTTTTCATTGGCTAAATCACCCAGCACGAGGGGGGCTGGGACTAGCACTAGACACACAGCTATTTGGACCAATGGATGGGAGACAGGAGCCAATGAGGCGCGGGAGCTCGAGACCCTCCTCCGTATCTGGGAGGGCATTTTGCCTGGGGCGGGGTGGAGCCGAGCCGGAAGCGGGAGGGGAGAGCGAAACAGGAAAAGAAGGGAAGAAGGAAGCAGAGGGAAGAAGAGAGGGAGGAGGAGGAGGGGTGGCGGCGCCGTGGCGGAGGAGCAGGAGCAGGAGGGGGATGGAGAGGAGAAGGCTCCTGGGTGGCATGGCGCTCCTGCTCCTCCAGGCGCTGCCCAGCTCCCTGTCAGTCAGGGCTGAGCCCCCGCAGGTAAGGGGAGGGCATCTGGGCCAGCCTGGGGGTCCGGGGTGGTCGAGGCCTGGCTGGAGTGGGTGTCAGGGAGGGTTGTTTGCAAAGAGTTGAGTCCTCTCGGGAGGAACGCCCATGCCTAGCATGGACAGGGTGAAGGGGGCTTTGGTGTTTAGCTGAGGGACACCTGTGACGATTTGGATGTCAGAGGCAATGGTGCCAGGCGACTTGAGGGTCTTCTGAGAGGGCAGGTATGGTAGGTGCGCTGGAGGGACTATTCCTGGATACTGATGCACAGTGGCGCTTGTGGGGCTCATTTCTGCTCCGCAGTGGAGTCAGGAGCCAGAGACTGTGTGCACACCAGTGTGTGTAGGGATCACAGGTTACTAACTGGCCCCGGAGGGAGGAGGGTCCGGCAGGATATTTATTTCAGGCTGGACAAAGGAAAATTCTGAGGGCATCTTGGCTCTATTTTAGTTAGTGCTGCAAAACATGGCACGTTGGTGGTATGTTGTTGGAGGTAGGGTTCTTGGAAGGCAGGAGGGGGGTTGAGGTAGAGTGGAACCCCTCAGGAGGAGGGGCACATCCCAGCTGTGAGAAGCCCGTGCTGTTAGGCTGGCTGTCCTGGTTAGAATAAGTCACTGGTGCTGATCTGAGCCAGCTCGGAGCTTTTGAGCAAAAGGTGGTTCTGATGCAGCAAATGGAGCGCCCTAGCTTTTCTTGCTGGGTGGCTTGCTCTTTGTCCAGTCAGGGAAGCTTGCTTGTGCTGATTCTAGCTCAGGCTAGCTGTTTCGAAACCCTAATTGAAGCGTTACTCTTGGTGCCAAGTTGGGTGGGGTGCTGTAGGGGAATAACCCCTCCTCTGTTCAATTTGGCAACGGTCCCCTCATCTTATTTTCTTCACTTTATTCCCTTCATTGTCTGGTTTTCAGAAAAGCACTCACATGCCCAGACAGTGCAGGGACAGCCTGTACCACGGAACACTTGGCTGTTTTGATGAAGAGCAGGAATGGCTAGTGAAGTCCATGCCTTTCCCTTAGAGCTTCAGGGCAGCCCTGTCACACACGGATCTTGTTTTGCTCCTGAATGTCCTCTTCCTAAGACAAAAAGCAAAACCCGCAGATGATTGAGTTTTGTGTTGTTTGAGACAGGATCTTGCTATGTAGGTCAGGCTGGCCTTGAACTCAAGATCCTTTTCCTTCACCCCCCCCAAGTTCTGTGATTTGATAGATTTTTCAGTGCGTTGACATGCACGCCACAAAACCAACAGTGTTAAAGCGAATCGCTCAGTGGCATTCAGTACATTCCCCATGTTGTGCAACCACCGCCTCTGTCTAGTTCCCAAACAGCTGGATCATCCCCAAGAAAAGCCTGTCCCCATAACTGGTTACTCCCTGTCTCCACACCCGCACCCGCCCCCAGCTCTGACCACCACCAGTCTGCATGCGCTCTGCCTCTGTGGATTGACCTGTTCTGGGTAGTTTGTGTAATGTTCGCATACCATCATGTTTTTAAGGTTCATCCATATTGTGACCAAATAACACTCCCCTTTGTGTGTATGCTACAGTTTGTCAGCTCATCTGTTACTGTGTCTTAATGGGCTGGGGTATGTTTATCTGGGGAATCAGACGCGAAGGACCTTGAATATGTTCCTGTCTAGGGCTTTTGTCGAGGTTCTTGGTTTTCTTGGTTAAAACTATAAATGGCAGGACCGTAAAGTTAAGTACAGGTATTGACAGAAGAGAAAACGGAATGAACTTGCTCTTCCATTTCTGTGGCTGTCTCTGAGGGCTGTTCCTTATAGTCCTTCAGTCACTTTGCTGGTGGGGTTGATTAGGAATGTGGAGCCTTTCGAGGTGGGCTGGTTGCTAGGAACCAGATCCCCTTCTTCAAGGAAAAGAATCGGAAAGTGGTGGTTCCTGCCACATCCTGAGCTGGGGATGGTGAGATGTGGGAAGGGTCTTCCGTGTATGGTTCTAATCACAGCTTGTCAGTCACAGGCTGCTTTCTTACATTTCTGGCACTTCCAGTACTCATTTTGGGGACAGGGTGGCTTTTGTACTTCGTTCCGTTTGGTTGGGTGCTGGCACTGAGCACAGCTGTCGTGTGCTTACGTCCAGTTCCTGTGGAGAGGGAAAGTTTTTGTTAGGCGCTGCCTACCCCCCTCCCTACCCTTTCCACACGTCCCCGTGACACCCTTTACACTCGCCCCTTCTCCCCCGGTCCTTCCGTCCAATCAGCGATGCCAGCTATCTATGGTGAAATTTGTGGTTTGGTTTTTAACCTTTGGAATGGAAGTTACAATATAATTATTAACTCTGAATCCAACACAGCTTAGTCAGTTTAGGGTTTTTGTTTGGGGTTTTGGTTTTGTACATGTCAGCAAGGGAAACTGTTGCAGAGAGCATCTGTCAGGGAACATCCTTCAGTCCTTCATTTCTATAGTGACCCCCAGGTCACTCCGGTGGGACCTTGAACTCTGTGTGGAATGTGCTATGGGTACATCACTGTATCTCCCTCTCTGAAATCAATCTGTCAAATGCCATCTTTCTCTATTTTTTTTTTTTACAGGGTTTAGCAGTCTAACCACTGGGCCACATGGTAGGATCTGTGTTGGCCAGAGTAGGGGTGGGTGGGTGTAGTTTAGACAGGATCCTTTATTTATTTATTTATTTATTTATTTATTTATTTATTTATTTATTTATTTATTTATTTATTTATGTTTTGTTTTTGTTTTCAAGCCATGGTTTCTTTATGTAGCTTTGACTGTCCTCTGTAGACTAGGCTGGCCTCGAACTCATCGAGATCGCCTGCCTCTGTCTCCCGAGTGCTGTAGACAGGATCTTATTAGCTATAGCCCTGGTTGGAACTCAGTGTGTTGATCAGGCTGATCACCAACTTCCTGTGATCCTCCTGCCTCAGCCTGCAAGTGGTAGGATTACAGGTGTATACCACCATGCCCAGCTATATGCACACTGAATATGTGAAATATATGTATTTATGGGTGGCTTTTCCTGTTACCAGCTCTTCATAATGGTCGTCTCTTGCCGTGCAGACCAGGAAAGTTCACCAGCCTAGGGACTCCTACAATTAGGAACTCTCTCATAGGGCATCGTGACTCACAGATGGGATTCCTTGAATCTGAAAAGAATAAAAAAGCTGCAGTTTGCAAACAGGAAGGCCTTGGCATTTGTTTCCTCCAGTTAATTTATGCTTGAGATGATGGAGAGTTCCTTTCCTTCTGATGTTGTTTGTTTAAAGTTTTAGTAGAAAGGTCTCTATCCATAGGTGATCCCGTGGTCTGGGGACAACCGGCAGATGCCATCTTTACAGTTCCTCTGCCAACTTCAAAACTTGGAGTTCAGTTGGGCCTCATTCCTGCTTTTTCTCACTACGCCCCTCAAGTTCACACCAGCTCTACTTGTCTCTCGTGGCTTAGGTTTTAGTTTAGAACCCCTGCTCCATTCCCAGGCTGCCGACTTGGGATGCTCGCACCTCCACCTCTGAGTACTAGGATCCAGGAAGCACCACACGCCCAGCTCCGCCCTCCACACCCTCTCTCTTGTTATCTGGAGGCAAAGTTTCGTGGAGCCCAAGCCAGGCTTGAACCTGCTGTGTAGTCTAGGATAGCCTTGAACGTCTCTGGTCATACAAATAACATTCCAGGGCGGTCACTTTCGTAACTTCCTGTAGAACAGTAGGATTGTGTGCCTTACAGAAGCTAGCCCCTTTTCCTTGTTTTCATAAACTGTTTGGCTGTTCCAAAGTGAGCATTTTTATCGAAAATCATTTCCTGAGTTCTGTAAACCTTTCTGCTAGAATTCCACTTAGTGGATATTTCTGAACTCCAGCAGGTTCTGGGAACCATCAGAATCCCTTCTTACCTCAAGGATCTGGTAATCGGGAGTGGAGGAGGAGAAGCACACATGAGTTATAATCCGGAAGGACTGTGTTTGAGTGGAGCCGCAAACGTAGGATGAGGGGCAAGCCTTGGACTCTGCGGGGCAGGTGGAGGCTGAGCAGCCAGGGGAAGTTTCATGGAGACGTAGGCATTTGGACTTGATGCACTTGCGGCAAGAGACTGGGCGTCAGAAATGGGCAGAGTGTGAGGGAGGAGGAACCGGAGAGCCATGGGCGGTGATGTCCGGCTCGTGTGGAAGCTTTGAGTGGAGGTGTGCAGTCAGAAAAGTCAGATGTGGCCAGGGAGGCCAGGCGGCTTTGGTGAAGTGCTGAGGAAGCCCTGTGGTCTCTGGTGGCACTCTCCGTGGTGTTGGAAGGGACTTCTGCCTGGGCTGTGCAGTTCAGTGGCTGCTCTGCTGCCTGTGCCTGTCAGTGCTTGTATTTTGGCTAAGGTACCTGAGAAACTGAGTTTGAAACCATATTTCATTTTTATATCTTTTTGTTGTTGTTTTGTTTTTCAGGACGGTTTCTCTATGTAGCTCCCTGGCTGTCCTGGAATTCTCTTTACAAGACCAGGCTGGCCTCGAACTCACAGAGATCTGCCTGCCTCTGCCACCCAAGTGCTGGGATTAAAGTTTGCGCCACCACCGCCTGGTTTATCATTTTTATTATATTTTCACACCTTTAAAATCTTACATAAAATCCAAAGCCAGCCTGGTTTACATAGTGAGTTCCAGGCCAGCCAAGGCTGCCTCAAAACCAACAATAAAGCTTACCTAATAAGTTACCTATTTTCATATGGTCGCAGAATCACGTCACCGTCCCCCTGCTCTCTAACATTTTGGAACATTTTGTCACCCTCAAAAGGAAGCCCGTGACAGCTAGCAGTCCCCATCCCACCTCCCTTTCCACCAGCCTCAGCACTTGCTCGTCCCTCTGTTCCCCTGGACTTGCCTGTTCTGCTCATTTCATATAAAGCAGGGACCCAGACTGGTGTCTCTTACTGACCATAATGCCTTTTTAGTTGCCCTGTGTTGTGGCATGCATCGGTTTCCTTGTGTGTGGTGTTTGTGTGTGGTACATGCCTATGAGGATATGGGTCTGTGTGTGCATGCGCACACATGTGGGCTGGAGCAGGACTGTCCCCCATCTCACTGCCTCGAGACGGTCTTACTGAACTGAAGCTTGCCTTGGCAGCACTAACTGGACCCCGCGCTCTTGGATCTGCCTAGCTCCTCCTGATAGTGCTGGGTTCTCAGGTCACACTCTCTGCCCAGTATTTTTTGTGTGGGAGATTTGAACTTAGATCCTCGTGGTTACAGGACAAATGTTCCTTCTCAGGGAGCCATCTCCCCAGCCCCACTTGGTTTCTTGTTAGGGCGTGGATGCCCCATATTTTATACTTATCTATTTATCAATTGGTAGTCGTTTGGGCTGTTTGAAGCTGTCAGGGATAATGCTACAGGGAACAGTGGTGTAGACATTTTTGCATAAATACATGTTTTGATTTTCTCCCACATTTGTTTATTTATTATGTGTGTGCACACCTGCATTCGGGTGCATGTGCATGGTGGGTGTGGAGGTCAGAGGGCAGCCTGGAGGAGTGAAACCCTGATGGCCAGGCTCTCTGGGGGTGTCCTCACCTACTGAGCCGTCTTGGTGGCTCACGGATTTTGTTTTGTTTTGTTTTGGATACAGGGTCTCACTTTGTAGCCAAGCTGCCTGAGGTTCACCACTCCTGCATCAGTCACCCCAGTGCTGGGGGATAAGTGTAAACCACACTGGCTTCTGTTCTCAGTTCTGTGTAGATACCTCACTACTGGGTCAACGGGTAACTCTGGATAACTTTTCAAGGAACTGCCAGACTGCTGTCCAGAGTGGCATGGTGTTTACTTTACATCCAATAGCTACATATAGCTATTGACTACATCATGGGCAGTGTGCTCTAACAGCTTCCAGCATGTGGGTTTGGCACAGCCCCACACCATGGGAAGGTCATGGGGTCATGGGCTTTGTGGTTGGGCCATCTGAGTTCCAATTATAACACTACTGAGCAAGTTATTTAGTCTCTTGGGCCTCAGTGTCCTCCTCTTCAAAATAAGAGTAGCATTAGCATGTGTCGCACAGACTTATGAGGGGGAAATACAATATAGAGAAGACTCTTAGATGCACTTAAACATAATCATCATCATCATCATCGCTGTGATTCTTATTGATGGTCTGCAGAGTGCATTGTATTTGGCACGCTATTGGCAACTGGCTGGAGGAACCCAGGTCTGGAGTGTAACTTGGCTGCTCGATTCTCTCATGTATCTGGAGTTAGGGTTTCCTATCGGTTATCTGTGTAGAGCACTGTTCATGGTGACTCTGTGGGTTTAAACGGCGATTCTCATTAAGGGTCATTTTGTGCCCTCCAGAGGACAGTTGTCAGTGTCTGGAAATGTGTTGAGAGTGTGGCTGGCATCCCACCTGTGAGAACCAGGAGTCCGCTTGCCATCTCCCGCTGCTCAAGACAGCATCTCACAACCAGGGGGTGGTCTGGCCGAGGTAAGAAACCCTCTGGTTTCCAGCGTCTGCCATTTACGGTTTGAGGTCAGGCCTCCTACCAAGAGGAACAGTGTGTGGATGGCGTGCCAGAGATTTACTGACTTGACCGAGTGTCAACTCTGTGTGTGTGCACGCATGCTCTCCTACCAGATGGGTCCTCCAGCCCACTGAGCCTTCTTTCTGCCCCGGTGGCAAGTTTTTGGTGGGGTGGTTTAGAGCGCTGATGTGGTGGCTGTGAAGTCAGTGCCGCCCTCCACCAGTCAGCTTTGTTCTGTCAGCCAGCGTCCAACATCTGGATGGAGCAGTCTTTGGTCTCCGGTTCAGTGAGCAGGTGACCCTCCCCCCCACCTCCCACTCACCCCGTCTTGAACTTTCTTCTCTCCGGCTTTGATCTGCCCTTGTGGTTTCAGTTTAAGAACATAATTTGGTTTTGCCCCAGTGACAGCCCTGCGCGGCCCCATAACCGAATCTGAACTGAGTCAGGGTTTTAGAACTTTTTCCTTTGCCCATTCCAAGGCTTGGCTCCTCTTGGCCATGGGATCCCTGGCTTGTTCTCACGCACATCAGTCTGTGGAAACCACTGAGTGGTCTCGGCTTCTGCCGCCCGGGAGGCCGGATGGCTGGGTTAGGCTAAGTCTAAAGGAGAGCCGACATTCAAGCCTGCAGGTGCAGCTAGTCTGTGTTTGGGGCCTGCAGGCACGTCTTCCTGGGTGTTCGGGACACCTCGGATGGCCTCGGCTTCAGAATCCCACCTGCTTTGTGAGTGTCTCGCCAACCAGACCCCTGGGAGAATGTGTCCAGTGCTTGTCTTAGTTCTTAGGCCCTGTGTGACCAGGACTAATTGTGTGACCATCAGTGGCCTGGTTCATTTCCCATCTTGCATACCACTGGGGACCCCCAGTTCCATGTTTAACAGCACAGCCAGCCACGGAGTGGCAGAAGAGTGTCAGCTGAGGACCTGTGGCATCCGTGTAGAAATGCTTTTCGGTTCCACTAGGTGGAGCTGAGTCTGGCCTGAACTGTATGTGGGATGTGGAAACCACAAACACAGATAAATCCAGAGCACTGCAACTTGGGAGGTCAGAAAAGGGAAGAGGATCCCATCCTGTTGAACCCCATGGCCTGTTGAGCCAGTTTGGGGAACTCTTAATGTGGGGATTAAAATAGGTCACCTTCTCAAGACTTCCAATAACCAGTCCTGCAGGGAACAGGATTTGGGGACTCTGATCACCCAGTGACGTTCTCAGCTCAGTTGTGTTTACTTTTGGCTTTTTTCTTATCCACACTATTCTTTCTTTCTCCTCCTCCTCCTCCTCCTCCTCCTCTTCTTCTTCTTCTTCTTCTTTTTTTTTTTTTTTTTTGAGATAGGGTTTCTCTGTGTAGACCAGGCTGGCCTTAAACTCAGAGATACACCTGCCTCTGCCTCAAGTACTGGGGTTAAAGGTTTTTTTTTTTTTTTTTTTTTTTTTTTTTTTTAAAGATTTATTTATTCACTATGTAGACAGTGTTCTGCCTGCATGCCAGATCTCATTACAGACGGTTGTGAACCACTATGTGGTCCCTGGGAACTGAACTCAGGACCTCTGGAAGAGCAGCCAGTGCTCTTAACCTCTGAGCCATCTCTCCAGCCCGGGGTTAAAGGTTTAAAGGTGTGTCCCACCACCAACCACCGGCTTACACTTTCTTCTGTGGGAAAATAGATGAGGTGTGTGTGTGTTGTTTATTTATTTTTGTTTTTCTTGAGACAGGGTTTCTCTGAGTAGCCTTGGCTGTCCTGGGACTCACTCTGTAGACCAGGTTGGCCTTGAACTCAAGAGATCTGCCTGCCTGCCTCTGCTGGGATTAAAGGTGTGCGCCACCACGACATACCTGGCTTTTTTTTTTTTTTTTTTTTTTCCTGAGACAGGGTCTCACTGTGTATCCCTGACTGGCCTGGAACTCACTCTGTAACTATGTAGACCAGGTTGGCACTGGACTTAGACCTGCCTGTCTTTGTTCCCAGGTGCTGGGATTGAAAGCATGCACCACCACACCAGGAAAGCTGGGTGAGCTATGTCCATCATTTCCCTGGGCCAATGCTGGCATGATGCCGAGGCTGTTTTGCTTCAGGATCTCAGGAATTTTATAGGATTGAACTTTCACAAGCTGTTTTGGAAAAGGTGAAAAGAAGTGTAAGCTGGCACAAATCTTGTGGTTTGGAAGGGTGGGTCCCAGAATAGAGTTACAAAAACACGTCTAGTTAGATTTTCAAATATCCAGCAAGAAACATCTTGTGTTGTAACTTTCTTTTATTACACATTCTTTCAGCTTGGAAGCCTGTGTTCATGGAGGAAGTGATCAGTTTGGGCATGGCAACACGCTGGTTTTGAGGTGCCATCCTCCAGTTTCTTTTGTTCATATAAAATTTTTGTTTGTTCCGAGACAGGGTCTCTCTACATAGCCCTGGCTCTCCTGGCACTTACTGTATAGTCTGGGCTGACCTCAAACTCACAGTTATCCACCTGCCTCTGCCTCCCAAGTGCTGGGTTTAAAGGTGTGCACTTTCCTCTAATTCTCCCTGGCAGTCTGACCAAACACAGAAAGAACAGAAGATGAGGACTTATTGATGAGATCTGTCTATTCTTTTTCCTTGTGGTCCTTTTGAGAGGGCAGCTGCCAGATGACCTTCTGCATCAGGAGGCAGGACCACTGGAGTTCTTTGGGACTGGAATATAGAGTTGACCAGGGTGGCCAGTTCAGCCAGCTTGCTCCTTTCTTGTTTGTGGAGTAATTTCTCTTTGAGTTTACAGACCCTCCTGATGTACTTCCAGGGGTGGGAACAGAAAACCTGGAGCGGTCCCACTTGGCCTGAGGTCAGCTGTGGTTCCCATCTGCTTACTCTCCCTAGAGAAGAACTCACTGCTTTCATCTGAGTTTTAGTGACCCTTTTTCTTATACTGATGGTTTTAATTCCACAAATCAGTACATGCTCATAACAAGGGCAGATAATACAGAAATCCAAAAAGATTTAAAGCAAAAAGTGGAAAAGTATGGTTTGCTGTCTATTTGGTGCCTTTTCTGTCTCCAATATATATTTATAGATTCTTCCTATATAAATCTATAAATATAGGAAGGAATATAAAGAAAGGAAGGGCCAGAGAAGGCCTTGCTGGGGGAGGCAGGGAGAGGTAGTGATTTAGTTGTGGCAATTGGAGCCAACTTTTATTTTATTTTTTTTTAAGATTTATTTATTTATTGTGTATACAGCATGTATGACTACAGGCCAGAAGAGAGCACCAGATCCCATTACAGATGGTTGTGAGCCACCATGTGGTTGCTGGGAATTGAACTCAGGACCTCTGGAAGAGCAGTCAGTGCTCTTAACCTCTGAGCCATCTCTCCAGCCCTGGAGCCAACTTTGATATATCACCCACCTAACCTTTTTTTCAAGGACTACCTATGTAGTAATTTGCATAAATAGTGATTTTTATATGTTAATAACTTATATAATGAAATTAGTGGTATGGCTGGGATCCAGACTCTGGTCTTCCTGCTTATACAGCAAGTGCTCCCTGCACTGAGCCGTGTCCTGGGCCCTCTGATCTTTTAAAATGCCAGCATGCTCCCGCTCTGTTTAACCACCCTGCACAGTACCATACTGCTCTCTGTGCCTTGGTCGGATTCCTGGACAGAGAATTGAAAACTACAGGGTTGGCTACAGGAACATTTAAAATAGGGAGCGTAGTGCCACGTTGCTCTCTATTTATATCCCCAGCACGGCGGGCAGGGGGTCATTACCCCCATGTGTGGAAGGTCCGCTTCTTCGTACCTGTGGCGGCAAGCCTCTGACTGTCTGTCTTTGTGGGCAGCTTGGGACCATTTCAGTCTGCTTCCTCAGAAGCCTGTCTTGTTTGCTCAGCTCCAGCCTCCTTCCCGTCTGCAGTTCATAATTCCCACGAACAAGGACCAGGGTTCACTCAAGGGCAGCGAGCCCGTAGTTAAAGGCTAGACATGCTGGCCTAGGTGCTAAGGAAGTGGTTTGTGGTCCTTGGGCCATGAGAAGCAGGTGGTGTTAGAAGAGTGGAGGTTGGCTCCGATTGCCACAGGTCAGTCGGTCTGTGTGCTCCTCCCCTGAACAGAGCAAGGCCCTCTCTGACCCCCCCCCCCCCTTCCCTCCTTCCTCTTATTCCTTCAGAGTTTCACTCTCGGCCCAGGCTGGCCTCGAACTCGAAACAGTTCTGCCACCTCAACTCTCCAAGTCCTGGGATCATAGGCATGAGCCACCGTGCCCAACTCCATTCGTTTCTTTGTGTGCTCAGCAGAGATGTGGGGCCCTTGGAAGCAGCACTGTTGAGAGGGCTGAGGAGCTGACCCCCTGTCTCAGAAAGGAGCTCCACCCCACCCCCGTAGAGCTGCGAGCTCCGTGGTTAACTTGGTTTCCTCACCTGTAAAATGGGGATAATAAGCATGCTGTTATAGAATTGTAGTGGGAGTTAGCGCTGGTCGGTAATACTCGTAAAACCTAACTGTGCCTGCCGCATAGTAACCACTCGGTCGGTGTTAGCTTTCCTTTGGGGAAGCCTTAATCGAGACGTCTCTGTTCCTGGACCCAGGATGTCAGTGGAGTGCCCGGATTGGGGTGGGGTGGAATGGGGTGGGGGTTGTCTCTGTGACCACCACAGCCAGTAGAGTAAGATCCGCAAGAGTCCGTTTCCTGCAACACGGCTCAGTAGCTAGTGTTAGTTCAAACTTGGGGAGTCTGACCCCAGTAATTTATTTTAGGCATATCTAAGCATAGCACAATTTGATGAAAACTTTCCTGGTGATGATTAACTCGGTCCTATGTGCACAATAAGGCTTAAAACATGACTACATCAAAACTCTTTGTAAAGTACACGTGATATCTCCTATAAGATGGGGTCTGTAGATTGACTACATGTGACACCTTCCATAAAGACAGTTCTATAGACTGACAAGTTCTTGATAAGGGTCTGGGGAAGATAGGTTGTGGTCACCAGGCTATTAACCCACTCCCAGCCTTCTAGGCTGATAACAGGTTGTGAATTAAAGGAACAACCTTGTGTGTTTAACATTCCTGGTTTTCCCAGTGCCCTTGGCACCTCCCACAGTGGAGGAATTAAAAATCTGCTTTGGTTAACTTTAGACTGTTGTAGTCCCTGAGGCCTGTGCATCAGGTTGCATATCAGAGAAGTCTTTTCCCAGCATTGGTTTTCTTGCTTTGTTTATTTATTCGTTTTGTGTTTTCCAGACAAGTTTCTCTGTGTAACAGCTCTGGCTGTCCTAGAACTCACTTTGTAAACAGGCTGGCCTCGAACTCACAGAGATCCGCCTGCCTCTGCCTCCCAAGTGCTGGGATTAAAGGTGTGCGCCATCACTGCCCAGTGGGCTCATTCCCGCCCCCCCCCCCCCCAGCTTTTTGAGACAGGGTCTTGCTGTGTAGCCTTGGCTGGCTGGAACTCATAGAGATCCACCAGGTATCATATTTCTTGGTCAGACCGTGGCAATTTGAGCAGATGGACAGCTGTGACGAAGTGTTTGGGAGACTGTGGTAGGTCTGCTGGTGGCAAGGACCCTCTTGCCTTCAGAGGTCCAGCTAGGGGAAAGTAGTTTTCCATTTATTTATAACGCTGGGCCACTGTCGCGGTTGCCTGAATTTCAGAACCTGTCATCACCTCAGAGAGAAATCTCAGAGCCTGGGACACAGCTCAGTGGGTCGAGTGCTTGCCTAGAGTGCACTAAGCCCTGGGCTCGATCCCAGGTCCTCCATAAAACAGAGTGGTGGTGAATGCTTGTAATCCCAGCACTCAGAGTGGGAGGCAGGAGGATCAGAAGTTCAAAGTCATCCTTGGCTACACAGCAAGTTCCAGGTCAGTCTGGGCTGTAGGAGACCCTGCCTCAAGGAAGGGGTGAAGAATGCCATATGACTTCCTTTTTTTAAAAGACTGATTGATTGATTGATTGATTATGTACACAGTGTTCTGCCTGCACTCCAGCAGAGGGCACCAGATCTCATTACAGATGGTTGTGAGCCACCATGTGGGTGCTGGGAATTGAACTCAGGATCTCTGGAAGAGCAGCCAGTGCTCTTGACCTCTGAGCCATCTCTCCCACCCGCCAGTGACTTTCTATGATTAGTTTCTCTTACTCAGCATGGAGTTGTCCAGGGGTGTCTGCGCTGGGTCATGTATCAGTTTTTCTTTTATGTAGTTGGCCCCAAGCTCTCAGAGATCCACCGGTTTCTGCCTCAAAAAAGAGTGCAGGGATCAAGGGGGTGTGCCGCCACTACAGGCTGCCATTTAATGTTAAAAATTATATATATTTTTATTCTTTGAGAATTTCATTCATGTGCACAAGGAAATGTATCACCCTTCGTTTCCCGCTAACTCTGACACACTGCACTCGAGTTTGCATTCATCAGCTGATGCTCATTCAAGCTGTTGTAAACAGCGCTGCGGTGAATGTTGGTCTATGAGTGTGAACAGTGCTGTGGTGAACATTGGTCTATAAGTGTGAACAGTGCTGTGGTGAACATTGGTCTATAAGTGTGAACGTTGGTCTACAAGTGTGAACAGCGCTGCAGTGAACGTTGGTCTACAAGTGTGAACAGCGCTGCGGTGAACATTGGTATGTAAGTGTGAACATTGGTCTATAAGTGTGAACATTGGTCTATAAGTATGAACAGTGCTGCGGTGAACATTGGTCTGTAAGTGTGAACAGCGCTGCGGTGAACATTGGTCTGTAAGTGTGAACAGCGCTGCAGTGAACGTTGGTCTACAAGTGTGAACAGTGCTGCGGTGAACATTGGTCTGTAAGTGTGAACAGCGCTGCGGTGAACATTGGTCTACAAGTGTTTAGTAACTTTTCAGAGCTCCCAGCGATGACCTGCGCAGAGTTGCTGGATCCTGTGCTGTTGAGGTGACTGTGTTTACCTTTGGGAGCTGGTTGGGCTGTTGGTGAAGGAGCTGCGTCCTTCACACCCGCAGCAGCTGTAGATGAGGATCTGAGGTCTCTCACGACTTCCAGGACTTGCTAACTTGTGGGTTGTTTTGTTTTGTTTTGCTTTACCATGGAGGAGGGGGTGTGACTGTTTCTCATGGAGGTTTTATCTGCATTTTCCTAGTGACTAGTGGTGTTGACTTTTGCTGTTTGTTTTGGTTGATTGTTTAGGGTGGAAAACCTGACTCTGTACGTTTTTTCTTTGTCCGGGGCTGAGAACCAAACCTAGGACCTCATATATGCTGGGCAAGCACTCTGCCACAGCCCTTTTCATAGGCTTAGTTGGTATTTGTGTAAGTCTTTTGGAAGGAGACATCCAGTCTTCTGCCCAGCTTAAGTGCCTTTGTGTGACAGACGGGACAGTGATCTTGCCTTTAAAGCGCCTCCGGTGGCCGTTGCAGACATGGCTGCGGCACCCACCGTTCAGGCAGGAGCCCACTAACCTCTCCGAGCCGCCTCGGTCTGTTTTCCCCAGCACTGGCAATGGGCTGAGCTCTTGCGTTTGCTCCTCAGATGCTGTACCTCTGAGCTGCCTCACTGCTGTCGGCATGGCCAGGACAGCGCCACGGCCAGCATCTGTGATTCGAGGTCCGGATGGCCAGAGAAGTCTGCTTCTTTTGGAGAGGGGTAGACATAAACTAACAACTATGCCTCTGAAGAGTCCCTTGGTTAGGAAGTCTATGACTCTTACCAGATGCATAAGTTGCATATTTTCTCCTATTGCATGGGTTCCCCCCCCCCTTTCTGTTTTTGAGACAGGGCCTCACTGTGTAGATCAGGCTGGCCTTGAACTCACAGAGATCTGCTTACCTCTACCACCTGAGTACTGCAATTAAAGGCAGGAGCCAACCACAGCCCTCAAAAACAAATTTTTTTTTTTGAAAAGAGTTTTGTTATTCAATGTAACCATTGTACCACATCACATCCTAAGAAATTGACATAATCCATTAATGTTGTAGGAGAGGATCTTGTATATGAGAATTTAAGAGCTAGGAGTAAAAATTGTATTACAAAGTTGAGCCCATTATGAGCCACTCTGTAGACCAGGCTGGCCTTGAACTCACAGAGATGCACTTGCCTCTGCCTCCAGAGTGCCGGGATTAAAGGCATTAAAGGATTAATGCCACACCACCACCACCACCACTGGCCTGATAGCATCATTCTTAAGAGAGGCTAAAAAGTTTTTATGAGACTTAGTTTTCAATAAGCAGTGAGTTCAAACTTCTCAATCCTGTGCGTATCCGAAATGCTCTTCCAGCTTTAGCTTCTCTGTCTGTCTGTCTGTCTGGAGAGACAGGGTCTCACTCTGTGGCCTGGAACTCTAGAGATCCGAGCGCTTCGGCCCCTCAAGTAGTGGCGGGGATTAAAGGTGTGCATCACCACGCCCAACACTGGCTCAGTTTCACCCAGTCGGGTCTGATTATAGTGAACCCCGCTTTCCTCTTCATTTTCTTTGGTGCAGACATCTCTTTCCACCCTTGGTGCACTGCAGGACGTGAACAGTTAACTCTGGATTTCCCCTCCATTGCTAGTGTAGCAAGGGTTTCTCGTCGATTCCTCCTCTCACCCGAGATTGCACAACTGTTCAGAGAGATGTGGAAAGCTGAAGAGACCCCCGTTAGCGGCTTTTCTCCCATTTCGGTTCTCCAGAAGCCAGGGTTGTACCTGTGGGTCCCTGCTTGGCTAACGGTGCCCGCCCTCATGTACCGTGTTGGCCATGTCCCAGTACGTGGGCCGTGCTGCTGAAACACCCACGGGATGGAAAGACACCAGAGGTAACAGTGCTGTGAGCAGATGTTCATAAAGCAGTCCTGGGGGCCCTGTGCGTCTTCTTTTTTCTTAAGATTTATTTATTTTATGTGTATAAGTGTTTGCCTGCATCTGTGTTTGTATACCAAGGATGGGTCCTGTGTCCACAGAGACCAAAAGAGGGGTCAGACACCCAGACAGTTGTGAGCTGCCATGTGGGTGCTAGAAATTAAATCCAGGTCCTCTGGAAGAGCAGCCAGTGCTCTTAACCACTGAGCCATCTCCAGCCCTGTCTATTATTATTATTATTATTACTGTTGTGTGTGTGTAGGAAGGTATGGGACACACATGCTGTGGCAGTGCATGTGAGTTCCAGGGTTAGGTGTTACTGTGGTTGGGTGTCACGTGACACAAAGCTGAGCATCCTTTGTGAAGGAGTGTGTAACAGATCATTTATGTCAGATCCAGGAGTGGAGGGACAGCGTGGTACTTTACCTGTGCTTCCAGGTTGACCCTGTGGAATTTCACCATCCTTTGTGCTAAGAGGTCCCTCCAGGGGTTGCAGATCTTTCTGGACTAGGGCAGACCAAGTAGCTTCAGCCTCTTCCCCATGATGAACAAAACATGTGAGGAAGTTGGCTCTTGTCCTAGTGCTACAGTGAGAAAGGGAGTTTTGCCTGTGAGATGGTTTAAATACTTGTAATTCCTCAGCTGAGAAGTTAAACTTACAGATAGTGAGACACCAGGCCATGCATGGTGTAGGTCTGTAATCCAGCACCTGGGAGGTGGTGGCCGGAGGGACTGGAAATAAGGGTCATCCTCTGCAAGTAGCAAGTCTGAGGACAGCCCGGGCTACATGGGACTATTTCAAAAAACAAATAATAATAATAATAATAATAATAATAATAATAATAATAATAATAATAATAAATGGGTACACACAGAGGGTTTTCCAACCCCTTCATCAAACTTCCTGAACCCTGGCTCAGCTTCAGGTACTCTTTTGATCGGGTAGTGGTTTGTTGGGTTCTGGTGGCCAGGAAAATGTTACCAGCACTCATGTGTAGGAATTCAACTATTTCCTCCCATCCATCCATCCTTCCTTTTCTTCCTGTGTGTGGTGTATATGTGTGTGGGGTGTGTGTGCCCGTGCACTTGTGTGCATGTGGGAGTGTGTGTGCCCGTGCACTTGTGTGCATGTGCGTGTAGATACCACAGGTTGAGCTTGGGTGTCTTCCTCAGTTGCTCTCTCTGCCTTATTTTGTTGAGACATAGATCCTCACCAAACCTAGGTTACATGAAACTTTATAAAAAACCTAAAAAGAGCACATTTTGCCCCCAAGTCACTTAGACCTTAGAGGAGGAGCTAGGCTGGGAGGGAGGAGCTGGAAGAGCAGTTGTGAAGAGTCACAAGTGAGTGGAACCAATGAGATGCTTTCTTCAGACAGTGGGATCATCCTCCCGGGGCTGCTTCAGGTTGAAATGCTGTAAGCCTTTCCGTGGGTCAGCCATCATGGTGGCTTTATGCCTACAAAAGAGTGCGTGGCATCATCATCATCATTTTTGTTTTTCTTTTTTTTTTTTTTATTTATTTATTTTTTGGTTTTTCGAGACAGGGTTTCTCTGTGTAGCTTTGCGCCTTTCCTGGGACTCACTTGGTAGTCCAGGCTGGCCTCGAACTCACAGAGATCCACCTGGCTCTGCCTCCCGAGTGCTGGGATTAAAGGCGTGCGCCACCACCGCCCGGCTCATCATTTTTGTTTTTCAAGACAAGGTTTCTCTGTGTAACCTTGGCTGGCCTCGGACTCCCTTTGTAGCCCAGGCTGGCCTTGAACTCACAGAGATCCACCTGCCTCTGCCTCCCGAGTGCTGGGATTAAAGGCGTGCACCACCACCGTCCGGCCCCTGGTCCTTTTATTTCAGTGTGGTTCAGGAGATGTGAAAAATGTCCTCAGACAGCTGCTGATTTCCATGCTTGCCTCCCTGGTTAGACTTGAACTGCTCGGGCGCCAGCTCCTGGGAGAGCCTGTCCATCATCAGTGATGCCCCCTGTCACTGTGAGCATCACAAGTTCTGGAGCCAGCATGGCGGGCGGATTCTCCTCCCTGGAGGATCTTTCCACTCTAGGAGGATTTGCTTGGTGGGTAGCAGAAGTGGAAACTGTCGGCAGTGAGTTTTGGCTCCTGCAAATTGACTTCTCTTGCCCTTTAAAACATTGAAGGCAGGCTGGTGGCCCATGCTGTAATCCCAGCACTAGGGGGAGGCTGAGGCCTATGTAGTGAATCCAGGTCAGCTGGGCTACAAAGTGAGACCCTATCTCAAAACCCAAAATCAACTGACTACCCACCGAGGCGGAACCACCGATGTATCTTTATCTCCTCTAACCCCTGCACTTAGAGCAAAGCCAGCCCTGAGGCCATATTGAAGCAACCAATATAATCAAAACAGTGAGCCACGGGCCTTGGATACCGAGTGGAATGAGGTCCCCGGAGCTTCTGTCATGTTTCCCACTCGGGAAAATGTCCCGTTTGAAGGGATTCCAGACATACATGCGTGTCAGCCTCCAATCCGCTTGCCACTAACTGATCTTTGCTTCTTTCTCTTTTTTTCTGGCTTTGTTTTTGTTTGAGGCAGTCCTGGCTGGCCTAGACCTCACTGTATATGCCAGACTGACCCCAAACTTGTGGTAATCCTCCTGCCTCTGCCTCCCAAGTACTGTGATTACGAGTGTGCACACCATGCTTTGATCCGTCCCTCTTCCTTTCTTTCTCACGTGCTCCATGTGTTCATCATGCTTGGCTCTGCACATCGTGCTCACTTTCCCCACACAAACCCAGTTTGTGTTTTTGTGGCCGCCTTGTGCTGTTCTGTCTCTCAGTAGCTGTTGGGTTGATCTTTCTACCCAGGCCTTTTACTTATTAGCCTGTGTGTGTTTCAGTGGATGCTTGTGTTTGTCCCACGCTGGGTAACTAACCGCTCTGCTTGCTTTGGCAGCACATACACTAAAAATATCATCCCCCAGGACTAGACTAACTTGACCACCACAGTTCCTCCAGGTGGCTGGAGGCAACCAGGAATAGGAGATCACAGATGAGGCCGGGCGACAATTATAATTAATATCAAAATACCATTTCTGTGTGTGTCAAAACCCTTTTGCAGCCACACAAGGCCCGGGTGAAATGCCGGTTCCATCTCTTGTGAGTTGTACATCCTTGAGTGAGTTATCTCACCTCACTAAAGCGTGGGCTTGTAGCAGGAATCTTAAAGGTACTTATTAATAAAATCAAACCTGAGGAGAGTTATTGGGGTCCATGCTGGTAGATCAGAGAGACAGAACAAGCCACAGCTATCTCACCTCCCCGGATCCTCAGCTGGTCTTGTCTCCTCAGACTGGAGGCCTCTGAGTCCTCATCCGGAATGGGTCTCAGCTGAATTACTGCTCAAAAGCCTGAATGCTTAACCAGGCCAAATGCTTAACCAGCCAAAAACTTCTAGTTTCTGGTCCTCACGCCTTATATATCTTTCTGCTTTCTACCACCACTCCCTGGGATTAGAGGCTGGCTTTCTGGGATTAAAGGCGTGTGTCACCATGCTTGGCTATTTCCAATGTGGCCTTGAACTCACAGAGATCCAGAGGGATTTCTATCTCTGGAATGCTAGGATTAAAGGTGTGAGTGCCACCATTTTCTAGCCTTTGTATCTAGTGGCTGTCTGTTCTCTGACCCCAGATAAGTTTATTAGAGTACACAATATTTTGGGAAACACAATACCACCACATGGGCTTTTTCTGTCTGGGACATAGGAGCTCTCTGTCTGCTGGAATCTTCCTTTTTCTGAGTAGCATTTGATGTGGAACAAGTGACCACACACTGCAGCTAAGGACTGTTTCCCCAGCCATCTTCCCTGAAAAGCCCCCAAGGGGAGGAATCGTGGGCTTTTCAGGATGCTTTGTGGAAGGAACCAGCTGAGTGACTCATGGAACTCCGTGCGCGAAGTGTGCTGTTCTTGCCCCAGCAGGCCTGCTACGTGCCTGCTGCCCTTGTCCAGCTCCCGGACACAGCTAAGCCAGGATTCTCGCTTCCTGGCGGCTGAGCAGTCTATGCTCTGCTGCTTGGCAGCAGTCTGTGACTATTTGTCTGGGGTTGGGATCTGACCCGTGGCGTTCTCCACCATAATTACCTCAGGATCATTTTGTTGACACATAGCTCTATCGCACAAAGATGTCTCTCTTTCGTGCCCTTAGCTTTTACTGTGGTACTTTTTTCTTTTTTTAAATACTCAACTTTTCCATAGCCATTTCAGAGTTTTAGTTTTAGTTTTAATTATATGTAGATGGGAGGGTGTACATGAGTGTAGTCCCCTCAGAGGTACCAGATACCCAGGGGCGGGAGTTACAGACAGTTGGAAACTGCTTGATGTGAGTGCTGGGAACTGAACATGGGTCCTCTGGGAGAGCAGCCAGTGCTCTTAACCACTGAGCCATCTCTCTATCCTTCTGTGGTACTTTTTTCCTTCACACAAATAAATGGGTTTGTGCCCAAACCCAAGAAAGATAAAATCTTAGATGATCTTTGCTGCCTGTGCTGGAAACGTGGCTGCCTTGGGCCTACAGAGCACCTGCCACCCCAGAAGCCTGGCAGGGTCCTTTCTGACAACAGCATTCTTGCTTTACACCCCTTGACTGCAAACTAGACCCCCCAACCCTCAGCTCTCCTGTCTGCCCTCAGTGGGTCCCAAGACCTGGGAGCAGGGACAGTTCCATATGGAGAGAGCCAAGGCCCAGGAATGTCCCCAGCTCCGTCCCTGTGTGGGCTCTGTTACATATCGAGAGCCCATGAGAATCTGAGGGCTCCCCCAGTCCTTTATAGTCTCGTAGAACTCAGTTCACCAAATCGGGTGCCTGCCGAGGCCCGGATTCCTCATTGCTCACACCGCTGTCCGCTCCCTGTGAGTCTGTCTTCTAAAGGAATTCTCCGACACCAGGCTGTCTGTCCGCAGATCTGCCTCGCAGTCACTGAGCCTCACATCTGCTTATTGGATTAATTCCCCCCCCCCCCTTTCTGGTATCTTGACTCTTGTATCATAAAGAACCCTTGAAGCCAGAGTCTTTGTTGAAGTCTCCTCTCCCACAGCTAGCGAGTGCCGCATGCCCCGGCTTCTGCCACCGAATAGGGATAGTCCCATGACATCATGGGGTTGTGGGGCTGAGGTGTTGGTGAGGTGGCGTTCAGAGTCTGCCTTGTAGTTAGGATTGAACAAATAACCAGCTCTCTGTTTCTGCTCCAGGAGGGAAAAGTTGCAGATGTATAGATTGCCTTGAAAAAACACTGTCAAAAGCCTTAAACGGACTGCATCAAAGAATGAAGTCTGTGAATATATGTGCTTTCGCAGTGTGTCTTAAAATAGGAAGTTAACCAGAACCCAAAGGGTGACGTTCTTTGGCAATGCTGTCGTGGAGGGTTCTCTGGGGAGAGAGGGCCGAGTCAACAGGAGGATTGCCCCAGACGCGGCTCCGGGTGCTAAGCAGTGGTTAACTTACAGCATTTTGACAACGTAATCCTGCTTAATTCTAGTTTAGTGTGACTTCCTTTTTTAAGTTGGTAAATTCAGCATTTAATTTAATTCTGCATTGACAGGAAGATGACGAAGATTACTTGAAGGAGGACTTTATTTTTGGCTCATCCAGTCTGAGCCTGGATCACGTGAGATGAAAGAATCTCCCAGCTGGTGGCACCGAGCTGGTGACAGTGGCCGTCCTGCTTCTCCAGTCCCAGGACTGACTGGGTTGTGGTGGTGATATTTGCCACTAGGTTGTGGTGATATTTCTAGGGCCTGGCATAAGGGGAGCTCATCTCCCCGAGACTGCCTGAATTAGCCAGCCCCCCTTCTTTTCTGCCCTCACCCCCGGATCTCATTGCTTAAGGAATGTTAGTTGCCAACAGGCCTAGGCAAGAAGTAGGTTAGCGTGAAACGTCGTCAGCACTTTTTTCAGAGCGTTTGGTGCTGTTCTAGCGATGATGCTTCTGGCTGAAATGCTGCCCTGTGCTCAGAAATGTATAATCTTGTATGAAGACGAAGCCAGACAACCGCTGATTAGAAGCCCTGTCTGGAGTAGTGGCCACCTAGGGATGATGTGTGAGGAGGAAGTCAGTCTGCGATACAACACTGTTGGAGTTTTTACTTCTTCCCAAATCGCCATTGATGAATATTGTTTAGAAATGCAGGAGTCGGCGTGTAGCTCCGCTGGTAGAGAGTTTGCCCGGTGTACACGACCTCTCAGGTTCTGTCCCCACCCCACGTTCTCCAGGTGTGGTGGTACACTCTTCTAATCCTAGAACCAGGAAGGTGGAGATAGGGCGATCGGAGGTGAGTGAGTGTGTGGCCAGTGTGGCCTAGCTGAGACTCTGTCTCAAAAGTAGGGGTCAGGGGGGCAAAGAAATGTGGCAAAGAGTCATGGCTCAAGCCTGTAATCGCAGCACTTGGGAGGTAGAGGCAGGAGGATCAGGATACCCTTGGCTAAATAGTGAGTTCAAAGCCAGCTTGGGTTGCGTGATATCCTGTCTCAACCCTCCACTCCCATCAAACAAAAAGAAATACGGAATAATCCTGTAAGCCATCAAAGCACGGTGTTGGAGTTATTTAGTGGCCGTGTCCCTGTCGATGAGAACAGTGCCTGGCACTGTGGGTGGTCAGTGGGTGTGGGATAGATAAACGGGGACATTCATATCATGGCACTCACTCTTTCCCAAGAACCGCAGGTGCCTGTCCGTCTTGTTAGGTCGGTGCGCACCACAGTTGTCCGGGAGAGACCTGACTTATTTCCGCCAGTTGGCTTGCCAAAGTTAAATTGTGTCTCACATGTTTTCTGGTTCCCAGGGGTTGCCAGGAAACTGAAGACCTGAGGGGAAGGGGTCGAAAGCGGCCGCCCTGGTCGTCCTGACTGCTGAGTCTTGATGTGCAGTCTCATCTCTCGGGCAGTTTAGCTTGTGTAGGAGGGCACGGGATAGACCAGTGTGTCTCGAGAATACATTATTTGCCCCAAAGCGGCTCTCTGGGCTCCAGACACCCAGAGAGGCCACCACTCTGTACATCGGTTTTTTCTTCTTTTCTTATAGCAGTGAGGTTGGGGTTTGTTCTTACGTGAGCCTCACATGATGGCGCAGCCCGCTAGGCGTATTAATTTTCTTGTCAGAAAAGTCGTTGTGACCTTGACCGTCAGTTGTGACCTGCAGCGAGCACACTGTGTGTCTGTGGACTAATGACCAGACAGCGCGTGGGGCACCTCACTGCACTCGGTGCTGTGCCATGCTAATTTCTTGTCCTAGGTGGGGGTTCGAGATGGTAATTTGCAGAAATCTTTTTGGCTTACATGAGTCATGCCCAGCAGAGTGGCACTGTCATGGAGGCCCTCAGTAAATATCACTGGGGAAAGTATTGCAGAAGATTCGACAAAGACGAACTATATGGACTCTTGAGTTGAAGGAAATGTAATTAATTTGCAGTCTAAGTTACTAAAAAGTGGCTTTGAACTTCAAAGTTCCCTTTGAAAATTGTCGGAGAGTCATTTCTGAGCTGGGGGTGTGGTACAGCGCCGTGGGGGAGTCCATGTCACACCCAGACACCCAATAGAGTTATTTCTGCAAACCCACACCCGAATCTGGACCTTGTGCTAACGCTGTTGGTGGTGTGGGATTCAGGTCTGGGGAGCGCTCCCACAGGCTACCATTCGCTTGAGAGTTGGCTTGCCTCACCGACCAGGAAAGGTCAGGTCAGGACGCTGACCCCCGATGTCTTTGTTTCTTGGGCAAAGCTGGCTGGTTGATTTTCCAAAAGGAAGCACAGCAAATCTAAGGGAGTGAGCTTTTCTGAACCAAGAGTTCGGTTAAATATAGCTGATGTGCATTACTGGCAGCTTGGAGGGTGTGGTTGGACTTGTCGTACCCTTTGTAAGGCAAGTGAGGAAAGATGTTGGCACCTGGACACGCCCAGTTTGTTTATGAAATATAAACTCCCCTGTACAGCAGGGGGCCCGAGACAGCAGCCAGTTACTCCCTAAGCTGGGAGACATGCCTCTGGAGGCCCTAAGC
This sequence comes from Peromyscus maniculatus bairdii, assembly GCF_049852395.1. NCBI lineage: Eukaryota > Metazoa > Chordata > Mammalia > Rodentia > Cricetidae > Peromyscus > Peromyscus maniculatus. The sequence goes on from NC_134852.1 coordinate 199,166,585, forward strand.
TGGGGGACATGCCTCTGGAGTCCCCTAAGCTGGGGGACATGTCTCTGGAGCCCCCACCCTGCATTTGCCTCTTCCCAGAGAGGGTGAGGACGGCCGCTAAACGTGCTGTGAGGCGGGGTGGAAGTTTCTGCGAAAGGACAGTAACCAGGCTTGAATTTCTTTCCCGAGGAGAATCAACACCCTATGCAGAGAAACGCAGCTCTCTTTAGTTTCCTCGACTTGATTTATCGGCCCGCCGGGAGCCCGGTCCGAGCCGGGGCAGCCAGCAGGCTCCACTCTAGGTTGGTCCTGGTACCACCGGTTTACCGTATCACCGGTGTACGGCACATCCTCAGGATTCCTCAGCAGCTGTCCGAAGTTGTTCTGCTGTGCTGAACTGATGTCATTTCCCCCTTGGCAGACGCCTGGGCTGGGCTGCGTCTGAGATATGTCACGAGAAGGTGGGGGTGGGTCGGGGCCAGGCGGGGGGAGTAGAGAGGAGAGCAGGCGTCTGCTGGGTCCCAGGACTCTGTTTACTTTCTCTTCTTGGCTCCCGAAGACTGAGAGCGCCCGAGCCTCCCCAGGCCATGCTTACTCCGAGACCCGAACTTTTGAGAGCCCTGTGCTGTTAATGTTAGGGGACGATGCTCTGCAGGATGCCTTTCCTTTTGGGGCTTAGACAGGTAATGAACTGGTTCTCCGTGCATCGTGGATCGGGCTAGGGGCGGGAGGAAGGGGGGAGTTGTTATTGTTCTGTGGTGCTGAGTAGAGGGCGCATTTTAGAAAGTGTCTCAGTCCTGACAGGCTAGCTCCCACACGGACGTTTCCAGCCTTCTTGCTGGTTGCTCCTAGCCTCCAGAGCCATCATATTCTTAATCCCCAATGTCCCTGAGGTGACCCTAGGGCTGTCCATTTCCGATTTTCCATGAGTAGCCACGAAGCCGCCTATGAAGCTTTGTGGAGGAGGAAACTGTTGAGGGGTGAGGCGAAGTGAGGTTCTTGCTAACCCGCTTTTCTTCCTTCTCCATTTTGATTTGGTGAGGTAGGAGAGATTTCTTCCCAGTCCACCGGTTCTGAAGGGACTGGGGGAGGGGTGGCTGTGTGGCTGAGGGATATCCTGGACAACTTGAGGGGGGTGGGGTTGGAATTGGTTGTTTTGGCCCTGCTGAGGCACACAGACTCCTGTGGCAGAGGCTTGATTGCTTTGTTGGCCAGTTTGGGTGGGGTGGGGGGACTCAATTCCTGCTGGTAGCTCTGTGTGGAATGAGAAAACAGTGGCAAGGGACCAGCTGCTGTCCCTGAGTGTAGACACTGCTCCAAGTATTTGTTCCAGGGCTTCTGAGAGCCGGACACCCCCCTCCCCCTCCTTGGTCTGAGAGGCATGTCTATATCGGAATGTGTAACTGTACCCAGCAGCAGGGCTGCAGGAGGGTGAGGACAGGCACACACCCCCTCTGCAGCTTGTTCCCTGGGGAAGCAAAGCCACTGGTGAGCTCAGACCTCAGGTCCAGAGGGGAGCCTTGAGGGTCAGCTGCTCACTCTCTGAGCAGAGGGCAAGGTGAGCGGATTCCCAGGAGCTGCCTGGAATTCTTTATTTGTTTATTTATTTTTATTATAATTTTTTATTTGGTTTTTCGAGACAGGGTTTTTCTGTGTAGTTTTGGTGCCTGTCCTGGAACTCACTCTGTAGCCCAGGCTGGCTTCGAACTCACAGAGATCTACCAGGCTCTGCCTCCCGAGTGCTGGGATTAAACGCGTGCACCACCACCGCCCGGCTCCTGGAGTTCTTTAAAAGTGGATTTGGGTACAGGATGGCAGCAGGATGTCCAGGAAGAGTCCTAGTGGGGGCCAGGGGCCTCGAACCGGACCAGGGACTCTGCAGTGAACACTTGCAAGTAGAGATGTATGGAAAAGGGGGTATATGCTGTGACTTGTTGGGTCACAATGAAGCTTCCATGATGAGATTTTTAATTCCTTCCCTTTTTAAGGTTTTTTTTTTCTCATTTTATTTTCTTCCTTTTTTTCCTCTTGCATTTTTTTTTTATTCGGGGAGGGGGTGCAGGGGCAGAGGGCGGATGCAAAGGGATGGGGAATGAATGAGATCAAGATACATGATGTGAAAAACACATAGAATAAAAAAAATAAAGTGGGTTTGGGAAAATACCTGAAGCATTCTGTCACTTCCCTCGTGGGCTTCAGAACAGCCCTCTGATGCAGTTGGTATGGTGACAGTCCTGTGTGGTCCTCTGATGCAGTTGGTACAGTACAGTCCTGTGTGGTCCTCTGGTGCAGTTGATAACAGTGACAGTCCTGTGTGGTCCTCTCGTGCAGTTGATAACAGTGACAGTCCCGTGTGGTCCTCTGGTGCAGTTGATAACAGTGACAGTCCTCTGTGGTCCTCTGATGCAGTTGGTACAGTACAGTCCCGTGTGGTCCTCTGATGCAGTTGGCACAGTGACAGTCCTGTGTGGTCCTCTGATGCAGTTGATAACAGTGACAGTCCCGTGTGGTCCTCTGATGCAGTTGGCACAGTGACAGTCCCGTGTGGTCCTCTGATGCAGTTGGCACAGTGACAGTCCCGTGTGGTCCTCTGATGCAGTTGATAACAGTGACAGTCTCGTGTGGTCCTCTGATGCAGTTGGCACAGTGACAGTCCCGTGTGGTCCTCTGATGCAGTTGGCATAGTGACGGTCCCACTGTGAGTACTTTGACTCCTCCCTAAGAAAAGTACTTTTAACCTGCAAACATGGTAAGATCTATTGAGCAGGGATTAAAGGTGTGCACCGCCCCCCATGGCCATTTCTTACTTTACCAAGATACCTTTATCTTATATAGTGGGGTGGCCAAAGGTGAAGAAGGCCTGTGCCCCAGAACCCCAACTCAGCTGAGAGAATGAGGTGGTGGGTAGCATTGAATTAAAACCCCCAGAGCATCCTAAATGACCAGCACCAGTTTTCTAGACCGGCTTCTGAACATTTCCTGGGCAAACGGCTAAACCCGAAGGCTTCTGAAGGGCCCTTGCCACCCTCAGCTCCACAGGTCAGCTCCTGCCTGCAGAAGTTTTGTGGATTATGTAGTCTTGCTATCTCTAGCATTTCTGTACCTGTCAGTCCTGCGTTGGAGCCCTGTAAAGCCAGCTGTCTAAAGGTTCCTTGGTGATAACCCGTGGGTTCTGAGCAAGTACTTCCTGTCTGCTGAGTTCTTGTTTACTGATGCAAAGATGTGAAGATACAAGGTCTTTTCTTCCAGGAACCTTATACCTGGTACAGTTGTCCTCATATGCTATAAAAGTCACCTGAAGTGGGGTTTGTTCAAATGTAGATTTTATAGATTCTTGTGGGGCTCAGGAATAGTATTTCTCTTAAGTTGTTCCAGGTGTTTCTGGCTATACCTGAGGGACTCTGGCCTCCAGGGTTTAGTGACAGGACAATGTGCTGGGACTATAACAGAATGCCCAGGGGTAAGGTCATGGAGGGTGGTGAACCTGACGACTCAGCCCAGTGAGTGGACATGGCAGACTTTCCTGAGGTAGTCTCTGGTCTGAGCCTCTACGATGGATGAATGGTTTTCCAGGTGGATCAGATGAGGTGGTTGCCTCTGCTTGTTCCTGCAGATGAGGAAATTACCTCCCTCTGTGAATCTTGGGATTGAGTTTACCTGGTGAAATCAACCCCTAGGCTACAGATCTTTTATGGAGTAGGAGGGACCAGTAGCACCCTTCATCAAGATAGATAGATAGATAGATAGATAGATAGATAGATAGATAGATAGATAGATAGATAGAATGGCATGACTCAGTGTCTGTGAAGAGCAAGTGAGCCACAGGATGTATGAATTCTTTCATGCAAGGGACAGTGCGCATGGCCCCTAGAAGCTACCTTGTTGACCAGAGAACAATCGTACAGTGTTTGGAGGAGCCGGGGTATAGAAACTTCCTGGATATGCTGCCGTGTACCAGGTTTTAGACATGGCACACAGTTAGGCACACTATCCCTTTGTTGTCTCTCAAGATCAGAAAACAGGTTTTCTGGAAGAGAACATCTAGCATGTATTCCGGGAAGGTAGAGGGCTGATTTTCAGAGAACAGTATTGCAGCAGCAGGTGCTGAGCCTGCAGACAGGAGTGATTCTAGTCCATGACTGAGGTAGGAGGGGTTGGCTTGCTAATACTGGAAGAGGCTTGGGATCAGCATTCTCTGTCTGCACAGCATTGTGCAAGCAGAGTTCCAAGCACGTCAAGAATACAAAGAGGTGAAAGTGCTCTCCTGGCCCCTGAGAGGTTCACAGTCTCCCCTAGAATGAGTGTATGGGTGATGGAGAGACTCGGAAGTGCAGACCTTCGTCACATGACCTTAAAGGGGACAGGAGGTATGGCAGGATGCCCCTTGTGCAGACACGGTCCAGTAGAGTCGATTGTTGCACAGTGGATGCTGTTAGATGTAGAGGGTGACCGGTTGTTGTAGTCAGTGGATTACAGGCTAACCCTTGGAGACAATAATTTACATTCAAATACTGTCTTACTTCTGTGGGAAAGGCCCACTGTGCCCCAAATTGCCTACATCATTTTGGGGGGGGGGGCATGTCCTTTAACACTGGAAATAGTTTCCAGTGCATCTGAAAATAAGCCTTCAGATCTTCTTGGACTCTTTTGCCCGTGTTGAAATTTGTCATGATTAGGGGCATGGGAGGCCAACCCCTGGCCTAAGGGACTATTTGTAACCTTTCTTAAAAAGTTGAGATGGGGGTGGCCTTGAACCCTTAATCTTCCTGCCTTGGCTTCTTTTGTAGCAGGACTGTATAGGCATCCACAATTGTGCCCAGCTGCTGTTTGCATTGTTGACTGACTGGGGTCTTCATATCCTTCTTGGTCCGATGCTGTATGGACCATACAAGCAGAGTGCTGAACCAGCTACTCTGGAGGTGTGGAAGTGAGCACGTGGCCTGAGGGGCTGAGGACGTGCCTCCAGGTTATAGCTTAGAGCAGTTGCCAAACACCTGCCTGGCTTTGGTTCCCAGCATCATAACAACAAAACCAAACCAAAGTGACTTGAGGGTCACACCAGCTGGAAAAAGCCTGTGATGACTCCTGGGCCAGTCTGCAGGGTGAGAGTTCTGACTGGGGACAAGGAAGAGGTAATTTGTCAACTTCTGGCTTTGGGCCTGCTGAATATTAGCCAACATTTATTTGGGGGATAGTATTTATTACTGTGGGATCCCACCCATCGAGAGGTTTTCTTATCTCCATAGGCAAAGGGAGAATGAAGATCCGGAGGTCTGGGTTCCAGTGCAGACGAGTGTGGTGTTAGTGGCCTCTCCCTTAGCTCTCTGGCTTGTGTGAGTCCTGCCGTCTGCTCTGCTCTCTGGAGGACCAGGCTCTGACTCCTGGTCACCCTGACCCTTCTGAGCCTGGCCAGGTTCAGGGCAAATTAAGCAAGCTCCAGCTTGGAAGGGAACTATGGACTGATTGTAAAAATCTTGCGACAGCCAGGGGGACACTCCTGCTCTGTCCTGCGGTGGCAGGTGAGGAAGGCCTGTGTTCCCGAGCTGCGTTTCTAGAGGAGTGTGACTTGTTCTTTGTGACATCGCTGAGGAGAATGTGGTAGAAAGGACAGGACCTAGTGGGCAAGGACTCAGTCTGTTGACGTTGACTTTGACTTTTCTCTAGGACAGAGCCAAAGACAACAGTCACTTCCTCCAGTGATGCCTCTTAAGTGTGATCCACCCCCTTTCCTTGAAGAGGTAAATTTTAGTCCATGAAAACAGTAATGTGGTTATTTCAAAAACCTAATTTGGTTATATTAAAAAAAAAATCTCTTGTCTTCCGGAAATTTCTTCTCATTTCTTAGCAGACTTCGCTGGTCTTTTAGTTCTCTGCCCCTGCGCATCCTGCTGTTTGCTGCTGGTCTGTCAGTGGGTTGACACAGCCCTAGATGTTGAGACGCCTTTATTGTTCCTGCGTCCTCTATAGCCACTGGCTTGGGCCAGAGTTCGAACCCTGGACCTCACAGGAGGCTTCTGTTGCTGGAAATAGTCATTCAGCCCCTCAAGGTGACTGCTGGGCACGTGATCCCAAGAAGCTGAGGCAGGAGAATGAGAAGTTGGGAATTAGCCTTGACTGTGTAGTGAGCTGAAGGCCAACCTGGCCTATATGGCAAGACTCTGCCTCAAAGAAAAGAAATAATGCCATATTTCTGAATTTCTTTAATCAGTGTTCTCATCTAGGATGTACATTGCATTGCAGATTAGTGTGTATATCAGTATGTTGAAATGTATTATGTAGTGTACTTACAAATATGTAAGAGTAAGAACTATAGCCTTTGCAATTCTCTGTGTCCATTACAGGGAGCTTTGAGCAGTGAATAAAAGCATATTTACGACTTAAATCCTGGTCAATGACTTAATTCTAAGTCATTTGTTCAACTGTAAGAGAAGAGCATCCCACGAGCCACGTGTGACTCCTGAAAAGGCTGTTTGCTCTGCAAGTGGCCGGAGTGTGGCACATTGGCTTCTTTTCCTGGAAGTGGCACAGCGTTCACTATACTGTGGTCCCTCCAAGGCGCTGCTTCCCTCTGGCTTTGTATTTATTATTGTTTGGCTCTTTTGCTCAGTACACATGATTTCAGGAGTTCCCACTGAACAGAGACGCAAGGTCTCAATCTTGGTTTCAGATAGTGCCTAACTTGTTAGTGTGTGGTTTTCAGTCAAGGGTTTGGAAATCCTGGTTACCCGATGACCACAAATACTCATGACATCCTACCCCTGAGTGTGGTAGGAAGGTCTGAGATAAGCTGGGGCAGACTCCAGCAGACATGGAATGTGCAGCCACCCTGCCACCTCTGAGCGAGGTTCTGAATTCTTGGGCCAGGCTCATATTGTGCTGGGTTACTGTAGACCTGTCATGGCCCGGGAGCTAGGGGCTTATTTCTCACCCATCTGGGAAATGAGCTCTCTAGGCTCTTAACCCCGGGAAGTTCTCTGCTGGGCTGTGTGAGGGACCAAGAATGTGGGGTGGGGTAGGGTTTGTGGGGGAGGGTGTTGTTCTGAGGGCATCTCGACTCCATAGTCCTCAAGTCCAGGGCTTTCTGATGGGTTTTTGTTAGAGTAGACGCACTTGTGATACCGTCCTCAGTCCTACGGGGTTCACAGAGCACGAATCCAGAAGCCAATCAGGAAAGAGACTGATAGAGCTCGGTTATGTGATTTGTCTAGAGCAGCTCTCTAAAACTAGGGGCAGTTTCAGCGGCTGGTCCGGTCTATAGAGCGAGTTCCAGGACAGCCAGGGCTGCACAGAGAAACCCTGTCTCAAAAACCAACAGCAAAAAACAAGAACCAAAAAACCTCCCAAACCTGGAGAGAGTGTGTGTGTGTGTGTGTGTGTGTGTGTGTGTGTGTGTGTGACAAACACCAGTGGGCACCCATGACATTTGGCAATGTCTAGACCCTGTTGGCTGATTCTGGGCTCAGTGGTGACGGCATGGAGAGCACCAGGGTAGAAACTCCTGACACCAGTCTGCTGCTGTTCTGAGGGAGTGGATGTCATGGCCTTCGAGAGGAGGGCTCGCTGTGCAGCCAGGGCTGGCTCTGAACTCACAACCCTCCTGCCTCGCTCTCCCCGGCGCTGGGATTGTAGGCCTGTGTTGTTGTGCCTGGAATGACTGATGTAGTAAAGGGAAGGCAGCATACTTTTCCCTTGCTTCCTAAGCCTCCTGTGCTCAGGACCTGCCCAAAGACTTGGAATCTTACATCCCGTTGCCCCCTCAGTCAGCGGGGATCACGTCTCATCAAGCACAGATTGTTATTTTCTGCATGTGGGGAGGAGATGATACCAAACCCTTCTAGACCTGAAATCTCACCTCTTCCCCTGTGTGATGTGGGCATCAACCCCCGGCAGGGATCGATCTCAGTCTTGCCGATAACTCGCAGCTTACACATCAGGCAGCAGTTAGTTTAGTGATCGGCCGTATTTCCAGCCATGTACCTGTTACAGCATCTTAGGTTTACTGTATCTGACTAATAACAGACCCATCCTGCACCCTTTCCCAAGCCAGCCAAGGCTAGCCAGGCAGTGGTGGCGCAAGCCTTTAACCCCAGCACTCCAGAGGCAGAAGCAGGTGGTGGGTCTCTGTGAGTTCGAGGCCAGCCTGGTCTACAGAGTGAGTTCCAGGACAACCAGGGCTGCACAGAGAAACCCTGTCTTGAAAAAACAACAACAACAAAAAACCCCAAAAAACCCAAGGCTGTCTTAGCCTCAAAGCGTAAGGTGCCACACTTTTAGAGTCAGTCTTTCTTTTAAGTTTTTCAGTCTTGGAGACAGCCTCTGTGTCCCAAAGCCTTTTTATCTCATATCTGTTTTGGAGAAGCCATTTTTAATGTCACTCTTTGTAGGAGTAAACAGTTATCTTGAACAGTGTTGAACTTTTTGATGCATAAATCTCCAGCCCTGGATTCGAAGCTGACAGTCTCGTGAGTCACGTGAGGGAAGCTCTGGTAGGAGCTCAGTAGGAGCCTCCCGTGGGAGGAGGATCAGGATTAAAATGCGGAAGGAGATGTACTGTGTGTGTTGTTTCACTGCTGGCGACACTGGTGAATCTCTTAAAAAAGTCAGCACAACATCCATAGCTCTGAAAGCGATACCTATTCTTTGGGGGCAAAGCAATGAGTATTTTGGGGCTGAGAGATGGCTCTGTGGTTAAGTTAAGAGCCCTGGCTGCTCCCTCAGATGACCTTGGTGTGATTCCCAGCACCCACACTGTAACTCCAATTCCGGGGAATCCAGCCCCCTCTTTTGGCCTCCATGGGCACCCAGCAGGCATGTGGTACACAGACATACATGCAGGCAAAACACCCATGCACATAAAAATAAATCTGAAAGGAGAGAGGGTATTTCACTTGACCAAGACCCATTTTTAGGATTCAGTAAAAGTCACCGATGAACTGGGTGGACTCAGGGTTGGTTCTCTCAGGTGGTGGCACTTTCGACCACTTTTGACAAGGGCAGGCTGATTAAGAGGTTTGAGAAGCTTGAGTGCCCCACACAAGTGTGAGTGACATGTCATATGTGTGAACTCATATGTGTCCATGTCACCGTTTGTAGAAATGACCCCAGAGACTTTGCTGTGTTACAAGTCATTAAGGGGTGAGGGGTGACGGGGGCCGAGGACCCCTCAGTAGCCATGCACAAGCGAGACTCTGGTTCTAGGCCCACGCACCACACAGATTGAATTTTTTTTTTTTTTTGAGGAGGAAAGTTTATTCAGTTCACACATCCACATGGTAATCCATCATTGAAGCAATCCAAACAGCAGCTCAAACAGGGCAGGAACCTGGAGGCAGGCACTGATGCAGAGGCCACAGAGGGATGCTGCTTACATGGTTTGCTCAGCCTGTTTTCTTTTTTTTTTTTTTTGCTTTCCTGAAGGGACCGGCTTACTTTATTTTTTTTTTTCCATCACAGGCCATTTATTTTGTTCTATTCATTCACAGTTAATACAGAAAATACTTGGAAACATTTCCATATAATGTTTGACACAGAAATCATCAAATAGAAGTATACAATGTTGACAGGAGGAAGTACTTTTATAATTTATAACCCCAAATATATTTATAAATTAGAAATGGAAAGATCTACAAATGAAATTATGAAGGTTCACCAAAGTCATTTAATCTGTCAGTTTCTCATTCATTTTTATGTCTTAATAATATTCTATTGTATGAATAAGCCACATTTTATTTCTCTCCAGTATTTGATAGCTATTTGAGTTGTTTTAACTTTTTTACTATTAGCAACACACTGCTGTAAACCTTCATGTACATGTTTCATAGGTGCACATTTTCAGTAGTTTGAGGATATATTCCTAAGGGTAGAATTGTTGAGTAACAGAGTAACAATGTTTTGCATTTTGACCAACCACCAAACTGTTTTGCCAAAGTGACACACCATTTTACAATCTCACCAAATCCTTGTTTTTAAGGCTCTGATTTTTGTACAAAAGCATTCAATCATTCTGTCAGACCAAACCAGGAAAAGTAAGCTATAGTTCAGAGCTGTTCTATTCCATTTACTATGCAAAGCCATTCTTGGCGTTTGCAACTCTCAGCACTTTTGAGTATTCTTACAGTGTTCACCTTTTCCTCCACCACTTTTTTCTTCTTTTTTTCTGGTTCATTTCTATCTATTACAAATGTATAAAGAATCCTCCATCAACGCTGCTGATAGCAGCAGAACCTTGAAAAATATACCTTTGGTTTGCCTCAGAAAAGGAATACATATTGCACTGTAAAGTTTATAAAATTGGCGCAAAACATTGTGATAATGTTACAATACCAGTTTTAAGAGTTCAGTGACTAATGGGGAGCCGATGGGATACATGCAGAACTGTGAAAGCAATCTCACTTAGTCAGCTGTACACGTAGACTGTAAATCTACATTCAGATCATTTCTGAACTAAGACTATCATCTCAGTTTATCTGTTGAGGTCAACCAGGAAACCCTAGAATATACCTTGATTTTTGCAAAAAACAAAATAGGGGGAGGGGTTTCTTCAGCATTTCAGTCCACGAGTAACAGTATCCTAACAGGCAAAGTGTTCTCTCACTGTCAACATAGAATGAACTGCTGCTGGAGGTCAACTTGGGCTTTAATTTGCATTAGCACTTACATGCATAGTAGTCCAAGTTGTTGACCTCATGACTTTAAAAAGTAACTCTAAAAAAGTAAAATGGCCCTTCTTGGAAGACTAAAGAAAGACATCCAGCCACAGTTGTAAAAAGTCTCATCAAAACAATATACCCTTTTATGAATTACACCTCAATTAAAAAAAAAAAAAAAGTAGCCCCAAATAAGAAGCAGCTCTGAAAAAGAAAATATAACTTAAGATATTTGAAAAAAAACAAGGTGAATACAGGTTCAAAAATAATTAAGATACATTTTCTTAAGGCTACCTAGAATTCGGCTTTAAAGAATTCTACCATTTCAAGTTTACCACTAGTTACTAGATACCTATTTACAAACAAGATGTTCACCTTTTTTGTTCCTTTATCAAGAGAAAAATCTACCTTCAGACTATGAGTGTGGTGATGGGGAGGGACTAGAAAACAAGATTCAAACAATCCCATGCAAATATCACGTTTTTCAAATGGAAGAACTCCAAACTGCACTAGAAGTTCCAATCACTAAGACACTTTCCATTGAAATGATTGAAGTACAACTACATGGCACCAAGGTTTAGGCCTAATATAGGCCTGACAACCAAGTCCTTGTTTTCTGGAAGAAAGGCCTCAAAAGTCCCACTCAATTCCACATAACAATACTTCAAAGATCAATTAGGTTTTCCTTTCCTTAATATTTTTGTTTTTGACTTCTAATCTTAAAGACTAGATTAAAACTTAGCTCATTTCCCAGAAGGCATTGCTTCCCTTTGCTCTATGAAAGAGTCCACCAAGACCTCTTCCTCAAAACCATCTAGCTCCCAGCCTCCAGCCTGTGCTTGTGATGCATCTTTCTCAACATCCTGAAAAGGTAATGTAGGTAAAATATGCTCATAAACATTAAAACTAGTTGTTAGAAAGACGTAACTAGCTTTATAATTTAAGTTTTAAAACATAAATACTTGCAACTTAATCTGCATTGACAATGATTGTCGAAGCCTAGAATTCAACATTTACAAATTCTCATTCACACACACACAAAACACACTATTATCACACAACTTGTGTCTTGAGAGAATCTTCTGCTTTTTAAATCTTTGGCCTCCCAGTCAATCCCAAGTTCAACCAACTTTTCCGAGTTCTGGTAGTTACCTGGACCACTGAGGCATTGCCACAAGACTTTTCTCTTTTGAAACATCCTTTTTCTCTATATATTAGGATAGCTACACCAGCTTGTTTCTTCTGTGGTGTATGTTGGTGTGGGATTATCTATTGTTTGATTTTTCATGGATGTGTTTAGCTTCTTTGGGTTGAATTTTCCCTTCTAGTGCTTTCTGTAGGGCTGGGTTTGTAGACAGGTATTGATTAAATCTGGTTTTTTTTTTTTTTTTTTTTTTTTTTTTGGTTTTTCGAGACAGGGTTTCTCTGTGTAGCTTTGCGCCTTTCCTGGAACTCGCTTTGGAGACCAGGCTGGCCTCGAACTCACAGAGATCCACCTGGCTCTGCCTCCCAAGTGCTGGGATTAAAGGCGTGCGCCACCACCGCCCGGCTTAAATCTGGTTTTATTCTGGAATATTTTGTTTACTCTGCCTATGGTGATTAAGAGTTTTGCTGGGTATAATAGTCTGGGTTGGCATCCGTGGTCTCTTAGTGTCTGCATGAGATTTGTCCATGATCTTCTAGCTTTCATAGTCTCTATTGAGTAGTCTGGTGTTATTCTGATGGGTTTACCTTTATATGTTACTTGGTCTTTTTCCTTTGCGGCTCTTAATATTTTTTCTTTGTTCTGTGTGTTTAGTGTTTTGATTATTATGTGGCGAGGGGACTTTTTTTTTGGATCCAGCTTATTCGGTGTTCTGTAAGCTTCTTGTATCTTCATAGGTATTTCTTTCTTTAGGTTAGGAAAGTTTTCTTCTATGATTTTGTTGAATATATTTTCTGTGCCTTTGAGTTGGTATTCTTCTCCTTCTTCTATCCCTATTATTCTTAGGTTTGGTCTTTTCATGGTGTCCCAAATTTCTTGGATGTTTTGTGTTACAACATTTTTGTCTTTAGTGTTTTCTTTGACTGACGAATCTATTTTCTCTATCGTGTCTTCAGTGTCAGAGATTCTCTGTTCCATCTCTTGCAATCGGTTGGTTATGCTTGTTTCTGTAGTTCCTGTTCGTTTTGTCAGGATTTCTATTTCCAGCATTCCCTCAGCATGTGTTTTCTTTATTGTCTCAAATTCATTTTTCAGATCTTGGAATGTTTCTTTCATCTGTTTAATTGCTTTTTCTTGGCTTGATTTGATTTTTTCCCATTTTTTGTTCGTTTTTTCTTCCATTTCTTTAAGGGAGTTTTTTATTTCCTCTTTAATGGAGTTTTTCATTTCCTCTTTAAGGGAAATTTTTATTTCCTCTTTAGGAGAGTTTTTCATTTCCACTTTAAGGAAAGTTTTTATTTCCTCTTTAAGGTAGTTTTTCATTTCCTCTTTAAGGAAAGTTTTTATTTCCTCATTGAGGGAATGTTTTATTTCTTCTTTAAGGGCCTCTATCATCTTCTTAAAGTCATTTTTAGGGTTGATTTCTTCTGTTTCTTCTGTCATGGTATGTTTAGGTCTTTCAGGTGTAGAATCACTAGGTTCTGATGTTGCCATATAGGTCTTTATGTTGTTGCCTGTATTTTTGCACTGGTGTCTACTCATCTTTTCCTCTGTACGGTGCAGGTGGTATCTGTGTCTGAGAGTGCCTCTCTTGTTCTAATTTTTAGTCTTGGTTTAGTAGGGGTTCTTGGTTAAATTGGTGCTATTGGGCTGTTTCTTCAGGGACAGCTGATTTCAGTCTGTGAATTATATACTTATGATTCTGGTGATCTGGTTTAGTGGCTGGGTAGCGCCTTCTGTGTTACCAGGTCACGTTTTATTCATTTGTCAACTCCTCAGCTGATCTTGTTTCTTCAGACTTCAAACTGTAGGCATCTGAATCCTCTCCCAGATGGGTTTCAGCTGAGCAGGGTAGTCTCACCAACACCTCCACTTGCTACCGCTGCCAGGCCCATCCACCTCTGTGAACTGCCACGGGGCCTGTATGTCTCTGCCGGTTGCCGCCGGGCCTGTATGTCCCTGTCGGCCGCTGCCACCGGGTCCTTCCACCTCCGCGAGTCGCTGACCTGCGTCCTCCTGTCCCCGCCGTGTGGCCTGTCTACTTCTGTGGGCTGCCGCCGGGCCTGAATGTCTCTGTCGGCCTCTGGCGCTGGGTCCGTCCACCTCCGTCTGCTTATCTCCGCCACAGGGCCTGTCCACCTCTGTGGGCCGCCGCTGGGCCTGAATGTCTCCACCAGCTGCCGCTGGGCCTAAATGTCCCTGTCGGCCGCTGCCGCCGGACCCGTCTACCTCTGCGGGTCGCTGCCACAGGCCTACCTGCGTCTGCTTGTCTCCGCCATCTTGAATCGTCCCCCCCAGCCTGTTTTCTTATAGAACCCAGGTCCACTAGCACAAGGAATGACAGATTGAATTTTATTGATTTAGATTGTGCTTGTGAAGGGGCAAGATGAACTTGACTCTGTGTGTGGTGGTGGGGTGCACACTCAGGTAGCTGTGTGGTGGCGGGGGTGGGGTGGGGGTGAGGACACGGGGACGGTCAGAGACCAACCTTAAATGTCATTTCTTGGGACCTACCCGCTGTGGTTCTTGAGACGGAGGCTCTCAGTGGGACCTGGGGCTTGCTGATTAGGCTGGCGGGCTGGCCAGCCTGGGGACCTCCCCGTCTCCACCTCCCGAGCACTGGCATAGCAGGTGTGCACCGCAGTGCCCAGCTTTTTACTTGGGTTCTGGGGACTGAAGTCGGGTGCTCATGCTTGCACTGATGGCACTTTCCTGTCGGAGCCGTCTCCCCAGTCCCTACATTCCCCCCTGCTTCCCCCCCCCCCAGTTTTGAGACAGGTTCACACCGTGTAGAACTCACTATATATAGACCAGGATGGTCTTGAACTCACAGAGATCCTCCTGCCTCTGCCTCCCGAGTGCTGGAACTAAAGGCCACACGCTCAGCTTGCTCTCTCACTCTCTCGAGTCATTAAAGGTTTGGAAGGCAGAGTCCGTTATCTGCTGACTTTGTGTCAACTTGCAGCGTAAAAGTTTAGGATCGTTCCCGAGCATTAAATTCTCCCTGCTATCCCAGCACTCAGGAGGCAGAGGCAGGCGGATCGGATCTCTGTGAGTTCGAGGCCAGCCTGGTCTACAGAGTGAGATCCAGGACAGCCAGGGTTACACAGAGAAACCCGGTCTGAAAAAACCAAACAAGGAAAACCTCTCTGCTAATGTTTGAATGTTAGATCCAGGGAACGCTTCCTAACTGTGCAGTGGCTGTGAAGTCCAGTTTCTTCTTTTTCTATGAAAAAGAAAATAAGTACCAGGTGAAAAAACGTTCAGTGCCTGACACACACAGCCTGGGTCTCTCTCCGTTTGGCGAGGTGCGAGCATCAAGAGGAATGTCCCCCATGCAGGAGAGAGGGGCCCTTTGTCAAGTACCTGTTTGACATGGCGCATGCGCAGTGCTGTTGTAAGCGTTCGTTCGTGTGGGAGACTGAGGGCAGCCGCTGACACCGGCTCTCCTGAGCCTGCCTTACCCTTGTGAGCTAGTGAACTGTCCGCGGCTGAAGCCGGAGGAGATAACCAGCTGCACCCACGGAACCAGCTGGCAGGACGGAGCCAAGCATGACCACAGGGATGTGGGGGCCGGTGCAAAGAGCGGGGAGGACGGAGCCATGCATGACCACAGGGATGTGGGGGCTGGTGCAAAGAGCGGGGAGGACGGAGCCATGCATGACCACGGGGATGTGGGGGCCGGTGCAAAGAGCGGGGAGGACGGAGCCATGCATGTCTGTGCTCTAGGCTCTCACGCACGCACGCACGCACGCACGCACGCGCACACACACAGGGTTTCTCTGTGTAGCCCTGACTGTCCTGGAACTCTGTAGACAAGGCTGGCCTTGAACTTACAGAGATCCGCCTGCCTCTGCCTTCCAAGCACAAGCAATTTTACGATTTGTTTTTATTTTTATTATTTATATGTGTAAGTCTGTGCATGTGTGTGCAGGTGCCTATGGGGGCCATAAGAAGTCACTGCCTTGGTTCCTGTGAGCCACCTGATGTGGGTGCTGGGAATTGAACCCTGGACCTTCTGGAAGAGCAGCAAGCACTTCCTGCCGAAATGTCTCTCTAACCCCTACATTTATGTTCTTATGTGGATATTTCTCACTTTAAAACTCCCAGACTCCCTCCCTTCCTTTCCTTCTCCTTTAGATGAAAAACGGGCTGGGATGGCGGCTCAGTGAGGGGGATCCACTAGCACCTGTGTAAAAACCTGGATGGGGGCCCTGAGATGGCTCGGTGGTTAAGAGCACTGTTGCTCTCCCAGAGGACCCGGGTTCTATTCTCAGCACCCACAGAGCAGCTCACAACTCTAGTTCCAGGGGCTCAGACAACCTCCTCGGACCTCTGCAGGCGCCAGGCACTCAGTGTGGTGCACATGCGGAGTGTAGGCAAAACGAAAATAGAAACAATTTAAAAAGAAAAGATAAAGTTACTGGGTGGGCTCAAAAGTAGACAGTGAGCAGCTGCCCTGCCCCCACCCTGCTCCCACCCTGCCCCCATTCTGCCCCACCCTGCCCCCACCCTGCTTATTTCAGCCCTCCGTCTCTCTGTGCGCCCTATTTCAGGAGTCCTTCTTCTTCGTGGCCTGTGGCAGAAGAAGCTGGTGAGGTGGGATTTCTGGGGCCCTTGAGCTGGGCTGCCTTTGTCCAGGGACGGAAGAGTGGTCCAGTGATCTTGCAGCCCCGGACTGTAGGGGCAGGGGTGGCGCTGGGAGAAGCTCAGGGAGTGGACTGTAAGAAAACCTCAGGGTGTGCTGCAGCTTCAGATTTTCACTCTGGGATTTTCCTATAGGGTCAGGTGACTCTCTGTGAGGTTGTTGTCCAGGTTCCTAATAGCAACACAGGAAATGGATTTTAATCTCTCCGCTTGCTGCTCCGTTTGGGGGCTGTTTAATGATGTGGCTTCAGCAATAGCAGTATGGGCCAGTTGGGAGTGTGCCTAATGAATGTGTCACTTATTTTTAAAATGCATGTTTATGATTTATTGTGTTTTTTATGGAATGGGACAAAGGGTAAATGATTTATGTGCCTGCTTCTAAGTTGGTACTCTTGTGGGTAACTATTGAGCATGTTTGGGATTCTAGAAAAAAACATTAGTCCTTAACTGTTATGGAAAGCATGGACTGTTTTTTGTTTTTGTTTTTGTTTTTGTTGAGACAGGGTTTCTCTGTGTAGCCCTGGCTGTCTTGGAACTTGCTCTATAGACCAGGCTGGCCTTGAACTCACTGAGATCCACCTGGCTCTGCCTCCCGAGTGCTGGGATTAAAGGCGTGCACCACCATCACCTGGCTATCCCAGGGAGTGTTTTTATTTACTTTTTGTATAGTTTATTTATTTTTGAATTTTGTGTATATATGTGTTCTGCCTGCATGTATGTTTGAGCGTCACATACATGCCTGGTACCCACTGAGGTCAGACAGATAGTTGTAAGCTGTCATGGGGGTGCTAGGAGTCAAACCTGGGACCTCATCAAGAGCAACAAGTGTTCTTAACAGTTGAGCCATCTCTCCAGCCCCTTTTTTGCCGGGGACCTGTTCCAGTGGGGTTCAGGTCCCAAAGAGGAGGTATGGAGTCAAGGGGGTGGGGGGGGCATGCAGATGACTGACCGGATCTGAGGGTGAATCAGGATGACTGCTCATTTATTGAAGAAAGGCTACATCTTTTGTACTCTGTAAACTATTGTACAATAGTCTAGCCACAGGCAAGCTTGAAAGCAGATTGACTCAATGATTTAGGCCCGAAAGTGGCCATTAACTTCATTACAGCATTTTTTCCTGAGGCAAAAGCTGGGAAGTTCAGCAAGTATCTAAATGCCTATTGCTCTCAAAGGGTCACACCTCCCTCTTGGGAATCTGAACCTGCTGGAGCTGGACTCCAGCACTTATTTTTCAT
Source organism: Peromyscus maniculatus bairdii (assembly GCF_049852395.1). Classification (NCBI taxonomy): domain Eukaryota; kingdom Metazoa; phylum Chordata; class Mammalia; order Rodentia; family Cricetidae; genus Peromyscus; species Peromyscus maniculatus. The sequence continues at coordinate 199,184,236 of NC_134852.1, forward strand.
TTTAAAGTGTGTGTGTGTGTGTGTGTGTGTGTGTGTGTGTGTGTGTGTGTGTGTGTGTGTGTTTGTTTTAAGACAGTTTCATGTAGCCCAGGCTGGCCTCAGACTTGCTATGTAGGTAAGGATGGCCTAGAACTCTTCATCCGCCTGCCTTTGCCTCCCAAGTGCTAGGATTACAGACCCTTGCCACCATGCTTGTTTCAGGGAATGTTTTGGAAAGAATTTTCAGCCAGGTGGTGGTGCACGCCTTTAATCCCAGCACTCAGGAGGCAGAGGCAGGCGAATCTTTGTGAGTTCGAGGCCAGCCTGGGCTACAGAGTGAGTTCTAGGACAGCCAGGCTACACAGAGGGGGGAAGAAAAAAAGGAGAATTTTTAGTCCCTGATTCCAGAGGTTCTCGCTCCACATTAAGAAATACCTGAGGGGGAGCTCGGGAGATCTCCAGCACCCACAGAAAGGGCAGCAGGCATCTCTTAGCTTAGCGCTTTCTCTAGTGCGTCACTGGCTCCAGGCTTTGGCTTTACCTGTTAGTGGACTTTGTATCTAGAGAGAGGGGACGGAGCCAGAGCCCTTAAGGAGTGAAGCACAAGTCAGACCTGAGCTGTGAGGTGATTGAGACTTACCGGATGGGTCTGCTGCCTCTCTTAGGGGGACTTGCCCTTTTAGCTCAGGCTCTTTGTTCTTTTGGGAAAATGCTGAATTCCAACAAACAGCTTAAAAATCCATTCCCTAGTCTCCAGTGCGTGTACAAGGCTGAGTCTTGGTTAACTTCTTGCAAGTGGCTTGCTCTATCAGAAAGGATGAAATTTACCTTTTGCTAGCAAAGCTTAAAAAATCATTTCCAGGGGGCTGGAGAGTTGGCTGAGGGGTTAAGAGCACTGGTTGCTCTTGCAGAGGACCTGGGTTTGATTCCCTGTACCCACATGATGACTAACAACCACCTGTAACACCAGCCACAGGGGGATCTAATGCCTTCTAGCCTCCAAGGATGCTTCGTGCATGTGGTTCACAGACATACATGCAGGCAAGCAACCACACACATTAAAAAAAAAAAAAAAAAGTTCCAGGCACGGTATATATTGTGGAGGGTACAGAATGAGTGTATGACAGTGTCACTATGGGAGAAAGACAGATCAGGCTAATGTGTAGAATCAGCAGGCAGGAACCCGCTCCGTTGTTCCTTGTGCCCTGTTCAGAGTGTCCGCTTGAGCAGATTGTCACGCTTCCCTTAGCTCTTCGCGTAGCCTTACATTTGCATCCCTTAATATTAGAGATGATAACTTGACTTTCTGGTTGTTCAAAATGCAGGTAGCAGGGCATGGTGGTGCACGTCTTTCATCCCAGCAATTGAGAGGAAGAGGCAATGGGTTTCTGTGAGTTCAGCGCCAGCCAGGTCTACATACTGAGTTCTAGGACCACAGAGAGAGACTGTCTCAATTCACCCCCCACCCACCCCACCCCCCCAAAATTAGGTAAATCCGTATAGCTTTAGAGAATACTTTTCCTAACCACCCTTTTCCTAACCACCCGTGGACCTTTTTCTGAGGACCTACGGAGCTGGCCCTGAAGGCCCTGCATTTTCAGGATGTGGGGAAGCTGGCCTCCTTTGGTTTCAGTACCCGAATCAGGAGACCTCTGCCCGGTGGATGTGCAGTGCCAGAGTTGGTCTGTTTTCCATTCAAGGTTCAAGGGTGGAAGAAAAAATCGTTTTATTGTTTACCGTGCAGTTGGAAAGTAATTGTAAGAGTCTCAAAAATATTGTTAAACCTATTAAAGTCTCCACAGCCTAGGGGAGAAAACTTGCTGAAGCAGCGCCCGGGCATCGCCGAAGGGTTTGTGCGGAGCGCGGGGCTCCGTCAACCGCTGAGTTCTCCTTGAGACCCGCCGCACCGTCCACGCCAGCTCTCTTTCTTCTGGTCCTTGAGAACACCAAGTGTGGTGCATGCGCGTTACATCCCCTGCCTAGAGCAGTGTTCCTAAACGTCGGCTTCAGCCAGGGTCTCCTTGTCCTGCGGGGCGTAGTTCAGATGCCGCCATCCCATGCGCTTCCCCAGCTCTACCTAAATCTTTGTCCTCTTTTTCTGTTGTAATATCCTGTGAAGCTTGTTATTCTTTAAATTCCAATTTTATTTGAAAATGAGAATGTAAAATCTTTGTTGTTCTGTAGTTTCATAAAATGTACACACACATATAAAATGTGTGTGTGTGTGTGTGTGTGTGTGTGTGTGTGTGTGTGTGTGTGTGTGTGTGTATATGTATTCATTACCACCCCTAAATTCCACATCTTAACTGTTCTGGAAATTGTCTCCAGTCATCTCTGAATACAGCCACGCTTCCACTCTCTTTTCTTTTCTTCATGAGCATTTTGTTATTTTCCATTTCCATGTTTTTTTCCTAGTTGAGAAAAGCACACTTTGCTGGGTAATTTTCTCAGATCTGCTCCCTGGTTTATTAATTCTCTTTTTAACTTTGCCAAATCTCTGTCTAACCCATCTATTGAGGATTTTTTTTTATTATATTTACTTATTTATTGTATGTGGGTAGGAAGCCTGCATGTAGAGGTCAGAGGTCAGTGTGTAAGAATTATTCTTGCCTTCTACTGTGTGGGTCCTAGGAACTGAGTTCATTAGGCTTAGTGACAGTGATGTCATTATCCATTGACATCACCTCGATCCTGCATTTTTACTTTCATGGATGAGTTTTCCAAATCTATTTTCTTGCTTTCTTTTTTGGTTTTTTCAAGACAGGGTTTCTCTGTGTAGCCCTGGCTGTCCTGGAACTCATTCTGTAGACCAGGCTGGCCTTGAACTCAGAGATCCACCTGCGTCTGCCTCCCGAGTGCTGGGTTAAAGGTGTCTGGCCTCACTCTTGCTCTCTCTCTCTCTCTCTCCCCAAGACTCGGAGTGCTTCATGACTTTGTACTAATGCTTGCTTGGGGCCATTCTGCTCTCTGTGTCGTTATTTGTGCTGCTGGAACAAGCGTCGGCCACTAGCTCTCCTTTGCTAATATTCTTCTCTCGGTATATTCTTTCTTTTTGGGCTTTAGTTATTTGGAACCTCACCTTTTTTTTTTTTTTTTTTTTTTTTTTTTTTTTTTTTTGGTTTTTTTCGAGACAGGGTTTCTCTGTGTAGCTTTGCGCCTTTCCTGGAGCTCACTTGGTAGCCCAGGCTGGCCTCGAACTCACAAAGATCCGCCTGCCTCTGCCTCCCGAGTGCTGGGATTAAAGGCGTGCGCCACCACGCCCGGCTTGGAACCTCACCTTTGATGTGTGTGTGTGTGTGTGTTCATGTGCAGGTGCACAAATGTACAAGGGTGTGCAAGCGTGTGTGTGTGTGTGTGTGTGTGTGTGTGTGTGTGTGTGTGTGTGTGTGTAGGCCAGAGGACAGTCTTGGACAGGCGCCATCCTCCCCTCCCTTTTGAGACATTCCTGGCCTAGGACTCCCCAGTAGCTGGGCTGCAGAGCCACTGAGCCCCAGGAACCCACCTGTCTCTGGCTCCCCGGCACTGGGATTACAAGCGCCTTCCTCTCGTATCTGGTGGGTCTGCGGATTGCACTCAGGTTCTCAATCCTGAAAGGTACTCTCCCTGCTCAGCTGGCTCTGTACACTCCCTCCTTCCTTCCTTCCATCCTTCCTTCCTTCCTTCCTTCCTCCCTCCCTCCCTCCCTCCCTCCCTCCCTCCCTCCCTTCCTTCCTTCCTTCCTTCCTTCCCTCCCTGCTTCTCGCCTCCCTCCTTTCTTTCCTCTTTCCTTCACTCCCTTTCATTTTTTCCTTCTGTCTTTTCCCTAGATAGGGTCTTGACCTGGACCTCAGGCTAGTTTTGAACTCATGGTGATTCTCCTGCCTCAGCTGCCTCAGCTTCTTGAGTTCTGGGATTAGAGGTGTAAGTGACCACACCTGGCTGAAACCTCTTGTGTCTTATCTGAACACTCTATTATCCTAAGTTCATTTCCTTCCAGCTGGTCTTACCCTATTTGTTGGATTTTCCAAGTCTTGTTTGTGATGGATCGTGTTTTATATATTGTGTATTTCACCTGTAAACCCATCTTCAGTAGAGCTTTATTTATGGGATTCCTTACCATGTGTCTTAGGCTTTCTGCAGCTGTGATGAAGCATCATGACCGAAAGCAACTTGGGGAGAAAAGGGTTGATTTCAGCTCACAGCTCCACATCCCAGTCCATCACAGAAGGAAGTTAGGAGGAATCCTGAGACAGGAACTGATGATGCAGAGCAGTGGAGGGTGCTGCTTACTGGCTTGCTCCCATGGCTTGCTCAACCCGCTTTCCTACGGCATCCAGGACACCCAGCCCAGGGGTGGCAATGCTCACCGAGAGTTGGACACATTAGTCAGCAATGATGCACTTCGTGGTCTTGCACTCAGACCAATCTGGTGGCAACATTTTCTGGACTCGACTTCCAAAATGACTCTAGCTTATGTCAAGTTGACGTAAAACTCGCCAGCACAACTGACTCCTTGTCCCCTTGGCACACAGACACATCACGTTCTACTAGAACCTTTTTTTCTCTTTTGTCCCCAAGATGACATGTTAACATCACAATATAAAACACTGTGCTTCTGAGTGAGACTTCTTTGGGGTTTTATATTTCTTCTGCAAGATGGCTGGTGCTAGCCTGGGAACTCTCCCTTGCAACCCTTGTATCAGGAGTCAGTTCTCTCTTTCTACCATGTAGATCCTGGCGATTAACTCAGGCTGTCAGGCTTGGCAGCAAGCACCTTTATCCACTGAGCAATCTGGCCAGCCCAAGGACACTTTTTCCCCCAGAGACAAGGGTCTCACTATGTAGCCGGTCTCATGACTCTCCTTCCTCCTGTTTCTGACTGCTGGGATTCTGCAAACACCACCATGCTTGACTCTGAAACCAATTTTTATTACATTTTCAGTTTGAAGTTTTTTTTTTTTTTTTTTTTTTTTGGTTTTTCGAGACAGGGTTTCTCTGTGTAGCTTTGCGCCTTTCCTGGAGCTCACTTGGTAGCCCAGGCTGGCCTCGAACTCACAGAGATCCGCCTGGCTCTGCCTCCCGAGTGCTGGGATTAAAGGCGTGCGCCACCAACGCCCGGCTGAAGTTTTTTTTTTTTTAAGGCAAGTCAAGTCTTATGTTAGTTTGAGGGAAGGCCCCATGATCATGGATTTTTAGAGGAAATTTCTCCCCTCCCCATTCAGATCTAATGGCTCTTTTATTTTTTCTGATCTGTATTTCCCCTTTGAGGGTCCTATCTTTTGTGATTTGTTTGTTTTAAAGATTTATTTATTATGTATTATTGCCTGCACACCAGAAGAGGGCATCAGATCTCATTACAGATGGTTGTGAGCCACCATGTGGTTGCTGGGAATTGAACTCAGGACCTCTGGAAGAGCTGCCAGTGCGCTTAACCGCTGAGCCATCTCTCCAGCTCTGTTTTGTTTTAGACAGGGTCTTGCTTGTAGCCTTGCCTATCCTGGAAATTGCTATATAGACTGTACTGGTCTTGAACACTCAGAGCTTCACCTGCTTGTGGCTCCTGAGTTCTGGGATTAAAAGAGTCTACCACCATGCTCAGTGGGTCTCATCTTTGTATGTTGGGTCTCAATTCCATCTCCCTGCTTCAGAGTGACCCCAGATCATCAAATAACCCACTTGGCAGGGCAACCAGAAAGCTCTGGCCTCATTTCTGGGTGTGACTTCTACTTTCCCTCTGTAATTTTCGGTTCCTGGAGCTCTTCCTTGCAGGCTCAGTGTCTAATTAAGACGCTGTTGTTATGTAGCCAGTAGTTCACGGTAGAACTTTTGCCTACCTGTCCTTATTGTCCTGCTCGCGCCTCACCCCACACGTCGCCTGGCGTATGATTAATGTAAAGAGCGTGCATAGCTAAGTGATTTTAGGGGGGTGGGGGAGGCCAAACATTTCCACTAGAAGTTCGTTCTCTCTGCATGGAGAGCCCGAAGTGTCATTCACAGCAGACAGCCAAGAGAGCTGGTGCCCTGTGTACTTTAACATCCAGTAAAGGACTTTGATTTTCCTGTTTTTCACTCTTAACCTTTAAAATTTCAGTGTTTTCCTAAGGATGTGAAGATGACGTTGGCATCAGCCAGTTGCTCCCAGGGTTTTCCAGCCCCATAAACTGGCAAATTAAAACCATGCCTGAAGAACCATTACCGCCCAGTGTCTCTTTCTAAAATGCTGGCACTGAGAAAGTTCTCATGTTGATTAAATTGACCTTTACAGTGGCGCAGCTAAGAATAGCAACTACAAGATGTGGAAACTGTTAAGGACATCATTAGTCCCACGGCTTATGCTGCCACTAAAGAAATGAGATAATTTTTTGCTTATGTGCAAAAGACGCACCGTTCAGCCTTTTCCCATTGTAAGAATGTGCTCGTGAGTCTCTGTGTTGGCCTTGATTGTTTCTTCTTTGTGCTACTCTGTTTGTTTGGTGTCTCTTAGAGCTGATCACAGCGTGTGTTGCCAGGGCTGTACACATGGCCCTGGAACAGAGATTGTTCATTCACTGCTGCCATTCTTAAGGTGAAGGCCTCGGTGTAACAGCACTTTCTAAAAATTGTGTGTGGGGGTTATGCCTGCATGCATGTCTGTGCACCATGTGTGTGCAGTGCCCATTGAGGCCAGAAGGGGGCGTTGGATCTCCTGGCACTGGAATTACAGGTGGTTGTGAGACCCTATGTGGATGCTAGGAATTGAACCCCTGTCCTCTGGAAGAGCAGCCAGTGCTCTTAACCTCAGAGCCATCTCTCCAGCCCCAAGAGCACTTAGGTTTTGCAGTTCCCTTTTGATATGTTCTATGTCTTCTTACCTTGTTTTTCCTTTTCTTTCCTATATGGACTTTTAGATGCCTTTCTAGGAGAGGGTGACTGCAGATTCTTTCTCTCTCTCTCTCTCTCCCCCCTCCCACCCTGTGTGTGTGTGTCTGTCTGTCTCCCCTCTCTCTCTTTGATATTTTATTTTGATATGTATGGATTTTGCCTGAATGTATGCCTGTGCACCATGTGCCTACAGTACCTGAGGAGGTTGAAGGTAACTTTTAAAATGTCAATCTGGCCTGTCTTCTGCCTGCCTTGTTAGGCTCTGGCTCACCTAACCTCCCTACTTCTGTCATCTCCTAGCCAAAGAAGTTCGCTGATAGCATTTTTGTTCTGGAACATTCTTCTCGTGCCTTTCCTGTAGCTACACTTCCTAATCATCCTCCTCGTCCTGAGTGGCGCTCACCTTCCTCCCAGGAGCCGTCTAGACCGTCACGTGCAGAGGGAACGGGGGGGGGGGGGTGGGCTTGCACTGTGCTGCAGAAAGGAACGGGGTGGGGGACCTTGCACGCATTCCATCCCCCACTGGGGGGAACTTCTCCTGTTCTGCTCCCTGACGTGCCAGAGCGTGGCATGTTGAGCTCAGAAGGGAGGAGCCCCAGCGTGTCCCCTCTTCCCACTGCTCGGTGTAGATGAGGTACACTGTTCCCAAGTAGAAGTCTACGGGAGCTGGGCCGACACCGTTTCCGTCAAAAGCGAGTCTTGTTTGGCTTGAGATTTTCATTGAAGCAGCTAAGCATGGAGAAGTAGCAGAAGTAGCTTACACAGGGCGGCCCCATGGCGAAAGCTCAGGGTCTGGAGTCTCACGAGCCTGATGGGTTCCCTCCCTTGCTTTGTGGCTGTGGGCCCTCAGTTCCCTGTCCTGCTTACTTCAGAGTTCCTGAATTCTCCACAGGAGCGGGTGGAAAGCTTGAGAGCGGCGCTGGCCCCTAGCAGTGTTGGCCACAGCCGTTACGATTCCCCTCAGCCTGCCCGGCCTTGGTGGAGAGAGGTCCCGTGGCCGTCGGTCATAGGAGCATGTGATGTCCTGGGATGGGCACGAGGGACCGAGGAGAGCAAGGTTCCGACCCTCAAGAACATCACAGTCCATTCTCCAGTTTACTCTGGAAAAGGGAATGAGAGGGAGGGGTTTTCCATTCAGGCCTGGGCCTACACAGCACGTGTGTGCCGTGCTTGGCGAGGCCTGGGAGAACAGCGTGGAGAGCCGTGGAGAGCCGTGGAGAGCGCTGGGAATTTTTCGTATTAGACCTTCCCATGGTGTGCTCTCTAGTTCCTCTTGTATGTGAAGTGCCCCCCAGCAGGCTGTCCTGTTTTTATTAATGCCCGAGGAGGACAAAGTGCTGTTGGAATGGTCCTCCATGCCTCACAGTAATCATGGCTCACAGAACAATACTGATATTAGCAGCATGGGAAAACCAGCTTCCCAAGGCTGCGTATTAAATAAACCTCACGCAGGAATGGGGCTTTGGACGCAGACCCAACTCACTTTTAACTCCTTGAGCTCTGTGGGTGCTGAGCCACGAGTGGCCTTTGAACCCCCCTCTCGGTGGTGATCTCTGGCTGGGCTGCTGCTCTAGAACACCGGGCAGCGCCTCCCACCATTCTTAGAGGCTGTTGGCTTGAGTGAGAGGAGCCGTGGATTTTATGAACTCTTACATTGGCTTGGGGATGCTCTGTTGGAGGTGGGATGAGGCAGTGGGTTTGAAGAAAACCAGATGAAGCCTACACTTAGCATGCACCAGACCTCGAGTTTCATCCCCAGCACCCAAACCAGCCAAGCAAAAAGCCTGAAGATTGAGGAGGTTACGGATCGTGTTAACTGGCCCTAGGGCCATCGAGTCCCTTGCCCAAAGTCTTGTTCCTCTGAAGTGGCAGGACTGAGGCAGAATCTGAGCCTGCCAGGTTTCTTTCCTGCCGCAGGTCTGGCTGGGGGAGCGCACTTCTCATCCCAGCGATCCTTCTCACGTCTTCCTCTGAGCCCACTTCCTGTCTTCATCACTGCCTGCCTCCTTTCCTTTCCCATACTGCAGAGGGGCGAGATTCCCAAGAGCAAGAGGAGCGCAGAGGGCAGGGTCCCCGCCTTTGGGCACGAGGAGGGGGGCGTGGGTGGGGGGTGAGCAGTCCAGCTTAAAGCGGGTTTGAGGCACTGGGTTAAGGGGTGCCAGGGCAGCTAGCTCTGCACTGGAGCCAAGCAGCAAGGCAGTGGGGTCCTGTCTCTAACAGGAGCGTGAAGGGCCAAGAGCAGAGTGGACAGCGGTGGGTCAGGAGGACATTACTTGTTTAGATTTCAAGTGTGCTCGTTGCACAGGTCATGTAGGACTGGTTGGCCGCCTCTGCCTCATCTGGTGGATTTTCCCCAGGCAGAAGGATCGCTGAATTTATTTGCTGGGGTAGAGGAAGCATGGCCCGTTTTAAAAGTGCACGACTACTTTGAACTTGCTTTTGCAAACTAGTGTGCCAAAGAATGGCACTGGCAGGGCTTGGTGAGCTTGGAGAGGCTTGCTGTCCTTAGGAAAGGGGTGGTTTGCTCTGACGCCCGAGGGGCTGGGTCTGGAGCACGCAGCAAGCACAGCTCTGCTGTCTCCACATGCACCCTGCCTCTGAAGGCGCCTCCAATCGGACAGCCGCCTGCTAGACAGTGCTCTGCTTTCGCTGGGCTCGGGAACGCGAGAATAAGGAACTCGCAACACTGGGAGACTCGCTGGCTGTCAGCGTTTACTGCCCTTCCGCGTGTCTCCTGAGCTGGTCTATCCCGGGGCGTAAGAGTTCTTTTTCCGAATTAATTTTATTCTTCGTTACTGTGTGTGTGAGTATGCACATGTCACGGCACACATTCAGAAGTCAGAGGCCGGCCTGCGGGAGTTGGTACTCTCCTTCCATTGTGGGTTTCAGGGGATCAAACTTAGGTTGTCGAGTTTGTTGGACGTTTACCCACTGACTCAGTTTACCCAGCCCCGAGAGTGTGTGGTAGAGATGTGCACTGAGGAAGGATCTGGTATACAGTTCTGCCCTTTCTCCTGTCTCTCTCTGTAGCTGTAGGTCCCTCCTGTAGCTGCCTGGCCTCTGGACGCTCGTGGGTGCTTTGTGTATGCTTGAAGCCGGTGTAGGTAAGGCTAGAGCCGACCACGTGACTTGTTTCCCCTGGCAGCTGTCTGCCGGGATTTACGCCAATGGGCAGGGCAGTAGATGCAGATGGAACCTTTGGGTTGAGTTTCTTTGCTTGGGTAGGGTTTTCCTTCGTAACTTTGAGCTCGTTAAAGATAGGAACAATGTTTCCTTTATCTGTGCCTCCCATTTACCCAAGATGGTGCTTGGCACAGACTGATTATAGTAAATGAAACACTGAAAGTCAGATATGGCAGGTGACGTGTGTGTAAGTTTCATCATACATGTGTGAAGTTGCTCAAAATGTTTATTAGCTGAGGTTAAGGTTGGTTAGTATGTTATTTCATTTGTGTGTGTGTGTTTGTGCGTGTGCGCACGTGTGTGTGTGTGCGCGTGTGTGAGATATGTGTGTACCAGTTAGTGTGTCTGTGCACATGTGTGCATGAGAAGGCCAGAGGCTGACATTAAGTATCTTTCTCAGTTGCACTCCAGTTCATTTTTTTAATATATGATTTATTTATTGTTCACTGGTGTTTTGCCTGCATGTATGTCTGTGTGAAGGTTTCAGAAACCCTGGAACTGGAGTTAACAGACAGGTGTGAGCTGCCATGTGGATGCTGGGAATTGAATCCCCTAGAAGAACAAGCCAGTGCTCTTAACCACTGAGCCATCCACCCCTCCAGCCCCTCCACTTCATGTTTTGAGATGAGCGCTCACTGAGCCTGGAGTGAGTTCACCGAATCAGCTGGGCTGGCTAGTTGGCAGGGATCTTCTCGTCTCCATCAGGTCCTCTGTCTGTGAGCTGCTCCTCCCCCTTACACCCCCTACCATGTTGCTGGAATTACAGATGTGCACCACCATGCCCACATTTTTATATGGGTGCTGGGATCCAAACTTAGTTCCTAATGCTTACGCAGCAAGCACATTACCGGCGAGTTTTCTCTAGCCTCTGCCTCTCTTTGCCACAGATCCTCGCCCTGTATCCTAGGCTGGCTTGGACTCCACTCACTGTGAAGCCCAGGTTGGTCTTGAGCTCAATGCAGTCCTCCTGCCTCAGCCTCCAGAATTTTAGGCTTACCCACGTAGCCACCATGCCTGGTTGGTATTTTGTATCTTTAGTGGGAAATATAGTTTAAGAACGTTCATCCCATCCTCCTCCACCGGTGTTAAGGACAGAATTTGGCAAAGTGCTGCGTGGTTCCTCAGCAGTGCCCTTTATGTAGCTGCCCTGACGAGGGACATTATGAGTCGTGGATCAAGTCAAGACTTTCAAGAGATCGTTCAGTAAGTAAAAGTGCTCTAGCAAATTGAAATTGGACTAGGCCCCCCGTCTAGGTTCGCCACCTTTTCCCAAGAGGGAAGACTCAGAGGAGAAGGTTTTGTGGTTTTGCTTATCTGTTTATTCAGGGTTTTGTTTTGGTGTTCATTTGTGGCAGGGCCATGTGTAGCCCAGGGTGATCGTAACTTCTGATCTTCCTACCCCGCCCCTAAGTTCTGGGATGGCAGCTGTGCGCCATCACGTTGTTTTAACTTGGGCACAGCGGCTGCGCCTTAATCTACTGCTTTTCAGCCAGCAGTGTCTGCTCTGCAGGTACCGGCCTGCTTCTGGCAGCGACCCGGCAACTCAGGCTGGTGGGAATTCTGCTCCATAGGTACTGGCTCGGTCACTGCCACTAAATCTCTATTGTTCTATTTATAAATAAGACTCAAGATTCCAAGGCTGGGGTGAAAACCTGCTAGCTCAGAGAGGCTGAGTAGCAACTAGCTAACCTTCTCTCCTTGCTGGCATCTTCAAAAGAGAGCAAACTTCCACTCCGCCAAACAAAAAAAAAAGCCATGCCACTCCAGATTCTCCCCCACTGCTTTGGGGGATCTCTCTGTCTCTTCCAGATGCCCTCTGATGCTCTATGATTACTTTCTGTCAACTAGTTGCTAATGCAGCCTCTGACCCAAGGTTAATTTTATTTAATTAACGTAAATGCAGACTTGGGGTTCACAGTGTGACGGGTTTGAACACGTGGTTTCGTGCATCCTAGGCAAGTCTTCTGCCAGCTGAGCTACATTCCCAACCCGTGTTTTGCTTCCCAACCATCTTTTGAATCTCACTGTTAGCAGTCTGGGAGGGACGTTGGAAGGGAGATTGGAATGACTGACTAGATGGTAATTCTAGAGTCCTGTTTGCATTCAATATTCCGGAAAGTTTTACAGAAAGTGATTTCATTTACTGTTGGTCACAGGAGGATCGTCACCTTCCTAGCAACTGAGTTTGACACTAAACACGAACTCTTTCTCTTTGGACGTAGATAGAGTACGCACCCCCCTTGCCTCCCACCCCTCACCCCCGTCCTGTCTGAGGGGGGCCTCACTGTTTACCGTGTGGCTCTGTGTCATGACCCTTCCCTAATAAATAAACCTTTGTTTTTCTAAACTCTGCTGTGGTTGGGTGGTTCTTCTTATCTTGTTTCCGTAATGGGGTAAACCCCGGTGCTGTATGGGGGACAGACAGACAGACGTCCAGGTGGAGGAGGTGGGGGAGAAGGCCGTGGGCGCATGCCGTGGTGTAATGCGCTCCTCCGTTGTTTCTTGGTTCTGCAGGATAAAGAAGCCTGTGTGGGTACCAACAACCAGAGCTACATCTGTGACACGGGACACTGCTGTGGACAGTCTCAGTGCTGCAACTACTACTATGAACTCTGGTGTAAGTCCTTGCCCAGGGGGTTCTTGGCATCCCAGGGTCCCGGTTACCGCCTCTGCTCCTTGGGAAACGGCGGGCTGGCCAGCCTTTTCTGATTCTCTTGGGGACAGTGTTGGTGAGTAGAATCTGGTTCCGGGTTACGGAAGTGATTCCTTTCTAGAGGAGGAGGGCGTGGGGACCCTCTTGGGCACCGTGGGCCACCGCCGGGGCTGCAGTCGGCCTCTGTGGAGGTCAAGGTTGTGGGACAGCGCTTCTGCTAAACACACTTTGTGCCCTGATCGTTTTAGAACTCAGATGAGACGGTGTTGGCTGCCAGACAGAGTGGGAGGATGGGAGTCCCGAGGGCAGAGGCGTCTCCGGTGACCGACACTGCCGTGGTTCCCACAGCTGTTTCTCAAAAGAAGCAACTGTGGACTCTTTGCCCAGACAATTCCGGTCCCTCATTGTGCTCGCTGTGAAATCAGATGTTGAAGTGGCTTGTCAAACCTGCCCCCGATCTACTGCCCGTGATGGGCCTTTCTCTCTCCTCGCCCTCTCCTCCCAGTCAGTGACGGGAGGAAAACGGCTAGGACCGGCATTTGATCTGGCAAGGAAACCAGACTCCTGGCTGGGAAGTCTCTCCCTGTGAAGTGCAGTGGTCTTTGAAAGCCAGCATGGGTGCGTCCTTCAGATAGGACCTCTTCCTCACCCTCACCCTTCCCTTTCCAGGACTGAGGCCACCCGATCTACAGGAGTTCAGTGCAGGAAAGGACAGGGCTTCTCGATCCCACCAAGCCTGGTGTCTATAAGCCAAAGGAGGGTAGAGAGTTGCTATTTTAGAAGGGTGGAGCTGAGAAACTGACTAGGGAACACCAAGTGCCAAGCAGGTGGACTCGCTGTGTTTAAATGTTTTAAAATGCAGATAACCACAGGGTTCAAGTTCTCCCTCCCACCCCTTGTCAAAACAAAAGGCCAAGTCAGGCTGCCAAAAAGCACAGAGCTCCGGTTTGTTTTTCTGGGGCCCCGGGCCCAGCCGGCACCACTTACGGAAAGGAGTGGATAGCAGTGGCCCCATCTCAGACTGACAGAGCCTCCTGGGCGGTGGGGGAGAGCAGACGCTGTCACCACCAAAACTGGGTCACCAGAGCCAGGGCCAAGAGGTGGGCCAGTGGCAAGGCCTGGGAGAAGCAGATGTCTGGGAGAGGGGCTTCTGTCTCGTTACCTTCCAGATACAGTCAGCTGGGGAAGGGGACGGGCAACAGAGAGCAGCTTCCCTCAGACAAATCACGAGGCTTCCCGACTTCTCCGGGGATGGAGACCACAGACTGAGACGTTTCGGTGGCTTCTTGGGCAGGAGATGCCCAATACATATTTTTTTGTCCCTGTTAGGAAATCCTGAGGTCTTCCTCCTTACTTGAGGCCTAGCCTTTCAAGGAGTATATAGGAGGGCCTTGAGGGTTGGAATCAGCTATGAAGTTCTCAGCCAACCCACACGTGCTATTTTGTTGTTTCTTTGGTTTTTTTGTTTTCAAAATACTTTTTTTTTTTTTTTCCTGTATATAGTTGGTCTGGAAATTGTGGTGTAGCCCAGGCTGGCCATGAGCTCAAAATTCTGTTACCTCTGCCTCCCAAGTGCTGAAAATCATATGAAAGAGCATACACTTCTTGAGGTGTTAACCCATGTTCCCTCTAACTGCCTTTCAGTTTTGCCAGAACTGCAGAAGTAACTGGCTTTGAGTCGCTTTCCTACCTCTTGCCCCCTTTTCTGTGAGAGAGAAAAAAAACGAGCCAGTAATCGTGGGCAAGGTCAGACTAGGTGCCTCTTCATTTCACAAGAAAGGCCCTGGGGGAAATGCTGTTCCCACCAGCCCTTTTACCTCAGCTAAACTAAATTTGCCGTGTCCTAAGGACCGACATACACACAAGGTACAGACCTACAGGCACAGGCTGACCTTGAGTTTTGTCCAGCGAGTTTTCAGGTTGCTGTAACCTGATCCAGTCCCTGGGCCTGTGTGAGGTGGGAATGGATGCTCCTGTGTGACCAGCACGGTACCTGAGGCCACGGAAACCTGTATTTGAGCATCATTGTGCTTCTAGTCGTGCCGCAAAACGTGTTCCAGGGGTCTTAGACCACAGATTTCCAAGCCCTGCTCCCTTCAGGTGTGAGTGAGACCTGAGAGTTTGCAGTTCCAGCAAGCCCTTGATTGATGCCATGGCCTCTTCCGGTTCAGAAACGGGTGAGGGCATAAGTCTCAGCATCGGGAGGTAATCAAGTCGAGAGACGATCCGGTGTGTTCCATCAACACAGGGTGTGGAATGTGCCCCGTCTGCTGGTTCACGTTCAGAAGGAATTTGCTTTGGCCAGACAAGATCTGGGTGGCGTGTGTGGAAAAGGTGGCCTTTGAGGTGCACCTTTAGGGTGGAGAGGACTTATACACATACTGGAGAGTGCTCTTAGCCAAGGCACTGTAGGAGAGGGCCACTGTGGTGATATTTTGTTTGTACTCTTAGCAAATAAAGTTTACCTGAAGATCAGCAGACAGAGCCAGCCACAGAGTTAGCCATAGAGGTCAGGCAGTGGTGGCACACACCTTTAATCCTAGCGCTCGGGAGGCAGAGGCAGAGATCCATCTGGATTTCTGTGAGTTCAAGGCCACGCTGAACTACACAAGATCAATCCATTCTCAAAGAGAAACAGAGCCAGGCAGTGGTGGCATACACCTTTAATCCCAGCACTAGGAAGGTTGAGACAGGAAGTGATATGGCTGGGCAGAGAGAGGAATATGAGGCGGGAGGAGACAGGAACTCGGCTCTTCTTTTCAGGCTGAGGAGTTGGTGAGGTGAGAGGTGGTGGCTGTGGCTTGCTCTGCTTCTCTGATCTTCAGGCAAGCTTTATTTCCTTGATTACAAACAATATATCACCACAGGTCACTGTCCCAAACCTGTGCTCACTCGCCTAGGAGAGGTGGGTTCTAGAAAACTTGTAGATAGCTAAGTAGCGTCTTCTGCGCCTGTGAGGGAATCATGCTGTTCCCATGTCTTGGAGCTGGAGGAATTCAGAAATCACTCTGTTGTTTGTAGCTAAGAAGTGGCTGCCACTCTCTGTCTCAAGTTCTCAGAGGGCTAGGAAGGAGGAGAGGTTCAGATCATAGAGTCACAAAGGGCTTCAATGCAGGCTTAGTTTCCCTGAAAAAGATTGATCACAGAGACCCCAGAAGTTCAAGAGTACCCTCAAAGCCAAAAACAACCAAACCAAACCAAACCAAACCAAAACAAACAAACAAAAAAAAAACACAAGCATGAAGCCAGGTCCCCGGGTCTCGTCTAAGGCTCTTTTCCATTCTCCAGACCACATTTCCCAGGGAGAAGTCCAAGTTGGACTTTGTGTTCCTAAGATGATTCGGAGGAATTCTACTCAAGTGTCAGGGTTCCCAGGTTTGAATTTCAGCTGAGAGGAAAGGCACCATTTCTTGAGATGACATGTAAAAGACTGTTAGCAATCCACTGAATGCTAACAGGCTAATACTCGCTGTGTGATTTTAAATAACATGTGAGGAACTGGCCGTATTTGTGGGGCACTATGTGATTGGTGTTTCAACACATGCACAAGTCCAAGTTAATTTTATTTCTCTTTTTAGTTGATCTTAGAAATATGGTTGAGCTGATATGAAGGCCAACTTAAGGCATTTAGCTCCCGAGCACATTGGCTGGCAGGGAGCTTCCTTCTGAGCACAGGTCCCTAGGGGTCAAGGCCCCTGGACACAGGCAGGATGGCCAGCACACGACAGCCCATATCAGCGGACACAGCACCCTCTTCACAGCTGGGGCTCAATACATAGGAGTGGCCTGAGTTTTCCACAGAATTTTGCTAAGAACAGAACCTCGAAGCAGACTTTGGACTTGATCCTAACGCGTGTTTTCTATGGACTAGTTTTCGGGGAGGGGTCAAAGACTGCCATCTGTGGTCATGCCTGTCACAGCAACAGCTGTAACAAGACTGCACAGTACACAGGCGTGGAGTAGACCATGTCTTAACTCAGGCCTTCGAGTGATCAGATTCGGCAAAGACCGTGGTTCTCCCTATTTACAGACAAGGGTCACAGGTTGGTGAGAACTGGGATTTGAACCTGCGAACTGTGGTCACAGTTGGCTTGTCTGATACTGCAAACCTCTGGAATCTTCTTTTCCCAAGTTCAGAGATTTTGAGCAGCATCAGGACAGAAGTTCTTGATGGGAGCTGTCAGAGCCGAGGGGGTCTCCTCTGTCATATGAGGGGAGGGGGCTAAGTCACTCCAGTGTGCTCTGGCTCGCTGGCGGGGAATTTCCTGTCAGTTGAGGAGCGGTGTTTTCCCAAGTCTGTCGTGAACTCTGGGGCGCATGACTCAGTTCCTACATGGGACTGTGATTGTTTTTAAAAACATGTTTTCCATTTAGCTTAGCATGACAAATACTCCTCACAGCAAAGTCATAACTTGGGGAGGCGGGGAGGTGTCCTCTGGGTTGGTGTGTGTTTGGGGAACACAGGGTAGAGAGAGTCTTTCTTGTTGTGTTTTGTATGTCTTTGATTAGACCCAGCTTCTCAAAAATGTCTTCCTGTTAGGGATGGTAGCACACACCTGTAAACCCAGCACTTCGGAAGCTGAGGCAGGAGGACTGCCCCAAGTTTGAGGCCAGCTACAGTTATATAGCAGCATCCTGTCTCAAAAACAAAAACAATAAAACCTACCTTCTTGTATTTCTGAAATTGAGCTAAATTTTAAAATTTAGTTCCACCTCATTGGGTCTCATCTAATATCCCACCACTGCTTAAAGTCACTTTACAGCGTTACTAGTGTGATTTCCAGGACAGTCCAGTCGATGTGGGCCAGATCAGAATGTCCTCTGTCTGCCTTCCCAGCTCCATGTCCGTTTTTCTGTCCCTAGATGACACCCAGCGTGTCATCTGCAGGACCTTGTCCACTCTGTGTGTGTGCCCTCGTCTTGAGACACACAGATGATCCTCTTGTGCTCCTCTGTTAGAAACGAAGCAATGGTTCGCCCAGTTGAGACGAATGTGACATCTCACAGCTGGGGCGTGGTAGAGACAGTCCTTCTCATCGGAGCAAGTGGGAAACGTGGGCGAAGGCCGTGGGTGTGACTTGCTGGTGAGCAAGTGTTCCAGCACGCACGAGGTCCTGGATTTTGTTCCCAGGACCATGGAAAAGGAACAGGGAGAGAGAGAAGAGAAAGTGGGCGTGTGGGGTTCCACCAGTGCTCACTCTTTTATTCGCCTCTTCCCCTCCTGGCCTTCTGGGCTCCCTAGTTTTTCCATTTTGTGGTTTTTGAAAAAAGAAAGCTTTTCCTACGCTACTTCAGTTAAGGGGCCCTCTGCCTTGTTTTTTATCAAGAACCCCTTTCCAACTCCTCATGAGGTCGATAAGATGGCTCACGTGGTAGTTGCTGATCCCCGACTGTCATGGTGGAAGGAGAGACGAACTCTACTGAGTGGTCCTTTGTCCTTTGTCCATGTGTGTGAGTGTGTGCACAGAGTAAACTGTAATACAGTCTTTTCAGTGATTCCTGATAATGACTTACATCTTGGATAGAAAACCCTGTTGCACACTGCAGCAGTCAGGATAGGCTAGGTTTTGCTGCAGGAACACACATGTCCAGAATCCTACTGACCAAAACGAACAGGTTTCTTTCTCACCCTTACTGTGTGTCCACTGAAGGTGGAATGGGGCTTTGTTCCTGCTTGGGCATGTCTCATAGCCCAGAGCAGCAATGACTGGAATGTGGATGGGAAACTGATGGAAAGTCTCACACATGAACCATCCTAGTCTCTAAATGACATGCCACTTATACTTTCTGTCAGTCTAATTAGTCCCGTAACTCCCCCCCCCCCCAGAGGCCAAGAAGTTCAGCCCTGCCTGTGCACCCAAAGGCAGAGAATCAGGACTCTGTGGTGAACGTGAAAAGGGGTGTGTAGTATTTCTCTTGTTGAGACAGCCCAGGTTGGCTCTGAACTGGAGATCTAGCCTCTGCTGGAGTGCCAGGCTCCAGGCATGTGTCACTACACTTGGCTAAGATTCTCTTTACTTAACAGTTGAGTTTAAAGCAAAAGTCGTGAAAGCGGAGAATAATGCCTTGGATCACATACATTAAAGCATAGAAAACATAGAAGATGAGGAAATACTGGGAAAATGACCCAAGTGAAAATAACATTAGATTTTAAAGTTGGGCTGTGACAGAGGGGGCGTAGGAACAGGGGGACAGAGGGCTTCGTGGCAGCATGCTCACTTAACGCCTATGAGGTACCAGGTTCAATCCCCAGGGGAAAGAAAATGATGGCCTAGAGCAGTGGTTCTCAACCCGTGGGTTGTGACCATCGGAAAACAGATCTATGGCCTCAGGAACTGAGAGCACTGCTCAGTAGCAAAGTTACAGTTATGAAGTAGCAACAACAATTATTTTCTGCTTGGAGGTCACCACAACCTGAGGAGCTGAACTGAAGGGCTGCAACATTAGAAAGGTTGAGAACCACTGTCCTAGAGAGGTAGAGCAGCTGTTCAGAGCACTTCCTGCCCTCGCAGTGACTGGAGTTCAGTTCACAGCTGTAACTCCAGTTCCAGGGGATCCAGCGCCCTCTTCTGGGCCAGTGAGGTGGCTGGACAGGTAAAGGTGCTGGCCTCCAAGGCTGACCCCCCCAAAGCTGTTCTCTGAACCCCACAAGCCACACACACACACACACACACACATACACACACGCACACGCATGTTTGTACTTTTCTAGAAAGAAAAAAATGCATTGTATTATGTGTCATCTATAAGTAATGTCAGATATGCTGTCCAGAGTACACTCTAGACATTTGCAATTCAGGCCCTCAGAGGAGAGAAGGTATTGATGCCCACTTGGTCTATATAGTGAGACCCTGTCTTAAAACAAATAAGCCCCGAAATAAATAATTAAACTCCATTGCAACTTAAAAAGATAACAACAACCTGGCATATAAGGCTATTAGCATACTTCATATTTTAATTTGGATTTATTACCATTCTCTGACTTCATTGGTCTTAGTAAAATTAAACTAATGAGAACAAAAAGTCATATAGAAAAAATTGGGATCAGCTGGGTGTGGTGGTGCACATCTGTATTCTAACCCTTGGGGATAGGGATGGAATGATCAGGACTTTAGGTTTGAGGCCAGCCTATACTGTGTGAGACCCTGTCTCAAAAGGGGGGTTCCTTTGTGGTGTTTATAATCTGCCATTTTTATTTGCTATCAGGGACTGTATATGTCAAAAGTAATATTGTGAAAATGACCCATAGAAGTCATTTAAAAACTCACATGTGTGACTATATTCCCAGAGGAATTAAAAACCTCTGTAAAGGGGCTGGGGTCTAGCTCCGGAGGTAAGTGTTGCTTCATGTGCACTGGGGCCTGTTGCCTCCCCAGCTCTGAGTCACTGAACTTGGCAGGATCCGTCTGTAGTCTTAGCTCCTGGGAGGTGGAGGCAGAAGGGTCAAAAGTCCGGTGTATAATCTGGGCCACACAAGACTGTTTTGAGACAGGGTCTCATGTAACCCTAGCTTGTTTGGAACTTACCGTATAGACCGGACTGGTCTTCAACTCACAGATCTGCCTGCCTCTGAATAGATCCGGGCTGGCGAGGTGGCCCAGTGGGTAAAAGAACGCACTGTGCAACCCTGAGGACTTGAGCTCTGTCCCTGGAACTCACAGGGTGGGAGGAGATACCCGGCTCCTAGAAGCTGTCCTCCGGCCTCTGCACACACACATGCACGGCATGCACTAGAAGTTTTCCTCCGACCTCTGCACTCACACATGCATGGCATGCACTAGAAGTTGTCCTCCGACCTCTGCACACACACATGCACAGCATACACTAGAAGCTGTCCTCTGACCTCTGCACACACACATGCACGGCATTCACCAGAAGTTATCCTCCGACCTCTGCACACACACATGCACGGCATGCACTAGAAGCTATCCTCCGACCTCTGCACACACACACACGGCATGCACTAGAAGTTATCCTCTGACCTCTGCACACACATGTGCATGGCATTCACACCTCTGCACTGATATATATATATATATATATATATATATATATATACATATATATATATCCATACATATAGAGTAATTTTAAAAAATTGTTTGATAATTTCATGCATGCACATAATGTGTTTTAATCAAATCTACCCTATGCAATACTCTTTTGAAATAAATTTATTGTTTGAAAAAAAAAAACCAAAGCTATCTGGGAGGTGGTGGCACATGCCTTTAACCCCAGCACTCAGGAGGTAGAGGCAGGAGGATCTCTCTGAGTTCGAGGCCAGCCTGGTCTACAGAGCGAGTTCCAGGACAACCAGGGCTACACAGAGGAACCCTGTCTTGAAAAAACAAATAAACAAACAAAAACAGGAAAGAATACTTAAAAATAAAACTATTCATCATTTTTAAAATTGAATTTTTTCTAGTCTCATAATTAAAAGAATAAAATAATTGAAAAAAGCCTCAGGTGGTGGTAGTGCACACCTCAGGCAGATCTTGAGTTCCAAGCTAGCCTGGTCTACAGAGTGAGTTCTAGGACAGCCAGGGATACACAGAGAAACCCTGTCTCAAAAACAAATAAACAAACAAACAAGAAAAAGGAAAAAAAAGCAAAAAGCTTAAATTTCTCACAATGCTGTTTTATTATTTGGGGATGGAGACTGGCCCAGTGGTTAAGTGCACTTGTTTCTCTTGTGGAGGACCTGGTCAGTTCTCAGCATCTGCATGGATTCTCACAGCCATCTGTAACTCCAGTGCCAGGAGACCCAACTTCCTCTTCTGACCGCCAAGGGCACCAGGCACAAACATACATGCAGGCAAACACTCATACATGTACATTATTCCTTCATTCGTTTGTTTGTTTATTTATTTATTTTTCTGAGACAAGGTTTCTCTATGTAACAGTCCTGGCTGTCCTGGGACTCACTCTGTAGCCCAGGCTGGCCTCGAACTCACAGAGATCCACCTGCCTCTGCCTCCCGAGTACTAGGATTAAAGGCGTGCGCTGCTACCACCCAGCTCTATACATTTTTAAAAGGTCATTATTCTTGGGTTTTTCCTTTCAGTCTTTCTCCCTTATATATTTGTATATATTTAAGCAAGAGAGGACCATTAATATTTTTTTAAAAAAAGTGTTAAAGCCTTTTCCGTTCAAAATTGAGGAGGTGCTCTCATGTTGGGGTTCACTGAGACAGAAGGAAATGAGAAGGCTGTGGACTTACACTCCACACGCCCTGGAGTGGAGGAAGAAAGCGGGGCGGAGGTGTCCTCTGCCCGCAAGGCTTGAGGGATGGAGGCGGGCAGTGGGTTGGAGATGGAATTGTACCGGATTAGAGATAGTGCAGGAAGTCATTTACACTCTCTAGGGAAGACGGGGCCTGGGCAATTAAAACTTTTCCATCTGATTAATGATTGCAGTTTACAGAGGCAGCGTGAAAGGCCTGTCTCGTTTCTCATCAGGTGAACCCGGAGAATTTCCTTTTTTCTTTCTGATTTTTCAAGGCAGGGTTTCTCTGTGTAGCCCTGGCTGTCCTGGATCTCACTCTGTAGCCCAGGCTGGCCTCGAACTACAGAGATCCGCCTGCCTCTGCCTCCCGAGTGCTGGGATTAAAGGCGTGGGCCACCGCCACCAGGCCTTAGAATTCTTATATGAGGGGCTGCTCTGAAGTCCCCTGCAATTGCTGATCTTCTGGGTTGGGGGAGGGGAGGGAGGATAGGTACCAAGCAAGTCTAAAGTATTTTGTCCAGGCTTTCTTATTAGTGCCCACCACATTTAAAGTGCAGAGCCCGTCAGTGTGCTGGAGTGATGGATGGCGTGGCCCTCCTCACCTTTTGTGTCCCTCCCTTATGTCCCAAGCATCTTTCCCTGGAGTAAAGTCACTTTTGAACATGTGGCTTTGACAGAAAGTGGGTGGGTGCAGCCTGACTGTGTGCCCAGCCGCGAGGGCACCGCCCAGCCGTGGGGGCGCCGTCTGTCCGTCTAGACCTTGCCATCCGTCCGTCTAGACCTTGTTTGAGGGCTGTCATGTCTCACTGGTCCTCACGGTGTGTGTGCCTCTCTGTCTCGCCTCCCCGACTCGCAGGGTTCTGGCTCGTGTGGACCGTCATCATCATCCTGAGCTGCTGCTGTGTCTGCCACCACCGCCGGGCCAAGCATCGCCTTCAGGCCCAGCAGCGGCAACATGAGATCAACCTGATCGCCTACCGGGAAGCTCACAATTACTCAGCGCTGCCATTTTACTTCAGTACGTACCCCACAGGCCCCCAGACCCCACCCTCGGGAGCGTGGTTGCACAGAGCCCGGACCCAAGTGGTCCATCAGTGGCCAGGGGTCCGAAGGTCGCCCCCACTGTCCCACCCAGCCTCTCTGGAGTAGAGGATCACACAGTGGATCAGGCTACCGTTGGGGTCCCCAAGTCCTCAGGGCCATTCCCAAGCTCACAGCAGCCAGGTCTCTGATCCTTCAGCAGGTGTATATGCACGCATGTACAAGTATATTATATGTACATGTATATATATTTTATATATACATCTGTAAATTAATATAGGGTCTCATGTAGCCCAGACTGGCCTCAATTCCCTATGGAGCCTGAGAATGGCCTCCAACTGGATTTTTTTTTAAGGCACATAGTCAATGGAAGTATAATTTTAGTGGCTTGGAATCTGGCGCTCATTGGCCTGAATCCACCTGTTTGGCTTGCTCCCACGGCTGTTCCTTACGGAGTCTTCTTGAAAGGGGCAGGTCTAAGTTTGGGGACTTCCTGAGAACCAAGGAACTTGGTGAGGTAACTGAAATCCTTAGACTGGAGTTCCCCATACCGTGCTCTCACGTGGTCCAAGGAGGCCCCAGCCAGGCATCTTGTCTTAAGCCGTCTGGCACATTATACGAAAGAATGGTGCCCCAACGTTTGGGCTCTCATAGCGGGGAGAACCAGTTAGCTGCTGGGCATGGTGCCCCGTGCATAGTGAGTGCTCATCAAATGCTGGCAGTTGCTGCTGCGGCTTTAAATGAGATGCTCTGGGCCTCTAGGCAGTCGGCACCTTCAGGAGGGAGCTCACCTGGCGTGTGTTTAATGTGACACACTCACCCCTGACTGGTAACCCACCACTCCTGAGCTGAGTCAAGGCGAAGCAAGCCTGTTTTGTCTTTCCAGATCACCTTCAACCACACTGTAGTGAAAGAGGCAATCTGGATATCTGACCTAAAACGCCCCTCTACATGACGTATCTGAGGGGTAGGGAGAAAAGTGTGTGGTCCATAATGCTTACGTTAGGGCCCTTGACCAAAGCCTGAGGACAGGTGGAGGGTACAGTCTGAGCAAGAAATGTGGGGCCAGCATTGGAGAGAGCTCAGTGGTTAAGAGAGAGCATGTGTGGATCCGCCTGATGGCCCACGTTTAGTTCCCCCACGTAGACAGGCCTCTGTAACTCAGGCCATCAAGCGCCCTCCTCTGGCAGCACTAGGTACTGCGCCTAAGTGTATAAACTCACGCTCTCCTCTCTCCCTCTACTCCCCCACCCCACACAAAACTAAAAAACAGAAGCTTTTTAAAAGAAAGAGGCATGCGGCTTGTGTGTCCTGGGAAACAGGTCCATTCTAGGAAGGAATTGTCTGCCGGCCGGTTCACCACACCTGCCCCCTTTGTCCCTCACACCAGGAAGGCAGGAGGTCAGATGCCAGGAAGGATCATCAGCTCACACCCACACTGTTCTTCCCCTAGGCAGCTTGTGGGTTGCAACCCCTTTGGGGGTCGAACGATCCTTTCACAGGGATCACATATCAGATATCCTACGTATCAGATATTTACCATTCATAACAGTAGCAAATTTATAGTTGTGGAGTAGCAACAAAAATAACTCGTGGTTGGGGTCACCACAGCATGAGAGAGCACTAAGGGGAGGTCGAGAACCACTGCTGTGGGCGGTTGCGGCCCCCTCCCCTTACCCACAGCTGGTGGCCCCGCTTCAGAGGGGGGAGGGGGACAGTGTCCTGTCTAGGGTGAGCTTTGTCCGGCTGCCGGCCAGTGAAGTAATCTCTCCTCCGTACCTCCCTGTTTTAGGGTTTCTGCCAAACTATTTACTACCTCCTTATGAGGAAGTGGTGAACAGACCTCCAACTCCTCCTCCACCGTACAGTGCCTTCCAGCTTCAACAGCAGCAGCTGCTGCCTCCTCAGGGTGGCCCTGCGGGCGGCAGCCCCCCAGGCGCTGACCCGCCCCAGGGCTCCCAGGGAGCACAGAGCAGTCCTTCGTCCAGACCCGGTAGAAGCAGCACAAGACCCCCGAGTGTCGCTGACCCTGAGCCCTCTGAAGTGCCCGCTGACCGGGCGGCCACCAAAGCCCCCGGGATGGAATCCAGTGGCTCGGTGGCCGGCCACGGGGAGCCGGACCCAGGGGCCTTCCTGGACAGGGATTCGGAGTGTAAGGAGGAGCTACTGAAAGATTCGAGCTCGGAGCATGGTAGTGTACTCCCCGACAGCAAAGACAAGACACCTGGCAGGCATCGCCGCTTCACGGGGGACTCGGGCATTGAGGTGTGTGTGTGTAACCGGGGCCACCACGAGGATGGTCTCAAAGAGTTCAATACGCTCATCGATGACGCCCTGGATGGGCCCCTGGACTTCTGTGACAGCTGTCACGTGCGGCCTCCCGTTGACGAAGAGGAAGGGCTCTGCCTGTCCTCTGAGGAGCAGGCTCGAGAGCCCGGGCACCCCCACCTGCCACGGCCGCCCGCATGCCTGCTGCTAAACACCATCAACGAACAGGACTCACCAAACTCACAGCGCAGCGGCTCCCCCAGCTAGAACAGGCCCTGCCTGCACCCGAGAGCTTGACAGACAACCAGAGTGGGGGGCACCCACGAGAGAAGCATTAAGTGACTTTCAGAAGTGGGACAACCACTTTGTCCTTTGATTTTCCCCTCCTGGCCCACCTTTCCCACATCTCCGGGTACAAGTTTGGGGTGTGGATGCCTCCTCTCCCCCACAAAAGCACAGTGTTGTAGAAGACTGAGAATCTGGTTCTGGGACTCAGCCCACACCCCACTTTTCAGAGCTGTATCTCACCTACCTGCTTGACCGAGAAACGTATCTGAAGAGCCCCCAGGACTGGGCCTGAGCTCCAAGATGGTTCTCGATGACAGAGTGGCTTCGAAGAGAACGTCGCTGTGTCTCGGTCCGGGAGAGACAGTTTATCTTGGCCCCGGGTGAAGAAGGAAACCCTCAGGGGCCTGTCTGTGGCTGTCACCTGTGACTGCCAGTGTCTGCGGAGCTGGCGTTGGTCTAATCCTGTGGGAGGGTGAGAGCTGATGGACAGGCTGGCGAGGGGCTAGTTGATCTGACAGGCCCCAGCTGGGAAGTACACCTCCGTGCGTTGTAGAGGGGGCCCCTCCCAGCAGGCTTTGGCTGGCTTCAGCCCGGTTCAGGTGTAGACGCTTATACTGTGTTCTCCTTTAAAAACACGGAAGAAAGGCCAACAGTATCCGTGGGTAGGCAAGGATCCTCTTCTGGACAAGGGAATTCTGTAGCCCTCCCCCAGGGTAAGTTTCCAAGAGTCTGGCTACTGTTGGGCCAGGAGGAGAGAGTGTGGTAGTCCTGGGCCTTCTGTGAGTGGAGGCCTAAGTCTGACATCTGGTAGAGAGAGACATGGCATCCTCCATGTCTGCCCATTGTCCATGCTCACAGGTGACCAGTGGTCCCACCCATCCTGAACACAGTCTGCAGTCTCTCCTCGTCCTCTGTAAGCAGATGGGCTGAGGAAGTTGTATGTCCTGGGCAAGGCAGCCTCGGCCCCTACACGGTATTTTCTCTTGAGTTATCCAGGTCTGTTTGTGTATTTGTTTGTTTTAAACCGACCACTTGGAAGGAACACCTTGGTTACCTGTGGTTCTCACGGCTGCCCCTGCCCAGAGCCTGCTGGAGAGGGGTGACTCACTCTCCTGTAGAGCCTTTGTAGAGTCTCTCAGGCACGAGGTGACAGCCATCTCCAGCAGGACCTCGGGCCTGGTTGCTGTCATCTGGCCCTAGAGACGCGATCGTGCTTTGACAGGAGAGCAGAGCATAGAAGCAGCTGAAATGAGCATTCCCCACCCAGCCTGTCCGTGCGGAGTTTGGTTTTCCCTGCTCTTGAACGATGATATGTAGACTCGGCACTGTCATTATAGTGAGGAAAGGAAAAAGTTCACATGTAAACACACACCTACACATCTGAGGCTGTGAGGTGATGTGTGTCTGCATGTGGATGCCACAAACCAAAATCCTTGTCGAACAAAAGTGAAGTCTACACAGTGATGTTAGATGATGCGTGTGTGTGTGTGTGTGTGTGTGTGTGTGTGTGTGTGTGTGTGTGTGTGTTATCGAGTGCAAGTATGCGAGTTGTATGTGGCCTCCATGCCCCTGTTCCTGTGAAGATACTTTGAATGACCATTCTGCTCGTGTTAACCACATGTCTGGAGCACCAATGGCCGGCTCAAGGTAATTTATTTTACGCATTTACTGTTTACCGAACAAATATCTGACTGTACTCGGGTGTCGCCAGCAGCGCCTGTGTGTGCCAGCGACCCTGCCCTCCAGGGAGAGGTTTCTTACTCAGCTCACCACTGCGATCGGCGCATGGCTCCACGGACACTCAGAGGCCCGCATCCCCTTCCCTGTACATGGAAACGTGTTCTGAACTGGTCTCCCTCCCTCTGCTGCCTTCAGACAGCTTGCTAGAGGCTTGAGTGACAAGCTTGGACTGGTTGTGGCTCAGACAGCGACCTGCCCAGGATCACCAGGAGTCTCTCACAGACACCGTGATGCCACAAGCATGCCCCTCCTCTGCTGAGGTCTAGAGGGTTGGTATGTGGTCGGAGGGCCCCCAGCTGCGGCCCCCACACACCTTTCCCGCTACCTTCTTGTTAAAATCCCAGACAACTCAAAACCTAGGATCCCAAAATGAACCCCTCTTTAGTTAACTGCTGATGAGGTGGGACCCCTTCAGGTTTCTTTCCCCTGGCAGGATGGGAGCGGGCCTGAGAGGACTGGCTTCGCTGAAGCACCCGCCAAGATGACCAAGCCACGGTCCGGCCCCCGCTGCTCTAGGCCGCACTGGCGCTCAGAGAGAGCACAGGAAATACGAGTTAGGGGCCGGGGAGACTTGGCTGAGTTGGGTTTCCAGGTAAATGGAGGAGGGGTTAGGCAGAGGGCTTGGTGCTCCGGTCAGCTCTGCAGCCGCTAACACATTCCTGTGTGAGGCACATCGGCGTCCGTCAGTTATTGTGAATATGTGTATCTTAAGCAATAAGAGTCCGCTGCTCAGACTCCCTGGGCAGTCCGGAGGACGCATCTCCTGTGCCGTGATTGTTCTGAAGGCAGAGTGGATCTAACCACTGTGAGAAGCCCCTAATAAACCAGTCCCGAACGGTCTGCTGCTCTCTTCCTTGGCACACTTCCTTCCTTCCTTCCTTCTTTCCCGGACCTCAGGTCACCACCCTCACCTTTGCCCTTCTCCACACCGAGACCAAGTGGTGTCACAGCAGTTAAGGACAGGGTCCTGGGCCAGTGGTAGGCAGGGGTTGCTGCCGAGTCCATTCTTGGTCCCGAGGAATTTCCTTCAAATTCGGTTCCTAATACCAAAAATACTTTGTGACATTCCATAAATATGTAAAAAATCCAACCCCAAAGGCAGAGACAAGTGTCGTCCCAAACTGGACTGGTTTGGGGGCTTTTTATTTTTTATTGATTTTTCTAGATTATGTTTGGGGGTGTTTTGCTTGTATATAGCTGTGCACCACATGCATGCAGTACTCATGGAGGCCAGAAGAGGGCATCATCCCCTGGAACTAGGGTTACCAATGGTGTTGTAACTAGGATTACCAATGGTGCAAGAACAGATGCTCTAAACCCCTGAGCCATCTCTCCAGTCCTGATTTTAGGGTTTGTTTTTGTTTGAGATAGGATCTCACTCTAGCCCAGACTTTCCAGGGACTTCGTACCTAGCCTTGGCTCATGGTGGAACTCCTGTTTCAGCCCAATGCTGGAACTGCAGGAGAGAAGCCGTCACACTCTGCCCTGAGAGTTGGTCAGCACAGTGTGTGTTGCGCTGCCTGTTCTGTACCCAGCAAATGCTGGAATCTGAGGGAGTGTGACAGAAGCGAGAGCCACGTGCCCCGTTCTCCCGGGCTCGTAGGTAAGACGGCACAGTACGCCTGTGCAGAATAGTCAGCATGCAAGTGAGATGTGAGTGTAGGGTAGGAGACTGCAGGACTCCTGGGAGGCCACCTGCGATCTTAAATGCTGAGCTGGAGGTTCTCAGCGGGTTTTTAAGTGTGTGTCTGTCATTGTGGACCAGCGATTCCTTTGCTCAGCTCACCCTCTTGTTTTAACACATCTTGTAGAGCTTTGAGTCAGGCCTCAGGCCCTGAACAAAGACTAGCTTGCTGCCTCTGCTGGGGAAGGAGGCCCGTGCCCAACACGACTTCTCTTTAGGCAACTTGTGAGTGGCAAAGCATGATGAAGCACAGCCTGGCCCCCCTCACAGAGGGGGTTCCTGCTTCCTAGGTGTGCTCACCATAGGCCGAGTCCCCTGGGCAGTGGCTGCAACTGTTGTCCTGAGCTGTAGAGGTTGCCTGGTAGTCGGCCCCGTTACATTTGAGAGTTTGAATCAGCCAGACATGGCCCTGTCATTGGTCCTCTGTTGAGATAGCTGCTCTCTACTTCTGAGCGGCCAGGCTCCAGGCAATACCCATGAAACCACGTTAGCATGTAAGGACAGTTCCTCTGAAGCCTGGGAACAGCATGGTGGTGCATGCTTGCAGCCAGCACCCAGGGAAAGGCAGCTGCGGATACACAGTGAGTTCCAGACCAGCTTAAGCTGGCAAGGCCCTGTTTTAAAGCAAAACAACCAAAAACCCACAGGAAAGGGCCGGAGGTGCACACCATTCCTGCCTTCCTAGAGCTAATGCCTGAGTGACTCGAAGAGAAAATGGCCTAACTCTTCTGGGCCCGTTGCCAGGGAGTGTCCGTGTACCCTTGATTTCTAGGCCCCTGGAACACTGGGTCGTGGGAGTTCGTTTTTTTCTAATGAGGTATGAAGATTGTCTCTACTGCCTCACGTGACCAAGTTCAAGTAGAGATCGTATTTGCCCAGAAGCCCAAGACAACCCCAGTTTCCTGTTGTTTGTTTTTGTTTGTGTTTTCAGTTTCCTGGTTTTAGCTATTGAGAACGAACAAAAACAAAAAAATCAGGGCTTGGCTCTAGGAAAGAAAGAAAGAGGCGTGGCTGAGTGCTGGCGGTTCCTTGCTGAGCCCGAAGAAGAGCTGTGGCTGGGGAGGTGTCTGGGTTTCAGGGTCCAGCCTGGGAGCAAGTGTCTGAGCGTTAACCAAGTGTGGTGGCACAATCTGGACTCCCGGCGTCTGGGAGGTGACATGGGAAGTGAAGCGGGGGGAGGCATTAAAAAGGAGGACATGACTGCTGCCAGGTAAGGTGGAGGAGGAGAAGGTGTGTCGTAGACAAGAGAGAGAGCACAGGGAGAGGCAGGGGCGTCTGGGAGAGTCCAGAGTGGGCATAGCCAGACTGAGCCAGGCCATGTGAGGAGAGGGGGAGGGGAGAACCCGGATATCAAGAGACCACAAGGGTAAAAGCTGGTGTAGCCAAAATGGCGGAATTATACAGGAAGAACAAATAGGCAC
Organism: Peromyscus maniculatus bairdii; assembly: GCF_049852395.1. Taxonomy (NCBI): domain Eukaryota; kingdom Metazoa; phylum Chordata; class Mammalia; order Rodentia; family Cricetidae; genus Peromyscus; species Peromyscus maniculatus. The sequence goes on from NC_134852.1 coordinate 199,214,558, forward strand.
CTAACAAGGGTCAGGAGTTCAAGGTCATACTTGACTACACAGTGGTTTTAAGGCCACCCTCTGGTCTCAAGGAGACTGCCTCAAGATACATGCATGTACATGTATGTACGTATGTAGAACTGGGAAGTCTTTAATGAGCACCTGCCATGGGCTGGGCATCGGGAATACACAGCTGCCTGGAACCTGGGTCGTATTCAGAATGGAGACCTGGAGCGGAATGAGGCACACCGCTAGTGTTAGTACAGCTGAGAGCTCAAGGCAGGCTTCCTGGGAAAGTGACTCCATGGTTGCCGGGGCACCGAGTGCCAGATTAGTGGGTGCCTTCTGCTATGTGCCAGGTGCTGAAGAGCGCAGAAAGGCCCAAGAGGTCCAGCCAGGAGCCACGTGTGGTGTAGAAAGCTGCGAGCAGCGTAAGCCCCTGTCTCTGCACCCGGGAGTTGGCGAGAGCTGAAGCCGGGAGGTAAGCAGGTAATAAACTGTTCGGGTTGAACTTGGCCCCTGTCCTGTTACTTACCGGCCATTGACACGAGACAAGTCTTGTTCAGACGTCTCCCTAGTCACATTTTCTTAACCCTAAACGGCTCAAGACACAGGTTGGAATTATTCCTGCTCTGTCAGTGGTGAGGAGGAAGACATGTTCAGAGGGAGGGACTAGATTTGACCAAGATCACGCTGCTGAGTAATAGCAGACCTAGGATTTGAAGCCAGATCTGTTGGTCCCAAAGACCGTTCTTCTGTTAACCAGAGGGCCAGACAGCGAAGAGCTGAAATGTATCCAGAAGCCATCTGAAGAAACGAGTGACTTCCCAAAGATGAGAAAATCAGTGAAGGGCCTGTTGAGTGTGAAACTCCCTAAAAGGTGAAGACAGGTAACATTTCCTCAGCCACCTATCCGGGCCTCACACTCTCCAGTCTACCCCCAGGGATAGGCAGTACCGCTGTAGGTTTCAGGTCAAAGTTGAACTTCCTGTAGTCCCAACACTGGAAAGCAGAGGCAAGTGGATTCAATGAGTTCAAGGCCAGCTGAAGCTCCACAGTGAGGCCCTGTCTCAAAAAACAGTGCAACAGGGCTGGAGGGGTGGCTCAGAGGTTAGGAGCGTCGACTGCTCTTCCAGAGGTCCCGAGTTCAATTCCCAGCACCCACATGGTGGCTCACAACCATCTAATGAGATCTCTTGCCCTCTTCTGGCCTGCAAGGACACATGAAGGCAGAACACTGTATATGTAATAAATATATATAAATCTTAAAATTTAAAAAAATACAACAATAACAATAAAACCCCCACAACAAAAGTTCACTTATGTGAGGCAGGCATGGCCCTTGGAAATGGTCAGAAGCTCAGGAGTTAAAGCTGGAGTGTGCGTGCGTGTGTGTGTGTGTGTGTGTGTGTGTGTGTGTGTGTGTGTGTGTGTGTATGTGTGTGTGTTTCCTCCAGAGAAGGTAAAAATAGAATTGTCAGTTTGGGGGAGGGGGCAAACTTTTGTTTGTTGGGAAATATCGCCTCCTTATAAGCCTGCTGCAGCCACTGGGAAACGTTACAGAACACCTGAGTGGGAGCCATGGGCGTCTTGTGGGTCCTCGGCTCCCTGCCTCCTTCTTGGCCGTCAGCACTACCTGGCTCTTGGGTGCAGGTGGGTTCCGGAAGTCTCAACAAACCTCCCGACCCAGCCTACTTCTGAGAAGTAAAACCCTCAGGTTAGGCCTTAATTTTTTATGAAATACCGATAAGGCCAATGTTTATTGAGGAACCAAGCGTGCCATGTAAGTCCATCCTCAAACCTCAGAGCAACACTGAGAACATTTCCTCTACACACACCTCGGCCCCGCCCCGCCCCGCCCCCCCCCACTGCACCCACATATTACAGATGGGAAACCTGGGGTACGAGAAAGCCCAGTAAGTTGTCTGCGGTCACTTGGTCTCTAAGTAACACTGAATCTGTCTCCATAGGCTGCCCTTGTCACACACGAGGAACTTACCTGCCCACACCGCCCTTTGTGTTTTATCCTGACTCAGGTGTCGGACCGGGCAGCTTTCGGGAGTGAGCTTACCTTACATGTGAGAACATGGCCGCTCAGGGACTCGGCAGTAGGAATAGGATGCGGGACTCGGGCTGGGAGGCCGGGGACCATCCTCTAAGCATTCTCTTTCCCAGTGTCCCTCACTCTACTGCCTCTGATTGGTCCCCTGCTAGCCATAGGTGGACACCTATCTGTGTGATCGCAGAGTGCAGCCTTTACCTTGGGTTTATGTCTACCAGAGGCCCCAGGAAACACTAACTTGCACACTGCACACATCCTCCGGGGAACACCGTGCCCCTTCCCTCGCTCCCAGAGGGCCCTGTGGGAACTGTTTTTCTGAAGGATAGGAACTGTGGGGGAGGGGGGGGGTAGGTGTTTTAGCTTACAAGAGTTAATTATTACTGAATGTCCAAAGATTTTTAAGAGCTGCTTATTAAACAGGCAATTAAAAAAACTAAACCCACACATGAATATATTGAAAACAGGTAATGACTATTCAAGTGGGCCATTTCCTGGCATTCCATGTATTATCTATGCCCCCGAACATACATAGGGCGTTTACTATTTGCAGTCGCAATAAAGTTTCTCTCAATGACAGACCACATACACAGCAATAAGATTATAGTAAAGCTGAAGATTTCCGGTCTCCTGGTGACGTTGTGGCTGTCACAAAGCACAGCATGGCAAATTAGTATATGTTTGTAGTGATGCTCATAGAAGCAAGCCCATGTGGATAAACACATGCCATCGAATTGCACTTGCCTGTAGTGTTCAACACGGCTGCATGCTAGATAGTGTGGTCCTGCTGTGGTGTAGGCCATCCGTCTGCTAGGCAGTGTAAGTACACCGATGTTTACACGCGAGGAAACTACCCAATGTCGTGTTTCCCCAGGACCCCCTTCCCCATGTAATGGTAAGTACATGTAATGTGACAGTCACCTCGTCCTTACTGTTCACTGACGTCACATTGGTAGCTATTAGTGTTTGGTTGGAGCCTCTGGTTCACCTCTGCATGGTCCTGGAAGCCCCACCCCCTTTCTTCAAGCCCCGCCTACTCAGGAAGGAAAGGGACCAGCTGCACATTATTGGCAGCTATGGCAGCTCCTCCCCTGAGGTTGCCAGCCGCCCAAGTCCCAACCTAAGTGCTCAGCTTTTGACCATCCTTGGGCACAAACCCAGCTTATGGCAGATGCATCATCACCACTCACCTACAATCTATAAAATTCCCTGCCCTGGCTGGGGTTCGCAACTTCTCTGGCCTTGATCTCTGGGACCAAAGCACCCTCCTGGGTGTTGCTTTGCTCATGTACCTGCTCTTATACTTCTTCATCTTTGCTTGATCTGGCTTACTGCGTCAGTAGAGAAACTTATGGGGGGGGGGGGGACAGAAAACCTATTCATTGGCAAGCACTAAATATTGGCGTCCTTCCCAAACGAGTGTTGAGCATTGGTTACCATCACTTTGCTGACTAAGAGCAGTCTGAAGACCAACAGGTAATGATGAAGGGGCTGGGAGTGCAGTGCAGTGGTCGGTACACAGACCTGGCATGCATGAAGCCCTGGCTGTGATACCCAGCACTGAAGGGAGGAAAGGAAGATGGGCATGGTGGTGCATGCCTGGAGTCCCAGCGTCCTCAGCTAGGCAGAGAAGATGAGGCCAGCCTAGTTTTCAGGAGATTCTCAAAACGAGCAAATGGAAAACTGAAAATAGAGCCGGGCGGTGGCAGCGCATGCCTTTAATCCCAGCACTCTGGAGGCAGAGGCAGGCAAAGCTCTGTGAGTTTGAAGCCAGCCTGGTCTACAAAGCAAATTCCAGGACAGCCAGAGCAGTTTACACAGAGAAACCCTGTCTTGAAAAACCAAAAAAAAAAAAAAAAAAAAAAAAACTAACTAAAAGTGGGCTTCTTTCTGCATATTTCCTATGCTCAGCACTGAACCTGAGATTTGGAGCTAAGACTCCTGGTTCAGTGATTTGGAGCATGTGATAGGTCCTCTTGTGCATGTAACCTATTTGTCATGTACTAATATGCAAGAAAATGAGAAGACTCAGTTTTGAACTCTGAGATAGGACCAAACCCTGGACCCTGGGAACACTAAGAAACAGGCTCTTCCACTTTATCTTCATAAGTAGACCAGAAATAGTGCACAGCAGAAAAAAGAGATTACTTCACTGTGTCACATTGGGAAGAGGAACAAAGAGAGCCCATGAACCTCCCACCAAGACCATCTCTGGGGTCCTGAGCTTTAGGTTTAAAGAAATCGCATAACTAGTCCTGGCTGAGGTGTGGTCCTACCCACCTTCATTGTCTTGGCTTCAGTCTCCCTTGCCAGATGAGGTGACAGGTTGTCAGGAGTGTGGAAACTCTGGGAGACAAGCTCTTCCTCTGGCTAGACCAGGCCTCAGCTGCCTTCTTCCTGTACCCAGCCTGAGAGTCCTGGGGAAATTTACATTTCAATAGTCTGAAAGCCAAAGGGAGGAATTTGATATAGGAGTCTAAGTCTTGGAAGAAGGCATTTGCTTTGAGCCTCAAAGAGGCCCTGAGATTTGGAGATTCAGGTCAGTGGGTGAAAGTCTCCCATTCTAGGCAGGATCAAGTTTGGGCACCAGTCAGAGTTCATGCGATTGTTTTCTCAGATGACACAGCCCAGCCCACCCCCCACCCCCCCACCCCCCCACCCCTCGCATGATCCTGAGGACAGGTGGGAAAACCCAGCTGACTCCTCACGGCAGCGTCACTAATGTCTTGGGTTCTGGACTCAACATCCGTCCCTTGATGGTTGATGGTCTCTGGTTTCCTCTTGTTGGGTTAAACTCACCGTCTACCGCTGTGGAGAACAGACTTTCTGCCTATTTGCTTATCTGTGCATCACTAGTTCATTAAGAGTCTTTCAAATCTGAGCAGATGTGAAATACTTACCTTCTCCACCATCCATCCCTGGGAAGTTTGGCTCTTTCTCTGCAGCCAGCTGGCAGAGGCAAAGGGTGACCTCCAGTTGAATCTCTCTGCAGCTTGTCAACATCCCTCTCCCCACAAGCTCTCCTCCGGGCTGTTGAGCAAGGTCTGATGTCACTGGTTCTTGAAGAGCAAGATTGATTTGGGGGAGTCTGCTACAGCTGGGCTAAAAGCTCTTTTAAGAAAGAACACGCTGTGCCCTAACTCCTTGGAGTTCCCTCAATGTCCCTTTGGAAGCTTAGCCAGGCAGGATCTCAGGCAGGCCCCGTGACCTTTCCAGGGTCTTTCATCTCATCAGAGGTGAAGGACCTGATTGTTGATTTGACACTGGTCTGGCTAGCGTCAGGGATTTGGGGATGAGACCTCTTTCTAGGCTAGAAGTCAAACATCATTGTCTTCCACAATGGCTGCCCACTGGATTTCAGCTGGATTTCAGCTGAGGAGATGGATCACTGTACTTACCATACATAACTTGATAACCTTACTTGTAATCTCTAGGACCCACATAAAAGCCAGGAACAGTAGCACAAGTGTCTGTAATCATACCCAACCAAGAGATAGAAGGTAGAGACAGGAGACTCACCTGACATTAGGCCAGGGAGCCCACAAAGTAGTGAGCAGCAAAAGATCCCAGCCTCAAACAAGATGCCTGTCACATGCACACCACAGCATGCACGTGCCTGCGAGCGTGTGCATGTGCACTCACACACCCATACATGCACGCACACACAATATCAGTTTAAAAGAATTAACTCTGTCTTCCAGTGAGGAGGCATTTCCAACTTCCAGGGTGTTTTGAAGGGGGAAGGGAGAGGAATCCAGGTGTGGCTGCTGAAGACGCCCATTTAGAAGTCTTCTCATGGTGATGTTCACCTGAGGGAAAGCAGAGGATGGGGGGACATGACCCATCCTTTTTTTTTTTTTTTTTCTTTTTCTTTTTTTTTCATGACCCATCCTTGTAGACCAAGATGGCATTGCTCTGATGGGCCCAGTCTGGGTTACACATGGTCACAAAGCCAAACCTATGAGGTGCATGCAGCAGAAAGTATAGGTCGAGAAAACAAGATGAGCGCGTCTTTCAAACAAAGACTCAGTCCTGCCGTTACTCACTCCCCTCCCTGCTGTGGCCATGGCCCAGCCCCTCACTACATCCCGCCTGGCATGGCAACCTCCTTCCTAACTGTCCACGAAGCAACCAGGAGGAGCTTCCATAACGACAGTGAAGCTGGAGGTGATGATGTGGGTGGGCCTGTAAGCTCAGTACTTTTGAGGTGAATGGAGGAGAATCAAGGCCAGCCTCAGCCACACAGCAAGTTAGAAGCCAGCCTGAGCTGTATGAGACCCTGTCTTGTGGTGATATATTGTGTACCCTAATAAATGTGCCTGAAGATCAGAGAACAGAACAAGCCACTAGATTAAACATAGAGGCCAGGCAGTGGTGGCACACACCTTTAATCCTAGCACTCTGGAGGCAGAGATCCATCTGGATCTCTGTGAGTTCAAAGCCACCCTGGACTCCATGAGATTGGCTTAGTCTAGGAGAGAAACAGAACCAGACAGTGGTGGCACACACCTTTAATCCCCATACTTAGGAGTCACATGCCTTTAATCCCAGCACTAGGAAAGTCGAGACAGGAAATGATATGGGTGGGTGGAGGTATATAAGTTATGAGGAGACAGGAATTACAGTTTTTCGGCTGAGGAAAGCTTTTCAGGCTGAGGAGTCCTAGAGGTAAAAGGTGGTTTATTCCTTTGTCTCTCTGATCTTTCAGCATTCACCCCAGTATTCTGGCTCCCGGGAATTCGTGTTACACTGTCTCAAAACAAAACTAGTTACATTGTTTCACTCACATGTTTATAATCTGCTGGTGACTTCCTGTGTGTTTGGGATAGAAGTTAAACTCTCCCTCTCCTTACAGAGGCCCCACGGGAGCTGGCCTGTCTCCAGTGCCGCCCCACCAGAGGCTGCCCCCCCCCGCCCCCCAGTCATGGTGACCTTGAGACCATTTCATCTGCTTCTCCTCCAGAGCTGTCACTTTCCCCACATCCTCACCTTCATCCCCAGCCTCCTTGTTTCAAGTGGCCACGCCCCCTGTACCATTCTCTTACAATGATTCCAGTATCATTGACTCCAGAGCATTTAGAAGTCTGAAATTCTGCTCTAAATGTTACCAGGCTTGTGTGTGTGTGTGTGTGTGTGTGTGTGTGTGTGTGTGTGTGTGTGTGTGTGTGTGTGTGTGTGTGTGTGTGTGATGTCTCTGGGACCACCAAGACCTAGAGAGTAACAATCCCCGAAAGGCAAGAAAGTAGTTTGGTTCAACACAACTAAGTAGCCAGTGTTGGATCACACTTGGGGAGTCTGACCCCAAGTAGAATTGTTTGTTTTTTATTGTTGTTTTTGTTTTTATTTGTTTTTTCCAGATAGGTTTTTCTGTGTAGCCCTGGCTGTCCAAGAACTCGTTCTGTAGACGAGGCTGGCCTCAAACTCAAAGATTCTCCTGCCTCTGCCTAAAGGCATGTGCCACCACCACCCAGCTCCAAGTAGTTTATTTTAGGCATATTTAAGCACAGCACAGTTTGGTGAAAACTTTTGTGGTAATGATTAACCTAATCCCATGTGCACAATAAGGCTTGAGACATGACTCCCTTGAAAATCTAGGCAAGGTACATGTGACATCGCCCATAAAGATGGGGTCTGTAGATTGACTACATGTGACACCTTCCATAAAGATGGGGTCTACAGATTGACAAGCTCACAATAATGGTCAAGGGGAGAATTAGATGTGGTCTTGGCCATACAGATATTGTAAGGGTCACCAGGCTATTAACTATGTCTGCCCCCAGCCTTCTGGGCAGATAACAGATTATATGCATCCCTCCGATTGAAGGGACAACCTTGTGTGTTTAACATTTCTGGTTCCCCTGTGCCTCCCACACAGGCTGAGTGAGTGTCCCGAGTCAGTGAAGGCATACGCCATGTACTCAGTAAAATGTCTTGAGAGGTGTGCGAGACGGCTCGTCAGGTAAAGGTTCTTGCTGCCAAGCTTGATGTCCTGATTTCTGTCCTTAAAATCTACATAGTGGAAGGAAAGGACCAACTCCTGTGAGTATACTTACACACACACACACACACACACACACACACACACACACACACCATCCCTCTCTGCCACACAAAAGAAATACATAAGTACATTTGTTGACTGAATGAGTAAGCAAATGAGTAAATGATAGGCAGCTCAGAGACTTTTATCGGCAAATCTTTAATTTAGGCACATCACCCTCTATTTCTGCAAACTAGAAAATGGGGTAGGAGGAGGAGGAGGAGGAGGAGGAGGAGGAGGAGGCATGTAGGAGTCAGGAGGAGCCGTAACTCTAGTTTTGCGCTGTGGGCTGCACAGCATGGGACCAGGAGTCATGGCCTCCAGGTGCCAACCTCTGCCTGGGCATCCTTCCACGCCTGGCGCACTGTGACCTTCACTTTGAAGGGATCAATCAGAAAGACCACCTTGGGGTCCCCTTTCAAGCAGGGCATCGGCGCACCATCTGGCACATCCAGGTCAAACCTCTGCAGCAGGCAGGCCACGTAGAGGAAGAGCACCTGACGGGCCAGGACCTCTCCGATGCAGGCGCGGGGCCCAGCTCCGAAGGGCAGGTAGCTTAACGAGGGTGTAATGAGATGGCTTCCCGTGGCGTCTAAGAAGCGCTCTGGAGACAGAGGGAAGCATCAGCCAGCAGCCAAGCTTTTGCCCAGGGAACCTCAACCCACTTTTAGGCCATGAGGAAATCAAATATTCAGGAAGGACAGAGAGAGAGGAAGATGTCTGACCAGGAGAAAATGCCACCACCCAAGAAAAGAGGGACAGGCCTACTGGGAGACAGATGCCTGCAGACTTTCACAGAAGGAATTTGAAGAGTGAGTTGCAAAGTCCAGCTTTGAAGAGTTGGGGACAGTCTCCAGGAGAATGGAAATGGCGACAGGCCAATGGGATGCAGCCAAGAATTTTCTAGTAGCAAGTCTAATGGGCAGGAAGGAATGCTGGCCCAGTGGAGCAAAATCCAGGCTGGCTGTGTGGCCCAGGAGCCAGGATGGGACAGACAGACACTCACCAGGCATGAACCGATCTGGCTGGTCCCATTCCTTCTCATTGTGATGCAGGGCCCACAGATTGATGACCACGTGTGTGTCCTTGGGGATGGTAAATTCGCCAATGCTGACCCAGACAAGGTGAAGAAAAAGGCATATTGTCTTCCCCTTCCTGCTCAGCCCCAAGTCTCTACTGGGGGAAAGACCCCTTCAGGAGGCCTCCATTCTCCCTCCCTCCTTTTCCTTAGCTTCTGGTTTCTGCCAGGATTGCACCTGGATCCAGCCTCATCCACTCATCAAGCGCTTGCCGACCAACCTTGTGTATGTGGATATTTGTGCTTGTCAGTACACAGATGTGCCTTGGAAGCTGGTGCATGTGTGTGTGCATGCGTGCGTGCGTGCGTGCGTGTGTGAATATGTACTACAGCTGCCTGATGAGATTGGAACATTGAGTACCCTATCCTTCAGCCCAGACCCGTGTCTCCAAGGGCAGCGGGAAGTTTGGAGGGAAGCCAGATGGATCTGCAGCTTAGTCTGTGGATATCAGGGGAGGCAGATGCAGTGGTTATGGTGGCTAGGGTGGGATGATCAACAGCAGTGAGTCACTGTTTGTCTATAGGTTGATCAGCAGCTAAGGGCAGGTAAGACATGGATGGGGGACAAAATAGACCAGCTAGTGGCGGCATCCCAGGCTGAGTGTCTTGGGAAGAAGGGCTTTGTAGTTGGAGTTTTCTCCAGTCCTGTCCCGGCCGCAGCCACTCAGACCCAAGTAAACACACAGAGGCTTATATTAATTATGAACTCTATGGCCTAATGGCTCAGGCTTCTTGTTAGCTAGATCTTACATCTTAAATTAACCCATTTCTATTAATCCATACCTTGCCACGGGGCTCGTGGCTTACTGGTATCTTTACCTCTTGCTCCTCATGGTGGCAGCTGGCAGCGTCTCCTGACTCAGCCTTCCACTTCCCAGAATTCTCCTCTCTCCTTATCCTGCCTACACTATACTTCCTGCCTGGCTACTGGTCAACCATTGTTTTATTTATCAATCAATCAGAGCAACACCTTCACGGCATACAGAAAGACATCCCCAGCAGGGCATACCTTGAGTCAATGTTAGCCTTGTGGGGGATGAGCATGGGGGCCACCGGCCTGATACGAAGCACTTCTCGGATAGTGGCCTCCAGCATGAGGAGGTGATTTCGGTCATTGAAAGTTGGTGTGCGGCTGAAACCGATATTCTGGTCAATTTCCTTTTGGATCTTCTTCTTCACCTGGGGACCAGAGCATGGTCATGTGATCAAGTTGTTCAAGTCTAAGAGTGATTAGGCTTAGCAGAACCCTTGGGCACACCCAGGACAGCCCTGACAGATTCTATCCAGTAACGACTCTGTGGCCTATGCTTTGTTTCTAGAAGATGGGACAACATTAACCCGGGGTCAGGGTCAGCCACTGCCTGTGAGAGGTGGAGCAGGGTTGTCTGCCCAGAAGGCTCCAGGCGTTGCGCCCCACCCCCCAAAATGGAGCTTAGTTGGATTCTATAGCAAGAGTGAGGAGACACTCACCTCAGGATTGTGTAGCAGGAAAGCCACAATCCAACACAACACAGAGGTGGTGGTCTCTATACCAGCCCCAAAGAAGTCTCCCACTGTGGAAAGGATGTGACTATCTGAAAATGAACCCTGGTGGTCAGTGGTGTTGTTATTATCTGCGTTCATCTTGGCTTGTATCAGAATGTCCGTCAAGTTGGAGATGGAGTCATTGTTGAATTTCTCCTGGAATGAGAGACAGTGAGAGATGAGGATGAGGAGGGAGCCCACCCCCAGTACACACAGCAAGGTTCCTTGAGGGAGGACAGGGGCTGAGCAGGACCTGTGGGTGTGTAGAGGTAGCGACCACTGGGTAGAGGACCACTGGGTCCTCCTCTGTGTCCCTTCTAGGAACATTTTCAATTTCTCACTTTCCCGCTCCCATTCATTAATAAGTCAGTTTTTAGTGGTAGCCTATTATGTGCCAGGCCCCTGCCAGGCTCTGGAGATCTTACAGTGTCCGAAATGTACCCAGGCCTGCTCTCACGACGACGCCAACCTCAGTTCGCCTCTGTCACTCACCTTGCATTTTTCCAACATGTCAGTCAGTACTTCATCTCGAACTTTAACGTGTCTCTTTATCTTTTCCAAGGTTTTATTGGGGAAAATCTGGAAACAGAAGGAAAGGTCAAATCCATCTATCCAGCTAGAATTCTTCCTGGAGGCAGACCTGGACCTTCATCCAGGAAGGCTAGATGACAAAAGAATAAGATCACCATGGCCAAGAAGGACAACTTGAAACAGTGGAGGACAGGGTGGACCCCTCGTCCCCTTCTGCGTTCAGAACTAAGCCCTGCCAGCTGTGTTTCCACAGGACAGATGCAAATAAGGAAGGAAGCCCTCAGCTAGCTTCAGCCTGTTTTTCCCATCTGTACCAAGAGGATAATTTGACATGTCTAGGAGGACCCAGTGCCTAACACAGGCTGCTTACTGCTGGCACATGGTGACTGGAAAATAGTAAGAGCCATGAATATTAAGATACAAGATTTATAAAGAGACCCAGCAAGGCAGCATAGTACAGGCTTATAGTCCTAGCGCTTGAGACTCGGAGGCAGGAGGATCAAAATTTCAAGGTCATTCTCAGTTACAGAGGCAATTTGAGGCCAGCCTGAGCTACATGAGAGCCTGCCTTGAGGGTAAAAAAGCCAGTGAAGTCGTGTGCAGCTGTAAGAGGCAGAGGAGATAGAGATGACGACTGGATGAGTCGGATGAGAAAGATGGCCATGGAAACTGAAAGCATTAAGGACACTGTCCTAGTGGGACTGGAAATGGAGAGGGGTGACTTCAGTCTCACCGTCAACCAAGGGAATATGTCCACCAGATTTTCATTGTCTAGGCAATTCAGGATGCCTTCTGTAAAGGTCTGTATGGTGGTCAATATCGGATCCCTGTTCTCATAGGAGGTGCTGAAGCAGATGGCACAGATGATGTTGGTTACTGACATGAAGATAGGCTGGGACAGATCTACGGACTCCTCCTTGTGGGTGAGCAGCAAGTCACACAGTGAGCTGGCTTCCTGACATACTGAGGAGAGAGGGAATGCTAAACGGAGGAATTCATCTGCCGCCGCCTCTCCACCTGGGTCTACTTATCCGGGGAGCGCATAGAGAGCAGACGGCCGCTGGATGGCAGCCGCCGCTAAGAAATGGCCGGCCCCAGCCCTCGGCATCCTCTCCCAGGTCCGCAGCCTTCTGTTTGCTCCCCAGCCCCGGGGCTGGCCTCTCACTCACTGATCGTCTCCAGTCTCTGGTCACCATCCCTGAACAGGGCAAAGGAGCTGAGCGCCAGCTTCCGGTGCAGCTGCCAGGCATCGTCAGAGTCAGCAAAGGCGATACCTTTCCCTTGGTTCGACAAGAGGCCCAGAGTCACCTTGGGAGAGCAGGCAAGGCTGTAGGAATTGTTAGGCAAGCCCTGGAACGCTCAGGCTTCTCCCTCGACCTACCTGCATGCCGTAATAGCCCCACTCGCCTCTTACCAGGAAGGCCTGAAAGTCCTCCTTACAGTCCCGAAAGGCAGTATAGTGAGGAGACAGAAGGGACCCTGATTTGAATGCAAGCGCTCTGGGGTTCCGTTTATTAGTAAGGTGCCTTCTGGGCCTCTCTGCTTCGGTTTCTGACCAGGAGAGGCAGCCTATGGGTGGGGTAAGCTGGGTGTGCTTGTCCTAGGGACAGGGAGACCGAGGACACTTGCCTATCTTTCCCACCACCGCCAGGCTGCTAAAGTCACAGAATCCAGGCCGTTTCTTTCTCTTTCCGCGGCTGGCCTGTGCACTCAAACCCGCATCTGAAGACAGCACATGTTTTATCTATCCTCCCCGGTTGGACTTAAGGTTGAACTATGTCCCCTGAAAGGCACCTCCGAAAGCACGAGGGCCCAAAGTCTCCCACTCGCATCCCTGACCCTCCAGACCTCCATCCGGCCGGCCTCTTTTATTCTCTTGCTTCTGAGAGGAAACCAAATCTGGGGGAGCCAGGTAGTGGGGCAGGCCACTCTAGCTGACTTGCCCAAGGAAAATGAATCGATTTTGGCCTGATCAAAGCTGTATGGGGGTGCTCAGGGGAACCCTGCAGCAGGGTCATGGGAGCATGGGTGGTGTTTGTAGGCTGGCTGCTCAACAGTCAGCACAGTGAGGTCAGAGGCCGTGAGATACTACTGTATCTTCCTGTCCCCTGTCCTCTGTCCCCCTGCAACCCCCCCCCCAGCTCTCTGTGAGCCAATCGGGGAAACTGCAATCTTTAGCCCCCCAAGAGCAAGAGGCCAGCTGCTTCTCGCAGCATCTTCCTGTGGAGGACGCAGTCACTGCCCCTATCTCCCAGCAAAGGTAACAGTCACACTTAAGGAGAACTTTAGCCCCGGGTCCGGGCTATGGGCTTTGGCAGTGTGTTCTGGCACGACTGTCATATAATAGGGGGGAAGGTGCGTGGAGTGAGGGCTCCCCTAACTCTGCAGGTTCCTGCACCACCTTGCTGGACAGGCCATTCAAGAGGTGTCCCTTTAATTCCTCCTTCCCAGTTTAGAGGTTGGGGAGGGTCTAAGGGAATGGCCCCGTTAGTCTGGTTTTGGGAAAATTACGAACTGTACCACCCCAGGGGGCAAGGAGGAGGAGGAGGGTCGGCACTGCTTACCATCTGGGGCCGACCGGAGAATTCTTTTCCTTTCTTAATGAGCACTTCCCTGGCCAGCTGATATTGGCCGATGATCACGGTCGGTATGGTACCCAGACGGAGAGAATAGATGGGACCATATTTTTCCTGCAGCTTGAAGAAGTTGACATGCATATGGCCGTGTCTGGGGAGAAACGGCAGGCTGCCCACAAGGGGCAGGAATGGGAGGCTCCTGGGAAACTTGGCATCAAATGTCTTTGGCTTGGGCCAAAAGAGAAAGGCTAGGAGGAGCAGCAAGAGACACATGAGTTCCCACATGGTAGCCAGGTGTCAGCAGATGGCCAGCTGTGGAGAGGCTCAGCGACTCTCACGGAGAAGGAGGACTTTTAAAAGGCCTCCCTGGTTGTCACCTTGAAGTTGTGTTATCTCTTGGCCTGGAGAAGTTTATCCTGGAATGGACCCAAGCCTGAGTCCTCACCCAGAAAAGGGAGAGGAGAGGGAATGTGGCCTCTTCAAGGCTGGGCTCAACTTCAGGACGAACCCCTGGAGGAGGAGCAGGTTAGGGAGCAGAGAGCTGGCCATTTCCCCGGGGGCTCCTGCGTGATGGAACATCCCAGAGGCAAATGGTATCAGAATGAGATCAAGGTTTCAGAGTCCGCATGATGTCATGTCACAAGTGCTGCATAGATAGTAATTAATGTCATCAGGCTGCAGCAAGCCCAACCCGTCAAAGATACTAAAGTCTTATTATTTAATAGCTGAAGAGAACAAGGTCTTCAAAGGTCAGTCTGTGTAAGGTCACACAAGACAGGGATGCCAAGAACCGGATGTCCTAAGTTTTGGTGGCTGCTCAGGTATGCATAGTTTCCGTTCACGAGACATTGCAGGTTCTGTTCAAATCTGGCTTGGCCACGTTCTAGTTACATAGTCTTTAGTGGGCTCCTTAATCTTTTCTGGGAAAAAAATCATTTTATTACTTTACGTATACAAAGCATAAAATGCATCATTTAAAACACTTGAACTAAGGGCCCGAGAGATGGCTCAGCAGCTAAATGCACTGGCTGCTCCTCTAAAAGACCCAGGTTTGATTCCTAGCACCCACACAGCAGCTCACAACTTTCTGTAACTCTGGTTCCAGGATCCAATGCCCTCTTCTGGCCTCTGCATGCACCAGACACTCGGTATAAATACATACATGCAGGTAAAACACGCATGCATACAAAATAATAAAATACTAATTAAAATTATATAAAATTCCTTAACTAGTAGATAAAACATAAAAACCACAAAATTTCAGAGTAGTATTTTAATATTTATCACTGAAAACTATTACATTTGACCTGTTTGTTAGTTTGTCGTGTGTGTGTGTGTGTGTGTGTGTGTGTGTGTGTGTGTGTGTGTGTTCATTCCTTCCACTCTGTGGGTTCTGGGGATCAAACTCAGATTACTAGCCTTGTGTGGCAAGTCCTTAACTCACTGAACCAACTCTCTGGCTCTTTAATCATTTTTAAATGTACATTTTGGCCAGGGCATGGCAGTACATACCTGCATACCTGCACTCAGGAGACAGATGGAGAGCGAGGCCAGCCTCAGTTTCACAGGAGTTTGAAGCTATCCCGGGCTATATAAGACTATGTCTCACTCAAAATCAACAGCAAAACTTTTCCATTTTAGCAGTATAAAGCTTGTGCACATTGTTGCCACTTCCAGAATTTACGTCACTTTGTACGACACTGGAGCCATTAATTAAGCAACCACTCTCCAGTTCTCCCCTCCAGACCCAGACCCCTCTAATCTCCTTTCTATGAGCATGCCTGTTCCTTGCTTTGCTTTGGTTTCTATTGCTGTGATGAAGACCATGACCAAAAGCAACTTGGAGGAGAAAGGGTCAGTTTGACTTACGTATCCCAGGTCACAGTCCATTGAGAGAAACCAAAGCAGGAACCTAGAGGCAGGAGCTGAAGCAGAAGCTTGGGGTAGTGACGCTTACTGGCTTGCTCCCCATGGCTTGTTCAGTCTACTTTCTTATACAGCCCAGAATCACTTGTCCATGGGTAGCACACAGAGAGAGCTGGGCCCTCCCACATTAACTATTTATCAAGAAAATGCTCCCACAGACATACCTATAGGTCAGTCTGATAAGGCTCAGCCGAGACTCTTCTTTCTCCAGGTATGTCTAGGTTGGGGTCAAGTTGGCAAAAACCAACCAGCACAATTGACCCCTTGACAACTTGACGCACAAACACATTACTAATAAAACATTGCCTTTCCTGTTCATCCCCAAGATCTTATATTAATATTAATATCACAAAATAATATAAAACTGACATAACTTTAAAAGTCCCACAGTCTTTAAAAGATTTGACATTAAGAAGTCCAAAGTCTTGACCTAGGTACGGGGGTACATGCCTTTAATCCCAGCGCTCAGAAGGTAGAGACAAGTAAATCTCTATGTGTTTGAAGCCATCTTGGTCCACACAGTGAGCCAAGGCCACACAGTGAAAATCTGTCTAAAAAAAAAAAAAAAAAAATCCAAGGTCTCTTTAAATGTTTCTTTAAAAGCCCTAATTTTCTTAAGTGTGAGATCTCCTATAAAATAAAAAAATGTTACATACTTTCTTACTCCAAGAGAAAAGAAACAGGGCAGTAATAATCAAATCAAAGCGAAGTCCAAGTCCAGAAGTGGAACTCTGGCTGACATCTGGCACTCACCGTCCTTTGAGCTCTGCTGTTAGCAGCGGGCACAGCCATGCCTACACTCAGGCCAGCTCCACTTGGTGGTCATGCCACGGTATGGTATCTCCAATATGCTGGGGTGTCCACTGTCACTGAGGCCACACCATCACCAATGGCCTCTTCTAGCCTTCTTCTTTTTTTTTTTTTTTTTTTTGGTTTTTCGAGACAGGGTTTCTCTGTGTAGCTTTGCGCCCTTCCTGGGACTCACTTGGTAGTCCAGGCTGGCCTTGAACTCACAGAGATCCGCCTGGCTCTGCCTCCCGAGTGCTGGGATTAAAGGTGTGTGCCACCAACGCCCGGCTCTTCCAGCCTTCTTTAGGGACTCCAGCCCTGCCACATAGTGCCAAACCTCAGCTGTTCTCCATGACTTCAAAACCAATACTACCTAGGTGACTTTTACATATTACCAAGTTTGGCTGTCGGCATGAAATGTAACCTTGGCCCCACTGGACCACAGCTTCTGCGTGCTGACCCTGACAAAATACTCCCAGAAGATTTTGCCTCAACGATGCCTCTCTCTCTCTCTCTCTCTCTCTCTCTCTCTCTCTCTCTCTCTCTCTCTCTCTCTCTTTCTCTCACCTTTCTAGAGCTTTATTGGAAGAGAGAGGGTGAGGGGGGAGGGACCATGCGGAGGTGGGGGAATACAGAAGGAGAAAGTGCGGAAAAGAAAAGAAAAGAAAAGAGAAGAAGAAGAAGAAGAAGAAGAAGAAGAAGAAGAAGAAGAAGAAGAAGAAGAAGAAGAAGAAGAAGAAGAAGAAGAAGAAGAAAAGAAAGCTCCCCCTCTCTCTCTTAAGAGTTATTTGTTTAGTATACAGTGTTCTGCCTGCATGTATGCCTGCAGGCCAGATGAGGGCACCAAATCTCATGGTTGTGAGCCACCGTGTGGTTGCTGGGAATTGAACTCAGGACTTTTGGAAGAGCAGCCAGTGCCCTTAACTGCTGAGTCATCTCTCCAGTCCACAGGTCTCTTCTTAATCACAGCTGATTTCTCAGCTGGAGCTAACCAGTACAAAGCTTCCACTTTAGTGGTACTGGTTCTCTCTCTCTTTCTCTCTCTCTCTCTCTCTCTCTCTCTCTCTCTCTCTGTTGTTTTGGGTTTATTTATTTTTAAGATTTATTTATTTTTATTTTATGTGTATGAGTATTTTCCAGCATGAGTGCCTGCCGAAGCCAGAATAGGTTGCCTGTTTGAGAACCCACCTTCTATCATGGCTGACACCAAGAACGCCCCCTCCCTTGGGCCTGTGAATGCTCTGGTAATATTGAGTCCCTGTTATACAGGTTGAACTGAAGATTTTCCACCGGAAGCTGGGGATTGTGTTTTAAGGAAGTTTTACCAATAAAACCCTCAGGGGCGCATTGGGTAGAATATGAATTATAACTCAAGGTCGGCCACTAGCATAGCATGCAGGGTGCTCCAGTCCCCAGCACCCCAAAATAACAATAAGCTGGGTGTAGTGGTACAAACCTTAAATCCCAGCACTCAGGAGGCAGAGGTAGATGTGTCTCTGTGAGTTCAGGGCCAGCTTACAAAGTGAGTTCCAGGGTAGCCAGAGGTACGCAGTAAGAGCCTTTATTAAAAAATCGTTAACAACGACAATAGAAAAGTCACGTTGGAAATGTAGCTTGGCATGTGCAAGGTCCTGGGTTCTGTCTGCATCACCAAATCAAACAATAGTCTGTATCACATGCTCTTCAGCAGTCACGACAGAGGTGGAATTGCCTCATCTGGGCACACTGTAGCAGTATTATTTCCAGCTTCCTGAGTCTCCCTGTCTCATGCACTGTGCATGTGTATCTTGTACAGTCCATGACAGGTAGAAGAGCAAGACATCTGCTTGTTTTCACAAAGTTCTCATTTCTTGCTTTTTGGGGTGAGCTGTCCGGCAATTGTCTTGGTTTTCACTTTAGGAGTAGAAAGCAGCCCCTTAATCTGGTTCTCCAGCCCCAGGCTCCCCGTTTTTCAAACTCACTGCCAAACTTTGAGCAATTCTTCATCGGGTCTAGCCAGGGCACTGACTGGGTTTACCCCTAAGCCAGTACTGCCATTTTGTCTCCCTCTGTTGCAAAATGCCAATCACTTCTACTACGACAATGGCCTCCCAGCTTTCCATTCAAGGGCTCCAGAGCCCAGTTCATGGTAACCATTACATTCATATGTCTCAGAGACACCCCTCCCCAACACACCTCCGGGGCATCTTACATCAGGGCTAGCCTCAGCACTCACACTGTTCTTCTGACCTTGCTCACTGTATTGTCCAGGCTATCCTCAAACCTCAGAGCTCAAGTTGTCCTCCAGCCTCAGCCTCCTGAGTCCCTGTGACCACAGGCAGATGTTCCTGGCTCTTTGGTTCATTCATTTTAAACTGTGGGCACCAGCTTGCATTCTTCCTCTCTATTCTGGGTCATCCTGATTGACTCTAGGATCCATGGAAATATGTAGTCAACATTCCAGACTCACAGATCGAAGACTGTCCTTCTCCTGCACCCCCTCTCCCCGCAGAGATGGCTCAAGAGTGAAGAGCGCCTGTTAAGAGGACCGGGTTCAGTTCCCAGCACCCACGTGGTGGCTTGGAAGCCCTCTGTAACTACCGTTCCAGGGGATCTGATGCCATCTTCTGACTGTTTCGGGTACACACATGGTACATACACATATATGTAGACAAAACTCTCCTACACATAAAATAAGTTAAAAAAAAGATTATCATTGGGTGGCAGAGGCCCACTCCTTTAATCCCAGCACTAGGGAGGCAGAGGTAGGTTTCTAAATTCAAGGCCAGCCTGGTCTACAGAGTGAGTTCCAGAACCGCTAGGGCTACAGAGAAACCCTGTCTCAAAAAATAAATAAATAAATAAATAAATAAATAAATAAATAAATAAATAAAATAAAATAAAATAAAAAAACAAAAGACTGTCTTCTGTCTCCAGAGACTCTACTTTTACTTGAGGAAATGGAGATCATTGAATTCCATCTCCCTCGATGTGCCTGTTGTCAGTTACTTTCCTATGATCCTAAGAGTGAGGATTCTTAGTCCCTTTCCCAATCCCAGTCCCTTCTAACCATTATTCTGGCTTTTCCTATGGGTCGTGTGCACCATGCTGTCAACCCTTCACAAAAGCCACAGCGGAGGGACCAGCTGCCATCGTCCATCATGCCCCCTTTACAGTCGAAAATGGAGACGGAGAACTGAACAAAGGTCACCAGCTAGCTAATGATGCTGCTGGAATCAGCAATATAAAGCTCTTCTTACCTTGCCCTCCTTCCTTCCTCCTTTCCTCCCTTCTTCCTTTCCTCCTTCCCTCTCTTCCTTTCTCCTTCCCTTCCTTCCTCCCTCCCTCCCTCCCTCCCTCCCTCCCTCCCTCCCTCCCTCCCTCCTTCCCTCCCTTCCTTCCTTTTGTGTTTTATTTTTGTTTGGTTTTGGCCCTGGGGATTGAGCCCAGAACCTTGGCTCTTGTGCATGCTAGGCAAGTATTCTACTACTGAGTTATATTCCCGGCCCTGGAGTTCTTAACCTTTAATAGCCACGCTATTCTGCTTTTCGAAATCCATTCCGGGTTTTCCCTTACACGCATCCTTTGGAAGAATCGCTCTAGTTCTCTAATTCTAGGAACCTATCTCGCAGAAGTCATATAGTATGAGTGCAGCATCGATTATGTAATCAGCGTTTGCCGTTGTCACTGGGAGGAGCCGACCAGAAACAGTGGAAAGAAATACTTTATATGTTTATATGGAAATATTTCCAACACACACACACACACACACACACACACACACACACACACACACACCATAAAAACGCAGCCTTCCCCCATATCCTTGAACCTATTCCTTCGCCCTCTTACAGAACCTTTCGTTTGCCATTTTCCTTCTGAATCTCCAACTTGCCATCTCTGCTTTCTTCTCAGTGGGTAAATACACTCAGAAGTGCCCCCCAACATATGTGTTAAATTGATTTGAACATACTATAACTCAAATAAACAATATTTTTTAAAGATAACAATTATGGACTTCAAAGCTTAACATTAAATTAGTTGCTTCACTAAAAAAACAAAAGAGTTAGTTGCTTCTAAGGCAGTAGTTGTATTTTGCAGCAGCAGCATGATGAAATCATTTAGTCCAGGGTCCTCATTCTGTTAAAAAACAAACAAACAAACAAACAAAAAACAAACCAGATTCAAGGAGTAAGCACTTTGCACAAACTTACTAGCAATAAAGCTAGAAATAAAGCATTTTCTCCCTAAAATAAAAGTCCTATGGTCTATCAATGGCTCCATGTGAATGAAGTGTCCAGGCTCTTCACTCACACTCCGCCTCGCTATGGTAACTTGGAAATGGTGAGACGCTACAGCAAATTACCGTGCTGGCTTTGAGGCCTGAAAGGGGCTTAAACGTTAGCCAAGCTTCTCTGTGGAGATGGGGAAGGCAGCGAGGGCAGACCAGAGGTTCTCCTGCAGGTGTCTGCCTAAAACTCACAGGGACAGGCTCTCTCCAACCCCGCCCCCCACCCCACCTCATTTTGAAGCCACTAAGCCTGTCATGTACATTGGCTTCACAGACCCTTATTTCCCCAAAGATCCTGAGCAAAACCCTGCCTGTGAGAGCTCCTGGGAAACAGGGCTGAGAAGGGAAATGTTCTGTTCTCATCTTTAGGACTTTGGTCTTTTATATATCCCTTGAATTCCTCCATGGGAGTTTTCATTTCAGTCAGAGCAGGTCCAAAAAAATCAGGACAATGGCTTAGCACCTCATCCCTCAACATCCTCCTGTTCACAGCTCTGGCACCCGTGCAGGTGTCAGCTGTCACAGGGTCATGACTCCTCCCATTAACAACGAGAAGGGTGGTGCTAATAAAGAACTGGTAAGTAATCCGCGGTGATGACAGAAAGTGACCCATCCTCCATGACTCCCCAGCCAGCACTCCCAAAGCCTGCCCCGGCTCTTGGGGAACTGTGCTATGCTTCATAGCCATGGCGGACACTCCTTTTCGGAGTTCCTGCTTCTTCCTTTCATTTAAGCCTACTCGGCTCCCATGATGTTCTGGGATTTCTCAGGTTGCCACCTGATTCAACTCAGACATCGCGTTCCTTGTGTCCTGTTATTACCGAGTCCCCTTTACCTCAGAGGTCCTCAGAGTATCCATAAACACTCACCGCTTCCTAGACAGCATTAAATATCATATTTGATTTTAGGAGAATCATAATTATCCACTCACTCAGCTGATCAGGAAATGATTGACAGTCATAAGTGCCCTGGAGATTTTCTTTAGTTTGTAGACTCTGTTAATCATTGCATCTCTAAGTTGGGCTTATTTTCTAGTGACTACATCATGTGCTTTTTTTTTTTTTAAAGATTTATTTATTTATTTTATGTATATGAGTCCTCTATTTGCATGTACACCTTTATGACAGGAGAGGGCATCAGATCCCACTATAGATGATTGTGAGCCACCATGTGGTTGCTGGGAATTGAAGTCAGGTCATCTAGAAGAGCAGCCAGTGAGCTTAGCCACTGAACCATCTCTCCAGCCAGCATCATGTGCTTTTAACCAGAAGAAAAACCAGAACCAAACCTGGGGCTGGGGAAATAGCTGGGTGTGAGTGGCAAGGGGAAGAAGCAATTGAAGCATGAGTTTGCATCCCTGGAGAGTGGGCCTGAGGGTGACTCAAAGGCTGAGCATAGTTCATGGGTTTGGGGTGGTATTGCAACTACTAAGTCCTGCTGCTAGAATTCCAGGAAATACCATATGTGTGGCAGGGACATGATGCCCCATCTCGGGCATGCACACTGAGATTCCATGCTCAGAATCAAGCTGTGGATCACTCTTGTCCTGAGCTGATGAATAGGAGGAACATTGACTCACCTAAGTCTCATTAGAAAGAATGTTCTGCTGGAGACTGCTGCCAAGGTGCCTAAGGTCAGTTTAGGTTGTTAAAGCATTTCCTTCCTGGGGACACTAACGGTTTTAAGATTTTTAACTCTTTCTGGGCCAGTGGCACACACCCTTAATCCCAGCATTTGAGAGACAGAGACAGGCAGATCTCTGACTTCAAGGCCAGCCTGGTCTACAGAGTGAGTTCCAGGAAAACCAGGGCTACACAGAGAAACCCTGTCTCAAAAAACCGATATATAGATATATAAACTCTTAGCAAAACAGCTTATAGAGCTGATATTTTGAGATATACATATTTTTGTGCTTTTTGGTGGATGCGGAGACTGGAGCTTCAGCTGAAGCCTTCCTCACATCCAGAACACTGATGGGGCTTCTCTGACTCATGCAGAAGCTGGAGGTGTTCCTGAAGGCTTTCCCACACTCTTCACATGGGAGTCTTCTCATGGGTACAGTTTCTCCGGAACTATTACTGAAGCTCCTCTCGCTTGTAACATTCCGAGAGGTGAGTCCCTGGAACTGTTCACCCACAGACACAGGGCTTCTCAACAATGTGAACTCTCATAAGGACTTGAGATGAGAGCTCCCAGTGAAGGCTTTGCCACACTCAGCATTTATAGGGCTTTTCCCCAGTGTGCTTATGTCTATCACATTTTAAAATCTTTACCATAGCATCACATTTATTCACCTCTCCTGTGTGGTCTTGTCAGTTAATATGAAGGACACAGTTATCATAGTTGTGGGGTTTCTCATTCATGTGAATGATGCATGAGAAGACCTGCTTTCTCACCCAATGAAAAATTCCTGGCACGTGGCACACTTATGGATACTTTTCCTATTTGGTATGGTGACTTAGAGGAGAAAGTGTTTGTCTTAGGGTTTCTATTGTTATGAAAAGGCGCCATGACCATGGCAACCCTTAGAAAGAAAACATGTAATTGAGGTGACTCACTAACAGTCTCAGAGGTTCAGTCCGTTATCATCATGACCGGGAGCATGGCGGTGTGCCGGCAGCTGTGGTGCTGGAGTAGTAGCGGAGAGTCCTACATCTTGTAGGCAACAGGAAGTCGACTGACACACTGGGTAGTATTCTGAGCATAGGAAACCTCAAAGCCCGCCCCCACAGTGACACACTTTCTCCAACAAGGCCATATCCACTCAAAGCCACACCTCCTAATAGTGCCACTCCCTATGAGATTATGGGGGTCAATTACACTCAAACTACCACAGTGTTATATATCTGAGTGTCTTCCCGCATATATGTATGTGCACCATGTGGATGCCTGGTGCTTGTGGAGGTCAGAAGAGGGGGTTGGAGTCCCTGCAACTGAAATTGTGGATAACTGTGAGCTGCCATGTTGGTATTTGGAACTGAATCCAAGTCCTTTACAAGAATAACAAGTGCTCTTAACCTCTGAGCCTCCTCTCCAGCCCCGTCAGACTTTTTAATTTTAGATTTACTTATTTATTTATGTTTCATTTATTTGTATGGGTATGTGTCTTAAGAAATGTACATCCATGGGTGTGAGTGCCCATAGAGGCCAGAAGAGGGCATCTGATCCCCTGGAGCTGGAGTTACAGGAAGTTGTAAACTGCTCAATGTGTGTGCTGGGAGCTGATCTTGGGTCCTCCGAAAGAGCAGTGTTGTGCTTTCAACCTCTGGGCCATTCCTCCATCCTCCAGACTCTTGGCAGAGTGATGGAGGCTGGTGTCTTTACTCTATTCCTTGTTCATTGTGTGTACACTCATTGCAATTTGGTCTCTGAGCCCACCACGCTACTGGATCTGCTGACAAGGTCAACAGTGACATCCTCATTACTAAACGCATTAGCTGTTTTTCAGACCTCCATTCATAAAACACTTTGCAGACATTACTAATCATTTACTTTTCTTCAGCCCTCTGCAGCTCCAGGTTCTTGAAAATTGTTTTGCTCCTTCTTCTCTGTCCCACAGCTGTCTAATGTGTGTCAAGGTTCCTTAGCCTGACCTTGGCCTTTCTCCATCAGCATTTCCTTTGGGTGATCTTATCCACCAAGGTCTTAAGTATCATCATATTCAACATTTAAGAAATAGGAGCTGCTACTGACCTTAACAGAGTCTACTGATTGAAGATCCTTATACTAGAGATGTGAACCATCGGCTCTCAACCTGACTCACCTGACTTCACCAACAGTTTCTGCACTTGTGCTTGGTTGACCCCACTGAAGCAAGAGAATTTAGCCTAAGGAGAATCAGTTCTCAGAATACTAAGGGGGGGGGCACTGAGATGGCCCAGCAGGTAAGGGTGTCGGCTGCAAGTGTGGCAACTGAGTTTGATCCCAAAACCTTAAGGAGAAATGACTCTTGAAAACTGTCCTCTGACCTCCACATGTGTCATGACACATGTACACACACACACACACACACACACACACACACACACACACACACACACACTAAATGTGTAAGTGTAGCAAAAATAGTAAAGCTGATCACATTCCTATTCTGAGAGCCTGTCAGAACAGACCATCATTAGAGAAGCAGGCAGTTGTCTCAGACACTGATGAACGTATGCGATAGAAACTTACTTTCCAATAAAATAAAAAACAGATTCTTTTTTATTATTGGTTTTGTTGGTGGTGGTTTGCTTGTTTTTCTGTGACAGGGTCTCACTAGATAGCCCTTGCTGGGCTAGAACTCACTATTTAGACCAGCCTAGCCTTGAACTCACAGAGGTCCTCCTGCTTCTGCCCACTGAGTGCTGGGATTAAAGGCATGTGCCATCACTCCCAGAAAAAGTAGGTTCTTTAGATGACTAATGCACCTGATGACTATGTAGCCAGGCTGGCCTTCCTATTTTAAAAACAACGGCAAATCATTAAAACCAAAAATGAAATGGGGGTGAACCATCCCCTGACGTCAGCTTCCTGGTCTGCTGAGATGTGGGCAAGCAAGCAGCTGCTTCATGTTCCCACGGCCACAAAGTCCCCTGCCACCGCCTTCATCACCACGATGAACTGAATCCGTTAGAACCACTGGGGACAGGTAGTCAGACACTACCGTGGCCAATGGATTGGAGCTCACACAAGTTCACTATTGCAAAGCACTGTGCACCATGATCAGAGATAAGAGCTCTCTCGCACTCTTGAACCTGGCCTGTTTCTACTACCTGGGAATGGAACTGTGGAAGTTTTTAAGAGTGAAAAATTCCAAGACAAGGCTGGGTATAGTGGCACAGGCCCGTAATCCCTGGATTGAGGAGATACAGGACGGAAGATTGGGAGTTCAAGGCCACCCCCTGCTATAAAGTAAATTTAAAGCCAGCCTGTCTCAAAAACAAACGAACAAACGAAATATAAAACAAAACCCACCAAGTAGCAAGCAAAATGTGTTTCAATCTTTTCATGTTTCTATTGAGAAAGAGGTCACCAGAGCAGGGTATTAGGAACGAAAGCAGCCAGGGAGTGGTGGGGCACGCTTTTAATCCCAGCACTCAGGAGGCAGAGGCAGGCGGATCTCCGTGAGTTTGAGGCGAGCCTGGTCTACAGAGCAAGTTCCAGAACAGCCAAGGCTACACAGAGAAACCCTGTCTCAAAAACACCCAAACCAAACCAACCAACCAACCAAAGAAACAAACAAACAGATCTCAATGCTAGGGTTTTGTTCAATCCTAAATTTCATCTCAGACTCCAGTTCTTCTCTTTACATTCCTTAATGAAATTAGCACTCTCGTTACTAAAAAAAAAATAAGCTAATTACTTTCTTAAGTAGGTAGAATGATCTTTTTTATTTTATTTAATAATTTTTATTTATTTATTTTGTGTGTACGGACCCTTCACCTGCTTGTATATCTGTGTACCGCTTGCATTTCTGCTGCTCAGGGAGGCCGGAAGAAGGCATTGGGTCCTCGGGAACTGCAGTTGCAGAGAACTGTGAGCTGCCATATGGTGCTGGGAATTGAACCCAGGTCCTCTGCAAGAGCAGCCCACACATAGCACACATGTATACATGCAGGCAAAACATTCATACACATAAAATAAAATTTAAAAAAATAAAAAAGAAAGAACCGAGAAAAAGGAAATTGTAGCTTTTTACTACTGGTCACTGAACATTAAAATGTTAATAAAGGAGCTAGGCATGGTAGTGGCTGCCTTTTATCCCAGCTCTCAGGAAGCAAAGGCAGGTGAATCTCCAAATTCAAGGTCAGCCTGGTTTACACAGCTGGTTCCAGGACAGTCAGGGCAACCCAGAGAAACCCTGTCTTAAAAAAAAAAAAAAAAAAAAAAAAAAAGGATAATGAAGAAAACCTATACATCACTATATGTCTGCAAATTTTAAAATGGTATTTACCAAAACTCACATAGAAAGAAAAAGATAATTTAAGCTGAGCTTTGTCAAAGTTATTAGATGAATAATTATCCAAAACAGAAGCACCAGGAACATACAATACTGTTGTCTGATTGTTTTCCACTATTTTATATTATGTGTGTGTGTGTGTGTGTGGTGTGTATGTGTGTGTGGTGTGTATGTGTGTGTGTATGTGGTGTGTGTGTGTGTGGTGTGTGTGTATGTATGTGGTGTGTGTGTGTGTGGTGTGTATGTATGTGGTATGTGTGTATGTGTGAGTGAGTGTGTGTGTGTGTGTGTGTGTGTGTCTGAGTATGTGCATGAGTGCAGGTGCCCATGGAGCCAGAGGCATTGGGTATCTCTGGAGCTGGAGTTACAGGTGGTTGTGAGCTGCTTGATGTGGGTGCTGGGAGCCCAACTCAGGTCCTCTGCAAAAGTAGTATGTGCTTTTAACCATTGAGTCATTTTTCTAGCCACTGTCTGGATACTTCTTTGTGCCCCATACATTATATGTTGGGGATTTAGTCTTCAGTGAGGTCATGTTGGGAGGTTCAGCCTTTAACAGATGGAGCCTAGTGAAGGGTCCTTAGGTCTATCAGAGGAGTATGTTTGGGAGGGATTATGGGACCCCGTCACCTTCCGGCTTCCTCTTTTGAGAACACATGGTGATACATAGATTAATAGAAATGGGTTAAGTTATAAGAGCTAGCTAGCAAGAAGTTTGAGCCATAGGCCATACAGTTTGTAATTAATATTAAGCCTCAGAATGTTTATTTTATAAGTGACTATGGGACCTCAAATGGGAAAGATTCATCTGGACAGCGGGCCGGGCATGACCGGAGAAACTTCCAGCTACAAGAAGTTTCCAGAGGGTAGGTGGGGAAGAGAATGGGAAGTTATTGTTTAATTGGTACACTGTTTACAATGATGAAAATGTTCTGGAAATAGTGATTATAGTCACATAGTATGTACTTAATGCTACTGATTGTACAATAAGAATAATGAAATGATGAATTATATATACATTTGAGAAAGTCACATTTTATTGTCATTACAATGGCCATGTATATTTATAATAATTGTATACACGATCTTGACAGCCTCTAAGATTACATCTCAAAGGTTTGCTGTCTTAGTTAGTGGTTTTACTGCTGTGACAGAATACTTGGCAAGCAAAGGAAGAGTTTATTTCGGTTCAGAATTTGAGAGTGTCTATCATAGTGCAGATGTCATGATGGCCAGAACTTAAAGCCGCCAATCCAGTTTATCCAAAGTCAAGAAGCAGAGGGCAATGAATACTCACGTTTAACTTATTTTCTCCTTTTTATTCCGTTCAGGACCCCAGCCCAGGGGATGGTGCTGCCCACAGTTCAGGTGAGTCTTCTCATGTCATTATGTAGATTAACCTAATCTAGATAATCCCTCATAGACACATCCAGAGGCTAACCCAATCTAGATAATCCCTCATAGACACACCCAGAGGCTAACCCAATCTAGATAATCCCTCATAGACACATCCAGAGGCTAACCCAGTATAGATAATCCCTCATAGACACATCCAGAGGCTAACCCAGTATAGATAATCCCTCATCGACACATCCAGAGGCTAACCCAGTATAGATAACCCCTCATCGACACATCCAGAGGCTAACCCAGTATAGATAATCCCTCATAGACACATCCAGAGGCTAACCCAGTATAGATAATCCCTCATAGACACACCCAGAGGCTAGCCCAGTATAGACAGTCTCTTGTAGACATGTTCAGAGGCTTATCTCTAGGTAATTCTAGGCCCTGCCCAGTTGACAATGCTAACCACCACAGCTGCTAAAGAACCTTTCTTTTTTTCTTCTGGTAAATGAGAAAAGGTGGTTCCTGACGTTCATTCACCTACGGTTACAGTGGATACAGTAAAATCGCAGGTCACAAGTATGGCACAAGGGCCATCTCCGGTCTCATTTACTAAAGTCCCAGAAGATTGCAGGGTTCCAGCTGGGAAATGCAAGGCCACAGTCATATCCACTTAGCTTTGAGCATGGCCTACTGGGATTTTAACATTTTTATCTGAAATATCTCTGTATGAAAAGAAAATTGTTGTGGTGGTGAATGCTTTTAAATCCCAGCGCTTAGGAGGTAAGGGAGCTCTCTGTAAGCTGGAGGACAGTCTGAGGTAATACTGAGGCCTTGTTTCAAAAACTAACAAACAAATATCCAAACTGGCTGCCCAAACAATAGCTTGGGAGAAAAGATATGGAGTTAATGTAATGATCACCTCCAAAAAATGTAGATTTATGTAAGTCAGTAATACTAGTGAAAGAAATGTGTATAATGAGGTAACTCAGGAGTATCTAACTTGTGGCAAGTCTTTCAAAGTATAAATAGGAGCTAGAAAGACAGTTCAATGGTTAAGAGCAAATTGCTGTTGCGGAGGAACAGAGTTTGATTCCCAGCACCCAACCATGTTGAACAGCTCACAATCACCTGTACTGCAGCTCCAGGGGACCTGATGCCCTCTTCTGGCCTCTGAGGGCACCTTCAGACATGTACACATACCACCCCCTCTACATATACAAATGCACAGAAAAATAAAATAAACTGAAGATGGAGATATGGCTCTGTGGTTTAAATATCTAAAGAGATAAATTATTGTATAAATAAAAAGTAGTATGGCAAGGAGAGGACATATGGGAGAATTCTGTGTCAATGGTTTCAGGCAATAATCCTTCCTGTGGCTCTCAGCTTGTTCTGTGATTCTTGAGTTAGGAATATTCTTGAACAAACGGTTTAAAAAAAATCTCTGCAGACTCTCAACTTAGGATTTTTGGATGGGTAACTTTTCTATTACTATTCTTTTCCTTCAGAGGTTCCAGTGTACATTATTTGTCCCCAGTGCTTTGGGCCTGTGGCACCACAGTGCACCATGGTGGCAGTATGTGGTGAAGGACTATTCACTTCATGTTTGGGAAGGTATCTTAGTTTGGTTTTTTTTTTTAAACTTGTTGTCATTAGGGATTTTTTTTTTTTAAGATTTATTTATTTATTATGTACACAATATTCTGCTTGCATGTATGTCTGCAAGATCTCATTACAGATGGTTGTGAGCCACCATGTGGTTGCTGGGAATTGAACTCAGGACCTCTGGAAGAGCAGTCAGTGCTCTTAACCTCTGAGTCATCTCTCCAGCCCCTAGTTCGGTTTTTTTTTTTTTTTTTTTTTTTTTTATCACTGTGAAGAGACACCATGACCATGGCAACTCTTATAAAATAAACATTTAATTGAGAGTGGCTTGCTTAGTTTCAGAGGTTTAGTCCATTATCATCATGATGGGGAGCATGACAGCAGGCAGAAGTGGTGCTCAGAGTCCTTACATCTTGATAGGCAGGCAACAGGAAGTGGACTGACTGACACACTGGGTAGTATCCTGAGCATAGGAAACTTCAAAGCCCGCCCCCACAGTGACATACTTCCTCTAACAGGACCACACCCACTCAAAGCCACACCCCTACTAGTGCCGCTCCCTGTGAGATTATGGGGGCCAATTACATGCAAACCACCTACCACAGATGGAAAGAGAGACAAAATGGGACCAGGATTTCAATGTCCCCTTCAAGGGCTACTCCCAATAACTTAACTGTTTAAGTGTTACAGATCAGATGGGAAGGTATCCCAGCAGTTGTAAGCCAAGAAATACCACAACGTCGCACAGTACTGAGAGGACTGGGGAGCCAGACCAGAGCCATGACAGGCTTCAAATAGCCCTGAAGGGACCAGGCCTTAGTTTCGGTTTACTGCAACTGGCTGGAGCTGAGCAAGCCATTCTCAGGAAGACCACAACTCAGGGGCAACCAATCAGCAGGCGCCCCCCAAACTTCTACTGGTTCAGCAGATAACCCCTGCGCCCCGCCCCCAAGCCTCCTGCTAGCTAAAGAGTTTTTCCTACCCTCCTGTCAACAAGCCCCTAACCTCTACAGCCTCCAACCAAACAGCTCCCAGACTAATCTTTCTTCCACCAATCAGCACCAGATTAATCCCTCCTTCCTGGAATCCCCCTAACACCTTAAAAGGAACTCGCAGCCTCCCTTCGGGGGTCACTATTTGCCACCCCAACCTGTTGGAAATAGCGCTTTTGCTAAATTGCATACATGACTGTTGGTCTTTCTTGGGGCCTTCTCTCGGACCCTAACAAGAACAACAAACCTCACAAAAGAGATTGGGAGGGAAAAACCCAGGAAGGTTGCTGCCTCTCCCATGGTGAGAAGCAGCAGAAAACTGAGCAGAATACATGTGGTTTCTTTGGGGGAGGGTGGGGCTTTCCAGGATGGCCTGGGATTAGCGGGATTATATGGCCTGATTTTGGGGCAAGCTCAGGGATTGGTGAGTTGTTTTTTTTTTTCTTGTAGGGTGGGGCCTGGTCACTCTGCCACGTTAGGATTGGGAAAGGCAGTTACAGTCCTTTAGAACCCTTTGGGAATTGGGGCGGCAGGAGTGGGGGGGGTGTGCCTCTGGCCACTTACGTGCCTTGAGAGTTTACAAAATTTACAAGGGAGTATCTGCCCATTGCAGATTTCCTTGCCACTTGAGTTGGCATGAATACCCAACACTAATATTCTTCTGTTAAGCACCACTTCCAAAGTTATTATAAGTAGGGTTTTAATTAAAAGGCTAGTCATCAATAAAAATTACTGTTGATAAAAGTATTAGTGATGTTGACTTTTTTTCACTTTAGTAAATTTGAATTTATTTTTCTTTGCATTGTCTGTGTCCTTTGACAATTTTAATGAAATGTCTGTTAGAATTGGAGGAAATCTCTACTTTATTTATAGATGGGGGTCTCATGTATCTCAATCTGCCTTCAACCTGCCAAATAGCCAAGGATGACCTTGAATTTCTGACCCTTCTGCCTCCATCTAGAGAATGCTGGGATTACAGGGTTGTGCTACCACGTCTAGTTCATGCAGTGATGTCCGTAACACAGATGAGGAACCTAAGACCCGGGGATTGAGTAATTTGTAGCCACACCACTGCTTAAATGGCAGAATTAAATGGGTTGGAATCCAGCTCTTCTGACTCTAAACTATAGATTCACCTAAGTTATATCCCATCCGCTCCAGGGTGGCTTGCTTAGACCTTGTCTCCCATTCTCATCAACTGAGCATTTTAAGTCATTTTGGTAAGCAGCTTGAGGTAAGCGCATGCGGTCCTTCCTCTTGGCGGGATTGGCCGCTTTGCATCTCTTTTGGCCCCAGGGACTCGCCGTCGTCCGGCTGCGGTGTTCCCCGGTTGAGACGATGGCGACTGGGACGCCGGATTCGCAAGCACGATTTGGTCAGTCGGTGAAGGGGCTTCTCACCGAGAAGGTGAACACCTGCGGGACCGACGTGATCGCGCTCACCAAGCAGGTGCTGAAAGGCTCCCGGAGCTCGGAGGTGAGCGGGGCGCGCGCTCCCGGGCCGGAGCTGCCCGCGTTCGCTCCGGGAGGGGCGGCGCATGGCATCCTGGGAGTGGAGGCTGCTGGCCCCGGTCTGGGGCGTCTGGCCGCGTTTCTTCAGTTTAGGGTGAGCGGTGAGAGCTGGAAGAGGCGACGTGATGGGAGCCTGTGTTCTAGAAAGGGGAGAGAGGCACAGGCCGAGCCGCGGCTCCTGCCCGGTGCCCCTTGTTCCCAGTCCCCGTTCGAAACTCGGCTTGGCGTTGCTCTCAACTTCCCAGATTGCTGTCACTCCTTTGTCTGTGGGTTTATTCTTTATATTTCTGACCACGGTCTTCATTGTTTCTTAGAGTAGCTTTTCCCATTGCCCTGTTCTCCTCCCCCCTCCTCCGTGGAATTCTATGAATGGAATGATTTGATGACATGTACACTCTGCATGTTGAAGTAGGTATCTATTCCAGAGAAAGTGTGTGCCCGCACAAAGACATGTGCATGTTCATAGCACTTTTCTTCATGAAACATGCTCGTGGGCAGGTAGACGAAATGCAGTGACCCCGCAATTGCATTGGTATGTATTTACTAAAGGGGAATCAAACGTATGGGGTGCATGATGGGCAGACCTATAATCTGAGCTCTCAGGAGGCTAATGCAAGAGGCTGGAATACATAAGGGAAGGTTTAAAAAATAAAAACTAGCTGGGCAGTGGTGACTAATGGCAGGAAGAAAGGGTTCTAACTGACTCTACCTTGTCCACTCCATTCATTCATTTATTCATTCATTCAGCAAATACTAAGTGCCTATTAACAGCTGGTACTCCGAACAAAAGTAATAATGGAGCAGGGAGTAGTGGCTCATGCTGAGGCAGGCGGATCTCTGTGAGTTCAAGACCAGCCCTAGTTCCAGGACGGCCAAGGCTGTTACACAGTGAAACCCT
Source organism: Peromyscus maniculatus bairdii (assembly GCF_049852395.1). NCBI lineage: Eukaryota > Metazoa > Chordata > Mammalia > Rodentia > Cricetidae > Peromyscus > Peromyscus maniculatus. The sequence continues at coordinate 199,247,621 of NC_134852.1, forward strand.
GTCTTCAAAACAAAACAAAACAAAAAACAAACAAACAAAAAAACCCCCGTAAAAACCAGAAGAAATGAAGCGTATGTCCATTTTGTTAGATTAAACCACCCATACATAGCTAAGACTTTAATTTTGCCTTTCTTAAAATGGAAGCCTAGAATACATCTGTAAAACAGAGCATACGGTCTTTTTAGATTTCCATGAATTTCCCCTGCAGATTGGTTCATTCTTCCTTAATTTAGTAACAGGTGGTCTTAGCTACTCATCTTCAACAAGTGGTTACAGTTTCAACCTAGCTTTTGTCGAATAGCAAGTCTCTCCTTTTCCACATACCTGTTTCCCTATGTAGTTGTGGTAACCAAACTGTATGTTCTCAGGTCTTTGGGTTTGTGTATGAATGTTCAGTCTCTGACTCACATTAGTTATGATAACCTGTTGTGTAGCTAGCTTTTACTGACTGGCTACAAAACCAAACAGAAATCCCAGCTGTATAAGAAGTGTTTGTCCTTACTATATTACAGAGCTGTTGAAGTCACCGACCTGCTGTTCTCTGCTGATGGGCTTTGTGTGGTTCCATCGGACACACTGTTTTTAGGAGAAAGCTTGAAGAATTTAAAGAATTGTTACATTGCCTTTTCCAAATATAAATTATGCAAATCGTGGTTTGCACAGAATTCCTGTGTCAGTTTTGTTGGCAATCATGTTGGCTTTTCTTTTTCAGGATTTATAGATTCTATTTATTCTGTAGGAAATGTATGTGCATGCAAAATATCCCATACATCATATAATTGCACATACACATTTTTTCCCCTAGATGAACAAATTGGGTGAAGACATGGTGTAAATATGTTTAAACTTTAAAGAAGTGGCTTTTGGGCCAGCGAGATGGCTCAGCAAGTAAAGGTGCTTGTCACCAAGCTGGCCCATCTGAGTTCCGTCCCGGCCTGGGACCCATGTGGTGGAAGGAGAGAACCACCTTCCAGAGACTACTGTCTAACTTCCACAAAGGTGCTATGGCACACATGTCCCTCTCTCCTCGACAGAATAAATAAATACACGCAATTAAACGTTTTTAAAGATGACTGTAGTAGTAGTAGTAGTAGTAGTAGCACACGCCTTTAATCTCAGCATTTGGGAAGCAGAAGCAGGCAGATCTCTGAATTCAAGGACAGCCTAGTCTACATAGTGAGTTCTAGCCCAGCAAGGACTACATAGCAAGTTCTAGCTTAGACGGGCCTTCATAGTATGACCCTGTACCCCATTTTTTTAAAGAGGGATTTATATTTAACTATAAAAGGAGCTGTTCTAGTTTTAAGGGGTAAATCCAGGTACCCAGGAAGCTTAGCATTTTTTTTTTGTGGTAGTGCTGTTGGTGTTGACCATTGAACTTAGGCCTAATTCATAGGAGGCAAGTGCTCTGTCACTGAACACTGTAGCCCAACCCTGAAGCTTACACTGAAATGCTGTGGATTTATGTAGTCTGAAGAGAAGGCAGAGTCAAAGTTCACACTGTAGGGAAGAGACAGATAATAAACCCAGTGAAACACCCAGCCTTAAGTGGTGAATAAACATTCTAAGGAACATGAATCTCAGAGCAGAGAGTGGTGACAGGTCTCTGGGAAAGTGACATTTGTACAGACAGTGAAATTGAATGCACAGCAAGCCATGTGGATATCTGGAGCAAGAGCAGAGAGTTGTAGGTAGGACTGTGAATTGAAAGGCCTTGAGATGAAATGTGTACAAAGATTGGGTACCAGTCTGGCTGGCCCAGAAAGTGAGGAGAAATGTACTTACGCCCACAGCCAGTTAGTGACAAACGGCTTGCACACCTGTGCTTCAGACACTCCATTTGAGTCTTGTATTAGTGAGGGTCATTGTGGGGTGTTGTAATTGTTAATGTTTTTGCAATGCTGGGGTGGAACCTAGAGAGTACTAAAGGCAAACATTTTACCCCTGAGCTATACCCAGAGCCCTCACTGTGGTTTGTTTGTTTTTAAATCTATGTGTGGCACTTGTCTTTGTTACTGTAGTGATGTAATTTGTGAATTTATTGTGTGTGTGTGTGTGTGTGTGTGTGTGTGTGTACATGCATGTCTCTAGAAGACAACCTCAGGTGCTGTTCCTTGGTGTCATCTACTTTTTAAAGATTTTAAGACTAGGTCTCTTTGGCATGGGACTCACCAAGTAAGTGAAGGACACTACCACCACCACCACCACCACCACCACCACCACCACCACCACCACCACCACGAGACCAGGTCTTAAAAAACAAATGCAGAGGCAGATCTCTTTGAGTTCAAGGCCAGCCTGCTCTACAGAGTGAGTTCTAGGACAGCCAGGACTACACAGAGAAACCCTGCCTCAAACCAAACAAACAAACAAACAAACAAACACCCAACCAAAAACAAAGTAAATACAGAGAGCAAGTGAGGAAAGATAGCCTGTCAACCCTCCCTACACACACACACACACACACCACAAAACTGGCCACAGGAATTGGGGGTATAGCTCAATGATAGAGTATAGAGTTCTAGCAAGGGCCTGAATTGGATTCCTAGCCCCACAGGAGAGGAACCTGCTCTTTCATATGCTGTTGGTGGGAGTGCAAGATGATACATCTGTGACTCAGGAGAATTTGTCAACATGTAACAGAACTTGAACCAGGATCAAGATTCTGCATGTTCATCACAAAGATGCTCTAGGATGCAGACTCACGGGAGCGTTTTGGTTCATTTGGTTCATTTCAAAGACTAGAAATAGCCTCCAAGTCTGTGGGCTGAGACTGGTTGAGTGTCCTAGTGTATCTGTGTGCTGTGGTGTGATATTTGGGGTTGTAAAAGAGTAGCTGAGGAGATTCTCTCTCGTGGTTTGAATGAGAGTGGCCCTCATTGGCTCATTTGAATGGTTAGTGGATTAGGAAGGATTAGGAGGTGCGGCCTTGTTGGAGAAGGTGTGTCACTGGGAATGGGCTTTGAGGTTTGAAAAGCCCACACCAGGCCCAGTCTCTCTGCCTCCAGCTTGTGGATAAGATAGAAGCTCTCAGCTACTGCTGTGCTCCCTGCCATCATGATGTCATGGACTCATCCTCTGAAACTTGAAGCAAACCCCCAACTGAATGCATTTATAAATTGCCTTGGTTATGGTGTCTCTTCACAGCAATAGAAAAATAAGATCTCTCTCTTCCTCTCTCACAGATATCCAGTGATATATCATATATAGTGTGTATATCACTGATGTGCAGATAGATCCATTTATCTCAGGGTTATATTGTAAAGTGGAAATTACAAGGTATGGCGCTGTGCCTGTATAGGTTGTAAGTAAGAGGATGGGAGTGAGGGTATGGTTGGCCTTTGGTGTCCTTGAGCTTCACAGCCAACTACAGACTGAAAATGTAGTCAATGTCTGCATCTGTACTGAAACATGTGTAGTGTTTTCATTGTTCCCTAGATACTGTGTAACAGTTATATAGCACTTTCATTGTATTAGGTAATAATGTAATCTAGAGTCACATACCTGTGATCCCAGCACTTGCAAGGTAGAGGCAGGAGATCAGAAGTTCAAGATCACCTCTGTAGCATGAATCCTAATTGGTCTAATCATAAAAACCAGGAGTCAGATGCTGGGATAAAAGCTGATAGATCAGAGAAGCAGAGCCACAGCCACTAGAAAGGCTTCTTACCTCTACCGAACCCTCAACCTGAAAGGGCTGAGTTCCCTTCTCCTCCCGCCTTATATTCCTGTCTCCGCCCAGCCATATCACTTCCTGTCTCAACCTTCCTAGTGCTGGGATTAAAGGCATGTGTGCCTCCCAAATACTGGGAGCAAAGGCATGAGATCCCAAGTGCTGGGATTAAAGGTGTGTGCCACCACTGCCTGGCCTCTATGGCTAACTAGTGGCTGGCCTTCTGATCTTCAGGCAAGCTTTATTTGCTAGATCACACACAAAATATCACCACAATCCTCAGTTACCCAGTAAGTCTGAGACTAGACTGAGCTGTGTGCGACCCCCTTTTCCAAAACAAGACATGGGACCGAGGAGATGGTCCCTGGGCATGAGTGCTTGCTCTGCAGACACAAGGACCTACCTGCGTTTCCATTGCTAGCACCAATATCAAAAGCCAGGCGTGGCTGTGCATGCTTGTAACGCCAGCATTGGGGATGTAGACGGGTGGATCCTGAGATCATGCCAGCCAGCCAGCCTAGCCAAAACAGTGAGCCTCCAGTTCTGTGAAAGACCCTGTCTCAGGCTCATAAGGCAGAGAGTGGTAGAGGAAACATCTCAAGTCCTACCCTAGCTTCCCTATTTACATAGCCATGTGTGAACCTGCATAGTCATGTACATACAACACACACACACACACACACACACACACACACACACACACAATACGGACACAGCAAAAGCAATAGGCTTGATAGAGCCCTTGGGAGGCAGAAGCAGGCGAGTCTCTGTGAGTTTGAGGCCAGTCTGGTCTGCATAGTGAGTTCCAAGATAGCCAGAGCTTCATAGAGAGACCCTGTCTCAAAACAAACAAAAAAGAAAAAACAAAACAAAAGAAGCCCACCAAAAAAGTAAAAGTAATCAAGAGATGGTCTACAACATTTGAAAGGATGGAAGTAGGCAGTATGCAAACCCTGCACCGTTTTACATAATGGACTTGAGCATCTGCAGGTATCCAGACTAGAAAGAAAGCACAAACTGATAAAACTGCTGCACATGGGGAGAGAACAGGACAGGAAGGGCAGAGGTGGAAGGCTCATTTCATTGTTCAAACTTTAGAAGCACATGAGATTTACTAGTTTAAAATTTTAAAAAGAAGAATGAACTTCAACAATGCTGATGTTCCTGGTGTTGCATGAATCCTAAATGGTCTTATAATAAAAACCTGGAGCCAGATATCAGGGTGAAAGCTGAAAGATCAGAGAAGCAGAGCAAGCCACAGCCACCACCTCTTACCTCACCAACTCTTCAGCCTGAAAGAGGGCGAGTTCCTGTCTCCCTCCTGCCTTATATTCCTTTCTCTGCCCAGCCATATCACTTCCTGCCTGCCTCCACCTTCCTAGTGCTGGGATTAAAGGTATGTGCCACCACTGCCTGGCTCTGTTTCTCTTTTAGACTGGATTAGTCTGTAGCCCAGTGTGGCCTTGAACTCACAGAAATCCAGACGGATCTCGGCCTCTTTTTCCCATTAAGTGCTAGCATTAAAGGTGTGTGCCACCACCGCCTGGCATCTGTTTAGAGGCTTGTTCTGTCCTCTGATCTTCAGGCAAATTTTATTTGTTCAAATATCACCACATCCTGGCTAATTTGGAGTCATCAGTTGCTAGAATTTTCCTAGCCAAGGTGAACAGGGAGGGTTTGATGTGTTGGTAGGATGCATGTAACTGCCTCTGCAGGGTTAGGGTGATGTACCAGGGCCAGAAAGCGGCAAGAGGCCCAGTTTCTGCCCGGCTGTCACCCAGCTTCAGCTTTGCTGAGATCAGGTCACGGTGCTGAACCTGAGCTCACCGTTTCTCTTTGGGCTTCAGGGCCCAGCTGTCACTGAACTCAGAAGTCGGCCTCCACACTTCCTCTTGCATACCTCTTTCTTAGCTCCATTCTTCCTTCTCTAAGCCTTGGATAGTGGTGACAGTGAGGCTTCTTCTCCTTTCTCCTTCCCTCCTCTCTTCTCCTTTCTCCTTTCTTTCTTCCTTTGTGGTATTGAGATCAGACTCAGGGCCTTATCACTCCAGACAGTCACTCACCACTCCAGGACACCCCCAGCCCCTGAGCTTCTTCCCATGCCTTTTTCTTCCCCCTTTCTCTCATTGCACCCCCAGACTCTTCTGTGGGAGGTGTGAGACAGGGTTCTCTGTGTAGCCCTGCCTGTCCTGGAACTCACTCTGTAGCCCAGGCTGGCCTCGAACTCAGAGACCCACCTGCCTCAGTCTCCCAAGTGCTGGGATTAAAGATGTGCATCACCACCACCACCACCACCACCACCACCACACCAGTGCCTGGCTCACCCAAAGACTAAGTCTGCCCTTTTTTATTCTTTCTCTTTGGAACAGGGTCTCCTGGAGCCCAGGCTAGTTCAGAGCTCACTGTGTGGCTGGAGGTGACATTCAACTTCTGGTCCTTCTGCTGCTACTTTCGCATGCTGGGATTCCAGGCCTGCACCATCACGCCCAGTTTGTGCAGTGCTGGGTATTGAACCTCGGGTCCTGTGCACCCAAGGAAGGCAGTCTATCCACTAAACTATAGCCTCAGCCCAAGTCTGTTTTTGTTTTTAGATTTATATAATTTTATGTGTGTGAGTGTTTTGTCTGTGTGTATGTATGTGTACTGTGTGTGCCTGGTACCTGCAGATGTCAGAAGAGGGCATTGGCTCCCTTCTCCCTGGAGTTATGGATGGTTGTGATACACCACGTAGGTGCTGGGAACGGATCCTGTGGTCCTCTGTAAGAGCAGCAGGTATTCTTAGCTACTGAGCGGCCACTGCAGCTGCCCCAAGTGTGTTTTTAAAGAACCAGAGGTTGGTGGTCCAGCCAAAGCAGTCCTGCTGACTTCTGCTAGCATCTGATGAACGGGCTGTATGGAGAGCTGGGTATTCTGGAGCCTTGAGGAGGCTGTAGGTGTGGAGCTGTGTCAGAATGGCCACTGTGCCAGTGAAATGGAGTTTCCTTCTTATTTTGAGACAGGGTCACTAAATTAGCCGACCTTACTCTGTAGTCCAGGCAGGCCTCCAACTTGCCTCAGTTTCCCTAGCATCTGGGATTGCAAGCCTACACTGCCAAGCCAGTCTCAGAGTTGGGAATTTTGATCATTACTGTTTTTTGTTTTTTTTTTTTTGTCTTCCAGCTGCTGGGTCAGGCAGCTCGAAACATGGTTCTACAGGAAGATGCCATCTTGCACTCAGAAGATGTAAGAAACTATTTCTTCCATGGTGTGTGTGTGTGTGTGTGTGTGTGTGTGTGTTGTAGGACCATAGGGAAGTGGACTATTCTGTCTCTCTCTCTGTTATGCAGAGTTTAAGGAAAATGGCAATAATAACAACACATCTTCAGTACCAGTGAGTATGCCCTAACCGGTAGTCACCGGCTGCGCAGCCTCAGCCTCAGCCTGTGTTCTTATCTTCCCATGGAGGCGGGGGGGGGGGGGGGGGGGGGGGGGGGGCAGGGAGGTGGGGGGGGGAGGGAAGGGAGGCGGGGGGGGGGGAGGCGGGGGGGGAGTGGGGGGGGGCGGGGAGCTGGGGGTGGGAGGGAGGTGGGTAGGGTTGATCAAGGGAAAAGACACCGAGGCCTCAGGGAAGTTGAGATGTGGGAGAGTGGGCGCTGGGGCCACTTGTTTTGAACCTCCCTGTGTTAACTGGAAGCTCTACAAAGGAAGAACCCATGGGGCAGAGCTTGCCGGGATCACGCTACCAATGTGTGGCACCAGAGAGACTAGATCAGTATCCGTCCACTCTGTGCCCAGTGTCTCTCCTCCCCTGGAGATGGAGTGCGATGGTGACTGGTATTCCTACACATAACACAGCGCCAGCAACATAGAAATCCTTCAGGTTTTGAAATACACAGTCAGCAGCGCCCTCATTGTAATTTTGACGAAAACTACAACTGAATTTGCCTTTTGTTGTATTTTTTTTTTCTTGTCTTATATTTTATGTGGTGGAGAAGATGCTTGCATACCCTATTGGGATTGTATGGCTGAGAATTCAAGTCCCGATAGCTAATGTTTTTCAGTGTGTAGATACGTGGTTATTCGTCCCCACGTAATTAGACTAAGTTTAACCAGGTGTATTCAGCCTGCCCGTGTGATCTGTCGATGATGACTTCTCTCGGCTCACTGGGTCTCCCTGTTTCTTTCCTTTTTCCCCTTCCCGACTTAGGCAAGAAGCTATTCAGAAGAAGTAAGTGACCTCAAAGGTGGTGGGTGGGGCCGACTGAAGCATGCTGGGAGTGACCCCTCAAAGGTGGTGGGTGGGGCTGATGGGAGCATGCTGGGAGTGACCCCTCAAAGGTGGTGGGTGGGGCTGACTGGAGCATGCTGGGTGTGGCCCAGGATCAGTGGAAAACTGGTTGACATGTGCCTTTAAATGACCATGCTCTGGATAGCCTGTTTAAAATGTGAAGAACATGGTGTATTTTAAAGATGTGCAGGAACTGGATTCACTGCCTGTTAAGTTCTAGAAGTTACAGGGTACAGAGGCCACCCTTAGGAATAGACATCCATTTAAATTGGTAATATTCATAAATAGAGCAAGCATACTAAAGTTATTAAATAGTCTCGTTTTATTAACTGTATTAAGTTTTTGTAAGCCTCTCTTCTTTTTGATTTAAGGCCTCACCTGTAGCTCAGGCTAACCTGAACTCACGGTCCTGCCTCTGCTTCTGGAGTGGCGGGTTACAGGTGTGTGCCGCCATGCCCATCCGCACAAACCCTTCCTCATGGGTTCCTTTTCTCCCAGCCTTGAGCTGGAGTCTTACTGTGTTTCCACGGTGGCCTCAAACTCGGGTTCAAGTGACCCTCCTCTGCCTTAGCCACCCCAGTAACTGGGACAGACAGCTGTGCCACAGTGCCAGACTCGGAGTTTAAACACTTCCGAGGCCCACGTGGACCGAGGTCAGTTTTGACTTAGGTGTAACAAGAGTGAGGTGTTAAAGGATAGCTCATACAAAGAACTGTCTTTCCTGCTCACCTCAGACAACCCTGTTCTCTGTTTGATTTCCAGTGTTGAACAGTCACCTGACCTGCAGGACCAGCTGAGTCACTTATTGAAGTAGCGTGTCACAGCAGCAGTTGACTCCTTTGCCTGATGCTGAGGAGGAGGCTGTGGGCTTGGTTCCCATTTTCCTCTCCAAAAATTCATCTAGAAAAGACTTGTGGAAAGAAGCCAGGTGACTGAATTTGGAATCACTTCTTTTGGTTTTTTGAGACAAGGTTTCTCTGTGTAGCCCTGCTATCCTGGAACTAGGCTGGTCTCAGAGATCCGCCTGCCTCTGCCTCCCAAGTGCTGGGATTAAAGGCGGGCACCACCATTGCCTGGCCTTGGAATCGCTTCTTCTTTTTTTTTTTTTTCTCGAGACAGGGTTTCTCTGTGTAGCTTTGCGCCTTTCCTGGAGCTCACTTGGTAGCCCAGGCTGGCCTCGAACTCACAGAGATCCACCTGGCTCTGCCTCCCGAGTGCTGGGATTGAAGGCGTGCGCCGCCGCCGCCGCCGCCGCCGCCGCCGCCTGGCGTGGAATTGCTTCTTAAATTGAATTAACCCATACTCTGATCAGATATTTAAGTTGTGTTGAATTTCATATTAAAATAAATAGGCTCAGTAATTAGCACTGAAAATAAAAGATGGCCTGTTAAAAGCCGTGTGGCTGTATTGTCTAACGCGATCCTTAAGCACACTGCTGTTGCTGGAGGGCTTCTCTCCAGGTTCCACCAATCCCCGCAGTCCCACAACCCACATATAAAATAATCACTCAGACACTTATATTACTTATAAACCGTATGGCCGTGGCAGGCTTCTTGCTAACTGTTCTTTTATCTTAAATTAACCCATTTTTATAAATCTATACCTTGCCACATCACTTGTGGCTTACCGGCGTCTTTACATGTTGTTTGTCCTGGCGGTGGCTGCAGTGTCTCTCCCTCCTTCTTCCTGTTTCCCCAATTCTCCTCTCTCCTTGTCCCGCCTATACTTCCTGTCTGGTCACTGGCCATCAGTGTTTTATTTATATAGAGCGATATCCACAGCACACTGCTGTCTTCTTTTTCTTTTTTCCCTGAGGCAGTGTGCTCTGTGTAGCCTGCTGGCTTTGAACTAACGATCCTGCTGCTGCAGCCTCTCAAGTGCTGGGATTACAAATCACTGCACCTGGGCACTGAGTAACAGTCTCAGATACTTGGGAGGCTGAGACAGGAGAATCACTTGAGCCTAGGAAGTTGAGACCATTCAGGGCACTACAGTCTTCCTGTCTTCAAGAAAGGGCGGAGGGAGGGGCTTCTGTTGTGAACATGTGAGACTAATTCATATTTTAAAAAACTTTTAATCATTCATTCAAGAATTTTCACTTAATGGACACAGAACATGGATAATGGTTGTTGTTTCTCCCTTAGTCACAGCAAATTCTTATGTGAAAATCAGGCTAACGATGTCCTCTCTGGCCAGCTGCAGCCCCTTGCCTTGACCTTTGTTACTGGCTCCTTTCTTTCTGTGACTCTTGATTAAGTGACCTTGGTTCATTTTGTAATCATTTATAGCCATTCCATTCCCTTCACATTTGGAAGTAACGTCACACAAGTGGATGTGCTGATAATTAAGTTACCAAATGATCTACATAGAGAGACCCCATCTCAAATAAACCACAAAGTCTAAAATACAGAAAAACACAAGTGGCTGTTACAGCTTCATACTTCAATATACTTCAGTCATTAAAGTGTAAGTTAATAAATGTATCACTGACTATGACATGGATAAAATGAATTAGATTTGAAAAGAGTTCTCTCTCAGCTTACTACTAAAAATTTGGTCAATGTAAAAAAGTCTGGTGCCTTATAAAGACATGACATTACAAAACTAATATTTGAAAGAATATATGTAGATCAATATGAGGAGGAATTTAGCACAAAATGCTAAAGGAGCAGCAGTTAAAATGGCATTTGCTTGTGGTACCATTTCTCTGCCTTCCACAAACTGTCAAAGAACAGACCCTTTCCATGTACTCCCAGCAAAAAACCATGGCCATTAAAAGCTGGTGAGGTGGCTCAGAAGTTAGAAACACTTGCTGCTTCTGGAGAGGGCCCAGGTTCAGTTCCCAGCACCCACTTGAGACAGCTCACAAATGTCCTCTTCTGGACTCCTCAGACACCTGTGTTCACATATACATGCTTGAACACACATAGACATATACATATACATAATAAAAAGTGAGTATTTAAAAAAATCAGTAAAACATCCATTTGCTAAAGAAAATGTGATTTTCATCTAAAAATAAAAGGCAAGATTATATAACAACATTTGTGGATATTGATGTTTAAATTTATTTTTATGTGTATAGATGTCTTGCCTGAATGTATGTCTATGTACCACATGTGTGCAGTGCCTGAGGAGACCAGAAGTGTTGGATCTCCTGGAGCTGGAGTTACAGACAGTTGTGAGCCATGACGTGGTTGCTGGGAATGGAACTCGGGTCCTCTGGAAGATCAGCAAGTGCCCTTAACTGCTGAGCCACCTCTCCAGCCCTTGAGGACTCTTGAGGAGGCTGACTGCTTTTGAAAGCTCTACTTTGTTTTCTAATTATAAAAAAAGTTCAGGGTAGCCAGGGCTATGTAGTGAAACAGTATCTCAATTTTTCTCTTCTATTTCTTTGTTGTGTATGTGGTGGAGGTGGTGGGGGGACACACATGTCGAGGTTAGAGGAGCAACTTATGAAATCAGTTCTCTCCTTCCATCATGAGGATCCTTGTGGACAAACTCAGGTCTATCAGCCATGGTTGCAAGGGCCCTTACCTGTGAGCCATCTTGCCAGACAAAGGCTTTGTCTCTTGAAACATGGCTCTGAACACTTAACCAAAATCAGCCTTCCTGGTCTGGCCTACAATTGCTGGCCCAGTAGTTTTCCAAACAAGTATGTGGCAGTCTTCTCAGGACTACCCTTGGAGATAAGAACAGGAAGTTCTCTATGTATGGTCTTTCTTTTAAATCTTAAAAAATCAAGATGGAAGTGGTGGTGCACATCTGTAATCCTGGCACCTGAGGGCAAGAGGACCTGTAGGTCAAGGCTGGCCTCAGCTATAGGGAGTTTGAGACCAGCCTGGACTAAAGATCCTTTCTCAATTTTCTACCTCCTTAAAAAATTAATTTTGCGGGCTGGAGAAATGGCTTAGAGGTTAAGAGCACCGACTGCTCTTCCAGAGGTCCTGAGTTCAATTCCCAGCAACCACATGGTGGCTCACAACCATCTGTAATAAGGTTTGGTGCCCTCTTCTGGTCATACATGCTGTATACATAATAAATAAATAAATCTTTAAAAAAAATAATAATTTTGCTAATGTTTGATACAGCTTGCCTGAAGAGCTCAAATGGAATGCTTGCCTGCCTTCCTAAAGAAAAGATGGCTCAGTGGTTAAGAGCACTGAGTGCTCTTCCAGAGGACCTGGGTTCAGTTCCCAGCACCCACATGGCAGCTCACAACTGTCTGTAACTCCAGTTCCAGGGGATATGGCTTTCTCACACAGACATACATGCAGGCAAAACACTAGTGCACATAAAATAAAAATAAATAATCTAAAAACTAAAAAAAAAAAAAAAAAGGAATGCCTGCCTTCAGCAGAGATGACACACAGCACAGAAGCTATGTGTGTGGCTCCGTGGTGGTTCCCTTGCACACGTGAGACCCAGGGATCAACCTTGACCACTAGGAAACACCCCCAAAGCCAGAATACAGCAAACTGGCAGCAGAGGCCCTGACTGATCAGAATGATTGCTGCTCACCATCCGACCCAAAGTCAGCCCCGGTACCAGGCACCATGAGGGGAGCGTGGCGGAAGTTAAAGCTGATGATGGTTTGCTCATTGTGGTTTATAGGGTGTGGTTACCAAGTGATTCTCGTGACTAACCCACAGACAGAGGGTAGCAGTACAAGTGAAGATGAGCACATCCTCTCCCTGCCCTCTGGCTGAGACAAAGCTGTCACCAGAACAAGGAGAAAGGAACTGCTTGGTTCAAAGAGCTCATTTTATGGGGAGAATGTTTTATTTTTCTGAAAAGTGATGTTCAGGAGAGCTTTGTTACGTAAGTGCTAAAAAGTACATGATGCCTATTAAAGTTGTCATTTTTTTACACACTTAATAGTTAGAAATGTCCCCATCTAAAACTATTCCAACAAGGATTGCCTGTGGGTTTTTTAAATGATTTATTTTTAAAAAATATTTACCTTTATATTTTTAAAGAGTCAGCCATCCTCCAGGCACTGTGTTGTGTTCTGAGGAAACACTATGGAGTGGTTAATAATTAGCTCTGCGACCTTTTGCAAGTTATCTAACCGAGGAAGGCCAGAGCAGGACCTCAAAGCAGGAGCTTGGAGCTCAAACCGTGGAAGGACCCTGCTTCTGGATCTTCTCTGCTGCTCCTGCCCAGCTGGTTTTCTTGCACAACTGCCCAGGGGATGCCCCTTAATGATTGATTTTTATTTTATGTGCATTGATGTTTTGCCTACATGTGTATCTGTGAAGGTGTTAGACCCCCTGGAGTCACAGACAGTTGTGAGCTGCCATGTGTTGCTGGAAATTGAACCCAGGTCCTCTGGAGGAGCAGCCAGTGCTCTTAACCACTGAGCCATCTCTTCAGCCCTGGGTTTGTTTTTAATATTTAAAAGAAAACTTTACATTTATTTATTTATTATTTTCCATTATTATTATTATTATTATTATTATTATTATTATTATTTTCCAGACAGGGTTTCTCTGTGTAGCCTTGGCTTTCCTGGAACTCACTCTGTAGCCCAGGCTGGTCTCGAGCTCACAGAGATCCACCTGCCTCTGCCTCCCGAGTGCTGGGACTAAAGGCGTGCTCCACCAAAGCCCATCAACTTTACATTTATTTGTGCATGTATGTATACATGCTATGGCCTGCATGTGGCAATCAGAGGACAACCTGCAGGAGTTGGTTCTCATGTGCATTATAGGGATGGAAATGAGGCCCTCAGTCTTGGTGGCGGGCACCCTACCCACTGAGCCGTCTCCCTGCCACCCTGTTAACTTTCAACAACAATTGACAGCAGGGAATTGGAGACTTACTAGAGGGACTTCAACATTTCTTTCTGAAATGACATGGGATTGGAAACAGGAAGGTAAATTTCCTAAGAGTCCACTTTCCTATCTAGACATCCTTCCATTTATCCTGCTACATCGCCTTATCTTGATGAATGGCAAAGTTAGATTCTACCACAAAGCAGGTAAGACATACAAACAAATGCAGGGGATTGAGGTGGCGTAGCTGTAAAAGCTAAAAGCATTTGCCACACAAGCCTGATGCTGGATCCCTGGAACCCACTGTGGAAGGAGAGAACTAACTGTGAAAGTCGCCCGTCTCCCTCCACGCATGGGCTGTGGTGCTCATGCATGCACACACCGAGCAATATAAAAGACGTACAGAAGTAATGGTGGAAACAGAAACACTTTTTAAAAATGCATCCTGCCGGCTAGGTGTCTCAGCAGGCAAAGGCACTTGCTGGCAGGCCCTCCGACAGAGTTGTACCCCTGGTACCCAGTGTGGAAGTAGAGAACCAACTTCCTTAAAGCCCCTTGGCTGCACATGTCCCAGGGCACCCCCACCCCACAGATACATCAGATGTAATGTAAACAAAAACAGCCTGAGGAGAAGTGGCAGTACATGGAACTACATCCACACTGGTGAGTTATTGTAGTAGTGCTTTTCTGCATACAGCTGAACAGCGGCCACAGGGCTAAGAGTTCACCTGTACTACATTCCAGAAAAGGTGAAGCTGCAGGGGTGGAGAGCCAAGTCTCTGCGTTTGCCTAGGTGCGGGTTTATCGAGGACTATGGGGGTCCAGCCCCTCGATAGTCCCCTCCCAGGGCCCGGGAAGAATCTACAACCAGCTGATAATTAATCTTTGATGAGGAGAAATGAATCTATGTATACGAAACTCCTTAGTTCATACACTTTATTATTCTGTGATAGTTCTCTCTCTACACAGCTTCTGTTCTGCTCTCATGTTTAGCTCCTTTCTTGCCTGATTTCTCTCTATATTTATCTACTGTCCCCTTTAGGTTCTATCTTAATTCCTTCATCTAGTTCTGTCCCTTCTAGGCTCTCATCTATCTAGTTCTTTCCCGTATCAGCTCCTCTCCCATCTCCTTCTCTCTCATCTGGCTCTTCCTCATCTTGCTCTTCCCCATCTGGATCTTCCTCATCTTCCATCTCGTTCTTGTCCTCTCTTCTAGCCCTTCAACCTAGTTCTTGCCCATCTCAGTTTGTTCCTCTCAAGTTCTTACCCATCTAGTTCTTCCATTCCCTTTTCTCCCTTCCTGTCCTCTGCTTTACAGTTATATATCTCCCCAAAATCACAATCCTCCCCTCCACCCAGGACACTCAGCCTGAACTTCCTCAGGCAGTGATTGTCCGCTATCAGGATCAAATGGAGGGTTGATAAGAATTACAAAGAGGGGCACTAGTTG